>NC_089853.1:34172567-34837567 GCF_036373705.1 Amia ocellicauda
CTGAATGGTCCGACTACACAGTAGCAACACAAAGATAAAACCCATTATGACACAAGGACTGTAAAGAACTAGGGCACAAGAAAAATGGCTAGGAACTGCAATAGAACATGTCTGCATCTGTGTTTACAAAATAGCTTTCAAAAATATGGTTTCTTTGTGTCAAATCCTCTGTCCAGAGCCCAGACTTCCATGTGTGCACAATTTAGCACATAAGGATCTAAGATGGCAACTCTGATCGTTTTTTGGACTAGGCACTATACATGCAATGTCATTAATACTATTTTTTGAAGACCTGATTTGTTTAATCAGGGGGAAAGACCTTCCATTGAACACTGATGTGGATACCAGTGCGATAGTAAGGGGTGCTGGACACTGCATCTTTTCCATTTTCAACACTGACCTTCCAATGTCTAAAGCAAACGGATGCGACATTTTATACGGATAATTGCAGCACAGAACAAAAACTGTATTATTTGCCTATATTATACAACAGTGCATTCTTCATGTTATTAATAAGCATTAATATAAAAAGCAAGCAGACTGCATGACACGAAGAAATAAACCCATAATAACTGGAAGGCCAATAATGTTGTGCCTATACGAGGTCTTAAACCAGTTTCATTTGGGCGATATCATTATGAGGAAGTTGTAAGAGAAGTTAAAATTGTGACTGAGTAAGACCATTGGCACTGCAAAACAATGAAGTTTGAGAGTAGTTTAGTTTAAACAGGAAGAGCAGGAATTTACAGAATTGTTACCACATTAGAGGAGTTAAGAAGCTACAAAAGGAAAACATTAACATTGCAGGAGGAGCAAAACATAAAACATAAAACAGAGCAGAAAAGCCAATTAAAATAATAAACTCTGCCCTTTTGTTCCCAAATTTTCATTTATTTATTTTTTTAATCCTGGTGTATCATTATCTGAAGAATAACAAATTTAGTTTCACCAAAATACAAACTTTTTTTGACCTACTTTAAACATGGTTGTATGAAAGACTGCAACGAACTAAAACAAAAACTGGAACAATCCCTGGAAGTGAGCTGTGGGCCGAGGAGTGATTCTTCCTGGGCTTGTGTTTGCCTTTGTCATCACTTCAATTTTGGATAGTTCTCTGCAGAAAATCATTTACCCAGTAAAGTGGTGGTGTAGGCCTACATAAAACCTGCTTATCCTAATTTTGTTTAGCAAAAAGAACAAAAACAAAATGCAAATCCTGACACTGATGCAGGGTTCCTTATCATGTCATTTTCATTTTTAAGCACTTACTAGATCAAGCTTGGGCTTTATAGCTTAAGGTATTAAACAAAAATATGTGTCAATCGAAAGTTAGAACCATGATCCAAAACTAGCCACCCCTAAAGATACCTAAAATAGAAAACCTATTTTATGGTAATGTTCATGGATTCATGCCTAATTCAACTGCAAACCTGACTAACAATAATCATAATTTAAATATATCAGTGACTGGCCCTGAAAACAATGTTAAAAAACTAAAAACTAAATTAAAAGCCTGAGAATCTTATGCAACTTGAAAGTTATTTAACACTCCCCACCTTGTTCGAAATTATACTTTTCAAAATGTAAGGTATGTTTGTTGAGTGTGACATTAGGAAATCCCTCAATAGAAACCTGTGAAAGAGAAAATGAGCTAATGCTTCAGTTTGTGATATCATAGCCAAAAATATCTCAGAAGACAAAGTGGTCCACTGATTCAGTGGATCCATTTGCTTTGTTTTTATGTTTTTTATTAAATATCCTTCCCAATGTAAAACTGAGTTAATAGCCAATCTCTTCTCAATAAAGATGATTTTACAAAGAGGTAACTAAGCGTATTGAGGAATAAATTGCCATCCCTCCCCCACTGTCTCAAGTTAATTATGATCCAACAGTCACAAGAGTGAGCACTGCATTCTCTGGTTCCACTTTGGAAGTAAATCATTTCCATATTCACAGTCTTACAGTACAAGTAAACGCATTGGCATGTGACACTTTGAGGGCAAAGAAAACCAGTGCCCATAGACGGCCTTGATTACAGTAAATGATTACAAATTATGTAAAGACTGACCACTATCAAGGCAGAACCTGCGTGCGTCTTCTGCAGGGATAGAGCACCCAATACCTGATGCTAAACAAAACAGGCCCACCCTAATTCTGCAAAACAGCACCTTCTGACAGCAAGAGTCACGGTTCCTTTTGACAAACCACATGTCTAACGCCTGCACTTTAGGGAGCTTATTTTAGATCAAAGGATCAAAAGGCTCTGTATGTATTATCTTGTTATGCCTGCAAAACTCAGTGGCAATTTCAAATGTGACTGCTTCGTAGTCAGATCTAAAAGACAGCATTTGAAACTATAACAAATCTTTAAACACATAGGCACTTCTATTTAAAAAGGTTTTTGGAACACCCTCGACTGATATATTTAAATCATTCAAGGACCACAATTTCCAAAACTAAACAAGTGACTTTATGAACAGATGCATAACTAACATGTCCCCAGTCTTTAGAAATTGGTGATTTATAAAACTAACTGGATTGGGGCCATCCAGTACATGGGTTGAAGACCAGTGCTGTACAAGATGCAAAAAGGCTATACAAAGACAAGAAAGAATGTGTAATGTAATAATTAACCATCTAGTATAACTAGGGGTGATTTTGAATAGTGTGTTAATGGACAAAATGTGATACTACGTGCTGTAGCAAGTCAAATGTTGGGCTATCTTTGTGAGGAGTGAAATCAATGCAGTAACAGGTGCTTTACAACGCAAAACGTCTAGAACAGCCGACTGCATGAGATACACTGCACACTCTGACAAACGTGTGAATCAATCTGTGTTTAACACACACAACCACAATGGGCACATTTTAGCAGCTCCCTTGTTGACTGCACAGCTGTCTACAAGGTTGGAAACAGGTACTTTTTCAGATCTTAAAATAGATTATTATATGTCATTCGCAGTCTTCTGGGTGCAATAGCATAAATATGAGGCCTAGGTCAACAACAATATTCTGCAACACAGGAACTGAATTGGGACAGACAGGAAACATCGAATCTTCAAAAGGAAATACGAAATTAATCTGAGCCGAGTCCAAGGAACAAGAATTTACAAGTTACATGATTTTTACAAGAATGTTTTCATTTGTACGAGGACTTCTTCCAATTTAACCCTAAGATATTTTAGAGAGGCCTAGAAAATGGAGAGACATTGTAACAGTCCCTTACCTAATCAGCTTTTTAAAATCGGTACAATAGTAATACAATGCACTGTAATTTTCAGACTACTGCATTTATATCTTCATGAATTAATCAGTATAGTCAACTGTAATTTCAACTTCTCTATACGTAATCTTGACTGATTTCAATTTAGTCTGAACAATCCCAGACCCACAGAGTGAACATCACAGCTGTGCTAAGAACTGAATGTTCAGGGTCAAACCTCCAGCTAAACTTTATATACAGTAATTTTTAAACTAATTAACGTTTAAAAACTGTTTAAATATACCCAACGTGGATACCGGATGTCTTTCTTTTCCAATGCCTGGCTAAACGCTTCTGATCCTTGATGCGTTGAAGAGAACTGGCCTTTATAGCAAATTCATGCTTGAACATCAATGAGCTTCACCGCTGAACCCCACGGGCATGTTTGATTCGCTTTCCTCGCTAACTACATGAAAGGAGATACACAAGCATAACATTTGCAGCAAACAATGCAATAAAAAGCATTAGTTACGCTATCTTGCTAGTGATAATGTGCTCAAACATTACTCACTCACAGAAAGTGGAAAGTATGAGAGAGGGTGGGTTTGGGGAATTTTGTTTCAACTCTAACGGTTTAGAAAATTCACACAAAAGTATTACTCCCAAATAATACCTATATGAGAATGCCACTGAGAAACATGTGTTGTTACATTGTTGCAAGGGACAGCCACATAAAAAACGAAATGTGACAGCCCCCCTCATAAACAATGAGTTACAGTCTCCCATCTCCATCGCTACTCTAACCCGCTGGCTGGCGTCCAGCTCTGCAAACTTTTTGGAGATGCCGACGGGGCCGAGTGGCCTAGATTCAGTCACTGCGCAGCGCAGGCCTGCACGGCTCTGGGGCTCGTCTCACTGCAGGCACTGACACTGAATAGCATGACACGATGTAACATACTTAATGATCATACAAGCGGGTGGGAAATGCCAGTTTCCTTTACTACGAGATCACAACCGTATAGTTCCACTACTAGGGATTAAAACACTCAGTTCTAGAATGTAAGAGCTTTGAAAAATGTTCAACTTTATAATAATAGTACTACAAAGAGGAAAATCCACTGTCCACATGAAGCTCTGTACTTTGTGTTTAATTATAATCAATACTAAGGAAAGTGCTTTTCTGACATATTCACCCAGACTGTATTAGTAAAAACAATTTGCTGCTTAGCAAAACACTCATTATTGCTTACAGTAATTGTGGAGTTACTCTGTTCTACCTCTGTAGTGACATTTCAATAGCCCCCCCCCCCCTTTTTTTTTACTTAAAAAATTCACTTCCCCATTTTCATACTAAAATAAATCATAGGCGATCTCAAACTGATTTTTTTTGGTTTGGTTTTCAACGATTTACACAACACACACAATTTGAAACAAACAATAACGTGACTATTAATGATATTATTAACAACAATAACAATAATAATACATGTTCTTCTCGGGTTCTCAATAAATTGCATAGATGGGTTCAAGAGAAAAACGGAAACAAAGGCAATCGTAAAACTTAATTCATTCAATTAAATAATAATAATAATCTATTTAATTTGGGACACGAACAATGAACAAACAAAAATGAACATCGGACTAAATTAACAATGTAATCTAGTTAAACTGCTGGTTTAAATAGTACAAGAGTACTGTCCACTTCAGCAAGTCTCAGGTGATAAATAAAAGATGCAGTGCCTGGGTCGCAGTAATAACTGTGCCAGTGATTATTCAGAATTAGGAATCGCTTACCTCGGACCTCGGGCTGTTTAGGAAGTGTGTTCCGCTTTAAGGAGCATAGCCCGGTTCTGGGTCCTCTCAAGTCAAAAAGACACCAGCAGTGCTGGAAACACACTTCTCCCCCGGAGGATCAGATCGAGTCTGCGGGTTTCTGCTTGGATGATTAATCCTCTGAAATTATGCTTTGTCGCTTAGTTAATTCTCGACACTAAAATCCGTCTCGAAATGTTGCACCAGATATGAATTTTAAAGGGAAAGCGTCCACTTGTTACTCTGCAACAACTTCTATTCTTCTGAGCGCACTCCACAGAGCATGCTTGGATGGGCGGGCTTAGACCGCAGGGACGACAGAGTGACTGGGCTGCCTATTGAATAGGGCGATTCTCATTGGTCAGGAGAGCTGTCAACCAATCTCATCATTTGTATTAATTCAACAAAAAGGATTTGCACAAGAAGTATACATGGGTGATACTGAAAGTAGTTAAATAACTTAACGCTGGAAGGTTGATGCAGTTTCTGAAATTTATATTTTGTAAACTTGTAATTCTGTTAGTCACTTTATCTATGTATCTATCTATCTGTCTGTCTATCTATCCTTGCTTTGGTTTCGTACTCGCACATATACATAGAATAGAAAAATAATGCAGGGTGCAATTCATCCACAAATGCCTCGCATACAGTCTCAGAAAACATTTGCTGATGGACAGTGTTAGTTCATGTAATGTGACCAAGATTTCTGAAGCCCCACCAGTCCCTCAGATTGCTGAATGAGTTACAACAACAATACTAATAAGATTTTACTAAAATATGGTATAGGGTACTGTCATGATAAAAGTTTAGCATACCAAAGAATTAAAGTTTAGGAAAACAAGGTTAAATCACAGTATGGACAGGTATAACAAACCATGGCAAACCACACAAAGCGAAGTAAGTGGGTGGTATAAAACCATGAGGTTAAAATCCTAATTATCCTGCTAATTGCAGTGTGGCATACTTTTATAAGCGCCCATAATCCTACATTTTAGGGTTTTATATTGTATTTTGCACTACAAACACCTCAGTACAAGTATAGTTTCCGAGACAACACTGTAGAAAGCTGTTACAGTACTTTGTATCTTGTTAATTATTATTTTTATTAGTAGTAGTAGTATCGTCACCATTTTACAAAAGTGTGGTGTTCATAAAATAGTCTGCTTCTTCAGCAAAACTGTGCTTACATTGATTATTATGGTGGCAATGACAGGCTACAGCGGAGGGCAGTATGGCAGTGGTAAAACAGTTGAGTTGTGCTCATATTACAGCATGTAAAAATAGGCCTGAGGAAAAACAAGTCCTGCCTGTACAATTGCATGTGGCCAAGAGGTATGTATTCCTTGCACGTTTCTTATTAGTTGGGTGCAATTTAAAACAATGCACGAGACATTAAAACACAATGCATATTCCTATATTATAGCTTCATGAGATCAATATATATGCTTTAGGTCTATATAAATACATTTGTACATTCTAATCACTTCATAAACTTAAAAGATTCCACATTTCCATTTATAGTTAAAAGTGAGATAGGACACCGGCTGAAAAGCATCACATCATCGGGAGCTGACATTTATAAACATTTTTATTATTACCCATACAATCATATTTTTATATGACAAATACTGCCTAATCAGGAAAAAATATTTCAAACAATCAAAAATCCCTGTTGTACTTCTATTTGGTTTGTGTGCCTGAAAATAAATCTCTTGTGGATAGCAGAGAGACCTCTAGTGGCATATAAGAGTAATAATGTATTTATATTTTTCATTACACAACATTAGTGTAATTTTTCTGGTGCTCTGTAACATTGGATGTCAAAATCTCTGATGTTTATTAAATTACCGACTCAACAAATTGACTGAATAGCCCAGTGCAGTGCAGCAGTTATACCACTGGACTTTTTTCCAACAATCCACGACCTTATGGTAGCAGATGTTATATCCAAGTTTGATAAACACAGACACTAAAGACATTGTGTGGAGCCACGAAATGATGTTGTTGAAAAGGGTCTGGAAATGTTAGACGCAGTAGGCACAACAACAACCCAGCAAATTAACTATTTCACACTAAGTCTGATAATGAGAGGTATTTGTAGATCTAAAGAAGGTCTAAATCTCCACTCCATTCCTGTGCACAGCTGCTCACTAACAGAGCTCAATGGAAGTGAGGTCAATGTGGATTCTGTGAGTTTTGGCTGAATCGTCAGTGATGTCATCTTCTTTCTTGTAAACAACGTTATTACATACAGCTGTCTGCCTCCCTGCCCACTCCCCTCGTGTGAATGCTGATGTATAGTATTCTCTGTTGGTATTGCCAACATTGGACCATCTATTAAACACTTGTAATATAATGAGAGAATTAAATTAAAAGGTCCTGGAGTTTCCCAGTTTTCCCATCTTGTGCCTTGCTAATCCAACACACTGCTGAAGAAAACACACACACATCTGCAGTTCCTCAGGATCTGAACCAATAACTTTCTGGCTCTCTTTCCTGGAATACAGATTTTTAAAAATGAATGAAGGGGTGGCTCACACAAACAAGCAAATACAGTGAGCTTTAAAACAGCATTTTAAGTTGTATTTTTATGCAGATTTATGTGATTCTAAGAGCACATGCTGGAATAACAGATTCATATATTGAATGATGAATGATGAATATAGTTCTTCAGGAGGCATATTGGTAAGGTGTCCCAGCAGGGGCAGTTACCTCTTTCTTTTCACCAAAAGTCCCCCGTGCATCTTATTAATCAGTACGGCACACACATACCTAGCAGAGTTTTTTACAGTGAAACATCCCCTGCCTGCCCCCAGAAAAGAATAGTCATGAGAATGGTGTGTTTATTCTTCATGGCCACCTGGCTACAAAAGAGCATGCATCCCTGACAGCAGATAATAAATATTCTCTTAACTGCCCAGGATAACTAGAACCATCTGGGTTTTGTACAGTCCCTACATCTGAGTCCCAGCTGCCAGAAGTGGTGTTGCTGTTAATGCAGTGGGGATCACCCTCAGATGGAGTGGGCTGGGGGCAGTGCTGGAGAGAGAGCTGATCAGAGTGTGGGAACCCCTCCTCAGACCAAGATTTAATTGTGGCTGCCGGACCAGACACAAATGCTGACGGAATGAGCTGTCAGATGAGCTGTCAGGACAATCTGGCGTGAGGCCGTGTAGAGCCTCTAGATTTCTCAATCAGCATGCAGAGGCTGCCCATCTGAAGTGATTAAGAGACACCACATGACATTTTTTTTTTTTTATCCTCTTTGAACTGCACCATGTGTTTCCTGTGCTCAAGGGATGGGGGGCCTGGCCGGGTCTGATGCTGTGTAATCAGGGCTTTAGCAATGGGAAAAGCACCATTTTGCTCACTTAAGCTGTTATACTGTACATTTCTGTGATACACTCAACACCATAGGCTTTCACAGAACTAAGTCTAGCTTCCTAGTTCATTTAAATTGGATATCAGATTGTCTAAGATTTTGTTTGTTTGTTTGCTTGTTTTTTTGTTGCTCACCTGGTCTTAGAAAGGCATACTTTTGAAGTCATATCTATTTTAATCAAATTCTCATAAATTTTCCTTACAGTTCCTGGTACCATGATTGGTGCTTATTGCTTTTTAAGGAATGGAAAAGAATCAAGCCTGAAATGGAATGAATCACCACAATAGTACAGTGTGAGGTGTGCAGTTTGTTGAACTCACATGGCAGTAACTTGGATGGATGTTGTAATTATTTATGTAGGAAACCATAATAGATGAAAAAATACACTGATCATGACCCAACCCCCCCCCCCCCCAATAAATCAATCAATAAATCAATCAATCAATCAATCTCCATGGCTTCTCCACAGTCTCTCTCTACTCACGAACTCCTTTTTAATGTACAAAGGCTCCTTAAAAATGGTGTGGTTTCTGACCAGGGGGTGACTGCCAACCATACATGAGACCGCAAGGTGCTGCATTCCCGTGCTGACCAAACAGTCAGTTAAACCTCCCAGACTGACACACCGGAAACATCCTTGTGGGCAACGGAGCACACCCTGTCACTACATGCATACATACATACATACATACATACATACATACATACATACATACATACAAAATATCTAATAGTGATCCAGGATAAGCCATTGTATGATGTACCCAGACTAAGACTCTGCTGAAAATGTCCCATGCAAACGCCCACTGATTTAGAGTCCTTTTCAACAAGCGAATCTGATTCCAAGAGGCAGACACTCCAGTCCCCATGGGCTCCCTCTCTTTAATGAGTCAAGGGTTTTTATACGCAGCAGTCATCTGTGAAGAACAGTAATATTTTTCTAGGCAATAAATTAGCTTTTTTTTTGTTTTGTTTTGCCGTGACCAATTCTGAGGTTAGATAAATAGGAGGGATGAAAAAACGTCTCCAGTTTCTGTCACACTGAGCTGTTCTTCAACACATTTTTCAAACGTTGCTCCAGCCTTAAGAGACGTGAAGGGAATATTAACGTCATGTCTGCGGCCCTGCACTACTGCTTGTTGCCAAAAGGAAAACGACAGGGTAACAAGCGTGGCACAAAGAAGTACATAACAGGCTTTGTGTTGCTACAAGAGAGGTTTTGTATAACTTAGAGGAGTGAAGGGGGTGGGAGAGTTGGAGGGGTATAATATCAATGTAGGTCACTAAGGTGCAGAGTAAAGGGGGGAGTAGTGGAGTTGTAACATTTTGTGAGCATTGAGACATATGTTACATACATCCCTTCTAAAGGTGTTAATTCTTTAATACATACCCAGTAAGAATGAGAAAGATATAACACACTTACTTTTGATTGCAGTAAAACTGTGGCATTTGCCTATGTGAATATATTAACTTAAATTCTACCTTTCCTCTAAAGTTTCCAGATTGGTAATAGGTTGACAACAAAAAATTAATAAACAACCTCCATAAATCAAAATACATATTGTGGAGGGGTGGGGGGTGGTCTAGGGGTGCTGCCGTAGTGCGGTCTGGGGGGGGGGTTGCTGTCGAAGTGCGGTCCGGAAATCCACATAGGACGATAGCCCACATGGGGGATGAAAGTGTGTGTACAAGTTTAAAGATTTAGCGAATGCAACTAACGACATTAGACAAATGTATTCTTCTGTATATGCTACACACTTCCCAAAAGGGCAAAAGGGCACATTGAACCCACAGGCAGAACTTTAAGTGTAAAAACACATTAGGCCATCCTAATAGAAGTAAGCCAACAAGACAAAAGGAACTTCAGTAATGTACTAGAGTCTTTGCCAAAAGCAACAGTAACGGTTGCTGTTGAAAGAACGAAATACCACAGCTCTATATTTAACCAAAGAGTTATTAAAATAATCCCGAAATGGGCTTAAAATAGGTCTGTGAAGATGCTGTCTTACAATGTACAAGCACAGAAAAGAAAAAGTTGGCATGTTCTACTTATACTCTGAGGGATGCAAGTCAAGTTGTTCCCCTTCGTACCTCAAAGCCAATGCCTTAATGTGATCTGTAGGAGCAAGGCCAAACCTTAAGAAATCAAGAAAATTCAATTGACAGCTTTCAGTCATTGATTTAACTGCAGTTCCAAAGTTTCTCTCCTTTATATATCTCAGAATATAGTCTCCATTACTCAATTTATATCTAGGTGAAACAAGACAGGGATAAAAATCTTTACACCTTGGTGTCTCTTGCACCTTCAGGCTTGTCAAATTACATTAATTACATTTTTCTTTGCAAGTCTATAGTTTCTGTTGTTTAATATACAACTGTGTGAAATGTTATCTGCAGACTGAAAGACTTGGTGGTTTTGTTTTTTCAGCTTCATGCCTCGCGTGTCAAGTCTAATTCAGGTCACAATTTGTTTGCTTGGCCTCATCCTAGCTCTCAAGACTTCACCACAACACACCACTACACACAATCTTTACACCCCCTACCAAAATCAATGTCTTGAAACAAGTGGAAATATGCTTTGACTCAGACAATCATTGCCACTCCACAGCCAAACTACAAGCCAAAGCCAAGGATCTATGCTAGTGCCACTGTACTGCTGCCTTTCACCTGTGCAAGTTCACTTTCTACAAGATTTATTTAGATAGTACAATATTTCTTATGGTCTTATATAATTGATATGAATGTCAGAAATCATTAATAATAATAATAATAATAATAATAATAATATACAATTATGAATATCACTACTATTATTAAGAATAACACAACAGATGAGGATAGCTTAACAAACTGCAGGGTGACAGTGTGATACCAAAAAAAGGGTATCCCATTTCACATGGAAAAGAGTGTCCCATTTCTTGTTCAGGTCAGTCACAGTGGAATGATCACGTGGAAGACGATCCATTAGCATGCACTGGGCTCTAATATCTCAGGAAGTCATTGGCATCGTCTTGCACCACTTAAACCCAACAATGGTGGTTAATAATGTTCATACAAATCAATAATACATTTGGATCCTTCTTTTCTTAGTTGTGAATACATATATTATTTTATCATTGTGATATATAGGTAAGTATTCATCCATAATTTATACGAATTTTATCCAGTTGACTCCCAACATGCTCGAGCTTAACAGGATACAAGGCAGGGTACATCCGAGATGCCAGTTGGTTGCAGAACTTAAATATGTGTAACATAATTCACTAACACATACACATGTTCATTTATCTAAGTGAAAGCATTGTAATCACATGCTTATTTTTTGTATTTTTATCAAATACACATTTGAGTGCAAATTTCATCAAGTCCAAGCCATTTTGCTTGTTATACCAATACCATTTAATCTGCAAATATCCTGCTTAATTAGTGATAATGTCTGTTTGTGTATCTGAGCAAGTACCATCAGTTTCATTTCATATTCCTTTAAGAATCAAAAATACCCAGCTGCTCAATCAAAATATGAAATAGTAAAGTACATGTTTAAGCATTCACTATAAATACACCAATTTGAAAAACCAAAGGATAAAAATATAATATAAAGCAATTTGAGCTGAGAAATAAACATAAATGTTTAACACTTCCTGAAAGGGAATCATGCATTTTTCCTCAAATTATGTTTTATGTGTCTTTACATGTTGCTATTGTGTATAAGTAAGATGTATACCTCTTCCAATTCAATTCTAACATGTATGCAACATATTTAAAAAAATAAAAATAAAAATAAACTTAACACATATTGGCAGATGACAAACTCTTGCATGTATAGGTAGTGGACAGAAAAATTGAAACACCTTGTACAAGGACCAAAAAACCTACTTGACTGGTGGTGATATATGCACATTTTTCGCAGCAATCCTGTCATTATTTGTTTAAGTAGACTACACCTCGTGTCCAGTATTATCAGCCAGCATGGTTGCAAGAGGAGACCTCCGTGACTTTGAAAGGGGTGTAATTGATGATGAGCGTGAGTGCTGCAGAAGTTGCAGGTATCACTGACCTGGTAGTGTGAGAGTTACCACATACTTTTATATTATTGGCTGCTTCTGCATTCCACCTCTATTTATTTTATTCCCCACATCCCCTATACGTTGATTGCTAGGAAAAAGAAGGAGTACTCTCAGAAATAAATCAGAAATATGTAATTCTGAAAGGTACTTAAAAGTAAAATAACATGTAGCTATATGGTTGTTTATTTTTGATGTTTTCTTTCTAATATGTTGTGTATGTGTTAATGTGAGTTATCCATATGTAACTATGCAAGGACAAAATGTATAATAATAAATAAATATAATTATAAAGAAAAAAAATTATCAGCCAAACTGAATAATACACAGAAATATTAAAGCAAACCTAACATATATAACACATAGGTATTCCTCTTAGTGCCACATTTATTGACTGCATACGGGTAAGTTTGAGTAGGGTGTACAGAACAAAACCTACAGTGCTATGAATTACGCAACATACACTGAATATTATGACACTATCATATGGGCAAAGTCCAGTAAAGCACGTAGGTTTGAATATGTAGTGCATCAGTTACACGCCTTTTGTATTTCATTCTTAACAATGTGATAGAGATTATTAAAGAGATGGTTAATGTTGTTGGTCAGATGTATTCATACATTCATAATAATAAACAGCTGGTTACATTTCCCCACACAGGTGCACTCAGTAGGAGTTCCCAGGACACCCACATGGACCACCAGGTCAGGCAAATTTGATCAATTTGTATTCTTTACCACAATGTAAATAGCTCATAAAACTAGAAGAGTGATCACAAAAGTGTAGGGCGCAAAGTCTTCACAAGTCACAGCAAGATAGTGGAGTCGACAAAAATCTGAAAAGTCGACAAAAATAAACAGAAACAGCCTTACTTGACAACACAACCTTCCGGTTGGCAAGGACCTCTAACACCACCAATAATTAGTGGCCGACACCAAAAGGAAAGGAAGAGTGCAAAAGACTTATGAGATTTATGACATTCAAAGATTATGACCACCTATGTGGTAGTAAAATAAATAAATACATGTAAATCTATAATCATATTGCCTTTAATGTGCTGAGCAAATCATCATAAAAAGGTAAAAATAAATAAATAAATATATATATAAAATACATAAAAATCCAGAGTCCAATATATATATATATTGTTTCTCCATAGACTTACAAGCATCTCACAATTATGTAGGTTTCCCAAAGGCTTTTATTCTCTCACAGATTTCCTCAGGAAAGCAATGGGGATGTCTTCACATGGAACAACAGCACCACCCTCTGGACCAGGTTACACCTTCCTATGACGAACAAGACAAACCATATAGAACAGTGGTTTTCAACCCTGGTCCTGGTGTACCCCCTACCCTGTTCCAACTGAGCTGAGTAGGGGTTGTAATAAAAATTTTGTCCCACCCATTAAAAGAGGCAAATAACTTATCACCAGATGCTACTTTCTTTTACAGGGAAATAGAACTGCTTTCACGTATGGGTTTGCAGGGTCAAAGTTTTTATTTAGTTCGGCATTTTGATTTAGCCCTAAATCGTGTCCTTCAGCCCAATATTAAATATTTCAGAACCCTGCTGCCTACATCCCTTCAGGCTAGCATTTCCAAAACCGGGAGAAAATTCCAGGCCCGGGTTTTTGGAGTTTAAAATGTATAAACCCAGGCACGGCACCTTGCAGGCACACGCCTCAACCTGACACACTGTTGGACGCATAAAACATATTAGTTGACTGAACTCCTGAAATCATAGTTTTTTACCGTTATTTTTTTCATTAAACTAGAACCCCTGGCCAAATCAACAAGGTAATACTAAATAAGTAAAATAATAAACGCCTTTTTTGTGTCTGTATTTTATGTGGAGCTGAAGTTAAATACAAACTCAGTTATACTGCAATATTATTATTATTAATAGACCACTAAGCCTGTGGAGATCCTTCCCCTACTTGATGATTATGTGGACATTGTGCAATCCACGTAGAACTAGCCGGCATCTGCTCCTGCAACTTCTAGGCAGGCAGATGCCATTTACGCAACGGCAGGGGCGGAAAAGAAGGGACTGGGATCTTTCCCACCGATAGGGGTCTCGGTGTCCAGGCTGGTTCAGGTGAATGCCATCTTAGGCAAAGAACCGCTTTGCCCTAATAAACAGTACAGAACAATGGACGCCATGCTGAAGAAAGCGTACTCTGCAGAAACTTGAGCGGTCCAGGGCAATAAAACACAGGCCATCTTAATCCTGTACATGGGTTACCTGACGGGACGCCTGAGGGAGCGCCAGTCTATGGCGGATGTGGAGGAGATGGAGCTAGTCAATACCTATATGACTGACCTGCTGCGAGAAGAGGTGAAGGCCATGGGGAGATCTCTCACAGCTATTGTTGCAGCCAGACGTCATCTATGGTTGACACAGGCGAAGCTCCAGGACAATGAAAGTCCGTCCTCCTCGATGCTCCCACCACCCCGGGCCGACGTTGGGAGAGATGGTGGACCTCTCTATCGAACGGTTGGCAAAGGCAAAGGAGACAGTGTCCAAGTATGCTGACCTCCAACAGGCTAGACAGCAGCCACAGCAGTGCCTATGGGGATCCCAGCAACCCAACAGGCCATGGCTGAGGCAGAGGAGGCCTCAACCCATGCCACAACAGTGGTTCGCAGCCTGAACAACGCCACATTAGCCAGCCGCAGGTGAGAGGGAGGAACAGGCTCTCCAGATGGAAGCCTAAGGGCAAGACAGATGCCCAACAGCCCCCTGCGAAGCCGCAGGATCATCCCTGAAGGGAAACCCCCCCCCGAACACACCGACCGGACTCGACCAATGGCAAGCCTGCACCCAGGACTCCTGGATGTGAATGACGATGACCAATGGATACACCCTCCAATTCCACTCTGGCCCCACCTCCTTCAGAGGGGTGCTGACCACTACTGTCGGATATCCCGAAAGGGCTCAAGCTCTCTCTCAGGAGATCACTGTGATGCGGGAGAAATGAGCGATACAACTAGTGGCCGACGAAGACTCTTGAGCAGGCTTCTACTCAGGGTACTTCCTGGTGCCAAAGAAGGACGGAGGCTTCAGGCCCAATCTCGATCTGAGGGGCCTCAACATGTTTCAGAAGAAAATACCCTTCCGCATGTTGATGGTGCGGCATATGCTCCAGTCTGTCTGGCCGGGCGACTGGTTCAGGTCAATAGACCTCAGGGACGCTTACTTCCATGTCCCCATCCTCCCAGGGAATACAGCGGCGGACATTCTCTCCAAGGGAGGTCCGGACAGCTCAGAGTGGAGACTGAATCCTCAGGTGGTGGAGCAGATCTGGAAGAGGCTGAGACGAGCTTGGGTCGACCTCTTCGATACACAGGCAACGACCCACTTTCCTCTGTGGTTCTCCCTGGAGATGGGAGGCGGCCCCCTGGGTGTGGACACCTTTGCTCACCCATGGCCACAGGAGCTGCTGTATGCCTTCCCCCCACTGCCACTTCTTCCACTGACACTGGAGAGGATTCGCTGAGACAATTGTGGTTTGTGATGCTGGCACAGATGATAAGCGCGGATCCATGGCAGCTTCCACTTCGACGGGATTTACTGAGCCAAGCAGAGGGACTGTTATGGCATCCCAACCCAGCACAGCTACAGTTGTGGGTTTGGCCCCTGAAAGGCACCACCTGATGTCTCTGGGGCTACCTGCTAATGTCGTGGAAATGCTGCAGTCGGCCAGGGCCCTTACAAGTGGTCAGTTTTCCAGAACTGGTGTCTAGAGAGACATGTGGATCCGTGTTGTGCCCCATATCGACAATCCCGTGCTTCCTGCAACAGCTGCTTGAAGACGGGAAATCTGCATCCAAGCTGAAAGTTTAACTGGCTGCCATCTTGGCTTGCCATGATAAAACTGACAATGTCTCACCAGGAGCCCATTTCCAGGCAATCCAGTTTCTGAATGGTGCGAGATGCTTGAGACCACCAATAAAGGACACAATTCCAGCCTGGGACTTGGAATTAGTGCTGAAAGGACTGAGCGGTGCTCCCTTTGAGCCCATCTCCACAATGGAGCTTTGCTTCCTCTCACTCAAGGTGGCCTTCCTTGTAACGATAACATCAGCAAGGAGAATTAGTGAAATTCACACCTTGTCTGTGGATAAAGCTGATCTTCTCAGGAAGCAACGACAGAGTCACTCTCTGTCACTTCCTGCCCAAGGGCGTATCGGCGTTTCATATAAACTAACCTATGGTCCTGGAGTCATTCCATCCCTCTCCACATACATCGGATGAGGACCGGTTACTTCTTATAGGAAGTAGAACCAAACCGAGCTTGGATCGGAACATTTTTCTTGAACTCCTCGTATTTTGCAATATTGTAGGTTTTGCCAACAGGTTACTGAATGAACATGCTTCAATATTCTCACCAAATGAAAAAATACACTAAAGTATACAAGAGTTTGCTGTTGCTCTGTGCACGCAAGTATGATTTTTATTTTTTCTAAACCCCGGTTTTATACCTATGCCAAACCTGGGCTTGCGGGGTTGAGAAATCATCCAGGTTGCCCGGGTTTTCAGTGCCCCAGGTCCCCAGGCTGGAAACACTACTTCAGGCATCTATAAGGATTATTATACACATTAAACTCCAATATGTTCCATGATGCCGTCTTCAACATACCAATGTGCTTGAACTTACTGAAAAGTAAATGAGCACCACGGGACTATGAAATAGCATTGTGGTGCATTTTATAGACATCTGGAAGCAGAAAAGAGCAGAAAAGCATAGGAATTGCAACAGTACTATACTTTTCATTCTAGAGGAATAGATATTGATGCAGAAAGTTTAAATGGGACAATTAAATCACTGTTTAAAATATTGATTTATTCACTTTCATTTGTACTCCATGGAGTGAAATGTTAAAAGTTTAAATGAGACATTAATTTGGTCAGATTCCTTTTGGATGAGTGACACAGTTTGCATAGTTTATGAGAATGTCTGTGAGAAACAGTCTTGCTGTGTCTGGGAAAAATGCACCCGGGCCTCCAGTCTGATTTTTCAGAGAATGTCAGCCCCATGGATTTCCATGAAAAACCAATTCCAGCTGAATCACTACTTTTAGGATTTCAGTGGCTTGGCAGACTGAGAAAGTGAAATTATGTTAACAAGGCAAGAGTATATGACTGGTCTGCAGCTCATTATAATATGCCACTTTCTTTGTCAATGTTGCTCAAAGTGTACAACACCCTCAACAGATTTATAAAACAGTGGTCCCAATAATAAGGGTGTTTTGGGATTCATCAGTAGGGCCCTGTGTTTGACACAACCACATTTCTTAGGCTGCACTTCATTCCTTCAAGCGCAAGGTGGTGGCATGTAGTCTGATAAATTAAACCACTTATTGATGAATAATCTTCTGATGCCTTTAATTATCTCAATAAGTAATTCTGTTCATGTGCATTATTATTTTATTATTATTTATTTCTTGTAAGATGCCCTTATCCAGGCACATTGATTAACCAACAGCAGCTAGGGACAGTCATTTATTTACTAATACATCTTATTCAATATTATTTATTTGAATGTGTAAATAAATCATTTAAATATTTCAGTTTACTAGTAGGCAGACATCATCTGTCAGCAAAAGAGTGGAAAAACAGATTCCCAGCATAATTTATATAAAATACTGAAATAATACTGCCAGTTACATGATCAAGGCATGCAACCACATTCTTTGAGTTATACTGCCAAATTCAGTATATTTGACTCATAATGCCCATATAACACCCCTTACCAACAAATTTGCAGAAAGCAGACAAGCTGGTTGCAAGCGTTAAAAAAGTTTAAACATTGTTTGAATATGCCATGATATTCTATTCCAGGATTTGATGCTGATTGTAAATCAGAAATGGACAAACACCTACCATATGCAAAGGAAAATGGAGGTAGTGTGACTTTTAATGAATTTTGGATTAAAGCTGAATCATTATTTCCCATTTTGACATCAAAAGCTAAAAGACACAGTATTTATGAGTTGTTACCAATTCTGTAGATGCTGAAAGAAGTGTTTCTAATTATGGCCATGTCTTTACAGAACATCGTCAATCTATGGAAGAAAGCAGGATTCGCCAGCTGACGATATATTCTATGCACAGAACATGAGATCATGACACCATAATGTCATAAGTCATAATTAACTGCTTGCGAACAAACTTGCATGATTGTAATTATGTTTTTTTTTTTTAATATACAGTACTGTGCAAAAGGTTTAGGCAGGTGTGAAAAAATGCTGTAAAGTAAGAATACTTTCAAAAATAGACATGTTAATAGATTATTTTCATCAGTTAACTAAATGCAAAATGAGTGAACAGAAGAAAAATCTAAATCAAATCCATATTTAGTGTGACCACCCTTTGCCTTCAAAACAGTATCAAATCTTCTACGTACACTTGACCTGATTGCTGTATATCAATGCTCCGCAAGGAACTTGACAGTGAAACAGTTTTATAAAGAAGAATTGTCAAATATTGCCAAACCTAGGTGTGCACAGCTGTAATTGCTGCCAAAGGTGTTTCCACCAATTATTAACTAAAAAATTGAAAAATAATATACATTTCTGTCATATACTGTGTTATTACACCCTCTTAAGCATTATTTGGCAGTGTTACGCGCAGCTCCTGTGCATAGAAGTTACGCTGTATTCCTACAATGTGCAAATCGTTTGAAAGCTTATTCTCTTGGCTACCAGTGCTTTTCACTCTCAAACACATCCGTCATTCAGAGCCCTGCGGGTAAACCCTCAGTCTGCTCCGGGGGGGGGGGGGGTCTCATTCAGAAGGTCACAGATCACCTTCAATCGGATTTCTTTGTAAATAGGCTTGTTTTGTTCAGAACAACCTGATTAATATAGTATATATTATTTGATGTTCTATCAAACACAGAGAAGTTCAGATCCAATTATGTAAAATCATTGTGTATTAGTACACTGTAAACAGAGTTTTCCATCTTGACATTTTAATCTCTCTACGGGGATGGTCTTGTTTTGATCAGTAGACTGTCTTGTTCCAGAATATGTCATAATTGTCAATATTTTCTGAGATTTTTTATTCCTACTCAGAACAAGTATCCCTCAACCTCCCATTTAAGAATGCGGAAGGGGGGCATAAATGAATGGGGGGATATAAAAAACACACTTTTCACATCAGAGAATGCTTCACATCATTAGCTTTCATGGGATACCAAACACTTGGCAAACAACACAACAGAGAAGAGTACACATATGGGTTTAAAGAGAAGCACATGGATTTGGTGCCCTTTTAAGGGTACCAGAGGGGTTTGTCAGCTTAAGGGGTTACATTTTGTTAAACAAAACAATTACATGATTGATTTTTATCTCCAATTGTTTATTTGTTCTATGCTTTAATTTCAGAGTACATTGAGACATTAAACTGCATAAATTTGGAGGTAAAACGTTTGACCGGTAGTGTATATATATTTATTTATTTTTTCACAATAAAAACAGTTTTCACACTAACAGTGTGGAGTATGAGGTATAGAGAAGTGGAACAAAAATTAAATCAATTAAACTGTGAAACACTGACAAAGCAGAAAAAAAATCAAGGGAATGTAGACTTCCTAGACAACAAAATGCATTCATTTGGCCCATCAGACTTCCCCAGATTCAGTTTCACTTCTGTCAAAACTCTCCTTCTAATCAGACACTTGGGAGCCAGGCATGTTCACACAAATAACTTAAATCAAATGAAGTGTAAGATAGACACAACAAATTAAAAAGTAACCAAATTAACTACAAGTCTAATTATTGTCCTGGACAATCATCTCCAGTGTGATTAAGACCAACACAAGCACAAAACCAAAATCCAAATGTGTGTGTGTGTGTGTGTGTGTGTGTGTGTGTGTGTGTGTGTGTGTGTGTGTGTGTGTGTGTGTGTGTGTGTGTATGCAGTCTGCGGAGTCCTACTGTGTGTATTTCCAGTCCATGCGGTTTTATCATAAGACACAAGATGGCAGTATCTCTACCCTCTGGAGTATAGACTAGTTTATAGTTCACAGACCAGGAAACTGGAGATAATCTTATTTACAGACTAGAATCAAACCATTCATTAGATAATTAGGCCTACATCACACTCCCAAAATGTGTAGATGTGTGTACACAACACAAGGACTCTTATGGAGCATTAAAACTGAAAGCTTTTAAAATAGCTATAGTTTTACAGCTAGTAACAGCAATAAAGTATTACATTATCAATGATTTACCACAAAGCAGATTTTACCATGGAAACTTGAATTTATAGGAAAAAAGCACATATACTGAGAATTAAAAAACAACAAGATATGCAAAGATGCAATATAACAGCTTTACAAATAGCAACTTTCATATCTTTCATATTATGTTAATCCCAACGTTAGGGGCCTGTACGCATGGTCTTCAAGAGTCACAATCCAATAGGTTTTATAGCTTTAAATGAGACCTGGAAAATGTGTAAACACATCCAAGAGGTTTTCAATCTAGGAGGTGCACCGCCCCCTCAGGTGCATGCCATTCTGAACAGTAATTGTTAGATTATTATTAATTTATTAGCAGAGACAAAATGTCTCAAAATATACAGATCTCAGGATACATAAATAATGCAGTAAGAGCTAGAAAAATACTATAAAGGGCAAGATGTGGTTCATATTGAGATTTCAGTTATATTTTGCTTACAGACAGGAGAAAACAACCGATCTGTAACAAATAAACAGTATCAACATTTCTGACATCGTCAATTTTTTTCTAGACTTTGAGCCATGGATAACAAATAAAAATAGTGAGATCTGTGATATTGACTCTGCTTCTGAAAGCACTGTAACCAGTGGTGACATGATAAACACGATACAACACAATGAACAAGTGTACACCTGCATTTCTTGTTAAGCTGTAAATGACACTTCATCAATGGTATCTGGATTATGTCACTCACATAAATGTCTCTATGAAATTCAATCACATTCGGTAGCAAATGACTGTGACTGTGACAGTTACTGCAGTGTTTGCAAGTCAGAGTCGCATCCACTTCACAAAATCTGTGCACTCTTGTGGATAAAAGTTGGTTTGCAAGTGGTATTTATGAATGCATGTTGTTGTGTGAGTATACACATATTGTAGTGTTTCAGGGTTCTTCAGGTGATGTAAAATACACCATAGTTCCAGTTCTTGAATGCCAAGAGACACAGCTTTGTGCAGCAGCCTCATATCAGCAGCTTCTACACCGGTACGCTCACACAGTCAGCACCTGCAGATAACAGCATACTCCCCAGAACTCCCTTTTTTTTGGACTCAACAATTACGTAATGTATTAAGTTTAAAGTTATTTACTAAGTTAAAAGTGCACCAAAATTACCATGTTTTCCAGAAGGGGAGGGCTGTGGTATTACACAAGCAGTCTGGACAGGTGTGCCATGGGAAACACCTGTCAAGTGCGGGCGAAGAATAGAGTTTGAGCCACAGCATATCTAAATGAACATCTATTAGGTATACTCCATGTCAAGCACTGCAATCTAGTGGTGACAAAAATAAGAAGAAAACAACAGGTGGCAGAGCATTTCAGTGGAATGTAAGAGATGCCTTTGCTTTTCTAATCCTCGTAACTCGTAGTATTTCCAGACATAGACATGATCTTCATTAATTTCTTTGAATTAAAAAAAATAAAATATCTGAGTTTCATGTTATCATCTACTTCAGTAATATTGCCTATAAACTGATATTTTAAGTATACAGAATTAGCAATTTATATGAAGTTAATATTCAACAGAAAGGTAGGCAAACTAAATGTATTAGTGAGCAAGGTAAAGCCTGACTCTTGTATTCTGTGGGAAACATGTATTATGTAAGTATCAGCTAGAGATTGTCCCTTGTGACCTAGCCAGGACAAGAACATAATTTGAAACCTATTTATCTTAGTAACTTGTTACTTCCTTATAATACAGATGGTTATAATTTAGAGTTTGCTGAGTCAGGAGTATCTACTGTATAAATACTGCCTGTGTGTAAATGGAAGCTTTAGAGATGATTTGGTGTGAAGTGCTCTCTCTCTCTCGCAGCCTGATTCCTCTCTCCTGGAGCGCTCTTGTAGGACTAATAAAACCTCTCTTTGCTGAACTCAGTTTGTCGGTTTTAAATCCCCTCTACAAGTAAAAGGCATGTTCCACTAAATTACAAGTGGACCCAACACTAACATACTGAAGTACCAATTTACTAATGTAAACTTGGGTGGACTTAACTAAACTTGTAAACTAACTAATGTAAAGTAGCGTGGCTGTTGTCTATTTCTGCTCATTTTGCTAAATCTGTACAAAAGACTAAAAAGACTGGAGTGTTTTTTTAAACAAAGTTGGGGACTCCAATTAAGTTTAGGGGACAAGTCAGCTAAAAAATCATAATAATTATCCTTGGGTATATATAATACCGTTACACTTGGGCTTTACATTTATTGGTTTTAATGAACATCCACAACTGTTGTTGTTTGCACAGAAGTTCTGACAAATGATAGAATGAAACCAAATTAATTTAATCATAAAACGAAATACCCTACACCAGGGGTGGCCAACTCAGTTCCTGGAGCGCTACAATCTTATAAGTGCTTACACTAAAGGTCTCTCTAAATCACCATTACCTTGCAGCTGTGGATACCTTGAACACAGCACCGTGCTTAATTAAGACCTACAATTGGCTCAATTAAGCACTTAACAATCTGGTTAAAACAAAAACCTGAAGACCCTGTGACTCTCCAGGACCAGGGTTAGCCACCCCTGCCCTGCAAGGAAAGATGAGCTACAATATTATTAAGTGAATGAAATCTAAAAAAATCAATAGGTGAAATGTGATATTCTTCATTTATTTATTTGCTTCAGTTCTGAGGTTCTCAACCCTGGCCCTGGGAACCCCCTGCCCTGGTAGTTTTTATTCCAACTGAGCTCTCAATTACTTAATTGAATCTTAATTGAAGTAACAATCTGCCTGGATTTGACTTATTAAATCAGTTATTTATAGAATTATATACTGAGTTTAAAACCCCTACTGTTTAAAATAAATAAAAGGCTCCAATTTAGGAAATGATTAGTTAAATTAAGATTCAATTAATTAATTAATTGAGACCTGGGTTGGAACAAAAACCAGCAGGGTAGGGGGTCCCCAGGACCAGGGTTTGGAATAACTGCTTTAGTTGGCAACATACCACAAATTGTGCACAGGTTAGAATTTGGACTTCGGTATCTAAAATAACAATATAGTCTAGGAATAGTATAGTTTTATAAAGTGTTTGGTGTATTTTATCATTTAAAAAATGCATTGTTTTAGTCAAGTGTTTTTAAACCAATAAGAGAATGTGCATGGGAATGCAACAAGATATTTGTTTTTAGTGGGAAGCAGAAAAGAAAGGTTCATGACCAGTTAAGCAAATTGTTCTGGAGACTTCAGAGAAAAGGAGACTGTGACCCTCCAGGAGCAGGGCTGAAGACCCCAGCCCGATTACCTGAAACATGAAATAAACATCAAGCAGTGTATATATGGTATTGGTGACTGAATTCTGCCTGCCCACACAAAAGGTTAGCTATGCCCACCATCAATATTGATAAATAATGGAGATGTGAACTACAGAGGCTCAATTCCCATTTCTCTGTCTTTCAAGTGTGACACCAAGGACTGTCAACAGACACATTACAGGAAATAAATTGCTGTCTGTGCAATTTCACACTGGCTGCACATCATCCATCTCGTCCATCTATCTATCTAATTATGTATCTATGTATGTGTGTATGTAACTATCTCATTTTGTATCTATATCTCTTTCAGCCTATCAGTCAAGTCCGTCAGTCTATCAGCCTGTGAATCTTAATGTCTGTCCATCTTGTGTCAAAATGCTCAGCAACTTCAAAAAGGCACTGATAAGAGTAAAGCACTGCTCTGTCAACCTGAAATAACACCACCACCTGTCTGCTTTGTGCTCGCTGTACTCAGAGCTCCTGAATGCCGTGTTTTCTGTGCCAGAGGTGAAGAACACAGGAGACGACATCAGCAGAGAGCCATTTGCGCTGAGTCGACTAGATGCGGTGCTGTGTGTGGGTGGTGCAGGGCTGACAAGACTTATGCATGGAATCAGCGCTCCTTGGTATATCGGGAAGCCCTCTGGTAGCTCATTAACATTCAGTCCCTGTCTGGACTGCATCGAGAAACTCCACTACTCTCTGCATCGCGCAGCCTGCTCTGGAGGGCTCCAGCAGAGGAATCAGAGCAATGGGACTATATCCTGTAGGATGCTGATGAAGGTAAAACAGATTCCTTTTTACTTACTACTTAAATTGGCACTAAGCTGTGGGATCGCTGAATCTGTATGGTACTTGAGGATCGTAAACAAACCCCACCCTTTTTCACTGTAATATCTTGTCCACTTAGTCAACAATAGCAGTTCAGATCTTGTGGTGCACGGTCCTCTTCTTCAGAAACTGTAAGTGAAGCACTGTGCTCGGTTAATATAAGAAATAAGTTCTTATAGCCAATTCATATTACTTGTCACACATTCATCCTTACTTCCTTCTCAGTTTAGAAGGTTTGAATATTTTGACTGGATTAAGAGTTATTCACTGCAACATGTAAATGTACTGTCTTAAGTTGCTCTGTGTAACCTTGGCTTTTTATAGTGTAATGCAAGGTTTTCTAAATGAAATAACACTAAGCTCCCCCTTTTCCAAATAGCAGGGCAGTGATGAATTTGGTTTTCCATGGAGCATATCCAGTTGCTGCTTTTCAGATCACAGTGTGCATAGATAACTCCAAAGCTGGATGGAAGCATTGTTTTTTGTTATTTTTTAACTCAGTCTTAAATGGCAGTACTATGTGATTTATCTTTGGCATTTACAAGCACCAAAAGCACAGCTCAACGGGGGAGAATCAGGGACAAGGAATGCTATGTGAAGTGTGAGTGACTTACACAGATCAATTCTGGCTTTTAACTGAGGAGTTTCTGTATGAACATGCAAATAAAAAATAAAAAAACAGGTGAATATGAGAGTTTTGTCTTGTTTCTAACATATAAAACTGTCTAAAATTCTACTGTTTCCATTAGGAGTTTTTAGTTAACATAAACTATAGACATTGTAGGGATAAAAGCAAATACATTAAACAAATTGATAATTTATTTTGGAATAAGCAATTACACCTCAGAGTAGTTATAAAGAATGTTGATGACTAGACAGGTCTGTATTAGCTGCCTTTTCTATCTAGTTCAAATTGACTTGGGATCCTTTTACTGGAGTTTTTAATGAAAGCATGAGCAGGAGGATGACAGACTCCAATATTGGCAACCCAAGCAGAAATATGGGCAACAAACTCCCCACAGCAAACATCGCTTTGCTTCCCTCCCTCCATCCCAGCCTTCACCTTTTTGCAGCAGCTCCATGGTTCATTCCACCGGGCAGTGGGGTTTCCCTGGCCTCACCCCAATGGGCATATCATCGTTAATTTAGTGAAGTGAGTTTAGGCCAAAAATACATTCTAATTTATCCACTCACTTTTTCCAACTGATTATCTGAAAATCCAGAATGCTCATGAACTCGGTAACAACATTGTAAGAAATGTATCACTTTTTGAAAAACAGTATTTTTCAGCTTTCAGGTCTTAGTGTCTGTTACAATTTAATATATCTAACCTTTCCTGAAGTAATTTTAAATCACTGATGTATGCTGAGGTTTGGTGCAGGAATAATTAAAGGTTAATGGATGTTTGCAATCATTTATAGCACTGTACCAGAGCTTGCAGAATTCTTAGGAAGCAAGTACTATTAAATAATTACCTACTGAAGCAAATTAAACAGGCGCCCCTTATGGCAAGTGGAACTAGAAAGTAATATATTTTAAAATATATAAAGAGATTTCCCTTTAAGTGTGTTGCTATTAACGTGTACCTTTGCATGTTAGAGGTTGAGTAGTATATCCATGAGGAATACAGAATTTACCTGTTCTTACATATTTAATTAAAGTTGTCGAATCATATTACATTGTGAATAACAGATATGCTATTGTAAAAGAGAAACCTAATCATGCCAACATGTATTTCTCTTTAATAAATCAGAACTATCTCACATAAAACTGATGCCAATAACTCAACATTTATTAAATACATTAGTATGGTCCATTATCATGCCTTAAATTCTTCCATGCTAGGTTTATTTAATTAAAAAACAAACATGGATGTTTAAACCTTCAACACAAACTAACAAATAAGTATCTTAAAAGAGTTTTGACTTATTACAGCTGTACTGCATTTAAAAACATATATATTAGGACAACACAATTAGTGTGGCGGTGAATGATTTATCAATTGGCATTTTGTCTCCCATCTGGGGGTAGGTATCATCCCACCCAGACTGTTCGGAATACTTTGATTTATCCTGATTGGGGATTGACCAGTAATCTCTTAATTCAAGTCTCCACGGTAACCCAATCCTAGAGAGCTTTACAGGCCAGTCAACCACCAGTTTTCCACTTTGCAGTACAGATCATTCGCAACCATCAGCTGAAAGGTAGATCTGACCCACTGGGTGCAGTTTTACAATGAGGCCCAGACCGCCTCTGATATATGACAGAGGATAACTGCCCATTACGTGAAGGTTCATTCTCTGGAATGAATAATGCAATGAGAGGTCCTCAACCATGTCTCCAGCTCTGCACTCCATCATCTATTAATGAACTTTACTACATCCAGAGGCATATAAACAGTCTCTAGGTCTAGGTAATTCAAGTCAAAATATGAGAAGTCCCTGTGTCTGAAGACAATCTGATTTAAACAATAAAAATAATATATAGTTAACTGATTACTCTGAATCAACATCTAAACTGAAGAGCTACTAAAAACCTATTTAAACCAAATCTAAAGGATAGCAACCACCTATTTGTGTGGAATTATGATATGCATTTGTATACATACATTGGATATATTTGAACTGTTGTTCTTTACCAATCAGTAACTTATAATTACTCTGCATGAGGATACAGTCTGCAGAAACAACAGATGGTGTGTCCAATAGTCAGAATAGCCTGGGTTGTGCAGAGATGTGTGGTGTGAAGTGTGTCAGTCAGCACAACTCTGCTTCCGCAGCTGTGTAAATGGACAGCACAATGGGAATACCGCCTCCACACCACACCTGGCCACTTTCCTCATTGCTAAATAACTGCCTGTGGATGGTTTCATTTAACCCACGCACTGCAATTGTCTTTCACTGTGAGTGACGTATTTATAGAGCAATAAAACATGACTGACACTCAAATTGTTGTTTACAGATTATTAGTACAAGTACATACTCTAGCCATCTTATCATTTGCAGCTTTGACAGAAAGGGGATTCGACTGTGTCAAAACACAAAGCTTAAAATGGGGCAGACACCAACACACCTGTTTCTGATAGCTTGGCCTTAGGCATCATGCAAGACACAGAAGCAATCCAGAAGACTAATATTAATACCATAGATTTCTAACATTTTTCTGAGATACTCATTTTAAAAGGCAGGTGTTTGTAGTACAGAAGTAAAACTCAAAGGAGTAGAATTATTGATATTCCATCATAAATATGTACCATTAAGTACGTACCGTAAAACTGCAGTGGGATTTTCGTAATGGTACAGACACAGATCTGTAACGATACCTCATATAAAGACACAGTATACTATACATGTAACTGTACTATACATTGTGCTGACACCATGACTGCAAGTAGATTTGAAGGTTTGCAGTCATTGTAATAGTAACTGTGCGGTGATTGCTGGATATATGATACTGAGCCACTTTGGTACCAGGAAATGTACTGCGATACAGAAACTACCAGAAACAACTGTGCTAAAAGTACCATGTCATTGTAGACACAGCACCGTACTATATTCTGCACATCTGTCAAGGTTAACCAAAATACATTTTCATTATGGATAGCCGTATGGCAGCACTGTTTGTTCATACAGTATTGTCAACTTCTTATGTCCAGATCTGATATAAGAAAGCCCTTAAGGAAGTCGCTCAGTTCTACAGGCAGTACAATGCTCAAAGCAGTCAATTCATATTTAAATTCAAAAATTATAAATTAAATATCTATTCCCTGTTCTGAATGTATAGACAGTAAGCATTTTAAACAATTGTTTTATCAGCATCAGCTTATAACTATAGTCTTGGAGAAACAAAAAATAATATGAATTGCCACAATCCATTTATATTTATATATATGATTTTCATTACAGCATCCCCAAAATCAAAATGAAGACCTTGATCACACAGTCATTCAGTGCCCTTTATTCCAGATCTAACATCCTGCGTGTAGTGGCTTTCTTTCACACACGCTGAGGCAGGGACAGGTTGTGTTGGGTGCCAAACAGCAGATTGATGAGGAAGTGAATGAGAGGAGGGATGAAGGACCTTAACCTCCCCCTGTCCCCCAATGAGATTTTAATGATAATTTCTGTCAGAGCCCATGAGTGGCGTGTGTAGAGATGGGTCAATGATTAATGAGGAAGGCTGTTCCTACAATCTGTCAGGGGGGGATTTACTGAGGTCATCACTGCAGTAGCACCCCCACCCCCCTCCTATATGCCATCCCAGCTCCATTCACCAGATCACTGCGTAGCCCTTCTGAAAGGATTACACACACAGTCATTTACGTGGATAAAATCTAATAAAAGAAAGATGAAGAGGAGCTTGTATCATTTTACTGTGCAGCAGAACAATCAAGCAAAGGTGAAAGGAAGTTGGCATAAATGCATTGCTATACCATAGTCCCATATGACTGCATAATAAAAATCTAGGTTTAATGTTTACTATATTATCTTCCATTCTCTTATGCTTTTAATTGTATAATGTATTTGTTTCCAATGCAGAAAAGTACTGAACAGAATAGAAATGGCATGTTTTGCATTTTACTTTGTGCCGAGGATGATCCTTGAAGCAATATTCTAGACACAGGGAGTTATCACAGATTATGGGGCTGTGCTCGTCTGTGCAGTCTCTTCCCATGGTAATCCCCATTGTGCAGAGCTTTGCTGCAATTACATATCAAAAATCTGGTGCAAAATAAGCCATGAAAGTGTATTTTAATATTTTTTTTAACGTCTGATATATTTAACAATTATTTTCCAATATTAATGTAAATGGAGTGAATTTGCACAAGGTAAAGGCTAAAACGAAATAAATTATCACTGCTTTACCCTGGGTATAAAAAATAGTCAAAACTTTTCTTAATGTTTTCAACATCCTTTCCCAGTTTGGTCACTGTGGCCTTAACTCATCATTAAGAAACCATGCCCCCTACAGGGATGACCTATCCCAGGCCTAAAATGATTGGTAATGCTCTCTTCTGGTCAGCTGCCAGCTTGCTCTTTGGTTGCAAGAGATCTGAGATAATCTATACATGTCTGGGCTTCTGATGTTACCCAAGCTCTTCACTGCAGTGACCCATGACCTGCTTGACTTGCAATAATGGCCACTGGAAACTATTATCAACATCTAGGTGCAAAATGTTTGGAGAATGCAGAGTTTCTTGGGTATACTGATGTGGTTGCAGGGCCCAGTATGGGAAAGACATGGTAAAGGCAGTTTAAGCGATTCAAAAATGGATAACTGACAAGCCATGACCCTTGATTCGGATTAATAAACTATTAAGAAACATTTAAACCTATTTAAACAGCCACCCAAGCAAAGCCTAGTGTGTCAATTAGCCTTGTTTATTTCTTTCCAAGCAGGCTTGCCGAGGCCTGGGTTAATAAAATATTCATGGCGGACATTAGAGTGTGTGAATGGGAGCCCGGGTGGTTTGATGGATGGGTGGGAAGATTGGAAGGAGAGAGGGGGTGGGGAAAGGCTGGAGAGCTGGAGAGATGGAGAGATGGACTGTGGAGAAGGGTGTTTGATCTATATTTAGGCGATGGCTCTGTTGGGGTGGAGCTAATCCTCTTTGCACTAGAATTATCTGGTCTTGGGATTAGGGAGCTTTACCTCTATGCAAGACATCTACTCTCGATAATGATGTACCGTACCAGGCCATACCAACTGGCTTGGCTTGGAGTGGGATGGGGGGATTGTACTGTACATGTCACTACTTTGACATCAGGAGTGCACTTCCATTTCAGATTTCCTGGAATTATTCTGTCAAGCAATAATATAAGCAAGTACTGCTCTGGAAGGTAAAACCTTTCTGGGACAAAAAATAGAAATCACATCACAAAGCTGTTAAGGTCGCCAGATGTTTTTCAGAACAGCTGTGCAATTCACACAGTAAAACACATTCTCCTGTCATTCTCTTGTCTTTGTTGCGAATTTGCACGGGACATTTTCCTGTTGTCGGTTTTCTGAACAGTGTATTGAGACTGAAATGGAGCCTGAGGGTTTTGGTCTTGTTAAAAGCATTATTCATCAAGAAATGGAAACTGGTGTACATTACAAATGGACCATAGGCAAGGCCCTTCCAGCCTAAATGTCAGGTTTGGAGTGACTCAGACAGAGTGACCATCTGTTACAAGGCAGGTCATTAAAAGAAAACCAAATTTCTACAGCAAAGTACTCTCAGGAGCAGAGACTGCTGATATAGTAGAGGCAATAAATAATGAATTCCTGTCAGTGTCTATAATACGCAAATACAAGGAAAGCAATGGGGTTTCACTGTAGCACAAAAGCAGCACAAATGCAGCTGTCAAAAAAATAATAATAAGGGTTTCCCTAACATCACACAAACACTGATTCAGTTGACAATGATTGGTAAAGGTATGGCCACTTGATTACAACATTGAAGGTGATTTTGTATTACACTGTTGTTAAAAGAAATACATTCAAAACATCTAGTACCAAAAAACTAATGATAAATTCCAAATTTGAAATTGCCAAATTATATTTTTTCTTAATCCACCTTGCTTTTCTGTTCATACAAAAATTAAAATGCAGTTCTGGATTACTGCAGTCACTGAGTCCTGCAGTTGAGACCCAGTACATGGGAGATGGCCCTAATGAAGAAGAAACTCCTGGGTGAGATTAAACTCACTAGTGGCAGGTGTCATTAATGGGTCCCCTAGCTTCCTCAGATGGTGATGGGTGCAAGTAGTACTGTAATCTCATTCTAATGAGAAATATATTTGACCAATATATACATAGCACTATGGAAATCAAGAAACAACCACAAAATACAGCAAGCAAACATCATACTTATCTGGAACCCCAATTTTGGGCATCATGCAGTCCCTGTTGGTAACAGTCTATCTCTCACTCAAAACTGTGCAATTACATTTCATACATTTACACTCTGGGAGGCAGGGGGTTCATTTTGGAAGACTCTGATCTAGACCATAATCAGAACTTAGACCTACCCGCAAATCGCAATATACAAACCTGTACCCAATTGCGTATATATTGTCAAGCCGCTTTCTACTACCTAGAAATCAAAATGCGATATGGTAGATGTTTGCAATGAATGATTTGCGTGTGGGTTAAAGCTTAGGTTTGGTATAGCCCATAGTATGATTCCAGAGGAAATTGCTTTTGTGTCTTAGGAATAGGAATGTCTTTGGCAAGTATTTGGTGCCTGTACCAACATATGAAGTATAGTAGAAACCAGGATCCTGACTCCAAAAACAATATGATAGCTACAGAGAAAGAAGGCATCATTGATGAAGGTTTGAAGAGAAAGTGAACAATAAATGAATACATTAGATCATAAGAGTGAGGAGACATGGTCATGGGCCTGAAAGACATCTGTAAGATGAAGAGGGCAAGATGAAGTCAGCAAATTTGCAGGAGCATGCTGTATGAGAATAGTCAAAGACAGAAGTCTCAGAGAGGCCTTCATCCAGCAGTCTACTGATGAAGGCTGGAATGATGATTTAAACAGTTGCCAATAAGTGTGTCATGCTTAAGTAGATTTTCTTCTCCGTTGTTGTTATTTATTTCATTTTTTTAATTAAAAAGGCTTTGTAATTGCTATTCAATTGATTCTGTAATTACTGGTTACTTATGTCAGCTCAGACTTTGGCCAGTTTTACAATAAATCAGATACATCTAGGAACGAAATAAAAAGTTGGTTTAGTTCAATAGGTCTTGCCCCCTCAATCTGTGGCAGAATCTTCAAGATTTACACAGCCCTCATACTGATTCATGTACTTTTGCATCAATTTGTTCAAATCCAGGCCAGCTTTGTGTCCTTTGGCCACTCACACAAATTAAAACCAGCATTTTTTATAATACTAAATACACAGGAAGTGAATATTAATTTGCTGCTTGTGTCCTGTGTTGACTATTGGGAAAGTAAGTCATGGTAGAGATGGTTCACAACACAATATGAGAGGTCAAAGGTTATGGAAACATAGAACGAGCTTTACTTGCTATCTTTTCATAACAACACTGACCCAGCTGACACAATTGTGCAGCTGTCCCCTATACAATGAACACAGAATCCAGTGCTTACTTCAAAAATGATTTAAATAATACAAAAAATGATAATACTAAATAAGAGATCATTTTACTTATGGAAGACTTTTTGTTGCCCTTCAAAAGGTAAGTGATTTCAAAAATTGTTGATCATCATATGGTATTTATCCTTTGCACGCACACTCAGTTCTCTAGCTTAATGAAAAGCATCATTATAAATCAGAAGCAACTGGAGAACAGCAGGAACTGTGTGATTAAGTGGTACCTTCCCAGCACTTTCTGAATCAGAGTACAAAGTGAAAAGGTGGAACTCTCCTCCCTATTGGAGAACTCAGTGTATTTGGGAGTACTGCGTCATGCTGTATGATGGCAGTGCACAGTGCAAATTATCATCTGACATCTACCTGCACAGTGTGGATTCAAGTCCCCCAGGGCAGATTTTTGTGTGAAAAAGCCCAGCCCCGTAGATCAAAGCAAGGTGAGCTATTCTCTCCTCTCTTGTCTTCAGCGTCATCTTTCCTATTTAACTTAAAAGTCAACACATCTGTCATACTCGGCAGAACCCAACCTCCCCTCCCATCTGCTCTGCTAGCTTCCTCGCAGCATCTCTCTTTCACTCTCTCTCTCTCACACACACACTCACACACACACACAAACACAGGACCCTCCCTCCCTACCCCTGTCGGTTGGAGCAAGTTGCCAGTAAGCCTGGATGGACTCTACCATTTCCACAGGCACGCATAGGCTCAGAGCACTCCTCCTGAGATGAGCTAGGAGGATCGAAAGGTTGGATCCTAATCTCTTGTTTTGCAGCGCGGCTCGGTGCTGAAGTGATTCACAAGGTTTACTCTGTACATCTCCCTCTCTCTCTCTGGATTTTCTTCATCCTCTTTTTATATTTTCTGGAGAGGGGAAAGTGTTGGTACCAGGGAAAGCCAAATCCGGTAAGACATTTTTTAAATTAAAAAAAGGTTTCTTTGCCATTTGTTTCATCACTTGTTTTTATTATTTGATATATATATATATATATATATATATATATATATATAAGGGATGCTTGTTTTCAGAATATGTTGAGTTTCCTTACAGTTAAGGGATGCAAATTTATTTTCAAAAGAGGTTAGTCCCTACAGAGCAGCCTAAACTTTGTAAAATATTAAACAGATACCATGTGGGGAACTCTTTTATCTCTCTCTCTCTCTCTCTCTCCCTCCAAGGTTTAGCCATTTGTTTTATTTGCCCACTGACTGTCTAAATACAAAAAATCTTCTTTGTGGTATTTACATGTTTCTAAAGTATCGAGAGAAGAGAATAGGAATATGGAATATGTATGTAATATCCCTCAGTTTAAATACAAAGTGATTGGATTTTAAAAGCGTTTCTCTGTTGTAAAAACATGCAACATGAACCTTACTTTGTAGAAAATAAATTCATTTTACTAATTGTATTGTACCAAATCGTTTTGTGTTAAATTGATGCAGGTCTAAGTTTTGATGAGCTGAGCTACAAAATGACAGAAAAGTTCCAGGTGGACACATCTCCAAATAAAACAGAAAGATCTTTGGTAACTGCAGGACTTTAAGTATTAATCTGCAGTATAACACTAATTTAAATCATTTCATGTTGCTCTACTGCCCTGCTGATTAAATAAGTACAGGTTTCATTTCAATATTATGCTGGATGTCTTTCATGCAGAGGAAGGGGGTGGGGGCATCTGCAGTGGAATAGATCCCATGCATTATTTATATATAATAAATCTTGCGTATATGCAAAAGGTAATTGCACTTTGTATTGCCATGTAGTTGTTGACCCATGCCTGTTTATATGCTTTTGAGATGGTGAAGGGTGAATTCAGAACAAAAATTACCTCCTGTTTTGCAATGCTGGACTCCTGGAATCCCACTGTAAAACAGAGACACCAGCTGGGAGAGGTGGGACTCGATACCCTGCAGGCTCCATTAAGCAGGCTAGGGCAGTGGTCCCCGGCCTGACATTGTGATTAGAATCAGATTAATACGCTTAGGGTCACCAAACTCGGACTGAGAGACTGTGCATCTAGAATTCATATACTCTTAATGAACCAGAGATATTACTAAGAGTTTTTTTATTTTGTTTTATTTTATTTCATTTGAAACCACAGACTGGGTATAGTCAAATTGCAAATCTTCCATTCTGCTAAAGGATTTTAGCCCAATCAGTAACTTACTTGTCTGGTTCATTTATAATTAAATTCATTATGAAACTAGAGAGTTGGCTGTGGTAAAATCTTGCATTAGAATCAAAAGGAAGTATTTGACTAGACTGGCTTTAATATCTTACATTTTAAAATAGATCTTTAAATGATGTATTGCCATATTCCAAGTTTTAAAACTGTCACCTGCTCTGAATGATATATACCTTTTGTATTCTGGTAACAAACAATTCTGTGGCTTTATTGATCAGATGTAATATGACTTTACTAACTAGTGAGGAATCCGCTTGGCAGGGCCAGATGATAGATAAGAAATCAATGTACAGCCCATGATAAACACAGACATGAAAGTAGGCTATGCAGTGTGCAGTGTTTTTCTGTGATGATTTCTCATATTCCTTTGAACAACAGTCCTCTTTCCTGTCCTGCTGACACACTCCTGCCCATTTTCCCTCCCCTGTCCAAGTGATCAGTCAATCATTTTCTATATACACAGTAAATCTTAATGATGGGGTCCATCTCAAACATCTTAATATCATAAGCTGTCAATATTCAATCAGCATAATATGCAGTGAGCAATGAAGATTCAAATACTGTTCAAATAATTACATCTATAAGAATAGCATTTAACAATGGAATTTGATCTAACATGCAGAGTTTTAAAAACAAATATCACTGTTGTATATTATTATTATTATTATTAATATTATTATTATTATTATTATTATTATTATTATTATTATTATTATTATTATTATTATTATTATTATTATTTATTGGCAGACACCCTTATCCAGGGTGACTTACAGTTTACACAAGAATTACAGTGCAGTAATACAAATCAATACAAAAGTCAATTTTAGCATTAGACTTAGGGCCAGATTAAATCAAAACTTTGACCCACCTGATAAGAGCAAACTACAAACCTGTACATCATAGCGGTTACATTTATGATTAAAAGAAAGTGGCATCTTACTACAAATGCAACCACAACTGAGTATAGTTCTGTAGTTTTCTATTAGCTGGTGGGTCAATTTTTTTATTTAATCCAGCCCCTAGTTTAGATATAGTAAATCTAACAAGTAACGCAACATATCAGAGATGATAGACACACTGATTCTCTCTCAATTAACGTCTAAATTGTTTTGCTGTCACTTACTAACACATGTATACAATAATAATACTATACATACAAGTCATGTGTGAACTGACTAATTCTCATGTAACATAATTTTAACAGGAAATAACAAGTATTTCTTGCAATAAAATAAAAAAGACATGCACAGCATGTGGAATTTGTGGGCATTTAAATCAGTAATTCAATCTGTAGCACAGTAAATCGAATATCCGAAGGTCAAGCCATTTTCACAGTGTTTATTGCTCCACAAGAATGACTGAGGTAGACAGTATTTTGCTCAGTCATCAAATAGGATTTATATTACAAGTTATCCATACCTTTCATTGATTTTTATTGCATGCAGTAATTCTCTTTTGACTGTTCTACTATTTCCTTAACAATAGTTATACAGTTTGTGTGTGTTTGTGTGTGATGGATTTACTGAGTGGTGAATGCATTTGAAGTCAGATCACATGAATTCTGTGTTACAATCAGTTCTGACACAAGGGAAACCAAACAGCCTAATATAGGCCAGTAGATTACAATGAAAAAACATATTCTGTGACTATATAATAAATAATAACAAAAACATTACCACTTTTATAACATTTATACTGTATCTATAAAATGACCTAAACTAATTTAAAACCTTTTTTGTTACCAAATCACTCCATTAATTATATCTAAAATAGATAATATATGTTAAAGCTGTGTAAAAACCTATAGATCAGTGTCTATGTATTAATACACTTACCCACATCAATACATGCCAACACCTGTACACACAAGGTGGCTTGTTGCATTTCTCATGATGTACTAGCATGCACATGAACATGAACATAGCTGAATACTGTTGTTCCATGTTCAAGAGAGCAACATGATGTTGGATGGTGATTTCCCCATGGTATCATTAGCATGTGTATCAAATTACATTTCTATATGGTGCTATGATTATGATACAGATGTTTAAACAGGTAAAGTGACTTTATAAGCATCCTGTAGTTTTAATATATGACTGCATAAGTGTAGCCCCTTGTCAGAATGTATCATGATGCTTCAGGGTTGTCCCACGCCTATATTTTTTAACATGCTTTAAATACTTTATTATACAAAAAGTAAAGCACAGTAGATATTAGTGTTATATGTTGGTTGGATTAAAAACCTGGACTGGTTGGGAGGCTCTCGGATAGGTTTGGGATCAGTAATAGTAACAATCTTTCAGTGAATTCGTCTGACAAGTTAGTATTCCAGCTGTACTATTTCTTTGATTCAATCAAATACACAGTCAGCCAACTCCCAACATTTCTTAGGGAAACTGCACTGCCCTGCATTTTCACTCCATGAACTCTGTGTATGATTTGGTTTCACTCAGTAAAGTTAAAAGCCTGTATTACAAAAGCTTATACAAGAACTATACAAACAGTTATAAAAAAAAGTCGTTCAGGAAGAAGCACAATTGCACAAGTCATCGCTAGTAATTCATGCCGAGAAATACATCGGAAAAATTTTGAGATAAGAAAGGTTAATTAAAATCTGAATGTGGATGGAATCTCAGCTGAAGAGTAATACTAAGGGCCTGCAATTGTTATTGGGTTTTACACTTTTCTTGACTGCCACCATTGCTGTAGGAATACCTGGGGTATCTTATTTATCATCAGTAAGGCTGTTTAATCATTGTACCCCAAAGGAAGTAGAGAATTCCACAGCGTGTTATTGCCATGCCTAAAGGGGGTGAAAACAATTGACATACATAATAAACTACAGCTTCTGAGAATTACTTAATGTAGACCCCATACTCTTAAAAGTTAAGGTTCTAGAAAAAACTAAGGGAATAAGTTTGTGGGGATGGCTGAAATGTGATGTTATTCACTGTCCTGTAGTAGTCTAGTAGGCCAGTTGTAATATTCCCCTCAGATAAGCAGTAGTGAGGAGTGGTATTCATGTATTCATCAACACATTCTAGGGTTTAGTAAAAACTGTAATACTTGCACAAACTTTGTGATGCCAAACGAACTGCAGTTCCTTTTCCCATTCTGCTCAATTCCACACAAAAACACAGCAGTAATATATTTTAAATGGTATCATTACCATTCTTACAGGAACTGCACTAAATTAACACATCAATAACTAAGCTTGTTAAAGAGATTATTTGAAAAGTTTGAAGTAAGCATTTATATTGGCTCACAACACACTGCATTTGCAAAATCAAAACTTAAGTAACCTGCCAACATGCACATTACTATTTCAGTACTTGATGGCAGTTTTCTGATTGACAAATGATTCTGATTCTACACCAGCGGATACTGCTCTTAATTTGCTTTCGAGGTTTCTAGGCCATATTCTAGTTCAAGAATATCAAAACTGATTTTTCATTTTCAGTGTGTCCAACATGGGTCAATCTCATAGTGCTCTTGTTGAAACATTCATACATTTCAGACCCACTTCATGGATATTGCTTAAAGATCTAGTGTTTCACTTATTCTGAAATAAAAATTATTTTCATAACTGTTATGTTTGAAAAAACACATCCTTGCCATGCTTAACACTTATGTCAAATCCCTGGCTAAACTGAAATATCCTTATTATAAAATACAAGGTAATGCTCCATTTATGTGATACCATGTACTATGTAGTATTCAATATAGTTCACCACACACAGAACTTTGCAGTCTAGCTCCTGATTCTGTCACATTCTGACATTTAAGTTAAATGCCAGCAAATATGTATTGCAAACTTTTAATAACTAAGTAAATTACTAATATTAATACTAATTTTATTAATTAATAGCTGAAATGTTGATAAGTTATCAATTTGAAATAATAGAACTGTCTAATCTAAATTGTGTAATCTCTGTGTGGTGGGGGCAACCTCTCATGGTAACTGCTATTCCTATCACTGTTTGTATGTGTATATGTGTCAATATAAATTTAAAGTTGTTTGCCGATTAAATCAAACAAATCTAAAGAAACAAACAAACAAAACAAAAAACAATTGGATTGATGAACGATTTAATTTTTTTTGTGTTTAATGACATAAAGATCTGAATATAAAGTTCCTTATTTCATATGCAGAGACATTTGATAACAGGGGACCAAATACAGTAAACCCATCAAGCTGGCTTATCCATGCATACATATATAGGCTACAGTGTACGTGTATATCCTGAAACAACCCTAATGATCACACCTGGTGATATAAAACATTTAATTTACTGTTAATGGTTATTTGATTTTCATTGTAAATAAGGGGACAGACAGACCAGCAGACTGATAGTAATGTATAGGAAAATATGAGCTGCATTCAAAGTGATCACAATAAATGACTAGATTTTATTTCAAAATGTGGATCTGTCATTCACTATATACAGAGCGTTTCCCTATATATTTGAATATGAATTGTTCAGTTTTGCAAAAGATTTTCCCATCTATATTAAGCATGACATGGACGTGCATGTACAAACATAACACTAATGAAAAGCATTTTTATTTCAGAAAAAATGAAAAACTAGACTTCTTTAAGACACTGTATTACTCATGTACAGAAAGTTTCCCCTATCAATTTCATGTCCATGTTGATTTGGTGGGATATCCTGATGAAGTTAACTTCAACACCACGGTCACACAAAATCACACAGCACTTTCATTAACTTGACAGGGGGCCAGATTAAATCAAAACTTGGACCCACCCGCTAATAACAAACTACAAACCTGTACATCATAGCGGTTACATTTATGATTAGAAGAAAGTGGCATCTTACTAAAAATGCAGCCGCAACTGAGTTCAGTTCTGTAATTTTGTATTAGCGGGTGGGCCAAATATTTGATTTAATCCGGCCCACGTACTGTGACTAAAATTAGAATTTTTTTTAATAAATTAATACTGTATAAGGTATATATTGGAGAGGCAGATTACAAAATATTAATGCTATACAAACACACACACAGGGCATAAATTGTACATATACATTACTAGGATATCCATTCCTTACTTCACAAGGTTTACATTCATTTTTGTTCAAATGTGTTCATCAATAATTTGACATGAAGTTGGGGTTGCTGTGCATTTAAAAAACAGTTGTGTGTCCCTTGGTATTAAAATTTAATGTAATATACTTTCAGTGGCTGCTGCTCCACTTTGTACTCCACTCTTAGACGACCTCTTGATCACCACTACTGAAGAATGATTATCATGGCATATGTGGAGAATATTTTGATATTTATGTAATTTCCAGTACATGATAACCCAAAGCAAATTACCATAATTCATTTGTTGAGGTTTCCTAAAAAAATATTCTAAATATGAGGTATAAAATAGTTACCTCCCACAAGCCCTCCCTTTTCCTAGGCAGCAGGTGCCATCTAATTTGTTTGTATTTCTTTTTTAATTAAAGCTTATCGTCCAACACAGATTTTCAGTGTGTGCAGTCAGTGCCTGATCCACACAGTCCCCAAGCAAACGACAAACCTGATACATCAATAGACCAGTCCCTAAACACGGGGTGGAGGTTGAACACTCCACCAAGTCTAGGGGAGTGACATCACCATAACTGACTTATGTACACAATGAGCCCTGTCACATTCGCCCCTTCTGAATTCCCCAGCAGCCTCAGCAACTGCATGACATCAATCTCGATCCAAGTCAAGGCGCCATTGTCACACATGTGGCCAGACTCCAGTGGGATTCAAACCACCGCTCGGGCACAACTCACAATGCTCATGTACAGAATAGCAGTTAAATGTATATGTATTAATTGTTTTCTACATATTTAATTGGAATTATAAATTGTCCACCTCAGACATTGTTTTATAGTTGCAGTGATTCATCACAAACAAATTGTGTTAGAATTACTGCAATCATTTCATGCAGTACAGTAAGCAAAGCCCACAGCTCCCATTGCTCAATCCATCCTGGGCTTTTAATATTTAACCATGCATTACAGAGCCACAGCAAAAATGATTATTTCTTGCCAAGAACCAAGATGACAGCCTACTTATTGCACAGCACATAAAGGGTTTCCATACTTGTACCAATTCTTAATCCAACCATTAGAGCCAAAGCATACATATGAATATCCAGACCCTCATTACTGTGAGGGTATGGAGATGGGGAGATTTAATTCAAACTCTCTCTCACTCACTGAAACGCATCGCATTTTTGATCATTTTACAAGCAAATTGCATATATTCGAACAAGTCTAACAAGAAGAACGACCAATATTTCTGACATTTGACCCGTTTCATGCACACATTCTTCCAGTCTTAAACAGGTGACACTATCAATACCAGTATATGCAATATTCACTTACAGACACTCTCAGTTGCAAGAGTTTAGTATAACTTACTAATTGCGAATAAGTATTCCACCTGCAGGATACAATTGTTCCTCATGCTTCCTCATGAGGAATTGAGAAAGCATGAAAAAAAGGTGCTAATAATATACCAGTTCAACCTTGCTATTAAAAAAAAAATTCACAGCTGCTGTGTGCAGGAGTTAATTTTCAGTTGCTCTGGGAGTAGTAAAGTCTTAAAAATAGCATGTTAGACTACCTTCCTATTGCACTGAAGCTGCTGAAAGTAAGTGCAAACTGTATATCTGAGAATCTGAAAATGTAGAGATATGGCTGCTGTCTCATGGTATTAGAATTTATTATGCCATACGATTTTTACATTCCCTTGTGTGATCAATGCTTATCTGGCAGCCACAATTCATCTATCTGTGTCTAACACTTATTGTAGCAGCGTACACCTAGACAGAACAAATTCCCACCAAGGACTGACTGAAATAAATAATTGGCTACTATGCAGCTGGAGCTCAGTTTTTCTATTTGGTGAGATTATAATTCCTGTACAGTTATTAATCCTACATGTATAAATTCAGAGGTTAATTCAAAGGAGCATCTATTTATACTGACCTCTATATGTATGCTGCATTAGTTATGTCCTGTTGTTGCAGTATATTCAACATGGAAAATCAAAAAATGAAATATTAATCTTTGTTCCCTGTACTCTGGAGCATAATAAACTGTAATGGCATGGTAACAGCTATGGCAGTTTGTATTTATCTCCAGCTGTTGTAGCTTGCACTTGATTGTGTGTGGATTCTGCATTAAAGCTGCAGCACTGGGACATAAAGAGAGTGAATTAAAGAGAGCACATGATATGAGTGGATGTCAGATTTATAGATTTGTAAAGTACCAAGGAGTTGTGTACCATGCTTCAGATTCGATTATATCACAGGCGGTGTTACCATGCAAAAAATTAAAAGTGTGACAATAGATCTGAATCGCCTTTTCGTTTGTGACCGTTCTGCACAGCTGTTTATTTTAGAGATAGATAGGCCTCCCAAATGCAAATAATAATAGGGCCCTAAATTTTACGCGACCAACTTTCTCTGGCTGCAGTTAATTCTTCCCAGGACAAGGTCATCATGTAGGCTGCTTAATCAAACCACTTATTATATAATGATAACCTTTATTTTATATAGTGCCTTTCATATTGTAGACATCACAATGCACTTCACAATTAAAAACTAAAAAACTAAACATAAACACATTAAAATAGCCAATACACACACACACACACACACACACACACACACACAATAAATACATATAAAAGTAAAATAAAATAAAAGAGTTAATAATACCAAAAACCACACATAATGACTAACATGCAGGAAAAGTGAGTGTATAATAATATGTTTTGAGTTGTATCTTAAATACATTGACAGATGTACACAGTCTAATGTAAATTGGAAGGTCATCGATTAATGTGTTAATCTGTTATTGATTAAGCAACAGTAGCAACAGATATTTATTAAGTCATGCACCGCTTTATTACTACAAAACGAGTTCTGGGTTACGGCAGTCTCGACTTACAACAACCTGCCAATATCAACAAACTTTAATTGTTCATTATTAACAACAATTGCCAAAACAAAATTGCAGATGTTTACACACAGGGTAGAGATGCCTGGGTAAAAACTTTGAACTTTAATTATTTTTGTTCATTTTTGCAATTTATTGTACTATATTGTCATTATTAAAGAGTGTGAAGGATTTTACTGTAACAATTATATTTAATGGTTATATTATGCTATGGTTTCCACAGATGACAATATAACTACAAAAAACTGCAAATACAGTAGAGTAGATGAATACACATAAGCTACTTATGAACATCTATACTACCTTATGAACAATATTAGGCCAACATACAGACCATTATGTTGGTACAAATGTACAAATTCTGACCTACGTACAAAATCGTCTTACGAACTTCCTTCAGAGTGGAACTTGTTTGTAACCTGTGTTCGCAAGCAACACATTACATGTCAATAAATCAATACCAGTGCTCTAAATGTCACAACACTTGCCACATTTGTAAATACTTATGGGATCTTTTGCAATGTTGCAAATTATGGTATAGTCGCTACATAGCGTTAAAATAACATATGTGAAATATACACAAATCTTCTGCTCTGAAACCACTTGTGCTATAGATTTATTTATATGTTACATTTACCACACAAGCTTCCCTTATGGCCTAGATTTAAATTTGTTCAAATGGGGATTGATCACACAGTCACTTGAAACTCTTCCAGCAACTTCTTCTCCAGAACCATAAGACCCAAAGTCCTGAATCTTTGTATGCTCTATCGAGTTTGTTTGAGGCAAGTTGATGCAATAAAAAACATGGCTGCCATAGGACATTGGGCAGTCTTGGTTAGCATAATATATTTCCGTTGCTCTATATCTCTGTGGAACAATACGTTACACTCACGAAACTTCATTATGTGATATTAATAAAAACTACATTAGAACACAATAGAGCTGAAACCACTTTTCATGGTTTGATCACATGGTAAAATAGTCATATACGTATATGTTTGGAATTCTTACCAAAAACGTATTCCCCAAAACTACTAGCAGAAACCTTATAAAATGTTGTGCAAATTGTTGCCTTATGACCTACTTAGATTTGTTAAAACAAGGTAATAAGTCACATGTTGCATTTTATGAAACTGTACAATACACTCATGAACCAATGCATATCAACTGATATTGACAGTAACTGCAATCACAAACTGAAACCAGTTTCAAATCTTTTACAGTTTGGTCACATGGATGTGAAATTTTGTGCATTTTATGACCTACTTTTAGATTTGTTTAATGCATAGTAATTGGCTCACGTCTTATGGGCCATATTGTGTTTTTCGAAAAGCATACTTCTCTGAATTTCGACTTGCTGCACTATAAAAATGTTCCTAATGGGAAACTCTGGTCTTTAGGACCATGGGAAAAGCTGGTGGTAGCAGCCATTGTCCAAAGTCATCCCTTATGTCTGTTGGAGCCAAAATGCCTGCTGCCACCAGACCTTCTTTCAATATTTCCTATGCACTTCCTGGTCTATTGTGAATCATACAATGTGATATATTTTTATTTTGTTGCGTTCTACTATGGCATGCTTAGTCCAACGATAATTGCTGTTTACAGCTATTATTATTATTATTATTATTATTATTATTATTATTATTATTATTAAACTCACACTAGCATTGTTCAAAGTCACACACATTTTTTTATTAGCTTCCTGAACTGCTGACATTTTTATAAGTATTCATGTGCATTTCCCTGTTGAGAGAAAAGCAAATGCAGCAACCAGGGTCGGCCCGTGGCATAGGCGGAATAGTCAAATGCTCAAATGCTTGGGGTGCCATCCATCCATAGGGGCACCCAAATGATTGAAGAATTATTATTTTTTTAATGCCGTCACCCCACACCCCTAACCCCCCCCCACTGCTAGCTTTAAGGAAACACCAACAGCACAACGAACCCCCCCCCGTTAGGAAGCGCGGACAAAACACCGTTAGCACCCGTCAGAGGTTTTTTTTTGGCCTAGGGTGTCAGAATGTCCAGGGCCAGCCCTGGCAGCAACTGTAACCTATTTCACCAACAGATATATCTGTTCAATCTAAAACTGTGAATAATACCCCACGACCTAATAATAAGGGATTCAATACCAACCATCTTAGAAAGAGCAATCTTAATATAGGGAAGTATAGGGAATGTTACATAATTTAAGCATTGTGAGTATTTGGCATTGGTTGTTGAAGTTGTTGCCTTACACTCATCTGGCCGATATGCACTCAATTTATTGAGCTTTACATGTGATGCCTTTCAAGTTGCATACTTGTTTCTGTTGTGTGTTCCTACACGGCACACCATCTGTGTCATGAGTCTGTGACATGTTGTGAGTGACAACGTGACAATCATTTAACATTTGCATTAAATACCACCATTGACAGTCCAGCGTGGTGCAATGATTTTGTATTATTCCCTGTAAAAGTCAATGTAATGAAAATTAAAGACAGAGTGAGTTTATACTAGAAATGGTCCAGCAGCTTTATGGTTCCTGAGAAACCTTTCTGGATAAATGAGAAAGGCTTGCAGAGAAGATGGTGACTACACAATTACAATCTAAGCTAGAGAATAAAATAAATGTTGTTTTATGCATATTAAAGATACAGGATTAGCTCTATTTTGGCATTGGTGACAAACAGAACAAAATGGGTTAATTGGATGAAAATATAGGAAAATGTCCATGTGATAGTTGATATATTACTCTCCTCACTGTCTATTTTCAGTGACAGATAAGCTGTTAATGTACACTAAGGTTGTGCACCTATTTTAATCTCACATTGTCTCTAAATGTCCATTTATTTTTCACATAATATAAAAACATGACCATAATTCATTATAACTGAATTTGGATGCATACCCAAAACATAGTGTAATACCATCCTCTGACAGTAAGGAAAAAGACATACATACATACATCACTTTATTTTCACATATTGTGTTATCATTTGTGTGCATTTCATGTTTTACATTGTGCTAGAAAGGTTTCATTACTGAGTTCACTTGAACATGAGATTTCAGTTTGAGACACCAGATGTTCGAGGTGTACTCATTCTAGATTTTAATACTAATTAGTTTTTTTAAATGTGTTCACTTAAGCAAATGGTTATGTAAGGATCTCCTTCTAAATGTCACTGATCACTGTTGTATTGTTCATTCATTACAAACCATTCACCTTTTTAATCATTTATTTAAAAAAACCTTTGCAAATATTTGTTTTGGTGGTTTGTTTGTAAGTTTTATGAACATGCTATATTATTATTTAGAGATTCAGTGTTGGTTCCTTTTACTAAAAGAGCATGGATTTGGACCTTGCTCATGTTTTATTGTACGTCAATAAATGTTTCAGGTTTCTATTATACCCAACTATACATGATAAAACAAAATTGGACATGCCTGCTATTTATTGAGAAATTAATAATTAAATTATTTCTGCTTATTTATTAAATAAATAAAAATAGCTTCAGCTACTTAATTTTTAATGCTATGGGATCCTGAGTCAATAGCCAAATGGAACCATTTCACTATTAATTGATAATCTGAATAATTTATTCAGATTTGATTAACATTAACATGTTTGTTAAACATCAAAGCAGAGGTCACATTAATTAATCCCCTATTATTATTCCAATGATTTCCACAAAATGTCTGGTAAAAAAAAATGTTCTTAACTTTCTTCTTTGCTCTTTAACAGTTAACAGAACGTGCTGTTCAACCAGCTAATAAGCAAATAATAATAATAATAATAATAATAATAATAATAATAATAATAATAATAATAATAATAATAAGCAAAATAAATCAGTGTACCAGGACTGCTACAGAACAGGACAAAGACTGATAATTTATTTGTATGTATGTGAGAGATATTAAATAGAAAATATAGAGTCTAGAATCACTAAAGTAACTTTTAGAAGTTAATTTTATTGACGGATTATTATCAGTAACTATCATGTTTACATTTCTAGTACCCAGAATTATATAATGCATTATCATTATCATCATCATCAGCCTTTTTCGATCAACTGCAGGATGAAGGCCTGGCCAAGATGTTTCCACTCCTTTAAACCAATGGTGTTTCTTTTCTGGGTTATGACAACATTGCATGGTTTATATCTTGGTTGTTTTCCACCTGCTGATATATACATTTCAAATGCTAAAAAACAGCAGCAAATACGTATATATATATATATATATATATATATATATATATATATATATATATATATATATATATACGTATTGCTGCTGTTTTTTAGCATTTGAAATCCTCAGCTGAGGATTTACCATTTTGTGCTCTCAGAGCAGTTGTGATATTTACTTCTAACAGTTCTCACTGACGATTTGTGCTATCAAAGGTTTGCCTTCCAAACAAATTATATAGTGGTTATCTAGATTCTGTTAAACATTTGCCTGCTAAAGTGTAACTGTACCACTGTCAAAGACATGAGCATTACTACTGAATCAAACCAACCTAATGTGCTAAAATCTATACAGCGTCTGCTTTATAAATTTCACTACCACTATTGCAGCTGTGTTCACCGCGTTTCTCTTAACGCTATAACTAATTTAAATCATCATTTGGACTTATTAACCAGTTAGACGGTAGAATAAATACACTGATAAGAAGCTGATCCTATTGTTGACAGCCGAATCTATTTAAGTCCCTGCAAAAAAAGAGAGCAATTGTGCTTTGGTTCACTGGGGCCGACAGTAACTTTGTTTTCATCACAGACAATAAAAGCCAGGGCATCAGCCACCTTTCACTTCTTCCTGACGTTATCACCATTATTACATCGAACAAGCAACAGACAGTGGCTCTCTATCATCCCACAGAAAAAAAAGATGAAAGGATACGCTGACAGGGAATGATGATTTTTTTTTTTCTCTAACAGTAATCTAAAGCTTTGGGCAGTGGGCAGAATGAAATTTCCGCAGTCTTAAGCAGGATTAAAACGAAGCTCTCATCTGTCATGAGGCCGGGGGATTTCTGTAGATTTCTACACTCTTACAATACACTGCCTTGCTCTTTAGTTTTTCTCTGTGTCACCTATGTCCTGGGGAGTAGTTATCCCCACTATTAACTTTTTTCTTTTTGGAGGACCTAGGGAGGACGCTGGCATGAGGAGCTATCGACACCTACACCCCTCACAATTACAGACAGGCCAAAGAATTAATTATCACGAAGAAAATAATTATCAATAAAAGCTCCAGGGGCTTTAAGGAATGTGCCTGAAGCTTAATACCAGTGGGTGAGGATTATTCTTAATTTCATGATTATGGAAGTGTACACAGCATTTATGCATTAGCAGAGCATTGCGTAATAATAGAGAATGGAAGAAAACAAAAAGAATTAAACTTTTTCCAAAGTAGGAAGCATTTCCAGTATGCAACAGGTGTACCTATTCTGAAATAAACACTTCTTTAATCTTTAATCTGGGAATTCACTCGATATCAAACCTTAGATGATGCGCCACAATGTGCTCGATTCATAAAAAACACTGCAAAACATCTCCATTACAGAATTCAGTTTTGGAATGGTGCTGTATATGAACAGGACTTTTAAAGAGGATTAAAATATTGTACGAAGGTAAGCAATGTAGCAAATGAGGTACAGGTCTAAAGATTGATTGAATTGCATACACAGGTGTTTGTGAATTGATCTTCCATAGAGGCAGAGTTATTGAATATAGTAGTGGTGCACTGGTTTATGTTTGCAAATAAGATACATGAATCAGAGATTGTACAAGATTGCCTGAGAGTTGTATACATTGACAGATAATATAAGATATACATGATGACTGAAATTGGTGTGATTTTCTGTGCCTTTGGTGGAACACATCTTATGCAGGTTGCCTGTAATTTAAATGTTGTAAATGTATTTTACACGATGGAATGACATTAGAAGGAAGTGTAATTCTGTGTGGTCAGAGAGAAGGTTGGAAATGAGCAATAACAGCCCTGTAGCCTCCTCTCATAGGGTTAACTCCGGGGGCCTTGTCCTCAGAGGGAATCATAGTAGATTATCCCCACAGGACAGCACCAGATGACAGTTCAATAAAGCAAGGGAAGAGTGGAGTGATAAAGTGCCACTTCTCCAAAATGTACTGCATGCAGTTCTGTTTTTCTCAGCCACAGCTTTTAAGTAGAGGATCAAGGTGCAGATTGACTGAGCCATAACTCTTCCCAATTAATAGTAACTGGATCTTAATTTCAAGTCCATTCAATAGGCATAATAGATATGATGGATACTCACATGTCATTTTCCTAGGCTGCTGCTATTTTGCTTGCACTGCAGTTGAGCAATACAACGATGCCACTCAGTTATAGAAGTGTGGCAAACGAGGGCGTTATCGTACAGCAGCACACCCACAATGATTGCATCAGTCCTTCCCCCATGCAATAGTTTTAAGCTGCCTATATCTCTCCCATGTTAAGGGGTTGATTTTACAATTTAAATTAAGAATTTACAAAACAAAACCACAGATTCTTAAAATAACCTTTTAGTATATAACTGTGTAGTCCATACAGTACACAACATGTGGGATTTGAGACTGTTGCCAGTATGGAGCCGCTGTGTACTTTGTTTTGTTGTTAGCAGCAGGAGTTTAAGAGATTACGGTAACAAGTACAACATTTGTAATTGCAGGTAAAGGCTTTGAAAATGGTCCCTTAAGTGTATGGTAAATTTACTACATTTGTTTGTGTGGGTTCTTTGGAGATGCATACTGCCTGCATCTTCTTGTATGGGTATAAAGCATTTACAGTCATATTCAGTGCTTGACGTCTTGTAGTTATTTTTCTCTCTTTATCCTGTTGAGACTTACTTTGAGAAGCGGAGAAAATCAAAACCTTGACACAAATTTAAAAAAATTAAAAACATTTTTTAACATCAGTGTGACCAAAAGGGAACATTATGCATTTCACTTAAGTGTTTTGTACAAAATAAATCCATGATTTCATGTTATAGGTATAAATATATCTGTTACTCAAATCAACTCATGGCTTTCAGATTGTGGTTTAGAAACTATGACTTTTACTTTTACTCAATACAGAAAATATAATTTAAAATTAAAACATGCATAAATACAATTTGCACAGAAAATTAACACCTTTAATGGTTTCCGATGTTAAGAAACTGCTTCTAATGGAGTGCAAATTAAGTATATGGAAAATGGTAATCAAATGGCTCCTGGTTTTCAGAAAACGTTTGTGAAAAATGACCCAGATTCTTGTCTGAAAGCCTGCATTCACTTTTGTTTTCTATGTTTAGTTTTGTCTTGTTTGAATCAGTAGGAAGCACCTAGGGAGTTATTACATTGTTCATTTACAGTTGGTATATTGAAAGTTATCTTTAACTGAATATAATGTCCTTTAAAATGGAAAGGTGAGTATAATAAATGAACCCCCAGAAGCTAAATAACAAGGAAAAAATACAAAACAATACATTTAACATAAGGGCCTAACTATCAACAGAACAGTGCACATTGATGCTCCCCAAACGCAATTTACAGAATGCTACCCTTGCATTAGCAAGTCTGTGTTTGCATAATTAACAGACTGCACCAAATGCTACAATGATCTGAGTATAGTGCAGCCCTGGAGTGACTAATGGGCTTAAAGGACAATTATTTCCATGACACACAGAAACAAGTCCACCTCAAGAATATTATAGTGAGAGGGAAATTCTTTAACGTATTAAACATTTTCAGAAAACTGCTCCAGTGTGGAGTTTTATTTCAATAAAACTTTATTATAGGACCTGGTTAGAGGTCATAAATCACAACGTTCACAAAAAAACAACAATAACAAACACAGTGAATCTTATAATCCAGGGTAATTATTCAGTTGTTCTTAATTAAAGCACCTATAATTCTACTCAAAGGACCTAAATGGCACTCGAGTGCAGCCCAACAACGCCACTTTACATAGCCAGAATTCATACAAACATTAGGGGTGCATGACCTGCCTACATTATCAACAGACTTACGGAGCCATGCTGCTTCTAAGGTAGTTGTAATGCTTCTAAGAGATCTCTATCAGTGGTCTTTGTTTGGATAAAGACACCTACAGACCCAAAAGAGGACATCAGTGTGCAATCCCATCACCCAACTCTGCTGGATTAAGACTGTGACGGAGGCAAGCATCAGTGTAGTGTAATGAGGCCCTGATTGGGCCTGTGTGGAGAATGGATTATAGGCTGTGAGGAGACGCCTGTCTGAGCAAGGTTAAAGGAACAGGGACAAGGGCAGTGTGTGGAACCCCAGAAACACACAGTGGGACACAAACCTAGTGAAGCTGTCTCAAAACATTCACAATCTCTGCTTTTTTTTTATAGATACATTCCTATACTAACATTACTGATTCCATGCTGAACAACACAAATACATTTAAAATTAAATGCTGTTAAAGGTGCTCTCAGAGTACAGTTGTACATCATATGTAATTTGTATTTAAATGTTTTTTACCCTTACAAAATAAGTACATAAATAAACAAATTATACATACAGTGAGGGAAAAAAGTATTTGATCCCCTGCTGATTTTGTACGTTTGCCCACTGACAAAGAAATGATCAGTCTATAATTTTAATGGTAGGTGTATTTTAACAGTGAGAGACAGAAGAACAACAACAAAATCCAGAAAAACGCATTTCAAAAAAGTTATAAATTGATTTGCATGTTAATGAGTGAAATAAGTATTTACAATACCATACTTATTTACTTATATACATAAGTAGATGATTGTGATACTTGTGTTACTTGTGATGCTTATTTAATGTATGTATTAAAACGTTAAGAAGTTATGCAACACCCAGTGCATCTGTGTGAAAACAAAATGCTTCCTGTAGTTATTGATTAGTCTCTCATAGCACTGTGGAGGAATTTTGCTCCTTCATGCAGAACTGCTTCACCTTCACATATGTAGGTTTTCAAGCATGAGCTGCTAGTTTTTGGTCCTGCGCAACATCTCAACATCTCACAACATTTGGATTAGGCCATTCCAAAACATATAATAGCTTGTTCTTCAACCATTTTGATGTTGCCTCATTTGTGTGATACGGATCATTGCTGCATAACCCAGCTGCTCTTCAGCTTCAGCCCACGGACGGATGGTCTCACATTCTCTTGTAGAATCCAGGTGCTTTTTGGTGAACTTGAGATGAGTGTTCATGTTCTTAGTCATCAGTGGTTCTGCCTTGCTACCCTGCTATGAATCCCAATGTCTTTCTGATGGTGGAGTCATGAACACTGACCTTAGCCGACGTGAGAGAGGCCTGCAGATCTCTGGATGTTGTTCTAGGGTTCTTTGTGACTTCCTGGATGATTTTGTGGCTTGCTTTTGAAGAGATTTTGGCATGATGGCCACTCCTGGAAAGATTCACTACTGTCCCAAACGTTCTCCTTTTCACTCTGACTGTGGTTCGGTGGAGCCCCAGAGCCTCAGAAATGGCATTTTTACGCTTTCCAGAAAGATAGGTAGTGCTGGGCAATATGACTTAAAAATAATATCTCAATATTTTTTAGAAGTTTGCGGGATACACAATATCGATATTTCTTGTTTTTATCCAATCAAGCTTCAAAATAAGAACAAAGACATTCAAACTACAAGTATTTCGTTAATCATGAAATATGCAAAACTAACAAATACCACATGCAGGCTGTCATGGTAAATATAAGCAGAATGCAACACATTACAGGGCAAGTGTTGTGTGATTACTATTACGTGTGTTATGTTGTTATGGTATATATATATATATATATATATATACAGTATGATTTGGACTCATAACTGGAAGGTTGTGGGTTCAAATCCCTGGTGGAGCAATGCTGTTGTACCCTTGTGCAAGGTACTTCACTTAGATTACTCCAGTTAAATACCCAGCTGTATAAATGGATACAAATGTAAGATGCCCTGGATAAGAGTGTCTGACAATGTAATGTAATCATGCAACACATGTGCTGTAAAATGGTACAGATTCAGGTAGATTTCAGGGACATTTCTTCTCAGACTGTTGTGTCTCAATACTGCTTACTGGTACAGCACTTGTTAATAAATACAAAATAATAATAACTGTTGTATTACTTCACTATCTTAATAAAAAGAAAATTAAACTTTCTGCATCTGTTTGCAATCTCACATTTCTTTAACAATGGACTCATTGTCAATCACTATAATGTAGCATCTTCAGCCTTGAGAGAAGAACAGGAAACCCCAAACAAACTGGTATCTGTGGGCTATTGATCTGATTGGGTGTTCCTCTTATCATAATGAACAGAAGTCAAAGTGGAGAGGAGAATGTCCAGAGCATATCCTCTGGACAACTGCCTGTTGCTAGCTTGACAAATCTACTTTGCTCAGTCTGCATATTATTATTATTTCTAATATAAAACATAATACAGTTTATATAAAACATTAATAACAGCTCTACAGTTATTGTGGTTATTCTGTGTCAGTTCACTCTCCTCCATATCTGTCTGTGTTTCTGATGCACATTTCTCACCTGCATCAAGCACGTGTGGAAGAACCGGGAAGAACGCAAAGCGTCCAAATGACCAAAAATACTGCTGTAAAGAGTGGGATTTGCTGACCCTTATTATCCCTTTAATTAGGTTAAGTAGAGGGGTAATAACTTTTTCACACAAAAAGATTGTATGTTTGATTACCTTGCACACCAAAATACTACTACTACTACAACCCACAGTAATGGCCTACATTTTATAGGAGAACTACTGACACAGAAGCAGTGCTGCTTAAATTTTAAATTTCCATTTTCAATCATCATTCAAGTAATAAGAGCTTTAAGTTTAGCACCTAATATTTACAATCTGTTTTAAAGTAAAAAACATGGTATATAATGTAAAATAGATTTAACATAAAGATAACATCTGTAACACACTTATATGAGTGCCTGCACCTATTCCACCTTGTCAGTTCAGCTTTCATTCACTTCCCAGTGCCCTCTATAAATTAAGAAGCTTTCTCAGGTGTAATGTTCTGCATAGGACAGGGGGTCTCACATTTCACTCACAGATTACCATAGGAAATGGGGGCAATGGCTGAATCAACTGCTCAACATTTTCTGTTAGAACATTTTCTGTGAAACGTGAAACTATTTGTCAAATACAATTTATCAAACCTGATTTGAATGTGAAAAAGTTATAAAATATGAAGACTGCAAAACAAGGTATCTTTTGGATTTAGTACTGATAACTTTTGTTACAACTATCCATTGTCAAATATATATATATATATATATATATATATATATATATATATACACTCACCTAAAGGATTATTAGGAACACCATACTAATACTGTGTTTGACCCCCTTTCGCCTTCAGAACTGCCTTAATTCTACGTGGCATTGATTCAACAAGGTGCTGAAAGCATTCTTTCGAAATGTTGGCCCATATTGATAGGATAGCATCTTGCAGTTGATGGAGATTTGTGGGATGCACATCCAGGGCACGAAGCTCCCGTTCCACCACATCCCAAAGATGCTCTATTGGGTTGAGATCTGGTGACTGTGGGGGCCAGTTTAGTACAGTAAACTCATTGTCATGTTCAAGAAACCAATTTGAAATGATTCGACCTTTGTGACATGGTGCATTATCCTGCTGGAAGTAGCCATCAGAGGATGGGTACATGGTGGTCATAAAGGGATGGACATGGTCAGAAACAATGCTCAGGTAGGCCGTGGCATTTAAACGATGCCCAATTGGCACTAAGGGGCCTAAAGTGTGCCAAGAAAACATCCCCCACACCATTACACCACCACCACCAGCCTGCACAGTGGTAACAAGGCATGATGGATCCATGTTCTCATTCTGTTTACGCCAAATTCTGACTCTACCATCTGAATGTCTCAACAGAAATCGAGACTCATCAGACCAGGCAACATTTTTCCAGTCTTCAACTGTCCAATTTTGGTGAGCTTGTGCAAATTGTAGCCTCTTTTTCCTATTTGTAGTGGAGATGAGTGGTACCCGGTGGGGTCTTCTGCTGTTGTAGCCCATCCGCCTCAAGGTTGTACGTGTTGTGGCTTCACAAATGCTTTGCTGCATACCTCGGTTGTAACGAGTGGTTATTTCAGTCAAAGTTGCTCTTCTATCAGCTTGAATCAGTCGGCCCATTCTCCTCTGACCTCTAGCATCAACAAGGCATTTTCGCCCACAGGACTGCCGCATACTGGATGTTTTTCCCTTTTCACACCATTCTTTGTAAACCCTAGAAATAGTTGTGTGTGAAAATCCCAGTAACTGAGCAGATTGTGAAATACTCAGACCGGCCCGTCTGGCACCCACAACCATGCCACGCTCAAAATTGCTTAAATCACCTTTCTTTCCCATTCAGACATTCAGTTTGGAGTTCAGGAGATTGTCATGACCAGGACCACACCCCTAAATGCATTGAAGCAACTGCCATGTGATTGGTTGGTTAGATAATTGCATTAATGAGAAATTGAACAGGTGTTCCTAATAATCCTTTAGGTGAGTGTATGTCTTCAATTTACAGCTCTCTGTCTCCGTCCAAAGACATTATATTAAATGTATCCCAAATGAATCTAAGTTTTATAATGAAAAACAAAGCAAAAGTTTATCCTCAGGATTTGAAGGCAGATCCATATGGTTAAAATATGCTTTTTAAAGCACAATTAAAAGTGTAGGCTTAAATATGTCTAGGTTTTACAATAGCTGTTCAACATAGCAAGAACAATCTTTGTAAACAACTAACTTTAGTTTACAGAGAATGACCATCAACATAATAACTACAGTCATCACCACTGAAAGGTCAGATACGAACATATACCTCAATATGTCAAATGGATCAATATGTCATGATGAACACATAGTTTCCTCTAATTCTGATACAAACAGAAATGACGCAAACACCCCCACTGACTACTGCAATAGTAAATATTAAGAGAAAAAATAAAAAGGCCCCAAAGCTTGGTATGTACCATCAAAATAACATGATTGTGTGTATGAGCTCTAACTCCATAAAAAATACTTTCATACTAGATAAAGCACAGGCTGAAGAAAGACAATGACTTCATTGCCTAAAACTATAGTGTGTTATTATATTTGCAGAGATAATTCTACAAACAAATATTTTCAGCTGGAGTATTTCAAGACACCTCTTAATTTGAATTTACCTTATCTGTACATGATACTGTTGCACACCTTTAATCAGAAAATAAAGAAAGGAAAATTGGCCACACTTGCCAGTAATACAAAATGAATACATTCCAGAAAGGCCACTATGATGGTTGAAATAAAAGCTTGTAAAGAAAGGATATAATTTCTCAAAAGCTGCCAGGCTTACAGCTGAAGATATTAAACTATGAGTGCTGGAAAAATTTAATTACCACATCCCTGGGGGTATCCCCTTGGGTGTTAGCCGTGTGCAAGCTGGAAACCGCTGTATGTGCATGGCCTTTTTTATGCATTTATTTATTTAAACTCTATGAAAAAGGAATAAGCATAAACTGAGCTTATTTGAGCAACTTACATTTTGCCAAAGACATCATCATCTTCACAAAAAAATGCAGCTGAAAGACCTGCTGCTTCAAATTCTATGAACTTGAGTAACCCATGTTCAACAAACTTGTTAAAAATAAGACAATGAGGTAGATCAAAAGATACTTGAAGACATCAACAATTATGTCTAACTTGGACAAGAAATCAGCACAGATGGAAATCTTACATAAAGAAAAATCAAAAGATACTGGGATGGAGAACACTTGGAAGAAATTGCACATTATTGAAAGGAAATCTACCCATTTGCTTGAGGAGAAAAGTATTTGATGTATGCTTGGAACTAACTAGACAGAAACACAAATAAATGGATCTCACAGAACAAACAAAAGTATGTCACATCATTTACAGAGTGAAAATGTTAAAATGGCAATTGGCCAGACACATTGCAAGAAGCACAAACCAAAGATGGGCAAAAAGCTAGAGAATGGATCCCAAGAGATGAATAAAGACCAGAAAAAACATGGGAAAATGAAATCAGAAGATTTGTTGCCGTGACCTGGAAAACAGAAGCTGTATGAAACAAGTGGAGGCCTTCATCGATAAAGGCTGATGATGATGATGATGATGATGATGATGATGATGATGATGATGACATATCTATCTATCTATGTATTGTGGCAGTTAGAGGGGTAGTGCCGGGGCTCTGAAAGGTGCTGCTCAGGACAACAACAAGACATATAGAGAAAGTGACAATTTATTTAAAGTGCTTGAAAGTAAACAGACAGACACAAACCATAAACAAATCCCTAGCTCTCTTTGAGAGTATGACACAAGTATGACGAAACGTATGACACAGGTACCTCTAAACATACACAGACACAATATGATGCAGCAAATAGTCTAAATCTGTAATCCAAATCGTAGACAAATCCTAGTTCAAAGGTCATCACAATCCAAGTCTTGCACTCGCTCTGTCCTCTCACTCTCCCACTCCCAGGCTCTCCCCCCTGCCTCTCCACTACCAGGAAGTCAGGTGCTGCCTGTTTTACTGAGGAGAGTAGTGAATCACAGAGGGAACAGCATGTCAGCTGTTCCCCTGGTAATTGTACTCCCCTGGGGTCCGGGCAGATGCAGCGCAGCCCAGCACGGCATCACAGGATATACATATATATAAATAGTCTGTTTGAAGGCTTTGTGTTCCTTGCCCAGGTATAGCCCTGTAGCTTCCACAATCCCTATTGCAGCAAAATAGTTTTGCTTTCAAAATAAGACATTCAACATAACAAAGCATCTGTGAGTGAGTAGCATGATTTTGTGAACCACTGAACATAGTATTCAAATATTATATGAGCAATAAAGCCACCTGAAAAGAGACAATTGTCACTCACCTATATTATAGTGTAACAACGGTTCACCTTTCAGTCATATTGGAGACATGTTGGAGAGAAATGACCTCAAGGCTGATTGCAAATAAGAACTTGTGGGTTTTCTAATGTGTTTAGAGACCTAGGATGGGAACAACACTGAATCTAAATTACTGCTGCCATGGAAGACAGCCATTAGACTGAAAATGTCAGCTTCGCTTAGTATATTCTGCTTCAGTGTGAAAATGCTTTAGATCACTATTTCATTGTTTTGATTCACAGTACATAAAAGATAACCACTTGAATGTAACAGCTTTCTGTCCCTTTAACTATGTGAATGGGCGACTTGATTGCATATGTTCCTCACTGCATCTGTTCACTGGAGCACTTTGAAAAAAAATATATATACAGTATATAAAATCTATATCAAATCTCACATCTCTTTCCTGATCAGTACATTGCATCCATATTCCACTGAATTTGATGACAGGACTCTAGACACTGCATTCATTTCTTACCAAATACCACTTTCATATGGATCCATGCTGGCAGGTTTCATTAATATTTGAATTCCTCTTTCATACTCTGTGGATATTTTTTTTTAATCAGAATGATGAAATTATTCTATGTTCCAGACAGTTTTTTGGCACATGTTTCAGTCTCAGTTCTGACACTTCTCTGTAAGAAGTGAGTTCTCTAAACACATACACACACACACACACACACACACACACACACACACACACACACACACACACACAGGTAGAATGAGAACATCAATGTTATCTGTGAGAGTCTCAATGTTATTTTTGAGATTTGGCTCAAATTAATCAGCAAACTGAAATTGAACTCTGATGTGATTCACTGTGATGTGTATATTGACAGGATTTAGCCTTATGTAATAGACATTTCAATTGGTGTAGGCTTAAAGGGTGTGATATTACAGGTTGTTCAAAATATGGGCACTGAACCTGGCAGTGAATCTACCTTTGAATGGTTTGTTTATCAGCCTAGAAAAAATACCCCAGAAATCTGGATAGGTTTCTTGCTTTCAGTTGTGGAGGCTTTCCATTACTGTTGTAAGCAAGAGAGAAAATGAGAGAAAAGACTGTTAACTCTGCACCTCCTCTCTCATCCATCTTCATGACAAGAGAGCTATTGATCTCTCAGGGACATACAAGTCTTCAAAATCTTCTTGATTTTTTATAAAAACCCTGGGGGGGAGAGGAGGGTGGCAAAATCTGAATTCCTGAAGAAGAAAAACAATATTATTATTTAATTGATTACCTTGGAAAAAGGGATCTGCTACATTCATTGACCTCCCTGGTGAAAGCATAGGGTTGCTGTTCATACAACTATGCCCAAAAGATCTGTGCAAATTTAGAGAATTAACAAGACAGGAGGCTGTTTTGGAAGTTGCCTCATAAAATTGTGACTCAAGCTGCTGTCTCATGTACTATCCATTCAATGTTGTAAATTGCTGTGGAGAACTTGAATGAATTATTAATTTGCCAGTTCTTAACATGCAACTAAATCAACAGAAAGTCACTAGTACACTCACACACACATTCATAACTGGTTTTCACTGCATTTGTTTCTCCTTGCTGATCTATTTTCAAGAAGGTTATATCTTCCACAAATATCAGAGAACCACATCCATCATTGCTCCAAGAATAGAACACAGCGGTTATTAAGGTTTATTGTAGCAATGCAACTTTGGCTAAGAGGCTAGTGCTTGTAATGTAAGATTTATCTCATCAGACACAGAAGCAATCCCATAACCCTCCTAAAATGGGAGCACAGCCACATTTTTAAAAAGGCTACTATTATTACAACAAAAACACAACCACTGAAATAAATGCACGCTGGAATTGCTCTACATCTCAATCTGTTTAAAGCCTTCAAAGTGATATAATTTTCAGACATATATAATGTACAACATGAATCAACATATTGAAGACTCCTGCCAAAGTACTAGCGTAGCAGTAGCAGTTTTTTTTTTTTGGTTGTTTCTTGAATGCAGACTCAGCTCCTGGGTTTTACACAACCTCCTGCAAGCTTTGGTTTGGTCTTTCTTGTATTCAGTGGTGTTTATTATTAGCTTCACATAAACTCCCTGGAGAACATCGTCCGACGCAGCTACCCGTCCGCTTGCAGCATAGCAGTACATGAGCTTTTCAGCCTCAATGGGGTATTGCTTTCAGAAGCAAACACTTTTCAACTTCTACAGCTTTCAGGACAGACAAGGTGCCTCTGAACGCCATGACAATTCTTCCATACTGACATGCGGTGGCCGAAACCTCTGTGTTAATCAGGGCTTCATGAGAGAATTGGCAGTGGCTGTGTTCTTGTCTGTGGATGAAGGTAAATTATTGCAATTCCAAAATACACAGCAGTAGACAATGGATGCCTTTGACCTGCATTCCAGTTATTTAAAATTGTATTCTGCAGTGGAAAATTAATTTGGCACTAGGACTAATGTAACAGGGGCACGTTATATGTAACACACAGTTTTAGATTGTTTGTATTCCTCAATGAAGAGCTGTCAGGGCTCAGCCTGTATTAAGCAGTTCAGCCAGCTCAGTTCTCTGCATACAGTGCTTTAGTTGCTTGTAGTGGCTTTTGTAGTAGATGAAGGACGGTGCTTCCCTGCTGCAGCACTATCCCATCAACGCTGCTGCTTAATACTGCAGTCAAAGACAGCATTTCCTCTCTCCGGTTCTGGATATTGGTGTTTACAGCTTTGTGTTTTCTGAACCCCCCCTCCTAAATGTAACGGACTTTGAAGGCATAACTAGGCCTCACTTGGCTAGGGATTTCAAACTGACAATCTATTACAGAGCTGGAAAGCAATACAACCAGGATTTGTTATGAACTGTATTGGAAAGAGATTGCCATGTAAAGGGCACTCCCCCTTGAGGTGCCATGTTAATCCAGACAAGGATAGATTACACATTGCATCACATATTTTACACAATGCACCGACAGCTCAGCTTATTGCAAATGTTTATGCTATTTATCTTGAGGTACATCTTTACACCTATCTTGCTTTGAAGTCATCCTAAAAGGTTACTGTACAAGCCTGTGCAATGTTGTTCAAATAATCCAAATGCAAGAAATGCATTCGGTTTCATTCAAAAAAGGGTAAATATCTTCAGTGTACTGCTTTTTCAAAAGATTGCGTTGCAAGGCTGCCTCTTCACAATGTGGACCTGGTTGGAGTGTGGTCCAGACCTGACTCTTTCCGGTCACAGCAGTGATAAGTAACTGAGTCACAGCTTGTGCTTTTGCCAGGGCTTGCAGTGTAAAGGTATTAGGTGTAGCTGTCCGCGGTGCTGAAAGTGATTCCCATGGATCAGTCCATATGGAATCCATGACCTTCAATCGTCTTTGCCTTCCATAGAGGCAGCAGCAGAAATATATCAGATAGACTTTAATGAGGCCTACCAGCCGTGTGTAACAAAGAAGGTTATATAATTAATTTACTTAGTTTAATGATAAGAAACATTTTTTATGTTCTCCCAGTACAGAAGTGGAAAATGTTAGCAAATTCTGCTCATCGATCTGATTCCTATACTAACACAGAAAAAATGTGAACTGTTTATACAAGTTCTCCAAATTGTGAGACCGCAAGCCATCTGCTTCTTTTCACACAGTCCACAACGCAGAGACAGAGCATCACAGGGAGGAAACACCTCTCACTGATAACAGTGTGGGCTCACAGGTGCCTGGTAAGCACTGCTGATTTAGAATTCAAGGGAACTGTACTGCAATCCTCCAACCCCAAGTGGCCGATACAGCCCCTCATGAAGAAGCCTATTGAGTAATCACAAACATTCATGTTATCTATTGAGCAATCATTAATATTCATCCCAGTGTATTATTATAGTGATCTCAATGTGTAATTTGTATTACTGGAAAATAAGAACACACATTGTCACACTGTGTAGGAGAAAGGCGTACATCCACACAACATTAATTTAATTGTGATTTTGTTAGTAATATGTTCTACCTATTATTACTTAGAAAATATACTGGTTGTAATGTATTACCAGGAACACATTTGTATATTGTCAAAAGAAAATATTTCTCCATTCAAGCACTGACCTACAATACAGTACAGAGCACATGATATCATTATATAAATTCACTATATGAAGAAACATTTCACTATGCACAGAGCTGAAAAATACATATTATTCTTTTGTGTAAACTGGGAAATAAGTGAAACAGGTTGAAAATGTTTTTTTCTTTTTGCATCAACCCAGTGAGAGGTGCATTTGTCCTTTTAACAATGAAATATTCTTATTATGAGCAAGGCTGCAGTATTTGTGACTTAGCAATTATAAAACAGCTCAGCAATAAAAGAAAGCTAATTCACTAAATCAGCTGCTGGCTTAAATAGTATGATTTACTATTTAGTACAAATATACTTTACAGTTTTGTTTTGACTCTATAATACTTTGTATTAATTATTAAGGCTAAAAGAGAACACCTTACGCATAGAACTATGTTTTATTTTAATAAATAGTACTATTAAATAAGTCAATTACTGAACATTAAAAAAAAAGATTAAACCACCAAAAAAGGCTATTATTTCTTTCCTTGTTTTAAAATATCCCCTTTAACTCTGCCCATATAAAAAGGTATAACAATATCTAGGATAATGATGGAGTACAATGTTTTGGCCTTCCACCTTGCACCAGGAAAAAGTAACTATATAGTATATATTTTTTTCATATTTATTCATATTCCATTACTTTTACAGATGATATACATTTGCAAACAGACACTGCGCTCTTCTCCCATGTTCGGACAAGGCTTTCCAGCACACACTGCGTCAATGGTAAGCGAGTTCACTTTAGACAATATAAATACATTAGACACGACTGACGATTCAACAGTGCTCTGAAACACCATAATATTCGCCTTAGGACAGGTCCTTCACCTTATCCTGGTCCTGGCTGCTACAAACTCGGGCAGACCGAGCTCAGCACCCCGTTACTTTGCACAAGAGATTCTACAATAATTCGTGCTAAAGGAAATTCATGCTAAAATGGTGTCATAAATACACTGAATGAATGGAGACAGTTTTCATAACTGCGAAAACGAACATGAAAATGTGTACAATAGTATAAATGTGCTGTTAATCAGGAAATTGGTCAGATAAATTGACAATAATACAAATGATAGTAAATTCAATAAACGCACCATGGTGAAATGTCAATCTGCCGAAGCTCCCGGGTCGTGACGGAGGCGGTTTTGCTACATTTTAAATTATCCCCGCGGCAGTGACTGCAGGGAGCATGCGCTTTGTTTGATTCATCAGTCACTGTATACCGGCATGCTTTCGCAGTTAAAAAGCTGAACTTTTTTTTTTAACATCTACGCTTTGTCAATGCAATGCGAGTCTTGCGTTTCAGTTTTGCTAACACTTGATATTTTAATGAATTAACTATAAAGTCTTCCAAGGTACATCGGCAATGGTGAAAAAACTCACCACAAACAATAATACCCCTTTATTCTTGTCCCAATTTAGGTGAGGTTTTTTGGGCGTCAAATTTCATGCATTGAAAATATGCAAGTTTTACATATGTTCAAATTCATTGGCATGTAGCGGACATGTTTTTGGAGACAGTTACTTATCTTTTCCAGATTTAATAGATAATTTTATCACAGTGGTATATGCAAAGTTTCAGCACACTGTGCTCTATAGTTCTGGTGAAATAACCATTTTAATATGTTCACGCATAGCAACATATGATCCAATATGGTGACTAAACCATGTACCCCACCATCTTCAGTTTCTGGTTGTAGCTTCGAGGCATGGGCATGAACTTATGTGTAATGTTTCATGTTTATGCTGTATTCCAGTGTGCAGAAAATGTATAACGTGTGCAATGTTGCACATACGTATTTTGCCATTGGCCCACAGCAACCATGTTTTTAAGTGTAGCAGAAAATAAGTAGAAAATAAACTTGTAATGCATGCCTGCATCGTGCTTGAGTTCAAGTTTAATAAACATGTTTCGGCATTTACCCTGTATACATCACCACTGATGACGGCTTTTATATGGACTGAATTTTAACTGTGATTATGGACGCCATTGGAAAGATTGACAAGTTTAACAGTGATTTATAAAACTGGCACAGAATGCATGGAGTAATATTTAATTGCTGGCATTGAACATGAAGAACATTAAGGTGCTATATTACTGAGTGTGCGTGATGTAGAGATGTGTAATTATGAAGAATTTGCATATAAACTGCCAAATATGTAATTTTTGTCAGATAACACTGGAATTGTCATGGTGGCACAGTGCCTCACAAATCCTGGAACCCAGATTTGATTCCGGCCTTGGCTGTTTGCCTTTGTGGAGTTTGCATGTTCTCCCCATGCCCATGTGGGTAATCTCTGAGCTTTCCGGTTTCCTCCTACATCCAAAAGACAGGCTTTTTAGGCAGACTGGCCCGATTGCCCTGTAGTTGTTGTGAGTGAGGTTGTTTTCTGCCTTGTGATGGACTGGTGTCCTGTCCAGGGTGTACTCTGCTCTTGTGTCCTTTGCTTGCAGGGTTAGGCTCTGGCTCACTGCAACCCTGTACTGGATAAAGTGGATATTGAAAATGGATGGATGATACAATTTTGCAACAACTTTGTGATCTTATATTGCAATACCATCACCAAAAGTGAATCATTCCACATTTAACTCACCAACCTTTGGTGATAACGTTTGTAGCTGATCTTCAACTTGGAAATTAGTTTGTTTAGAGGAAATTCTGCATGATTGGTTTGTAGCTTGATAGCTTAGGCAATGAAGGTGGTATTGAAAACTTCTAGAGACATACAAGTAGCCTCATATTCTGTTACTCTATATAAGAATCAGGGAAATACAACATAATGGAAAATCAATCCAACAAAAACATCCTGAGACAAGTATTAGGCAGTGGCAGCACCATTCAGCACTAAACAGAGGTGATCATACGACCTCCTGGGAAAATGGAACATGTTTTTTCTACCAGAGCACATTCTGCTGCTGGTTGTTGATTTAAATATGCTGGGTTTCCTGAGTGACATGCAATAGGACACACTGATAAAGCATAAAGCCTGTAGACGAAAAACAAGATTACAAATGTAAAACAAACAACCACATGCAATGACTACTGTACAGCAAACAGTGCAGGCTGATGATGGAGATAGCTACACAATGTTCAGAGTTAGTGCTGTTGCCATAAAGAGCCCATCCCTTAGTCACAGATTGTATCATTACAAAGCTAGTGTGTCCATTATTAGTTCCATAAATTGCAGGAAATTATTATTGATGACCAGAGTGAATATATCATAACTTATGGATAATATTTTGTCCTAGTATCTCTATGCTATATTCACTGTTAAACAGAAACCTAAATTGCTCATTACTATTTGATACAGTAAATAAAATCAGTTATTAACCCAACAAACTAAAAATATCCTTTTAAACCTGATGGTTAGCTCTGCATGAAAAAAAGTGAGCATAAAACCACAAACAACAAGGTCATGGTCACAGTGCAGAGGTAAATGCTGCTGAATGTGCTTGTTATGCAGTCAGCATCGAACAACATTTCAGAATCCATGCAGAGATCATCACACATTAAATTGTAACAGTCTTTTACTAAAAACATTGAGAATTTGAGGATTTGAGAATTACTCCTTTTGTTGGGTGGTGGATGTTGGTTTCCCCACCCTCCCCATCCTCAAAAGACATAACACCTAATGCACACGAAGCAAGCACTAATGTGAAATATTACCAATCATCATGACAAAGACAACAACAGGGAAAATAGCATTTGCATTTGTGTCAGAGCGGTCGGATGACAAAGTACACACTGAAGGATACTGATGATCAAACAGTGCTTTCAAAGAAATGGAACAGGGAGAAACAATGGCTTAGAGCTGACAGAAGCGAAAGACTGGTTCTGTGAAAAATTACAGATTGATTTTACTCTGGTCAGTGCTTTCTAATGGATTTTACTGAAAGAGCAATACTTTAGGGAAACCCATTCTATGCATGTGTAATGACTTACTCTCTTACTCTGCCACAGTCAGAAACCACATGTATTGCTTGGAAGCATGTTTTGAATAGTAACACTCACTATATATATTGTACAGCTGCACTCCAGTCAGGTATAAAAAATATCAAAATTTAAATTAATGAAATTTATCTTCAATACTCACTCATTTTTATGACATTTATGGGGCCACCTTGTTAGAAATATTTAATATGAAATGGGGAGCAAGTGGCTATTTCTTACAGTATTTTATTTTATTCATTTGAAGTCAAATTAATTGAATACGTTAATGCACCTTTGTCTGAAATGACTGGTATCCTTGATGTTTCCTAGTGATGAGTCAGGGTTGTGGCTCAAGACAGGGGCAAAATGAAACCAGAGCTGTTAATTAGATGCCAGAAAATGGGAAATCACACATCAAGAGAGACAATTGGCATCTGCTCTGTTTCTCATTAGGCAGAATAATGAGGCCTGAACTTACATTGGCTATTTTCACCTTTTATAGTAAGATGAGCAAGCTGAAGATACTCTAGCATGTCAGGCCCCCATACAATATTAAAATGGGCTATTTTCACAGCACAAAAAGACACATGGAGAGGTGAACAAAAACATATTCCATAATTAAACTTGCTAGTTTTTACAATATTTACATCTTCTACAGAAGACTGTGCATTCTGTGGGTATGATGCCAGTCAAATTGGGCTGGACTTTGTTTGTAATCTGGAAGAGGAATAAGCAGGGGGTGGTGGAGGTCTTACCCTAAGCTAAGGTTAAGAGTGCTGATGAAGACTAATGCAATGTCTCACCTGCATTACTTGTAAAATGTTGGAAACAATGATTAGACAGAAAATAGAGGAGCATCTTAATGAAAACCATATTCTTGGAGATAGTCAACATAGGTTTAGATGAGGCAGATAATGTCTTACTAATTTATTCAAATTTTAAGAACATGCACTGCTGCTGTAGATCATGTGAAAGCATATTATATGATATACTTAGATCTTCAGAAAGCTTTTGATAAGGTTCCACACCAAAGACTGAGCCTCAAATTGGAAGCTGTAGGCATTCAGGGTAATGTAAGTAGATGGATTATGAACTGGTTGATGTCTAGGAAACTGAGGGTGTCGATTAGAGGAGTCGCTTCTAACTGGAGTGAGGTTGTTAGTGGAGTTCCACAGGGATCAGTACTAGGGCCTTTGCTTTTTCTAATCTATATTAATGATCCGGATTCTGGGATAGTTAGCAAACTTGTCAAATTTGCAGATGATACTAAAATAGGTGGCTCAGCAGATACAATCTCGGCAGCACAGGCTATTCAAAGGGACTTAGGTAATCAGTTGTGGGCCGACACCTGGCAGATGAAATTCAATGTGGACAAGTGCAAGGTATGACATGCAGGTAACAAAAATGTCCACTATAATTACACTATGAGAGGAATAGAACTAGATGAAGTAACGCATGAGAAAGACCTAGGAGTCTATGTGGACTCCTCACTTTCTCCATCCAAACAATGTGGGGAAGCAATAAAAAAGGCAAACAGAATGTTAGGGTATATTGTCAAAAGTGTAGAATTGAGAACAAGGGCAGTAATGTTCAGACTGTACAATGCGCTAGTTAGAGATCATCTGGATACTGTGTACAGTTCTGGGCTCCACACTTCAAGAAATATATCGCTGCTCTAGAGGCAGTTCAGAGGAGAGCAACCAGACTTATTCCAGGTCTGAAGGGAATGTCCTACTGAGAGACTGAGGGACCTGAACCTTTTCACCCTGGAACAGAGGAGACTACGTGAGGACTTGATTCAAGTCTTCAAAATCATGAAGGGCATCAATCACATCAAACCAGAGGAGCTTTTCCAGATCAGCAGGGACACAAATGGAAATTGGGATTCAAGGCATTCAAGACAGAAAACAGGAGACACTTCTTCACACAGAGAGTTGTCACAATCTGGAACAAACTCCCCAGCGATGTGGTAGAAAATTTGGGAACATTTAAAAATAGGCTGGATAGAATTCCTTGGATCTCTTAGTTATTAATGGACACCAATCAAGCACAATGGGTCGAATGGCCTCCTCTGGTTTGTAAACTTTCTTATGTTCTTATGTTCTTAATGACACCATGCTGCCAGTCTTAAATCATGTCTCATGGATGATTTGCCTCAATGTCTGTCTAGTCAGACTTAGTTTTGAGTCATCGTGGCTACAGCTGTAATAACCTCTCTGAAACCTCTCCTTGTCCATCATTGTCAATCCAGCCAAAGAAACTGATCCTAAGACTAATTAAGTAATATTTAATATCATGTAATAATTAGGAAAATCCTACCCATTCTGCACCTGAGTCCTAAAGCACTATATTTGTATCAGATGAATGTATTCTTAATGACATATAATACACTAGTGTATTGTAGCTAAGCTTTGATTTTAATACAGTGTACTGCATAAGTATTCATACCGCAAGGACTTTTTCAATTTTTTTATGCTACAATCTGGAATGAAAATTGATTTCATTGGGATTCTCTCCCTTTGACCACATACACTACACCTTGAAGGTGCACAATATGTTTGTATTGTGAAACAAAAATAAAAGGTGTTATTTGTATAAGTATTCACCCCCCTGAGTCAATACTTGGTAGAACCACCTTTTAACAGCAGTTACAGTGTGTCTTTTGGGGTAAATCTCTACCAGATTTGCAAATCAAAATTTTGCCCATTCTTCTTGGCAAAATTGCTCAAGTTCTATGACATTCTATGACACTTCTATGATTTTAAACCACTCCAGTGTAGCCTTGGCTGTGTGTTCAGGATCATTGTCTTGCTGAAAGGTGAACCGCCGAACCCAGTCCAGGGTCTCTTGCAGGCTGAAGCAAGTTTTCCTCTTGGATCTCAGATACATGAGCAGTGTTGGCTTTGCACCACACATAGCGTTTGGCATTTAGTTCAATTTTGGTTTCATCTTACCAGAGATCCTTTTTCCACATCTTTGCTGTGTCTTCCACATGCCTTATGGCAAACGGTATTTGATGTGACAGATTTTCAGCAATGGAACACCCAGGTAATAGTTGACATATGGATAGTTTCTCCTCCTCCGTCTTCAGCATTATGATTGGCCTCTTGGTGACTTCTCTGACCACCAAACTCCTTGCACGGTCACTCAGTTTGCAGTGGGTGTCCTGCTCTAAGCAGAGTCATGGTTGTGCCTCATTATTTCCATAGTCTTATAATGGATTTAACTGTGCTCCAGGGGATGTTCAAAGTGTGGGATATTTTTTTATATATAGCTCAACCCTGACTGATGCTTTCCCAGAACTATCTTTCTGACATCTTTTGAAAGCTCATTGGTCTTCCTGGTGTTGATGTATGGATATGCTCTCTGACATACTCTGGGGCCTTCCAGAAACAGGTGCATTTAATCTGAGATCATGTGACACTTCAATTGCACACAGATAGACTCTATTCAACTAATTATGTGACTTGTGAAGGCAATTGGCTGCACCACAGCTTATTTAAGTGTGTCATAGCAAAGGGGATGAATACTTAGTCTTATAAAGACTTTTCAGTTTTTTATTTGTAGTTAATTAAAAATACATAATATATTTTGTTTCCCACATTGACATTATGTAATACTGTGTAGATCGGTGACAGAAAATCCCAATTAAATCAATTTTAGTTCCAGATTGTAACACTACAAAATTTTCAAAAGTCCTTGGGGGGTGAATACTTATACAATCCACTGTACATTAGGCCATGCCCCCCTTCAGTTTAAAATTAGACACTAATTATGTGTTGCAAACCTTTTTATTATTATTCCAGATATCTTTTTTTTTGTTGCAGTTTGACAACTTCAGATTGCAGACTTTAATGCAGGTTAGTCAGGTCATTGTAATAGAATTGGTGAACAGTTGTTGGATGCCCTAACCATAGTTCACAGGCAATTAAATGGAAGTCCACACGTTCTCTATACATTGTCTCTCTCTCTTGAATGTTTAAGCCATAACAGACTCAAATAAACTGGTCTTAGAATCCTACATTTTAGGAATATCAGTATGCTATTAATCAAAACTGAAACTCAGATTTAAATGTATTTTAATGTTTTGTTTTTATATATTTAATTTGGATCTTTTTTTAACCTTCATGTACTAATAAGCACTTAAAAAAACTGAAAAAACTGCAAGAAGAAGCCTGGTGAAAACAGACAGCAGAAAATGCCAAATTGATAGGATTTGCCTGCAATCATATTCATAATCTTAAATCACTGATTATGATGTCATTCGCCTATTCAAAGCACTGTGAATAGAACTCAAAACTGGAAGCCAAACGTGCCATGTGTAGGACAAATTTAATTTGGTGTATTAAGATAGATTTGGTGTGTAACTGGATAAAGGCATCCCTTTATGGTATGACAGCTTAGATTTTGTCTGTGCTCTAAGCTATGAAGATGCAAAGTGTGCTATTGTGTTATGGATTAGCTGTAAGATTTGTTCAGGTTTTACTGATCCCATTAAACGGCTGGAAATGTGAATGTTTAAGCCTGAATGTGAAGAAGTCATTACAACACAAACCACACCAGGTTTAACAAGCATAACATTTTACCCTGTTATCCCTGCCAAGACTGCACACAATTTTGTACTGTTTCAGAATTTGATTTAAAAAAAAAAAAAAGAACTCAGAACTAAATATTTGAGAGGATTCTCACTGTAGAGCACCCACTGTTTCTGACAGGAAAACATTTATTGATGTAAATATTCAAATTTAAGCAAAGAAAAAAGGAAAATATCGGATTGATTTTGTTACATGTTGGTAAAGTCATCATTTTTATCCATCTTCCATAATTTTATATTCCTATAAAGATTTGTTTTATATTACCAGTATTAATAACTATCCCCTCAATGTAGATGCTCCATACATTTAATTGAATTACTCTGTACTACCCTGCACTCAATCTCAGTTCTGTAGCTGTGAAATAACACTATGTTTATTTTGTCAATATCTCTGTTCTCCCTGACATTCAAAGCTAATAAAACAATATTATGTGATTAAAATATCACTTCTTCATTTCTTATAAAGCTTGTCACCTCCTTTGATCCTGCTGGCTCTATCTATAGTAGTCTACACTCTATACTAGCTGTGTAGAACTTAAACTGCTTTATTTCACCACGTCACAGAACCAACTCTCGTATGCCAATGGAGCAAATAACAAAGGGAGTCACTTAGATTGGATATGCAAAGCACAGATGGAGTTGTGGGTGGAGGTTAAAGAACAGGGCATTGACCTACTTCATCACTTCAGCCCTCTGTGATAAAATTACTTCAGTCATTCTGTAAGATCTGTTAGCGATCCTGTATGTGGCATAATCTAGGAATCCACATTTTAAAGATGTATTTATTACATATAATGTATTATTTCGAAGACAAATATGAGAGACCAAATGTTGGTGGTTTTGAATATTAAAATAAATAATTTATACTGTTTCAATTTATTCATTTCTTAACATAAGATCTGTCCATTAACTTAACCAAGAGCTCCTCTGATATGTGTTGTAAATTAAATAATAATCAAATAACTCATTCAGTACATCTTAGAAAGTAGATTTGAATATGTCCGTTATTTTTAAACTAATTAAGGTACTTTCCCAAAACATTTAGTCACTAATTCCTTTCACAGTATGAGGGCATTCAAAAGAAAACGGCTTATTGATAATTACTTCTTTATCAAGAACAATATTTACACTTAAACATCCAGATGGCTTTTCTGAAATCATTTGGCAACAGCAAAGTCTAACCAATCTGCTTGTTAATGCACGCTATAAAATTGCACTAATTGAAATTAGACACTAGATCAATTTGAATTGAAATCCCAGCACACAGAGATAGGGCTTAACTCCTACTGTTTGTTATGTTCCAACGGGCTCACTGTTATCCGCTGTGTAAACACAGGGGCAGGTGCAGAGCATCTTGCATTAGAAGAAGGTAGTGTACCATATGTTGGATGAAGGTTATTCAATACATATTCATGGATGCACTAGAACTGGGACTTCAACCAAAGGATTCAACTGCAATTGGATGTAGAGGCTGAGGCATTTTAAAAGGGGAGCCCCCATATATAGTGAGGAAAATACACAAAGCAGCAAATTGTTATGCACTGCATTACAGTGCTATGCATCTGGGGTCCACATTTTGTGTGACTGCAGAGAGATTGCTGTCAAGGACATGCAATTTGAGCAAGCCCTGTTTTAATTAATATTTCAGCTCTCCTCAGATCCATTGAGAATAGTACGGACTTTTAAATTTGAATGGCTTGAAACCAAGGAGTTCAGGTTTTAGTTAAAAAATAGTCTCCTTCAGTTATATTTAGGGAATGGCTCATTCTCTCAGAAAACAATGTACAATACTATTCAATACATAACTGTACTGCTTAAGTTTTCTTTTTGTATAATGAAGTCAGATCTAAAGGCTCTGCAATATGACAAACAGCAATGCCATAAGGCTATTATGAAATATATTTCTTAGTAATAGGCTAGTTATTTATAATTTTTTATAACCTGTTTCTCAGACTGAAACTGTTTTAAAAACACAATACTTAATGCATTTCAATACATAAAGATAGTTATGATATAACAATCTAGTCTAATGTGTAGTGAAAAAATTATCAAAACATTATCTAGAGTGTAGAAAGTGCCAAAGTTTGTGATCGTAGCAGAGAGACTGCTGTGAGGGGATGCAGTCTCAGGCTGCTTTAATGGACTTTGCGATGTTTTGCAACTAGGGGGACTCACTTCAGAACTTTGAGGGTTGCAATCCTGCTGGTTGTACATAACTTAAAATCTCCAAAGTATAAAGACTGAGAAGAAGTAGTAGACAAAGACAAATTATTAAAAAATATCAGCTCACTCAACAAATCCCCCCAAAGTACTTGATCATGGGTATGCAATATGTAGTGGAAGACTTCTCCATCAACCAAAAAGTAAACATCCAGTACTGGAATTAGAATTTGGAATTGGCATGTGTATAAATGTATTCAGTGTCAGTAACTAGCAGATTCATTAGTTTGTTTTAACTCAGGTGAAATGATGAGCTCCAGAAGATCATGGGTCTTTCCAGGTCCAGACAAAATATAATACCTTCAGGTTATTTAATGAAATATAATACAATTTGGCTTCCACAACTTTCTCACTTCAAAGTGATAGGTGCAGGTGATGTTTTATAACTGTCAAAAAGTCAACTGCTACTATTAGCAGTAAATCATTTGTTCATCACCCACCACACTCTGGAGATTGGGTGATGAACAAATTATGTTCATAGTGATGCATATTGTCACCATACAGCCAAGTCAACATGGTACTAGACTTTGGTGTTAAATAAGGCAGAGTTCTATTTCTTATTCTAAAACTGTAGGTGCTTTTTATAGGATGTCAAACTGCAAAGCTAACAAAAGCTTCTTTGTACATGAACGTACATAGTGTGGGCTTTGGTGACTACAAGTAACCATTATACATCTGTTTATAGTGATTTTCAGAGATCCCTTGTGTTTTGCAGTTGCTCAATATGCCCAAAGGGTTTGGAAAAGTCAGAAGTCAGCAAGCCGTTTTAATTCATATTTCAGCTCTCGTCAGAACCATGGAGAATAGAACTGCTGATAGACACTGGAGTTCCAGTTCAAGTTTATACAGTGACTTTCAGATTAAGAGAATGGTTAATTCTCTCAGAATGTGGCCAGCACTGGAAGAAACATGCAATGGCTAGTAACCAATATTATACAGGGCATGATGTTCTGCTCAAATCTGCTATTCAGAACATTTACAATTTAAGCATTTTCTCTGACTAAACTGTTTTTAAAATGCAATGAATAATGGAACATGTTCTGGTATAATACAGTTTAATTATTTTTCTCTGCACTTGAACAGATGGCATAATGTGTGGGCTGATGACAATTAACAGAGGGATTTCTTATATTTCAAAAAAGTATGTGAGATGACTTGTGTTGTCTAAAACAAGTTAAAATATCTGACTTCCAGTTTGAAATATGGAAACCAAACCCAAGATCTCTGCTACTTTTGCAAGAGAAAGGGCACGCTTTGGAATTAAATGAGCAGGCAAAAGGAGTAATAAACACTGCTATTGTGGTTTATTTTTACTTTCTAGTCTTATAAACTATTTTGTAAGAGAATGTTTAACAAAAATGTCTTCTCTTTCAGTTTCAGAATGTTGCCTTTTGCTGTGAACAAGAAGAGGTAGGGGATTCCTGTTGTGCCAACTAAGGCCTTACCGAAGAAGAACAGTGTGCTTGTATTTCGAGGTAGACAACTGGAACAGAAGCTGCCTAGCTAGTGCCCAGGGGAATTTCTAATATCTCCACCTTTCCTTGGTTTCCATTAATTGTGGGGGTAAATGAACTGCTGACAAACTGAGGAAGTAGGGCCAAAGGACTATGCCAATATAGTCACAGACGGCTACAAGGAATAAGTACAACGGCACTTTCTTTGTGTCTCTCATTCTGCAACCATGAATGACCCATACCAAAACAATTACTACCAGGGCTCCCAAGGGGGCAGCAACACATACTCCACTTTTGAGGAAGGGGGAGAAGGCCAGGATGGCTATTACCGGGGCAATGAGTATCCGGCACAGGACGAGGATGCGGCCAGTGACGCCACTGAGGGACATGATGAAGACGATGAGGTGTACGAGGGAGAGTACCAGGGCATCCCCCACCCAGATGACATCAAGGCCAACCAGAGGGCGGCACGGGCAGCAGCACGGGCGCAGGAGGTGGACGGGGTGGGGACGAAGATCCAGGACGAGGAGCAGTTGGCACACCAGTACGAGTCGATCATCGAAGAGTGCGGTCATGGGCGTTTCCAGTGGTCCCTGTTCTTCGTGGTCGGCCTGGCCCTCATGGCAGACGGAGTGGAGTGTTTTGTGGTGGGCTTCGTGCTACCCAGTGCTGAGAAGGACATGTGCTTGTCCAATGCCAACAAAGGGATGCTAGGTAAGCCCATAATTAAATAGTGGTGTTAAGACTATGATAGCTATAGTTATTTTTATTTAAGTATGTTAGTGTTTTTTTTATTTTTATATTATTGTTAAACTTGATTATATGACAAAATAAATGTACTTAATAAAAGCCTGATTTTTTTTATACAGATGGGGAAACTACTAAGGACAATTTACTATTTCAGGCATTTTTTTACTCTTAATTTGGTTACCAACACTACCTAATATATATGGCTTTAAAACCCACAGCTATAAGTGAATTTTGATATAAACAAAATTGCCCCCAATGCTGACTTTAAGTACACTTTAAAATGATACTTCTTAAATGAAATCTAATAAATAGAGAAGAAGATTAGATTTTAGGGATTGAGGTTGCTAACATACTTACATATTATTTCAGTGTGTACCACTTTCTTCAATAACTTAACTACCTGTGTACAATAATTTAGCAGTCCTGTTAAAACAAAGAATGTATATAAGGACTCGGGGTGCCCCCCAAGATTACAACCAATAAAGGAAAACATAGACACAGATAAGCACATTAAACTGTTATTTCATCTTTTATTATCTATGCTTTGAAGATTCTTGGACAAATGATTTGTCTCCTTTTAGGCTTTTTTTATTATTGACTGCTGTAAATACATCAAATATATCCTCCACTTCAATTAGTTAATGTGTAAGTGATTGATCAGTGGTTATCACAAAATAATGAGCTGAACACAGTTGGGGTCTGGTAAAATAATTACACAGCGGAGCTCCAAAGAGTGCTGTTCCCGGTATGATAGATTAAAACTCTCGGGAGAACTAAACTTAGTGGAAAATGAGAATACAAAGGTGACAGAAATAAATATTAATATAGAAAAGAAAAATGTACAACCTCATTCCCATTCAGCAGCTGCAAAAATTGGAGGTAATTAATTAAAAGCACAGTTAGTTTAAAGACAAAACTGTAAGATAAATATGAAACGCTTTAACTTATATGGTAAGCTTTTCTGTATCTTGCTACTATTTCTGCACATCCCTTCTACATAGTACTTAAAAAGATTTTCTCATAATATTTAATCACATTTTAATATATTTTTTTAAGTCAAGAGCATTAAGGAAATTGCCCCTGGCTTTGTACGCAGCCAAAAAATGCATCACTGCAGCAAGCGGACTGCTCATGACCAGCAGATACTTAGCAACTGTAAATTAAAAATGTACACAGCCAAATTAGCTAATGGTGTAGGCAACAAGCATGATGAATCCGGCTGCTTTTTCAGGTTCAGCTTTACATCAATACGATTCTGCTTGGAAAGGAGGCAAGAGATTGATGATGCTTTCCCTGCAGAGCCACAGGAGGTTTGCTGATGTGATGAAGATATCACTTATTGAGCAAAGCCAAGCCCTGCTGCATGCCAACTAATGAAACAGAGTGTGGATGTGCCGAATACTGATTCCTCAAGAGTGGGTCGAAGCATTTGGATCTGATAACAAACACAGCCTACTTGTTGAAAGTAGATCGTATTGTGAGTCAGCAGAGTGAAGAGTAACCTAGACCCCAGCCTCGCCTGAATCTCATATGTCATGTTCGATCAGTAGTTTTTTGATCTGTTCATTTCCTCTGAGATAAAAAGCACGTAACATTTCATTGAAAGGATAATGCTGTTTTTTTTTCCATTTTAAACAATATAAAAGCGGCTCAGAAATATATTTATTATTTGAAAAGGGGATTCACAAAGGCAGCATGTTAGTAGTCAAAGTTACATTATTTTTCTGAAGGAATGATATGCATAATATCCTATTGATAATTTAGGGATTTGTTTTGCTTTATTTTCAAACTACATGATAGTGCAGTTAATAGCCTGAATTCTTAGAAACCCAAAAGAATACTACATCTCAACCAATGATGTGTTCCCTAGTTGTTTATTTTATATCCTTTAGACGGAACAGTTTAAGAAATATTACCATCACTCTAAAAAAAAAATTACACAAAAACTACAGAGCTAGCTGTAAGTGCTGTCTTTTTTTTTTACAGTGTACGCAGAGCCCTGAGTCAGCAGCTTTGAAATCAATAGTCACACTCCTGACCTTGCCTCTAGGACACATAAACCCAGCCCTTCGCTTCAGTTCTGCTGGGCAGTTTACAAATCAAGAGATTTGCAAAACACCCCAAGAACAAGCAGGAACTAAAGACAGCTGCAGTGCAGGCCTGGCAGAGCATCACCAGGGAACAAACCCAGCATCTGGTGACGTCTATGGGTTCCAGACTTCAGGCAGTCATTGACTGCAAAGGATTTGCAACCAAGTATTGAAACTCACAATTTAATTAATGATTATGTTAGTTTGTCCAAATATTTTTGAGCCCCTAAAATTGGTGGACCACATATAAAAAGGGTGTAATTCCTACACCATTCACCCAATTTGGATGTAACTACCCTCAAATTAAAGATGAAAGTCTACACTTAAAACATATCTTGATTGTTTCCTTTAAAAATCCATTGTGGTGTCGTACAGAGCCAAAATGATGACAATTGTGTCACTGTGCAAATATTTATGGACCTAACTGTAATACTGTCCCGCCCTGCTCAGCTGCAGGGTGAAACAATCCTGTCTCTCAAACATTACCCAAGGATGACTTGTGGAAGGCTTAATTGATAGTGGTACCAAGAAAATGACAATAACAACAAAGTAATTAAACAAAGTACAATCTTGACTAACATTGAGTATCTGTAGCACAAATCTCGTTGAATCTGTATGTGCTTTAGTTATGCTGATTGTGGTTAAATGGCAAATAATTTCCTCCCTAACATTTCCAGATGGAGGATTTGAACTTTAACTATGTTTAGAGGAGTTAGTTAGCTCACAAAACAACACATTATTCCCATAATGCTGTGCACTATTTTCTGCACTTTGCTATTGATTAGCACCAGTGAAACTTCCTCAAACTTTCACAAGGATAGCATTTTGGGGGAAAAGTCAGAGTGGCTTCATTTCACTGTCATTCCAAGCAGAATGCACAATTAATGTTCACTTTAACCTTTCTGTTTCCTTCAATTAGTTTAAGGTTACTCCCTCATCTGCAACCCACCGAAAAATCATGAATTATAAGTAATTATGTGTAAAGATAAGATATCTTAAGATATTTTTAAACCCCAACCTAATTTCAGCATGCAGTTTTCAGTTTTCCTTCTCTGGTCAGTCTGTTGATTACCGTGCTGTGGGTCATAGTAGTTCTGCTCAGCTTCAATCAGAGCTGTGTGTAACAACACAGAGATGACAGCACCACAGAGAAGGTGCAGCTGTTGTTAGAGGGGATCATAACCCACCCCCATATGCTGCTCGGGTGGCACTGGTCCTCTGCCTCCTCCCTTGCTGTTCTTGTGCCAGAGCCCCTAACGATGGCGCCATCTGCAGCGATGCCATGGCTGCCAGGTTCGAGATCATAGGCTGGGGCTGGGGATGGTCTTGTGAGATCTGGTACAGAGATGGAGCCTCTATAATTAAAACAAGCAACCAAACAAATTGGACCAGGGTTATACTGTCATGCAGAGTACTCAGTTTCAACAGATATATGTTTTTTCTGTGGAACCTGTAGTTTTATCCCTGCGATCCACTTAAATCAAGGGCTGGATTAAATCAAAACTTTGACCCACCTGCTAATAGCAAACTACAAACCTCTACATCATAGCAGTTACATTAATGATTAGAAGAAAGTTGCATCTTATAAAAAATGAACCTGCAACTGAGTACAGTTCTGTAGTTGTCAATTTGCAAGTTTTGATTTAATCCCAGCCCAAGTCTTACTGCTGTACTGCTTTAACTGCAGTTTCTATAATATAGCATAGATATAAAATTGGATTTCTACAGTCTCTGATAAAAATAAAACAAAAATTATTTCTACAGAAACTATAATTTTACTATAATATAATTTCCCATGGGATCCAACCAAGACAAAGATTAATCAGGCAGCAGCATAGAAACCTGCTAACTACAAAGGCAGGCTGTTTGATCAAGTCAGTTACCCTAATGTTTTTTTCCATTATCTTGAAAAGAATATAAATCCTTTTTCTACAGATTAATTAATTTCCTTTAAAGAGTGCTTACATGTCAGAGCTTTTTCTATTTATCTTCTCAAGACCTGTAACATTCAAGGAGCAAAATTAATAGAGTGGACACTGTGCTTTCAGGCTTTACGTGATTAAAGAGGAAGTGGGTTTATATTCAAAAACAGTATGAAGACTTCTTCTAAACTATGTACATTTTTTGTATGAGATGTTTTATAAGCAAACAGATCTAAGGAGGAGAATTTAGTAATACTTACTTGGAATCTCTCTCATAAAACACAAGTTTCACATAGCTGAAAAATATTAAATCAGCTACTACAATCAAATTATACCTCTACTCCTCCTCCTCCTCCTCCTCCTCCTCCTCCTACTACTACTACTACTACTACTACTACTAATAATAATAATAATAATAATAATAATAATAATAATAATAATAATAATAGGAATAATAATAAATTGATACATTGAATTTTAATTCAGCAAGTTTGATCTCTGGTCACAAAGGAAACAATTATAACAAGCATTAAGTTCTGATAAGATTCTTGTGGCAATATGGCCCATATCCTAACCTGACCAAATCTGGAAGTTGAAATGTTTTTTCAGTATCAAAGTCCCAGCAGTGAATAACATTGGACCAAACATTCTGAGAGATTCCAGAACAAATCCAGGATCCTGCAGGACCGTGATGCTCGCCTGTACGAGGGCTGGGATTATTACGAGTGGGGCGTAATCCACAGCGAAGCACACACCATTGTCACACGTGCGTGTTAAGCTGCTTATTCCTCACTGTTAGGGTCAGGTTGTAAATACAGAGTAAGCTAGCAGGCAAGGACCAGAGTAGTCTCACAATAGTAAAGTCAATGGATACACTGTAAATCCACAGAACATCGATCTATTGCACCATTTTGTATGCCTAAAATTTGAACATAGGCAGAGTTTCTGGGAAGTATTTAAACATAGGATAACAATGCCTGAATGACTGAATAAAACACACTCGACAAAGACAAATGTGATGTGGAAGTTTGGAAAGACAACAACACGGTAATATGATCATAAAAAGCTATATTTTCAGGACATCTTTTTTGTAAACTCCTTATATCTTATTGACAAAACTGGGCATCTACTATAAACCTGTAAACAGTTAAACCTAAGAAATACAAAGAGAGAAGCAAAAGGGAGGACTATTCCTCTCCTTATAAAAATAGAATAGAGGTTCATAGTAAGGTTTTTAAAATCCTGACAGAATTGGTGGAGGTGGAGATCTGCGGTAGTATAAAGAGTATGGTTTCCGTTAAAAATAAAAACATTACATTTCAAATGGTTTACACTACTCTACTGAAGCAGTAAATATTAAGCTCAGACCTCCATATCTATTTTATTATTCATGCAAAATGCCAAGAATATCTCTTAGTCCAATTTATCATCTTCTGTTAGGAGCTGATGAGAGAAGCTGCTTTCATTTTCATGGGTAAATGTCATTTAGAAAAAGCCCATGCATATCAACATTTCAATCTGTGAACCTCATGAATAATGGCATCTATCCTGCTCTCCCTTTCTTTCAAAAGATGTATGAGTGAGCCCCCTGGTGTCTAAACACTCAAACTACAGAAAACAAATGCACCAGACAATTTGGCAAGTTCCCAACATCATATAATGGAATTGATTATTGATCTTCTTGCAGTAGCAGACAATCCAATAATATTGTACTTCAAAATAACATGTGTTTTCCCTTTTAGTCTGGATTAAAATGAAAAAGATACCTTCTATTATTTTGGATGAGAGTTTATAATGACCAATTTTCTATAATAGGCAGTGATTCATTATCATTTTGTTTTGTATGACTGTGGAAGTGTGGAATGTTTCTAAGATCCCTATTCTTGAACCATTGTGCCTCTTTTTTCTTTACATAGTGCCTTAATCTATTAACAACCCTGTACTGTACAGAGTTTGCCATTAGAATGGGGAAAAAACAGAAAATGTTTTACTTGACATATAGAGAAGGCTTTGTGGAACAGCCTGGATTCGCTGTGCACATTATTTATGCTGGTGATAAAGAATGCAGAGATACATATATGTTAGAAGTACATTTAATGTTTGCCCTCTCCAAGGACTGTAACAAAAACTTAGGAGAGCATGTAAAATAAACCATTTCCTTTCAATCCATAAATTCCCTTTTTAAATATAAAAAACAATATATTAAAAATTATATGATGATGCATGAGTATCATGACATTTTATTCCAAGTTAACAATGAGACACTGTGAGACACTGCAACATTTGACTGTGATTTGTTTATCACAGGAAAGACAATATATCAGTGGGCACTGGATAGGCTTCAACAGAGTTCAGAGATTACGGGTTTGAATTGGTCATCAAAATGTGAATGGGATCTCCCAGGACACATCCCCCAATTGGCCTCAGAACCATAAGACTAGAATTAAGATAAGGTCTCCCCTGCTTGCTACCAACGAAACATCTGTGTGCTTGCAATGTTTCCAATAAGAGCTGTGTGACGTCCACTGTCTGAGGCCATAGCTCTGTTGTTTGCACTGCAGGTTTACAGGTTACAGGTGTGCATGTTCTTGTTCTACCTCCCATGCGGGTATGGGAGTTTTAGCGATGAGCAAAGATGATTATTAGGAAATTAAATCTGGGGGTTTAAAGGAAAGGATAACTGACTAGCAAATTTCACGAACATTAGTCCACTGGAAACATTAGAAACACTGGATAACACGACTGATATCGTTTTGTAACACATAGAATAAATGGCAATTAAAAAAATTATAATAACATGATCTCCTTTATCTATATTCCTGCATGAGCAATTTAAGTGATACATAATAATCTGGGTTTCTGTAGACAGCTGATTGGAGTTTGTCTTTGTTTGCAGGGTTGATAGTGTACCTGGGAATGATGGTTGGAGCCTTCATATGGGGTGGACTGGCAGACAAAATGGGCCGTAAAAGGTGTCTGATAATTGCACTGGCCATCAACTCTGTCTTCGCCTTCATCTCCTCCTTTGTCCAAGGATATGGCCTCTTCCTGTTTTTCCGGCTCATCTCCGGCATTGGGTAAGAGACTATACCAGGGTGTGCTGTGGTCCAGCAGAGAAATGTATTATTTCACTGCTTCAAAATCCTTTCCAAATGTGATTTTGGAAAATGTAATTTTACATTTTGAATTTAGTTTTTTTTTTAACTCGTGTTGTTTCTTGTTCTGCTAGGAGCAAAACCAAGAATGTAAGAGAAACCAGACAATTCAATTTGATAATTTGATAATAATATAAATAAACATTTTCACTGAAATCTATTAAAGCTTTTTTGCTGCTTTACTCAATTTAAACACTTCTTCTTATTTTGTGTGTTTGTAAACATAAAATATTTGATTACTAGGATCTGCCAGCTTATCTTGAGACAGCAGTAAATCCCCTCGAAAGGCAGAAATTCAATCCTTAGTTTATAATGTTTTACCAGACATGTTTAAGTAATATATGTAATTATTCTCTTGCCTGGAAAACATAAACTTCAGACAAATCAACTCCATTGTAACATATCATTGTACCCAGGAAGGTACTGTAGGTCTATATTTTGTAACATTCAATAGATTAAAATATTGAACAGTTAGTGGTGTTCCAGCCATGAAGGCCAGTTCCAGTTTAATTGAATAAAACACTCAGCTTTTGTGTGTCTTTGCACGAAGATGAGTCCCACTCCAGCAATAAGAACACATCTGCAGAAGCTTTTGTTCTTTAGAACAAAACAGCCACACTAAAACAAACAGAAATAATAATAATTTAAAAAACCACCTGGCTTCCAGATGGGATCTGGTCAGGGAATTTGAATTTATAAAACACTTATATATTATTAAAGGTTTCAAAGGAAGCATTATATTGAAAGTCACAAGTGAGCATAAAGCAGATCGTAGATTTAATGTTTACAACTTGTCCTTAAAAGACTCCCACAGCTTTATTTAACCATGTCTTTTCTAACTGAGCAATTGCATCCAGCCAATTTGATCATTTTGATAAATGTATGAAATGTAGGGACTGTTGCTTATATATAAAATATATATATATATATTTTTAAATAACAACATATATTATGGCATTTCAGTGTGTTTTAATGTAGAAACCAATTACATAGTTCAACGTCTCCCTATAATGTAGGATAACCAGATAAAACAGAGGCCTTTACCTACTTTTTTGTGGCCTATCTTGTGTTTCTCATCAGCATTGGAGGGTCCATCCCCATTGTTTATGCCTACTTCTCTGAGTTCCTGTGCCGAGAGAAGAGGGGGGAGCACCTGAGCTGGCTCTGCATGTTCTGGATGATTGGGGGCATCTACGCCTCCTCTATGGCCTGGGGCATCATCCCTCACTACGGTACAGAGCTAAGTTTATCTCACCCACACGTGTTACCTCCTTTAAGCCAACAAGTCTTCTTCCCACACTCTAAGGCTACCAGGAAAAATTGCTCATTCTTTTAAAGAAATAAGTATTTGAGAGATGAAGACTTCATCCATGTCCTTCAAAATGTTCTCGGTGCCTTTCCAGCATTAGTGAACATTAACATAGTCTAACGTTCTCATACATATTGTTCATTAAATTATCATGATTTATGAATTACATATTTTCAGAGCTTGCTGAACTTTAATTCCACCTACAGAAAACTGACTGAACTGAGTGGCTTAAAAGGTTTACATGCCACATCCCTCTGTGTCTTTATTCAATCAAGTGGAATATTTACACTTTTCTGATTAGCAAACTAATTGTTAATTATTATTAATAAACGTGGATGTCTTTGTCCAAGGTGACTCAACATCAACATGGAACTATAAAAGCTTACATACTATGCAGTGGTATTAAACAATGTATATTGAACACAAAACAAACTTCAAAAAGCTACACATTGGTACAGAATACATTACAAAAATCTGTAAATATAGCAAATTAAACATATACTATATGCCTGAATAGCAGACATGCCGAATTAATTTTTTATCAAAATTGCTTTTGATCTGATTTTCCATGTTGGGCAAGGGATGTACAATTACATTTAAATTGCTTAAATTAAGTCTTGTAATTGCTCCTACTGCACCACCAGTCTGAACAGAATATAAAATAAAAGATTAATAAATATGACAAGAAAAAGAAAACACACAGGCCATTAATTTGCAGGTCTACAATTTTGGTCTAAAACAATAACAATAACCCTTGTGTTCCAGGTTGGGGATTCAGCATGGGCACGGAGTTCCAGTTCCACAGCTGGCGTGTGTTTGTGCTGGTGTGTGCTCTGCCTGCCATTGCCTCCCTCATTGGACTCACCTTCATGCCAGAGAGTCCAAGGTTTCTGCTGGAGGTAAGGAATCTGCGGCCAGCATTACAATCTCACCAATCACTAGGATGTGTAGACATATTTCCGTTTAAGCCGAGAGAGTATTAACCACGTTTAAAAGCATTATATATTAAAATCTAGTAAAACCATTTTTTTTTCTGCTAATTTATTTAATACCATGGCCACAAGTGAAAACACTCGTCTTAAGCTAAATGCTTTCCAAATTGTAACAGACAATATAAGAAGCATTAAAGTGCATATCGAAGCACTCAACTTGTGTGGTGTAAAACACATTGGTAAAAGCACAGAAAGAGTATGCAACTGAAGAACCATCCTATTTATAATTTATAATCATAAAGATCTTTATAAATACTTAAATACTCCTGCAACTGTAGTTGTTTTGGCATAAAGGAAAGGGCTTCTGTAAAACCATTGCATTGTTCCTGTCTAATCCTGATGACTGTGGTGGTGTGTTCCTGTCAGAATGGTAAACACGATGAGGCCTGGATGATTCTGAAGCAAGTTCACGACACCAACATGAGAGCAAAGGGAGAACCGGAGAAAGTGTTCACTGTGAGTAGGTCTCGTTGAGAGTCGCCACTTAAACTTCAGTATCAATTTAAAGTAGCTTTACCATGTGTAATTATACTTTAGTTCTTGGTATGAAATATGGCTTAATGCTACCATATATAAACAAAGTTTCTTAGCTTGCACCAGAAAACAGTGCCCCTTGTGGTTTACCCCTTGAACTTCCAATGTTACCAGTGAGAAGTGCATTAGTCCTTTAAGTGTTGTCTCAAATATCTAACTCCACCCCCTCACCCATTCTGGACAGTAGATGTTATCAAAGGAAACTAAACCTGTGATTCTAATTTAAATACTAACAGGTTATAGGCCTGACAGATATGTACTCTGCAGTTCCTCAACATTGAAGTGTCTCTAGTTTTGTATGATGACACATCCAGCAAGAGCAAAAAGACTGGAGAACAAAGGTATCACCTTTGTACTGGTTTTAAGTCTTTCCATCTCTGGTTTATGTAAGGTATCTCACATTAAGACACCCAAGCAGGAGGATGAGTTCATTGAGATCCAGAGCTCTACGGGGACCTGGTACCAGAGGTGGCTGGTTCGATTTATGACAGTGGTCAAGCAGGTAGGCAGATCATTCAATAAAGGACTCTCAAGCTCTCCAATTCTGTTAATATGAAAATATTCATTGAAAAGGGGGGCTGTCATTTAAAGACACCCAACATAATGTTGTGAAGGGAGTTATATTTTAATCAATTCAAATTATTAAAATATAGGTAAAGTAAAACAATTTCTGCATTAAACATATACACTGATTTTGAACTGCTATACTATATACTATATACTTATATATACTTATACTATATAAGTATATTGTACATCTTTAATCAGTTAGTTTCTGTAGTTTAGTTACAGGCAATACTATTTTCTACTTATCTTATTATTTTGTGCTCTTCTCAGGTGCTGCAGAATGTGCTGTCTCTATTCTCACCCCAGCTGCGACTGAACACACTATTTATGGCAATTGTTTGGTTTACTATGGCATTCAGGTAGAAATGCATTTCATCGTATATATATATATATATATATATATATATATATATATATATATATATATCACAGCCCTTATTGATCCACTACTTGATGATGGCTTCCCCAAGATGTTTCAAATATGTATGTGCATGTACGTGTGTGTGTGTGTGTGTGTGTGTGTGTGTGTGTGTGTGTGTGTCAAAAACAGTTATTTCATTGAAACAATGAGCTTTGTGAAACAAATGGTTTAATGGAAATTTGGCTTTAAAAATAAAGCCTTTCTTTATTGTGAGGGAGTGGGCATGTAATTATGTATCCTTTCCAAGCTGTCAAATGTGGGGCCCTTTGGAAGCAGTCTTACACTTCTACTGGATAGATTTATTGTACTTTATTTCAATTTTGAATGGGATTTGTGACTACATGATAGAGAAATTGTAAGACACAACAACAGCTGAGACTTACATGGTGTGTTTAATCAAAATCAGGGTCTCTTTTCAGAAAAAAGCCCCAGCTAAACCAGCAACAATACATTGCAGTGCATACAGCTACACAGTAGCCATTTGCTTACCTTAACAACAGCCTCTGCAGTGGCTGAAGGTAGCAGGTAACAGATCTGAAAAGAGCAAGGGAGGTCCCTGTGGGATAATAAAACACTACTGGAGCGATGCAGACCAAACTATATTCCACTGTTAACATTTCTGATTGACTCGAGGAATGCATGAGCTCACACACACACCCTATTATAGCTTCTCACTGTTCATTAGCCATGCATTGGAGGTCTAATAACAGGCACTGTCTTGTTCTGCAGTTACTACGGGTTAACGGTGTGGTTCCCCGACATGATCAAATATCTGCAGAATGAAGAGTACGAGTCCAAGGTCAAGCACTTCCATCGTGAACGTGTGGAGCACTTTACCTTCAACTTCTCTCTGGAAAACCAGGTCCACCATGAGGGAGAATATTTCAATGACAAGTACGTTCTGCAGCAGTTTCCAGTTCCTGTGAAAAACAAAGATGAACTGATTTGGTACAATTGTTTGGTACCTTCACGATAATTTTCAGCTCGTTCAGCAAATTAAAGAAAAAACAATAGTAAGCTTTAGTACTGTGGAAGAAGCCAAAACATTCCAGGTATTTTCTTAACTGAAGAAGAATAATACAATTTGCTTTTGTACTTCTTACAGGCAATCAAAACAAATAAATAGTTTAGGCTCAGAGTTTGCATTTTAGTTAGGTGTTAAGTGTTAGACAATAAATTATAGAGATATTTTAACACACATACAGGTGCAGAGGGTTGATGAGAATTATTTGATATCCATTTGGTTTCAGTATGTACTGATATAATAATTACAAAACCTCCATAATATTTTTCCATAGTTCATTTGGCTCAAGTATTTGGATACCTCTCTGGCTTTTCAAGATTGTTGTAAGCAGATTGTTCTCCTTTGTTTCCGTCCAGGTTCACTAAAATAGAGTTGAAGTCGGTCACCTTTGAGGATTCTTTGTTTGAAGAGTGTTTCTTTGAAGACATCAGATCCACAGATACTTTCTTTAAGAACTGCACCATCATATCTACTATGTTTTACAATACAGGTGGGAACCCTGAACACTGAAGGCTCAGTACGACAGTTTATTATAGTGTGATAAAGCACAGAATTTGCTAAATAGGGTAGCCTAACTGAAAGATCATAAAGGTTATTACACAAAATAAAATGGAATCTTATGCTTATTGTTTCTGTTGATAGTATTTGTGATGACATGGTTATAAAACAAATTAATCCCAGATGTTCTTCAGCACCTCTAACTGAGAGGTATTTGTTTTCTATCTGGCAGACTTGTATGAGGAGAAGTTCATTGATTGTAGGATGGTGAACAACACATTCATGCACTCGAAGAAAGGCTGCCACCTGGACTTTGAAGAGGAGAATGACATCCTCATCTACCTGGTCAGCTTCCTGGGCAGCCTGGCTGTGTTGCCTGGTAACATCATATCGGCACTCTTCATGGACAAGATAGGAAGGATAAAGATGATTGGTGAGTGTCGACTTTAAATCAGGAAAGCAGGCCCTGGATATATTATATATATATATATATATATATATATATATATATATATATATATATATATATATATATATATATATATATATATATATATATATATATATATATATATATATATATATATATATATATATATATATGTGACCTTCTGTTTAACAAAAATACATATTGCTTGGTTACATACAAAATACAGAACTCTGTCAAGATCCGATGGCAATCTTCAAGTCATGCCACACATTTTCAATTGGATTTAGGTTGAGGATCTGACTGGGCCACACAAGGACATTTGCTTTTGTTTCCTTAATCACTCCAGTGTAATCTGGGTCATTGTTATACTGAAAGGTGAACTTCTGTCCCAGTTTCAGTTTTCTTGCAGAGGGCAGGGGGTTTTCCTCAAGGACTTTTCTGCACTTCAATTCATTCATTTCCCCTTGTATCCTGACAAGTGCCCCCTGCCAATGAGCAACATCCTCTTAACATGATGCTGCCACCACCCTACTTCCCAGTTGGGATGATGTCCTCTGTGTGATATGCTGTGTTGGATTTGCGCCAAATATAACGCTTTGGATTTAGGCCAAAAAGTTCAATTTTAGTTTAATCAGAACACAAAACTTTTTGCCACATGGTTACTGAATCTCCTGAATGTTTTTTTTATATTTTAAACAGTATTCAACAGTGCTTTGGATATTGTTGTCACATGCACACTTTGATTAGTCTTGGCCTTAAAAGACTGTAGCTCTTGTGAAGTTGCTATTGGCCTCTTAGCTCTAAATTAATCTTAATCTTGAATCCTGAATTGACTTTTTCTATGCTTGCTTACTTTTACAGTAATAATTTGATGTGGTATTTAATCTAATCCTGAATATTTCAATGGTTTTGATTCTGTAAAACACCTCTTAGAAATAAGCTTCAAGGAGGACTAAGGTTAGGATGCAACACTGGTATTTCTAATTTGTGAAATGGGTGTGCTTTTCATTACTTGAGTTTACATTAAAGAGTTTTGTGTTCCAGTAACTTATGTTTTGTAAATAAAACATAGAACCAAAAAAACATCTCAAAACCCAAAGTGATTATGGCTGTAATGCGGTGCTGAGGGGAACAGATCCAGACTGACTGTCTCTGTCTGCTTTTCTTTCCCTCTCTTTCCTTCCCGCAGGGGGCTCCATGCTCATCTCATCTGCCTGCACTTTCTTCCTGTTCTTTGGCAGCAGTGAGTCTGCAATCATTGGCTGGCAGTGTCTCTTCTGTGGTGCAAGTGTGGCAGCCTGGAATGGCATCGAGGTTATCACTGTAGAGTTGTACCCCACTAGTAAAAGGTAAAGCTGAGTGGTCCCCCGACAGGCTACACCTCCCCTGATTAAAAGTACTCTTCACTGAGCAGACTTAGATTATTATGTTTACTGGGGCTTATTAACAATAACAAAAGCTCATAATCACCACAGACTAGTGTTTGTTCAGCAAGTACAAAAAGTATAAAACAAAACTCAAAATGGAATTCTAAATCAAACCTGCAAGATAGAAAAGAGTGGTCATTCAGAGAAAATATATAAATAATATAATTCTTACAAGAATGGAACAATGTACAATAAAACATAATATACTTAACAGAAATATGAAAAAAACATGTAAAGTGTTGGTCCCATGTTTTATGAGCTGAAGTGAAAAATCCCAGAAATGTTCCATACGCACAAAACAGCAGGATCATTACACAGGTGCACCTTGTGCTGGGGACAATAAAAGCCCCCTCTAAAATGTGCAGTTTTGTCTCATTTGAGGGATTTGAGGGAGCATTCAATTGGCACGCTGACTGTAGGAATGTCCACCAAACTGTTGCAAGAGAATTGAACGTTAATTTCTCTACCATAAGCCGCCTCCAACGTTGTTTTCGAGACTTAGTCAGTACATACAACCGGCTTCATGACCGCAGACCATGTGTGACCACGCCAGCCCAGGACCTCCACATCTGACTTCTTCAACTGCGGGATCATCTGAGACCAGCCACCCGGACAGCTGATGAAACTGGGTTTGCACAACCAAAGAATTTCTGCACAAACTGTTAGAAGCCGTCTCAGGGAAGTTCATCTGTGGCTCATCATCTTACCGAGGTTCTTGACCTGACTGCATCTCTGGAGGACATTCCTGCAGTCAGCATGCCAATTGCACACTCCCTCAAAACTTGAGACTTGAAATCCTCAAATTAGGGCCTTATTAATTTATTTAAATTGATCGATTTCCTCATATGAACTGTAAATCAGTAAAATCTTTGAAACTGAAAACTATTTTTGTTCAGTATATAAAAATGCACTGTATTGTTTATATATTTGTATATATTTAAAAAAACCTTCACCTCCTCTTGTCCACAGAGCCACGGCTTTCGGTGTGCTGAATGCCCTGTGCAAGTTTGCAGCCATCCTGGGGAGCTCCATCTTTGCCTCATTTGTTGGCATCACCAAGGTCATTCCCATCCTGATGGCCTCATCAGCGCTGGTGGCAGGAGGGCTGCTGGCTCTCAAGCTGCCAGAGACCCGGGAACAAGTCCTCATGTAAGCCGGCACAAAGTCAAAGGTCAGACCGAGGAGCAACTAACTGGCAGAGTCGGGGGAAAGACTGATACATGCAAGAGAAGCTGAATAGCTAGCGGGTGGACTTTATCATATCTATTTAGAGATACCTGACCATCAATTATTTCTTTCCTTTAACTTCCAATCAGTTGGTTTTATTTAATTTCTGTTTAGCGCATATGTTAAAACAACACACAAAATAATAGTAAGATTGAACAAGGCATTTTCTCTCTCATCACTTCTTTGTCAGTTTGATTGCTTTTTCATGTTTAGTTTTAAAAAATATACAACAAATATGTAAGAATGTAAGGGAAGAGGAAACTGATAACAATTAAATATGTATTTGCTTTTGGAGAAAGGCAGAGTGTAAATTAAGTTTTCCACTTTCAAATGCAAACTTTAGTCTACTACCTTTCAAGAAACAGTGAAATATAATAAAGTATAGTAGAGGAGACGTTTTCTAGGCCATTATGTCCAATGCAGTGTAACACTTTGTATTATTTGTATCAGTCTATCCTTACGTGATGGGTGATTCTAACTGTTGTTCTAATAACCTGGAGTCTGTGCCATCCAACAACTGGCCATAGGAGAGGCCTCATTTTCCACAGTGCTGTTTCATGGTTTGGTGTTTGGTTTGGTTAATGCGTTACGTGAAATTCTGCTTCAAGTTTGAAAATCACACCTCATCAGTTCTTTGAACAGAAACTCGTCTGTGAGCTGTGTGTGAATCTAAAGTAGTCCCAAACTAATAGCTTACGCGTTTAGTCTAGGAAAGCATGACCCCTGGTGATTAATTTTTGTAATTGTATTTTCAAGTTTATATATCCTCATGTACTGTATGTTGTCTTTCCTTTTGGTATGAAGACAACACCTGGATAAGTGTAATGTTTTCTTTCAGGATATTATTTTGCTTAAGCAGAGGGAGAAACCCTTTTTAACTGATGTGCACTTGTGCAGCATTAAATATACTCTCAGCACCCCTTAGGTCTTTAGCAGAGTTGTAGTACAAGCTGGTATAGCTTTGGAAGTTGCCTGTAGTAATTAATAGGCCAGGATGCTAACAACATTTTAAAGCAAGTCACATGTTCCCATAGCTCCATTTCCATAGAACAACAGTTAGATTAGTTGTAAGCAGGGATGTATATGCTTACATTCTATTGGTCTGAACTAAAAACACTATACTTTTATTTTCTCAATCAAAGGCAATAATTTGTATCAAACTTCCTGCAATGAAAAGCTATATCTGTTAGTGTTTTAATGTCTTCTGTGTGCTTGTACATATGTTATGCCACAGCTTCCCTTGCATTGAATAGGTATCTGTTTCTTCCTGCAGTATTCCTATATTGAGACACTTACACCGCTTTTAATTTAGTATTTGTCCAGATGTTTTCATTTAACCCTGCCACAGCAATGTTTTAGTTTAATAAAGTGATACCAACAACTGTGCATCCTAATCCTAAGAAATGTAAACCAAATAAAAAATAATGATAAGTAAACAGATAAGTTGTTTAAAAAAACCATTTGATGTTAATAATCAGCTTTGTAAAACTAACCAGAAGTTTACTTGAGGGCAAAGAGGGAACGCCAGCTGCTTAAAATGAAAAGGAGCACTGTCCATACCTTTAAAGAGATATCAGGTGAGATGCATGTTATTTCCAGCTAGTATCACTTGAAAATGAAGTATAAATGTCCTTTTAAATGTCTGTAATTAAAGAAAAGAAAAAAGTAGTCTGAACTATTTTAATCATATGTCTCACTGTAAATAAAAGCAAGTCCACATGTAAAAGATTAGCCATCGCTGAGTTTACCGTCTGATCATTTAATTTAGAGATGCATTCATAAACTGCTTCTCACTTACAGCAGTTGCCAGTCAAAGCATGTTATCACTGGTTTCAGGCTTTAATAAAAAAAGTTAAGAACTACTCAGCTTTGATTTCACAAATGTAAACAAGATCATTACCCAATTATATCATATCTAATTAATACGTAATATACTAATCCAAACAGTACGTGATGCATTGCTTTGCATTTAATGTGACAAATGCAGGTACATTATTCAGATTTCTATTTCTTATCTTAAAAAGACAGTGAAGGAAACTCAACTGTTTAGGGTGGAAAACATATTTTATTGCTGTATGACTAACAATGAAATAATAATAATAATAATAATAATAATAATAATAATAATAATAATAATAATAATAATAATAATAATACATTGTGAATACATTTAAAGTTTTCCAACCAAAAACAAATGTTTGTAAGATCTAATGAGAAATTATGAATGAATTCTGGGAGATCCTCAGTTTTAATCATAGACATATTGTAGAATTAGATTTTGCCTCACTTCATATAAACCTGTCAAAACTATGATTTTATGTCTTACTATGTCCAATATTTAAACCATTTGCAAAGCATGCAGCAGTAACTGTAGCCCTTCAGAGCATAGCTACACCTAAATGTGTGCTGAGACTCGGGAAACTCATCCTACCTGAATGCAGTTTATCTTACAGACAGTATACATTCCCAACCAAGCCAATCCATGTGTTTTCTCAGGCATCTGTGTTTACTGTAATATCAAGGAATGGGCTTATGAATACAAGTGATAAATGTTTTATTTTAAAGTTAGTTCGTCAGTCTGTATGTCATGGTGTATGGAAAGCCATAATATGTTCTTGTTTTTATATGTTAATTTTAAAAAGTGTGTCTGATTGTTATTGGAAAACGGAGACGTGTGCTGACAATCTTTGATTTTCTTTATTTTTTTTTGGTTCTGTTTTGTGTCAGTCCAAATAAAAATATATAAATATATTCACTTGCTCGAGTGTCATAAATGGGTAATGTTATTTCAGGTGATACCGATGGCAAACAAGCTAAGCTTACATTTAAAATATGTTTATATTGGTTTTCAATATGAAAAAATAGTTAAAAGATCCTACTTATTGTTAGGTTGACCTTTTATATTTTGATCAAACAGTGGGTCCATTAATAGTTTCCCATCTCCACACTTCTCTTGCTGACAGAGCAGTGTGGCACTTGTCTAAACAAGTCTGCACTGAAGTGTGAGGTTATGACACCTAGTAGGAGGTGCTGTTTGCTCTGGCCAGAGTGTGAAGAAATCTAAATAATAGTTTTAACATGATAGCAGAAAGGGGCTGCTACTATACACTATATTACTTGATAATGTAGAGGAATAAATAATTACATAAATATATACACACACAAGCTTCAGATCATAAATTTGGAAGAGATGGTAATATATATGCTAAATGGGGGATGGTAAAGTTGCGGATTCTATTTTTCTCAACTAACTAGTATACTGATATATTTTGTGACCGAAAAGATAACTGAAAAATATGCCAGACACACTGCTAAAAAAGCTGTCCTAGAATTGTAATGCCATTCTAATAAGTCTTCCTTTTTCTAAGAAACATGGGCAACTACAGAGGCTTGTCTGATTAAGTAATTAGGGGTGCATACATTTTAAATAGCATACATGAGATTCCTATCTAGCACAGGTCACAAATATGTATTATTAGTCATTTAGGTTTTTTTGATAAAAATAAACATTTCCATGTAGATTGTTAAATTTGGTTGAAGTAACTGAATCTAAGAAGAATCTTCTGACAATTATAAATGATTTATAAGCAACCCAAACGTGGATCTGACTGTGTCTCCGACAATGCACTTTTTTGTTTTCTTTAACACTGTGGGTGAAAAAAACACTTCACTTCAACCAAAATTACCATGGAAAGTCAGTCGTAGTGCAAGTAATACAGCCAAGAAAGGGCTTTTTCCTGATGACAACCTACCTTAAATGACAAGTTTAAAACTTAATTAAATTTGATTATATTGATTTGGTTTTGCTAATTAGTAAACACTTTCTCTTTTTTTTTTATACAATATTAACAGTACAAATGCATTTTTTATACATATACATATTTTTAAGCATATACAAAGCAGAAAGGAAGAATCAGTCTGTGATCTCTCCCTAGAGTCATTTCTAAGTATTCCCCATCTCTTTTCATTGCTAGTGTCTTTTGACCTCTGATTGCCTTCTTTTGACCATCGCTTCTCGGATTGCCCTCTACTGACTTGTTTGCAGGATCGCCTGACTTCCTGCCTGCCCCCTTGACCATTCTTCTTGCCTTGCCCTGTGGATTCCGTTTGCTGGCCCTCAACCCACACCTGTATGACTACTCTGTGCACTACTACTTCTCCGCACCTGGGTTCTACCCTTCTGCCCCTCACCAGGTATTACACAGTCTGAGTTGACTGAACTTGAAAACCAGTTAATAGTTTCTCATCAAAATAGCCCCCTATATTTTTTAAGCATAGAATTTACTGAGCATACATTTTTAGCTTTGTATCAGTGAATTTAGTATTTAGTTTACTTGAATTTACACAATTTTTGAAAGCAGAGAGCACTGGGTGGTTAACTTAGTGGTTTTAAAAATGGTGTTTCTAGGATTTCCCAACTTATAATAACATTTTATAAACAAATTTTTAAGTTTACAAAGAAGTCAGCAGTTGAAACCTCAGCACTCCAGAAGGTATTCCACAAGTGATATGAATGGATACATTTGTAATCAGATATACTATTACCAAAAAAAGTGAAGAAAGGGTATTTTTAAGAATAATTTGATAATTATTCTTAAAAGCTATACATTGTTTAGAAACAAGTATAAAGGATTGCTTGACATTATACACATTGCTCTATATCTTTTTTAGTTATATTACACTGTCCTCACAACCAAGTGCATTACAAATGTTGTGTTCACTTCTCTGTATGTAAACTGCCATATTAGTCTCTACAGCTGTTGACATGCCCCCGATCATGACTATCTTGATATCTGGTAGCGTGAAACTGAGGTGATACCATGACTGCAAGCAGATTCGCTTTTATTTTTCACGTCTCAGTTTCCAACAAATTATACTTTCTGTTAATAACTTTTGATTGCATTTGCACTTGAAGCCTTATACAGTGAGGGAAAAAAGTATTTGATCCCCTGCTGATTTTGTACGTTTGCCCACTGACAAAGAAATGATCAGTCTATAATTTTAATGGTAGGTGTATTTTAACAGTGAGAGACAGAATAACAACAAAAAAAAACAGAAAAACGCATTTCAAAAAAGTTATAAATTGATTTGTATGTTAATGAGGGAAATAAGTATTTGATCCCCTATCAATCAGCAAGATTTCTGGCTCCCAGGTGTCTTTTATACAGGAAACGAGCTGAGATTAGGAGCACTCTCTTAAGTTTGCCAATGAACATCTGAATGATTCAGAGGAGAACTGGGTGAAAGTGTTGTGGTCAGATGAGACCAAAATCGAGCTCTTTGGCATCAACTCAACTCGCCGTGTTTGGAGGAGGAGGAATGACCCCAAGAACACCATCCCCACCGTCAAACATGGAGGTGGAAACATTATGCTTTGGGGGTGTTTTGGGGGACAGGACAACTGCACCACATCAAAGGGAGGATGGACGAGGCCATGTACCGTCAAATCTTGGGTGAGAACCTCCTTCCCTCAGCCAGGGCATTGAAAATGGATCGTGGATGGGTATTCCAGCATGACAATGACCCAAAACACACAGCCAAGGCAACAAAGGAGTGGCTCAAGAAGAAGCACATTAAGGTCCTGGAGTGGCCTAGCCAGTCTCCAGACCTTAATCCCATAGAAAATCTGTGGAGGGAGCTGAAGGTTCGAGTTGCCAAACGTCAGCCTCGAAACCTTAATGACTTGGAGAGGATCTGCAAAGAGGAGTGGGACAAAATCCCTCCAGAGATGTGTGCAAACCAGGTGGCCAACTACAAGAAACGTCTGACCTCTGTGATTGCAAGTACTAAGTCGAAGGGGTCAAATACTTATTTCACTCATTAACATGCAAATCAATTTATAACTTTTTGGAATGCGTTTTTCAGGATTTTTTTGTTGTTATTCTGTCTCTCACTGTTAAAATACACCTACCATTAAAATTATAGACTGATCATGTCTTTGTCAGTGGGCAAACATACAAAATCAGCAGGGGATCAAACACTTTTTTCCCTCACTGTAGCAAAGCTGCCGATAGGGATGAAATTGGCCCTTGAGACTTTGAAATTGGTGGAGACTGAATGCTCCCCTGACTCTCCTCTGTGGGAGACTGAGGATGGCACCCTGAGACACAATTGTAGGCACAGTTTCCACTGATTGAATAGACTCTGTGCCTCAGGGAATAGGGCTGGCAGCACCATCACAGCGGGCTGCTGTACCTGATGTGTAGAGAGAACAAGGGCCGACAGCATGTTATCTTGCAACTGCATGAACTCTCCATAAACCCCTGGTGTCCCCGTGGTGGCGAGCCAGGATGTTAGGGTGCGAGAGCATAAACATGATCGATAATGAGTGCAAAGCCCCTTGTGTGGCTGTGGAGAGCTGCCACGTGGGTCCTCCATAGCCGCAAGTTGTGGAAATGAGCCAAGTGTTGGAGAGGTGAAACAAAGGTGCCAGACACAAGGCAGCAGAGGGAACAGAGTCTGTATGGGTCTCCCAGCAGAGAGGGAGCGGTCCCCAACAGCTCTGTTAGCCCTGTGGTGCAGCATTTACTCCTGAAAACCAGCACAAATATTTTAGATGGATAGGTCTCATAGTGCAGTTGTGTCACTTCTCAGTGATGAACCCCCAACATTGCTACCTTCAAAAGGGTTCTTAAATGGTCCCTACATTGACGGAAAAGGTTGGACGTCAAGGGGACACGTTGAGGGTCAGCAAAGTGCACCAAGCCTTGAGGGAACATGTCGAGCATTGACTGAATGCTCCCAGCATCGACACAAAACAAGCCAAGCATCCACTAAATGTGCCAAGCGTCAACAAACATAGAATGGGAATGTCATATTTAGGATTAAAAATGGGCTCCTTGTGTGTATGGAAGTACCCTGCCATATTTTTGAACAGTTTGTACAGCAACTCAACCAGCATGATGGGCTGAATGTACCCCTTCTTTTTAACATTCTGTTCTATTACAACTTGCCCAAAATGTCATTTTCAGAGCATTTTTAGATTATGTACTCCAAATGCCATAAAGTATTCATTAAATAAACAAAAAGCCTCTAAAGCAGCCCTGTGAATTTTCCATCCCCTGGTGTGTTTTATTTCCCTGTTCAATGTCACCCATGTAATGCCTCATATTGAAACTGGAAAGATTAACTCAAGAGATCACTATTTTGACCATTGAACAGTAGGGTTAAATAAACTGTTGAGTTCAGTCTACCCCTTGAAATATTGTATATTCAGAAGTTGACATGAACAGCAAAACTGTATTATTTGTACAGCCAAGTAAAAGAAACGCATAGAGAGGTCCCTGTTCTTAAAAAAACAATTGCAACAATTTCAGCTTTCTAGATTATACAACAGACAGAAGAAAAGCATTTCCAAAGAAATTAAAATAAAGTTTTATTTGCTAATAACAATACTTTGGCTGCTTTTATTGACATGTTTCTTCTACTGTGAAATGAAGTTAAGATTCAAAAATAAATTTACTATAGGAACCTAGTAACAATTACAGATTTCCTGTATATTTCAAGTACCACTTGTTATATGTATATGTATGTATCTGTGGTATATAATGACACGCATCATAATTTCAAGACAATCAGGTACAATTTGAAATGACTGCAGAAAGGTGCCAATATCAGCCCTGAACACCTAACCTCCATGTCTGGTGTTAAGATTCTAGCAGCAAGCTGGTCAATAGGTCAAGCCTGGGCATTGGTCACCAGTTTCCCATTGGTTTTTTACTAGAATGAGGCCTCACAGTGTGTGCTGTGATGTGGAGCCAGGGCTGCTTTCTCATAGCTAAAGTGTGAATTGTCACCTCTAATGGGTTAAATGAGAGAAACACATCCCTGACACCACCATGGCCATACTGGTGTGAAACAATTATTGATCTTCATATAATAAGTGTATTTGGCATAGCAGAGATTATTTAACAATAATGTATAAATAATGTAAAAATAATTGGACTGTGCTTGGCACATTCATTCTGAGTCCAATTGGAGACTACCTTGGCCAATATGATTGTTTTAGCTGTAATTACTTTATTTAGTAAAGAATACAGTTGCTCATCTCTCCTTGGTCCATTACACAACATGAAAGTGGCTGCCATTCACTAGTTATGTTGATTCTAAATATTTTTTACAGTAGTTTCAGTGAAGATTATTTTTATTTGTTACATTACTCATTTATTAATGAATTAATTTATACATTTTTACTCCAGCCACTGACACAGCATTTCAAACATATCACTGCATTTTAAAATCAAAACTTTTTTTTGGGGTCCATAACTGCCACTATTAAACAAAACATGTATCCATTATGCCTATATATATATATATATATATATATATATATATATATATATATGCTTTTAATGTATTTAAAATATATTTTCAAACTGCATCATGTAGTATATTAAAAGTATATTTAAAAAAACATAAATCACAGCCATTTAAAGTATATTGTGTGATGAAGTCTATATGTATATAGAATTTCACAAATAACTGAATTATTGCATTGTTGCATTATGATTTACATAAGAGCAAATATACTATATGTTGAGTTAAGAAAGGTAGAAAAGGTGAAAGAGAGCCTAAATAAACTTTTTAAAACACAGCATGTGTCAGTGGAAGGCCTTGACAACATACGTGTACAAAACAGACTAGTTTACACAAGAATAGAACAGAAATAGTGAAAACAGAATGAGAAAATGATTACTGTTTTGCAGAGGAGTAAAAAGTCACACTTACTTTCCAGGGCTAAGCTTTTCCCAGGGAGCCTGTGGCCTATCTCTGTCCTGTGCTCTGAGACTTTGATGGCCTGAGAAAGCTTACAGAGGTGTCACTTCACACCTCTAGGTCCTGGATAAAAACAGGGTAGCCAGGCCAGCCTGAATAACCGTCACATTTCTGAGACTGAAACACAAGAAACAACATGGATATCTCTGCTGCCCAGCTTAACTACAGCACCCAGTACCAGTGGAACTGCCAGAGTTCTGATTCTGAATTCTACAGCATTTCCTCTCCTGAGACCATCTCTCCAGCCTCTTCCATGGACTTTTCTCCATCATACCAGCCCTGTGGCTCCACAGTGGGTTCCCACTCTGCATTCCTCAGGGGAGTTCAGCCTTCAAAGTCCCCTTCTTCTTGTGAGGAAGGGCTGGTCTCCATGCAGCAGTTGAGAAAATCCAGGTCGAAGAATCCCAGCAAGCAAAGGCAGAGTGCCAGTGAGAAGGAGAAGATGAGAATGAGGGACCTGACCAAAGCCCTTCACCACCTGAGGACCTACCTGCCCCCTTCTGTGGCTCCAGCAGGACAGACCCTGACAAAAATTGAGACCCTGCGTCTCACCATCCGCTACATCTCCAACCTCTCCGCACAGCTGGGGCTCAGCGAGGAGGCTCTGTCCCAGAGAAGGGAGCTGGACATCTTCAGGTGCCACACTTCACCAGAGCAACTGGGGTGTTACCAGTACAACTCCATGCCAGAGTGCTGGGTGCAAGAACAGGCACCAGACCAGTGTCAGTACACCTCAGCTCCCTGCCCAGTGCAGGATACCAGAATGAGACACTTCCAGTTCAACACTGCACTGGACAACTCTGTGCAAGAAGACATCTTAAACTCAAGCACAGACTCTTCCTTACAATCACCACATTTTGCAGATACAATACAGTCATGCCAGGTAGGTGTGATATTACTCAGATACAGTTTGCAAGTTTAATTGAGTCTTAAATGACATACAATTATTCATCAACCTAAATATGCATGTATGAAAAGTCTAGTAAGCCATTCACAGATACATTTGTATTTGATTTTGTAATCAAATTAGTGAGTGATCATTCTAATCAAACTTTCTTCTTTTTCTTATTTCTAGATGTACAGCGAAGACCTCAGTCAAGTTATTCCACAAGAGTTCTGGATTTAAGAGCACTCTTCTTTCCATTTGGAAATGAACAGACATTGAAGTGACAGCATCTACATCTTCAAAAAACTGAACAAGAACTGTTTTATTTAACAAAGATTGGTTTCAATGACACATTTTAAGATGCAAGAGAAAAATATTGATTCAAACCTCTCTCTTAATGGACACTGTTATTTATTTACATTTAAAATAATATATTTTGTATCTAATGTTTTCAATGTTTTATAATGTTTTTTGTAAATACTGAAATTCATATATAATTCATATTTATATAGTACAATAAATACTGTTAAAATATTCTTGCTGGTCTACAAACTATTTTGTTTAAACTGCATGTGCATATACAACTTTGGCAAAGGTTTGACAAAACACTACTAGTGATTTAAGTAAGCACAACAGCAATGATACTCATGTACTTCTCCAGGAAGTCATGTACTCTAATACTACAGAAATCTTTTCACTATTCAAAGTAGTTAATTATATTATATTATATTAAATGTTATTTAATTTCCTATTTACAATATTAATTCCTATGCAATTAGATTTTCAATTCAAGCTACTTTTCAAAGATAGTCCTTGTTATTATATATACACAAACTTTTACTTGTATTTGTACTTTTGTTTTACATTATACATCACAATATAATATAATTGATCTTTAATAGTTTTTTAATACATTTACCCAGAGCACATAAACTGCATCTCAGTTTCAATTTAATTTTGAAGGCAGTGTGGAAAAACTCCACCCTTTATAATTTTAGGGAATGATTGAACCGCCTGGGTCCACTTTTTATTTAATTGTTATCTAAGAGAAATAGCACTGTGGCCAGAGGAGTGCAGATGGATTAAACAGCACACTCTACTGGTCACCAACACCTATGACACCTCAATCAGCACAACATGACAGCAACAACTAGTGCCTGCAACTTAAAAGCTGCTCATTTTAGTCATTTGCATTCAATTTGCACTTCTAATCCTTGCTAGATAAGAGCTTATCACCAGCATACTAATGTAAGAAGCGGTAGGGAGGTCATATTCTTTTGATCCCCAACCTCTTATTTGCCAAGGAAGCAGCAGACCCATCCAGTAATGAAGCTGAGATACTAAGATTTCATTTCAAGTAATCTTATCTCAGATGAACATTACTTTATGTTATCAAGTTCTGAAAATAACTATCTTTGTTTTTAAGCATCTGTGTAGCAGATTTGTCACTTCTTTGGACTTTGCCACTGTGCCTAACAAAGTTGTGAAGTGTCATATAAACTTTTAAAGGATGGGAATTTAAGCTGCTGCTTCGAATTTCACAACATAAGGAATTGTATGTATAATATATCTATAGTACAGTTGATAAGGTTTTATGAATGTAGCCATAAGGACCCTTTCTATCATACAGAATGCTTAATAAAGTTTATTGGCCAAAATGTGCAGCATACGTGGAGCAATGTACTGCTAGTGCTAGATACACAAATGGGTCCATGGGGAGCCAACATCATATTTCTCTTTTAAACACTGTACAGCTTCATGCAGCTGTGGTCATAAATAGATTTGAAAAATACGAATGTCCTTTCACACATGTAAGTTATCATGGACACAGATAATAGCCACATTGGGCCTTTTTGTCCCAAGTCTGTGTATGACCATTTCATAAGTAAATATTCAGTAAATAAGACTAAACATTTTCAAATACAGTACAACATATTTTTGTAGGGTATATGATCAATTTGGGAAAGTTAATATAAGTCATGTTGAATTGTAAATTAAATAAACAATATTATTGAATTACATAGGCTTTGTTGCCTTGTTTCCCTCTGTACAGTTTATATAACATTAATACATTGATAAATACAGCACCCTAGATGTAGTGAAAGGCATGTAATGTCCAATCTTTATGTTTTTATTGTTCTGACTGTGCCCCCCCCCAAAAAAGTTAGCTGCATGATGCCTCCTGGCAATTCTGGTGTGTACAGTGCCTCTGCTACACCTCTGGTATGTGAACCAAATTTCTTTTACATTACTTTTTCACTGTGGTGTTTTTTGCACATATCAACTAAGAACTATATACTATTCACATAAAACACAAGCCATGATTAAGAATAAGTACAGAGACACTCATGTAGGCAATATTTAAAGGCATACAATCTGTAAGCTAGGAACTTTAGCATCTTAACATCAAAGTAACAGAAATATTGCCTACAACATTGTACCAACACTGAAATATGCTCAATTTGTTTCTGGTGACTTAATAATAATAATAATAATAATAATAATAATAATAATAATAATAATAATAATAATAATATTATTATTATTATTATTATTTTTTTTTTTTTAATTATTATTATTATTATTTTTTTTTCTTGGCAGACACCCTTATCCAGGGTGACTTAATATAAGTGCAATACAAAGTGCAAGAATACAGTTCAGTACAAGGCAAACATTACAAATTCAAATTTACATTATACAAAGCAATTCAAAGCATAACACATTTTACAACTTCTTAACATAATATGTCCTTCAGTTTCTGGGTTGTAATCATCAATCTCATAGCAGTTATAATTGCCAACCCTGTTCTCTCTCACTGATTTTATTTCTTCCATCAGCGAAGGGCCTTTGCAGTTCACTGAGTCTTAATTTTTTAACAGCCCTGTATAAACTCCGTAGAGGTAAACAAAGAAGCTTCGTTAATGATCCCCAGGTGAATGAAGACGGCTCATTCACACCTAAATGTCTACAGAAAGGGATCCCTTCTAAAGACTGAGCTTAATTGTCTCTTATCTAATAATCCACTAATGTGTGAGATGGATATGCGTGTCATTACAGACATGCAGTGTTAGAAAGAAAAGGAATTAATCATCAATGCTTGTTTTATCAGGTTGTGGAGTGTATTTGATGTGCAAATTAAACTACAATACACAGTTGTAATACTACCTAAGGAAGGGCTTTAGACATTAAGAATTTTATGACGAGGAGTAAAGCAGGTAACATAAATGTGCTAATTAAAATGTAATTGACAGGACTGAAATTAAACCATTTTAAGCTCTGCCAAGCAGAGTGTATTTGTATAAGGTTATGTTTTGCATAATAGTAATAATAATATTCTAAATATGTTCAAGTTTTTAACAATTCCATGTTTTTAATTAAACTTAACAGAATGGTCATGAACAATATTCTTCTGTAAATAGGTATAAGTAGATACATACTGTTCTAACTGCATTGAATATTTCATAATCAAGAACCTAACATGGCACTTTCATGTGAAAATGTCATTAAGTCACTCACCATTTAGCATTCAAGGAGAAAATGAATGTCCTTCAAGACAGATTTATTGCAGCAAATCGCCCCTCAGAACCATTCACATTTCCTTCAGATCAAGATAAGAGGTCCTTATTATAAATCAAGCAGATTTTTACTAATTTGGACAATTTAACATTGAGAATTTTTAAAATAACTTATTACAAAAACTTCAAGTTCAAAATCAACTAAATAGTAAGTTTTAAAAAATGAACATGAAACATTTGTATTTTCCTTAGTTTTTTTTAACAGTTTGGGAATTCCTTTCCATTACCAAATAGTAAAAACGGTCCCACTCCTGTATGTGGGAAAGTTACCTATTGACCCGAAGCCCCCTACATTTAGCAACAACACTTGACTGGACAGCTGAAGTGTCACTTCACACCATACTAGCTGAAACAGGATTTAATTTCTAATAGCAGTGTATTGCTATTTATATAATTGCACAATGTATGTTGTCCAAGTATAGATTTGATGTTTTGATTTTGATTTGATTTTAAAATGTGTTGACTTTCAATATATTTAATGAAGATCACTCTTAAGAATAGGTTTCTGTAATTGTAACCAATGTGTCTCTAATTTACACACGTTACAAAAAAAAAACAACAGGAGAAAATAATTAATTTTTTTGAATGGGTTTTTAGAACACTAAGCTGAAAATGAAAGTTTAGGACTTATATTTGATACAATATATATTTGTGATACTGCATGGTATCCATTTAGAAATAATATATGTCAGAAGAAAATATTGTTTTTATCTTCAGGCTTTTCAGCAATGTTTCCCTAATTAACTAGTTGAGATTATGACTCCTAAACATGATCATTTTGTATACATGTTGTAAACGTTTGCATATCCCCCACACATTTACTGAAAAACAAACTGAATTTCAAAACATTTTTCTCCAGAGCCCAAAGCAATCCTAGTTTTCTGAAATTAATTGTAAAAGGTGCAACTCTACCACTAGACAGGACAGGTATGGAACATGTTATGGTTTTCTTTAATCTTAAACAGACATTAAGAAAACTGTGTTTATTAAGTGCAGAATCAGGAGTACAATGTACACTGCTAAAAGCTTTGGAAGCTGAACTATAAATAGTCAGATGTATATTCACCAATTTAGAGACCAAGATATTGTATTCACCAAAATAAAAACTAAAAGTTGACAAATAATTAATGAAGTATGGAGTTAAATAACTTCTTATGATTTTGTCTAATTTGGGACATTAGATGTTGATAGATTTTTTGGATTATCTGTAGACATTTTGATTTAATTCTGTCCCATTTGTTTTTAAAGGATTGCATTCATATCTTCCCTCGAGAAAAATAGGAATCCATGCACTTGGTCAGGCTTTGCAATTACAGATTGAACAACTGCATGTCAAGGTAGGTTAGGTTCAATTACCATCAGTCCCCACTGTTCAAAAACAGGAGTAAAATATCACACTCTCTCCTGTGGGAACATTACCTAATGACCGACCCCACTCTCCCTCTAATCCACAATCTCAATGCTTTAGAGTGCCAAGGTGCTATCTAACACTTCCAAGAAGGAAAAAACTTAAGCAGCTAAGACCACAAAGACATGTTTTGACTATTAACAGTAACTTTAATGAGCAGGGTCTCACAAGAAATACACTGCATCAAGTTTGATATTGGATATAAACTAAGAGTTCCCAGACATGAAGAATTCTCTCCAGTTATTATTATTATTATTATTATTATTATTATTATTATTATTATTATTATTATTATTATTATTATTATTTTTATTTATTGGCAGATGCCCTTATCCAGGGCGACTTACAACATAAGTGCAAAACAAAGTGCAAAAATACAGTTCGGTAAAGGCATCAATCATTACAAATTCAATTTACAATTTACACAGGCAAGTACAGTAAGTGAGGTCCTACATCCTGGACAGTAAAAGCTAAGTGCTGTCAAGATGTAGGGTCACAGTCAAGGGCTACGGGAAAGGGAGCAAGGAGGAAAACAAATCGAAAACACAAGAAACATAATTTGTGACCTAAACAGACATTTTCACTGTTATTATTACAAATTAGAGTTAAAACAGTGGGGATTATACATGTATTTACTTGTAGTTTAGAATAACAATACAATTTGAAACAATTACATTGTGTGATTAATTTAATTGTAAAATATTTGTCCTAAAGCAAGCAGCAAGGATTCCAGTTTGATTTGAGTTAAGAGAGGGTGTATAGAAACTCTGGACTTCCACACCTACAAATCAATTGATTGTCAGTCCAAACTTGCACAGCCCCTGTCTTAAAGTAACCCAGCATCTACAGGTTTCTCCAAGCTGAATCGGCTATAACAAACTTTGAAAAGATAGTACTGGTAATAGTTTTAACAAAATGAATTGCCAAAAAACAGTTTCAGAGGAAAGGTGTGAATAAGTTTTATATTGTATACAGCCATTTACCTGATTTCTAATCTGATTTTTACGAGATCACCATTAAACTAAAAATATGATATCACATAATAATTAAGCAAAAAACTAGATGTATATTCTTCTGACCAGTAAGATACAAAGTAGAAGATAAAACTCCTAGCTATACTATTCCACAAATACTTGTACTATCAACATGCTGTGACATTGGGATTCTCACTGAAGAGTCTACTCTAACACATGAAGCCCATGATATATATTGCTGGTGAAAACATGTCTGCCAACAAGTCAATGTTAACAGACAGCTTGGGATACCTTTTCTAATGTGTAGTGAGTCTAGCCCTTGATGTTAACCAAATCTCACTCTTTTGATTACAGTCCCCATAAGCACCTTCTTCCAGCACAAATAACAGAACAGTTGAGCAGGAAATACAAAATTCACAGTCTGATCTTCCAAACTAATGAGGGTTAGTTTGTGGCATGGTTCAATTGTATGTCTTTCTAAAATGTCATGTTAGACATACCTGTCTATAATTCCCCAGAATCTTCTCACTGAAACAATAAAAAAATACAGATGACACTGAGATCATGGGAATTGTCATTTTAAACCAGTTGCACTATGCTTTTGAGCTGGAGGAAATGCTTGTCAGTTGAAACTTGCTTGCACTGTGATGTCATGTCTAAAAGAGTTACTTGTGTGCAAGAAACCTTTAATCAATATTAAAGTTGTTTGTAGATTTTTTTAAGCGTTTTAATTTATCCTAATTTGTTTAAACTTGAAAATGACAAAACCAAATTGTCATTGCCTGATTCTTAGCTACATATGTATATATTTATATATTTTTTAGTCTCAAGAGGAATTAATTTTCTAGACAGACAGACAGTTACACACACACATATAGGTTGTCATTTTCATGTACATACCTGTGTTTTCATTTAGTTTTAAGATCCTGAACAGTGTAATGAAGTAACCTGGAGATTCTCCCTTCCTTCCCAAGTCAACACTAAGGATAAGGCACTTGTCTAAACACCAGCAGAGTGTGAATTCTTCACACCTTAGGGGTGGCACACTTCATTTGCAGAAGTGTGACTGCAAGACTGCTGTGTTCATCTGTAAAGTATGCAAGACAGAAATATTTAGAGGTTAAAAAAATATTGGTATATTGAAAACCTTTTTTGGGCTTTAGTCAAAATCACCTGAAATTGTATTTTAATCAGGCTGTAATTAATAGATAAGAACACAGCTCCAATGTTCTTACTGTTTACATTTTGGTTTAGACACAATTTGAAACTTATGATTGTACTGAATTTCCTGATTGTACAAATACAAGTACACAGTTATTTAATCATAAAATGTATAACCTAAATAGTACTATGCCCTTTATTTCCCACAAACAAACATAATGCAGATATGTAAATATCAGATTAAACAGAACACTTTCAAACTAAAATTAGTAGCGTTTGCTCACAGTTCAACTATCCAAAAAAGCAAACATAAAACACAATCACATCATTCCTAAATTAGGCAATAAAGCAGAAAGCTATATCCTCTATTTCAGGGGACAAGAACAAGAACAAGAAAAAATATGTAATATATAAAGATTATGTTTGTTCTCATTCTTGTACCTGGTTTATGCCATTTCCTTTAAAAGTTTGTCAAAGTGAAAGTTTCTCTTTAAAAATGTGATGTGTCTGTGGAGTCTCCTGTTTTCCTTAATATATATTGTGTTAAATAATGTGCTACTATAATAATAAGTATACTTTATAGTAATAGAGATTTACTTTTAAGGACTCTGAGCTCTCTGAATCTCAACCTTTGGCCTGTGTATTTTTTAGTGGTAGCTGGAATCTCACACGTGGCTTAAGCACTAGTCCTTCTCAGGGACCCCCTGCTTCCTCCATGCTTTTCCCTCTGAAACTTTGATGTCCTGTTACGGCCAGTGAAGGTGTAACATCACACCTCTCCATCCAGGATATATTTAGGTGCAGCCCAGACTTCCTCAGCATATTCAGCACCTTGACAGAGATCCTTCTCCTTCAACACAACTGCAGCCATGGACAGCGCTCTCTCCCAGTTCCTGCTCCAGGCCGACCAGCCGCTGTTCGACTGTGACGCTCTGCTGGAGCAAACCTGCACCCGGTCAGACTGCGGCTACTACAGCGCCAGTGGCAGCCTCTCCCCAGCTTCCTCCATTGACTCCTGCTGCTTCTCTCCCCCACCTCTTCAGTGTGGAGCCAGGCCAGACTGTGCGTTTCTCCTCAGCAGCCCAGCTGTCCCAGAACAGCGGCCCCTTGTCCCAGCACCGGAGAAGAAGAGAAAGTCCAGGTCAAAGTATCCTGGAATAAAACGTCAGAGCGCCAGCGATAGGGAGAAACTGAGAATGAGGGACCTAACCAAAGCCCTTCATCACCTGAGGACCTACCTGCCCCCTTCTGTGGCACCAGCAGGGCAGACCCTGACCAAGATAGATACCCTCCGACTCACCATGCGCTACATCTCCCACCTCTCCGCCCAGCTGGGGCTCAGCGAGGAGGTCCTGTCCCAGAGAAGCCAGAGTGATCCACCTCAGTCTCTCTGCCATCCACAGGAAAACATGCAGACGCACTTTCAAGAGACCAGCTTATTTCAGCCAGACCTGCTTAATACAAATGCGACATCTCAAGTGGACAGCTTGAGGTGCCACACTTCGCCAGAGCAGCTGGGATGCCACCAGTACAGCTCCATGCCAGAGTTCTGGGTGCAAGAAGAGAGGCAGGGGTTCTCTCAGGACAGCACTCAGTATTGCTTCACTGAAGACCCCATCCACACTACAGCATTTACCATGGGAGCCGACACACATTTGTCAGCACCATGCTTTCAAGACCTGCAGTCATATCAGGTAACATTCAACTTCATGTTTTCCTTTTAATACTTATTCTGATCATTGCTTTGCTTTATCTTTATATATTTGTTTTATTTTATACAAAATATAATTCACCTTGGAAACAACACAGTTGAGACAGTAAAACTGTTTTTAAAGCTGCTGATAATTTAGATTCCATCCTGAAAGTTATACTTGACTGCTGTATAAAGCTACAACCTGCTTAATATTCATTATTTAGCCAATATGTCAAATGCTAATAATGTAAGTTCTGTGTGCAAATTAATACGAGATTTTAAAATATATTTTTCTGCTCTTTATTTTTCAGATGTACAGTGAAATGGTCAACGCAAGGAGCTGACCTGATTCTGATGTCTGTTTATAAATAATGTTTGGATTTTCTTGAACTAATTTAAACTTCAATACAGCATTAATATAAAATTCAAATGTATATGTACTACAACATGTATAAATAATATGATATTTATGTATAGAACAATCTAAATAACTTTTCAAAATGTAGGTCTTTGTCTAGTTTGATTCACTATATATATATATATATATATATATATATATATATATATATATATATATATATGCACACCTTGTTATTTATTATAAATGTTTATTTTTATATTTTTATATGTATTCATTTATTATATATATAATGTGTTTAATAATAAAATGTTTCCTCTGAATTCTTGTTTTGTGTTACTTCAACCACATTTCTACCAGGTAATGAAGATGACTTTCATTGAAGGGGTTGTATTCCTATAAAACTTATGAGCCTACTGTATAAATTCATATACACCAATAATTTGATACAGTCATATATGTTCAAATGCTTAGTTTCACTGCAAAACAAATCTTAAAATGAATTTATCTGGCTTTAATTAAATAATTCAGTATCAAAAACAAGATACATGTTTTCCTCATATCCCAATACAACCTCTGCAGAATAGAATAGAATCATAAACAATGCATAATGGTTTAATGATTTTAGGAACATTATTTAAATTCAGTTGATAGTTTTAATAATGTTCAAATATGTTTATGTCATAATTTTCTCACAAGCTACAGGGAACTTTAATCATAGAGCTTTAATATCAGGAATCACTGCCAACAAGGAGTTCTCTAATTCAGTGACATTACTACACAATCATGTGCTCACAGCATTAGGAAAAACTGAGTTGTGGATATATATATATATATATATATATATATATAAACTGAGTCTGGTATACAATATAGGATTGAAAAATGCTATTTTATGCAAATGCTCTTAAAGGTTACTGTGATGACTTTTCTTGCTTTCCATCACCCTCTAATTTTACAGTATCATGAAAAACATACCCTATATGTGGGTGCTATGTCCTAGAACATGAATAGAGACCACAAGGCCCTGTATTATTATACATAGAAATAGGTTTTCTTCTATAATGAATCCCATATTCCATCTATTTGATCATTTGTGTAGACTCGCCCATCTTGCAAATGACACTACAGTTGTGTTTCTTTGCTATGCATTAGAAAGAGCAGCCAAGAGTTCAAATCCTGCTCTCAGTTCTGCCTTCACTGGATTTCCTTCCATTCTCCTGGTTTCCACACAACTTATGAAATAAAGTGTATTAAGTCCTGTTTTTTTTTTTATTCACTAGGAAGCTTTTAATTCAAGTTTATTCAAATGCACATTTAAGCTTGGATTGTATTTATTCTTTTTTTACCAGCCCTGCTGTTGTTATCGGGACCCAGCTGGGTGGTAGCAGTCAAATATCTGACCCTAGACAGAGGCGGAATGATCTTTTTGCAGTTTAGATTAGGGGGAAAACGACACTACATGCTTAAAATAAATGAACAGCGAAATAAAGGGGAATACAGTAGTAATGTATTTTAAAAAGGTTAAAACAATAGTTATCTTAGATATGGGGTGATTTCCGTATGCAAATCGAAGACTAGAACATAATTATTCATAATTGTTACTGGATGCACAAAACAAAACCTAGGCAGATGATACACACACCGACCGACCACTTGCCAACCAAGAAAACCGTAAACCAACGTTGGGTCACCATGTTATCTGGGGAGAAACAACCATTTTCTGACTGTATTGTCAAAGTTCACTGAAAAAGTGAACAAATATCGACTTCAAAGCACGAACCTCTTCACATTTCAAATGATAATGAAATGCAGCTTGTTGGTTTCAACACAAATGTGTCCTTATGAACTGATTAACAGCTGCCCGACACTGCTTAAATGCTGAAAGCAGAAAGTCTATTTTATAATCGTTTTCCAGTGGTTTGATCTAGTGCAACTCTATATTAACGTTTATTTATTTTGTCTACACTTTAATTGGTGTTTTCATTGTTATTGTTGTAATTTTCACATTGCCCTTTCTGTGGAAAAGCACGAAGCTCTGTCCCTCTGCTTGACCTGCCCTGCTCCCCATATCAATTCCCTGCGCAGAATCAGTGGCCTCCCAATTTGCATTTTGCATCTCTCCCCAAACATAACATTGCATTATGAAGACGATAGCTAATTATGCAGATACAATCTAAATAGATGAAAGAGATTTTATTATCATTTTCCAGAAATATGCTTAATAAACTTTAAAACGCTGTTAAATGTTGCTTCTATACAATGAAAGAACACGCATTTAAATCAAGATTACATTGATCAAAGGGCGACGGTCTAATGTCCTATTTGTCACATAGTCACACCGCGTACTTCTAGCCAAACAACAACTTCATTATAACTGCTGTGCTAAGACTGATTTAAAAACTGATGTTTTGTTTTTGTGAAGTTCACTGTGTCAATTCCAAGATTTATAGAAATGGTATGGTACACGGGATTTTATTATTTTATATTCATGTATAGTCTGACATTTCATCCATTCATCCATCCATCCATTTTCGAAACCGCTTATCCTGGCGAGTTAAGTTAAGTAGATGTATGTAATTGAACATATGTATGTGAATTCATAACGTATAGTCAATAATAATAATAATAATAATATGATCCTACTTTACCTATTCTACAAATGGAGAATTATTATATTTTTAAAATAAATATTATTTATTTTGTATGTGTATCTGTAGTGCATGTAACATATATATGTTAAATAAATCTGTTTACTTTTTAAAGGATACTAAATGCCACAAAGAATATACATATTACTAAATATTCCATATTTCTGCTTCAAACTGCAACTTAATTAATATTTTAATATTTTAAATTTGGGTTTGAAAATGACAGGTTACCATTTCCTTTGCTTCAGGGTCATATATGTAATCTGAATATCTGATGAAACTGAAAAATATTTTTGAATGTGGATTGTATTGCCTGCCATGAGACTTTCATTTTTTACTTGTGTGAGCTGAATTTGGTTCTCTCCATGAATACTGATTCTTCTTGGTAGTGAAAAATCACACATTTATTCTGGGAAACTCAGTCCCAGGGACCCCCTGCCTTCTCCCTCTTCTCCCCTCAGGAACTTTGATGTCCTGCTACGGCCAGTGAAGGTGTAACATCACACCTCTCCATCCAGGATATATTTAGGTGCAGCCCAGACTTCCTCAGCATATTCAACACCTTGACAGAGATCCTTCTCCTTCAACACAACTGCAGCCATGGACAGCGCTCTCTCCCAGTTCCTGCTCCAGGCCGACCAGCCGCTGTTCGACTGCGACGCTCTGCTGGAGCAAACCTGCACCCGGTCAGACTGCGGCTACTACAGCGCCAGTGGCAGCCTCTCCCCAGCTTCCTCCATTGACTCCTGCTGCTTCTCTCCCCCACCTCTTCAGTGTGGAGCCAGGCCAGACTGTGCGTTTCTCCTCAGCAGCCCAGCTGTCCCAGAACAGCGGCCCCTTGTCCCAGCACCGGAGAAGAAGAGAAAGTCCAGGTCAAAGTATCCTGGAATAAAACGTCAGAGCGCCAGCGATAGGGAGAAACTGAGAATGAGGGACCTAACCAAAGCCCTTCATCACCTGAGGACCTACCTGCCCCCTTCTGTGGCACCAGCAGGGCAGACCCTGACCAAGATAGATACCCTCCGACTCACCATGCGCTACATCTCCCACCTCTCCGCCCAGCTGGGGCTCAGCGAGGAGGTCCTGTCCCAGAGAAGCCAGAGTGATCCACCTCAGTCTCTCTGCCATCCACAGGAAAACATGCAGACGCACTTTCAAGAGACCAGCTTATTTCAGCCAGACCTGCTTAATACAAATGCGACATCTCAAGTGATGTCTGGTCAGCTTTCAAACACAATGCAGTCAAATCAGGTATGTTAATTCAATATTTATATAAGTACTCTACAATCTCTTCTGTCACTCCCAATTAATTTTGCAGTAAACTTAAACTTAAAAGTATATCTATATATCAAATGAACAGTAAAATAAAGTATTTAAATTATCTTCTATATATATATAGTTAGGTTTTAGGTGTATAGTGTATACAGTAAGAAACAGCAAATAAAGAAAGTTTAGGGAACAACCTTTGTTACATGCATAACCATATGTAAATCATAATTGTGAGACTTGCCATCCTCTAATGTTGCTTTGTGTCTTTCTTCACAGAGTTACAGTGAACACTACAGCCTCAGCGAGAGCCTGCCAGCAGATTATTGGTTACATCAGCAACAGGACATGCTTTCTGGACTGTGCTGACTGCAAGAATAAAAAGACTTCATACTTCCATTGTGAAAGGAACAACTGAATTGTTTTTTTAAAAACATTCCCAATACAGACTCTTTGAAGGGCAAGGATATTTTTTAATTGAATTTATTGAGTATTTATTGCTTCATTTTTGTATTTGTAATTAAAAGGTATTTATTTTTTTACTGATGTTTCTTCAGAAATAAAATATTGAAAAATAATATATGTTGTGTACTGATTTACCTTTTATACATATAAAACATCTGGGGAAAAAGCATACAGGTTTAAATATTTTGAATAAACCAAAAAGTGTAAGTAAATTCATGAGAAGATTAAAAAGAAAGGAAAATTCTCCCTCTCTTTCTTTTTTTATTGGAAATAGGTGTGTTTTAAAATTACACTTCAAGCTATACATTTCCATTGCAGGAATTGCTGTGAATTGCATTAAGTGTTACAATACTGTCCCCCACTATCTTTTTACTGTTGTAGAAAGTAATCCTCAATTCCATATACATTTAAAATAAGTACCAATTTTGTGTCTAATTTATTTTATTTATATCAGGATCAAAAGTCTTCAGATGTGGCTTAATTTCAGTTAAATATGTTTACTCTTACTGGTCTGTCAAAATAACAGATCTAGACAATGGGTTCTCATGTTTAAACGAAATAAATAATACAACTGTTGTACATTAATTCCAAGTTACATACATTTACATTGCCAGCCTATGTATTTGCTCTCGGATAGCCCTGGAAAAATAGCAAAATAGAATTAATTTGGGACAAAGCCAAGCTGTATTTAGCTGTTCTTAAATCAGTGCATGAGTTCTTCTTTCAAAATGAGAAACAGATGTTCTTTAATAAACAGCCCCACCAGCTTCTAAATTAGTTTAACTCAATTATAATTTCTGAGCAATTGTTTTCCCAAGAAAATAACAAGTGTGTCCAATCCATTACTCTTTTTCTATATCTGTGCTCCAGGCCATATGCAGGTTCAGAAAATACAAAAATACAGTTCAATACAGTTTTAGGTTTAGTAGGTAATAATAAAATAAATATGATTGTTTGCCAAACACAATAGATAAGACTTTATCTCTAACTCATCCTTATAATCTCTTTAATGTCCACAAATCCCTGGGCCAACAATCACCACAATCAGTAAAGGGAGCTTTCCTTATTTACTAAGAGCAAACTTAATCACACATAAAAAAAAAAAAAAAAGATTTAATCATTATTACAGGGATGTGTAAATTGGAACCACCATATACCATCCAAAGGTTTCTTGAAATGACCCCCCGGGTATGTGGGTAGGACCTAAAACTAATTGACACTTAAAGCCCTTTTATTTCAGACTTCAGTAAACAAATGAAGCCTATTAGCTCAGCAAGAGCACTCCTTAGATATTCATTCACCCCAGACAGCACTAACTCTACACAAATTAGCACTGCTGCTGGTAAACAGGCCAAACGATTGACAGCTAAGACATAATCCTCTAGATGGCATGCCACATATATATGAACTATTCAAACACACTCACACAGAAACAGAAATGCACCTATTCAACACAATGCACAATAAAATTGTTTGTTGTCTACACTGTGATGTTGTGATTTTTGACAGTTATATTTTTAACAAAAAAGGTTAGGGATATCAACCTTAAACAAGTTCATGGACCAAATGAGACTCACACTGAATTCACACACACATATGTATGCAAGTGTGGTACATTACTATTATATATATATTAACATTTATAACTGAATACATGCACAGCAGTTTCTGAAAGCTGCTCTTGATGAGAGTATAACCTGATCATTGTACTGGATTGTAGAGTTCATGTGGTACAGTATGTATTGTACTAAAGTAATTTAAATCAGTTTGCATTCTGTTACAGCCAGTCCGTGCAGTACAATTTGGAGGTCACGGCATTACAACATGGTATGACAGCATATTGTAATATTACACTTAGAACAATCCTTCGAGATACACCATATTTTATACACCTCTATTACACTTAAGGTAACAAAATGAAAGACTTTTCAGTTAATACTTTATTTTATTTTTACAGTTGCAACATCATATTCAGTGAATATTTATTCAATTAATATAGATATAAAGTACTCTAAAATAAACAGAAACTTAAAACATTCAATTGAGATCAAGGATTCATTTTCAAGGCTCTTTAATGTGAATTCATGCAGAAACCAGTGAACATGCTCTCACAAGGGCAAAACTCAGAGTGGACTGGCTGGGCAAGCATCAGGCTTCCTACTCAAAGAGAGACAGAACATCTGGTGATGCTTCAGAAATGTCTTGATTGCTCTGAGATACATTCAAACTATCTAAATTGCTCTGAGTTATACATTTCTCACAAGATAATAAGAAAATTACATTTTAATTTTGAATTCATTAAAAATGTATACCATTTAAATTCTTAGTCATGTCCTTTGTATTTAGGTCCTGCATTTGTGGCTCCTTGCTGCCCTAAATTCTTCACTGTTGCTATGTTGGGCAATAATATTATTCATACATTTTAGAAGTCAAAATGTTATATTAAAATGTATTTAATTAACTTAACTCCTTGCATTAATTGTTAAAATGCATTTATGCACTTTAATTGAAACTAAAGGTTGTCCCAGTAAGTATAAGTATAAGTATACAGTAAGTATAATTTAAAAGGCTTTAGTAAAATAATATCTTGTGTTAACGTGAAAATCACCTAGCTCGAATTCACTTATCTACAGGAATTACTGTGTAGTTGTAGATATGTGCATGACTTGCCAGAGTGGATCCCTGAAAATTAGTGCACATGGCAGTGAAACCTTTGGGATGAGAAACTGGATGTCTGGCCTTAAAGCCCTCACCCAGGATGTCTGCCATGAGACAGGTGTGTCCCCAAGACTGCCCACTATACAAAGGAAACTCTGTGAGAAAGGGGTTTATGGCAAGGTTGTGATGGTAGAGAGGTGGCTACAGTGGCCCTAAGACCATTGAAAGTAGGGGCTGTATTGTGTAGTGTGTTGAGTCCATATACAAATTGTTTCTCTCTGATGGGAAAGGCTGGGTTCAGGGGCAGCATAGAAAACTCTTCAATCCACAGTCCAATGCCCTGCTTGCTCGGTGTGGAGGGGACTATGTGAAGGTTTGAGCGTGTTGCCTTTGTGATATCATTTTGGCACATAACCTCTGTGGACTATCAAGATAACACATAATTGCTGGAAGTGAGAATAACATTAACAATTGTATTATTATTATTATTATTATTATTATTATTATTATTATTATTATTATTAATTATACTGATTATACTATGGGAAGGACTGAAACAGCAAATTAACAATATGCCGACTTATCTTGCTAGAAAACAGTTTATAAATCTATTAAATACATTCTGAACATATTCAGTAAAGAGAGAGGGCCAGAGAAAAAGCACACATAATGAGTATGTATATCAATAAACAGTCACTCCTAGACTCCTAGTCAAAACACCAGTGTACCAACAGTATTAACACCAATGCACCAAATACCCTGTTGAGCTTGGCTGGAATGTGTGAGAGAGTAGCATAATGAGCCTAGAGCAGGGGATCTACCCCAGAGGTGACAGTAACCCTGCTGTCTCCATAACACCCGCTCTCAGACACGGGGGCCCAAAGAAGAGATAGTGAAATATCACACTTTCTGGCATGGGAACTCAGGTACTCTGAAAGGTCAGCTCTTACAGCTGTGCTGTCCTGTCCAGTTCCTCTCCCTCAGACTTTGATGTCTGACTGTGGCCCAGGAGAGTGTTTCTTTCACACTCCAGTTACCCATATAAATGTTTAACCTTTTTTTTTAATGAAAACTCAGGATTTGTTTGCATCTCTTAACACAACTTTACCTCTAGTAGCTCAGAATTATATTTTATATTTATTGAGGGAGATTGGCAAATACCTATTGGTGAAAAAAGAGATTACAACCATAGCAATTAAATCATAAACCACTGTGCTCTAAAAGCAGATATTGTTTTATTTATATAATGCTTTAATGTTTAACTAACATGAGTTGGCACCATAAACTAAGATCAGTCAAATCAGATAGCATTGCTTTATCAAATTTAATACACTTCTCATAAAGATCTCAAGTTCATATTACATTTTATGATGTTCACAGAAGCCTGCAGATAGTATTATCTACAGAAAATTGCACATCAATGTATTTATGTGAAACAGAAATGCTTTGTTCAAGTATTTTCAAGAATTTATGAGACATATAAACATTAAAAGGTCCTTTACTTCAAAACATACCCAGCCGTACAACAAACAACACTCGCCTGAAACAACAAACGTTTTTAATCTGATTAAGCTTCAAACCTGGACCTGCGTTAATCTTCTTTACAGAATTGCTCTTTCAAAACTACCCATAGGTCATGTTCAGTGTGATAAGCAAATTCTCAAATATACTGCTGAAATGGGAAGCATTTTTTGTGTGGACTGTCTGTCAGTGAGTCTGAATATATAACATACCGTTTACTTATTTAAATTTTTCTCGAACACTGTCATAGATAAGTGTAGCTTGTAGGAATTCTACAACATTGAAGGATCTTGCTTTATTTTATTTTTAAAAACAAGCATAGTTGCACAGTAGTTGCAATATATTTATGTTAACTTCACTTGGGGCAAATAACATTTTGTTATTTTCTGTGCATTTGTAATATATATATATATGTATATATAACAAACAGTACCTTATTCCTTATATTTTAGAATAATCTCTAGCTATAAAAAATTATAAAGAATGATATTTGTTCTCATATTTACAATTATTAACATTGTATACAAGAAAGTTCAGTTTCAGAACAAGGATGTTGATTAAAAATAAAATAAATCTACTGCTATAGAAATGTAAATGAAAAACAATTAAATTGTTATGGGGAGTCAGCAATTTCATTCTGAGACAATTAAAACACGTAATGATCTTTCTTAAGACTACAACAAAAGAGACATTTAAACCTTAGGATGAAAATAGGGGTCTTGGTGGTGGGTTGTGGTTCTTGGTATGTTATGGCTTTCTGGCTGTAGTGACAACTGTCTAACGTATCCCAGTGTCCAGATCACAGTATTAAAAGGGTTTTCTTCAAGTACAGTCAGTAAGAGCACTAGATGAAGCCACTTTTACCCCTCAACATGCTTGAAATTACTGAAAAAGCACTAAAAAGATGTAAAACGCTCAGACTTGCAGATCTTTTATTTACTGAAATCATCTTGTAGGTTTAAATGTTTTGAGAAAACGTTTTGAACCAATGCAGTACAGGTGCCTCGTTTTCCTTTATCCAATTGATGTTGGCTTTTGTCCTCTCCAAAGCCTGCTCCAGAGCGCGTGTGCCTGAGCCAAAGCCCACGTTTTCATTGTCTTTCTTGAACTGCTCCAGCTGTTGAACAACAAGGGGAGGCCATTGAATTCAAGTCATGTGTAACCATCTCAGCCCACCACACAGTTTTCACTTTGCTTATGTTTTACGTTTTCCACATTGCACTTCCTAATCTGTGCCCTTCCAATCCGATCCCCGTGCAAAGCAGTTTAATTGAATAATTTAGACTTTTTAATGCCCCAGTGTGGCCAGTAACGGAGTGGACACTCCCAGAACAGTGCAGGTCAGAGGATGTGTAGAGCCGAGGCTGAGTGGGGTAAATGGGAATTTGTTATAAATCCTCACTGCCTCCTCTTGCCTGCACTGCTCACTGCTTGTTTATTTGTGTCTGTGTCTCTGTGATTTTATTTATTTCAAACTATTGGCCTTCTTTATGTTGTAATTGATTTTAATAACAATAATAAACCAATGTTAAATGTTATCCATGTGGCTGCTCTCTCCCACAAGGCCGCTCCCCTCACTCTCCCCGTAGCCCTCACACCACGATTCTGGGTGCTGCTCATGTAATACATTTCAAGATATATTAGGAGCCAATGACCCATTTTCCATGAATGACCTTGAGCACAGGTGAGTCAAGGCAACTGTCACTCTTCCTTTTGAATCTAGTGTAGCTGCTTTCAGGACAGTACACACAGCCTTTCCGTCAGTGCAGACTGATCACACAGCCAGCCTCTGATCATAGGCATAACCAGGCAGTTGTTAGAGATCACCACACAGGCAATCTTTCAGCAGTGGGAAAATACATTATCGAAAATCAGGGTTATGTGGCTTTGTTTTTGTGGCTGATTGGTGGTTTTGTGGCTTTTTAATGATCTATATCGATAAATAAAGTTATACATAAAGTCGGAAGCACTGCCCAATAGGGAGGGGTTTCTGCGCACTTCCGTAGGAACCCGATCGAAACGTCACTCTATCAAAGCTGCCATTGGCCCCTGAGCACATCACTCAGAACAGGTCCCTTCCCACTTCCTGTTCTATAAAACGTGACGTCAGCGCAGGTTTGTCCTCTTTTGCCATTTCACTGGACTCGAGAACATAAGCTCTCTGTGTCTGTGTGTATAAACATTCAAACTGCGTATTTCGGCTGGCTGGCTCACGTCATAGTGTTGTTCACACATCGTCTTTGTTTAGTGTGTGTTTAGTTATTATTGATAGCTAATCCCGATTCTGTGCCGTCCGCGCACCGGAGGTGCGGCTACTCTTTCGGTTTCAGTTGCGTTCACAAGAAGAGCCTTTAAAAAATTATAGTTGTGTTTATATAGTGCTCTACATATTCCGACTGCTTGCTGTGTTGGTTTTTTGTCCACAGGACCTTTTCTTCCACAGCAGGAACGCTAGCAGCGGCAGTAAAATCCGAGGCCCGGCTGCCAGGACGGAGCATCGGTGTGTCGTAAGAGATCTCGCCCGCGTGAGGTGCTCCTCTGCTGGCTTGCACCCACACATGTGGCCGCGCTGTCTCCTTTAGGCGTTCCCACCGTTTCCCCTTCTCCCGGTGGTCCTGGAGAAGGTCAGGAGATAACGAGCAACAGTTCTGCCGATAGCCCCTCGGTGGCCTCGCAGATTCTGGTTCCCAGACCTGATTGCCCTCCTCCACGGAGAGCCTTGGCAGCTCCCAGTGAGAGTGGACTTGTTGTCCCAGGTGCAGGGCACGCTTTGGCACCCCAATCCGGGTCTCCTCCAGCTCTGGGCCTGGCCCCTGAGCCGGAGCGACTGATTGCCTGGGGTCTAGCCAGCTGTGTGTTATTCAGTGGGTCTGTGGCCCCGCTCCTGCAGGATCAGGGGTTCATTGCCACGTTAATGCACGGAAGGCGCACAAGTTGCTTGATTGCCCGCGCCATATTTTGTGCAAGTAGATATACGGCCTCGTTCCTAGATGCACTAGTAGAGCAGCCGGCCTTGCTATTGTAAGTGGAGGGCGTAAGAGTTGACCTCTATAGCCCCGCTTTGTATATGCTGATTGCAGACAGTCCCCGGTAGAGCGTGACTATGGTACTCGCTCCTGGACAGCCCAGCCTGGCCCCAAGGGGCCTCTGTGGCTCCTGTCTGGAGTTGTGTTGCCGAGGCCCCTAGTGGTACACCTCGGGGCAGGCTCCCTTATCAGCTCGCTGTCTCCTCCCTTGCAATTGCTTGGTTATACAGTAACCGCTCCCCCTTGGGCAGTGCTTCCGATGATAGGTTGCATATGCAACCCTAGTTATCTGAAAAAGGAAGCACTGCCCAAGGGTTGCAAGGTCGCACGGGAGTCCTAGCTCCCAGCAAAAGAGGACGAACCTGCACTGACATCACGTTTTATAGAACAGGAAGTGGGAAGGGACCTGTTCTGAGTGACGAGCGCAGGGGCCAATGGCAGCTTTGATAGAGTGACGTTTCGATCGGGTTCCTATGGAAGTGCGCAGAAACCCCTCCCCCTTGGGCAGTGCTTCCTTTTTCAGATAACTGGGGTTGCATACGCAACCTATCGATATAGATATATTTCATTTGTGTACTGTGCTTTAGGTTTTGGAATGAAATGTCTTTTATAAGTACAAATTATAGTAGTAGTGGTGGTAGTTGAGCAAGTATGGCTGTAACTAATGTAGAAACCAGAGTATATTTCAAAAGAGGCTGTTGGGTGTATATTACAATGATACGTATTACCAAGGCCCTAAGATAGCATAATATGTGTATTAGAATGGTATACCATTGTACAATAGGCATCTGTGGTATTGCACTGTACACATAATATTACACCACTGTATCATTATATGGTTCATCAGACATATTTGGTGAGAAAAAATAAATTGCAACCTAGACTTCAATATTTTGCAAGTGCTAAACTAAAACCTGAATAAAATAAGGAAATGAGGTGTATGTAACAATGTTAGTTATATATATCTCAGTTACTCTTTGAAACATACCTGTTTATCCGAATGAGGAAATAAAAGCTAATTTAAGTTGCCAAAAGTATTTTTTAATTTGTTTATTGTACCATTGGGTGTTCTATTCACCTTTTATAAAATAGAGGGAGGAGACTAAATTAACTAAACTTAAATGTTGAAGCAACCATTTCTAATGTAAAACCAAACTAGAACAAATACTAATACTAAATACTAATACTTTGATATATTACAAAATATTACAAATTAAATACTGAATACAAAATGAGTTCTGAATGTAGGTGATGTGTACTAAACAAATAAATGGTCTTTAAAAGGGTTGTCAGAGAGTGAATGCTTTAAGTGAAACTTCCCAAAGCAGAAAATAAACAAGCTTACAGGTTGGGGGATATGGGGAAAGCTTCTGAACGGCTTACCTGTTGGAGCTCAAACTCAGTTGAAAACCTCCTAGTCACTCCATTTATAAGGTTTGAGAATGAGAAAGAGCCACCTCCATACCTAAAGGTAAGGGACAGTGCACATATCACTTTAAAGGTCATTAACTTGTGCTGTTTAAGCACACGGCCACACTATGAAAAGTGTACACATCATCACTTTTGCAAGATTTAAAAAGGCACTGCAACAGGCCCTGCAGAAACCCACTGAATGTCAACTCTCTTTCCCTCCTTAACTTTTTTTAACTAATTTGTTCAACTTAATTTACAAATGCTTTACATTTCTGCAAGCAAACAAACCTGGTAAACGTATTCAGCAGTACTGCTTTTGTATATTATGGTTATAATTCACTTAAAAGTGATGCTTCAATTGTTTATTTAATGAAAAAGTTGAAGGTTGAAACAGCTGATCAGCACTACTGATTTGATTGGGAGAGATATGGAACTTTATTAATTGACAGGAGATCAACTGTAACTGCAAACATAATATAAGACAGGTGTAGACAAAAAAGTTACAGCTTGTATTTGTCATTATTATCACCATGAAACGAACCCAATTTAGCAGTGATGTAAATGTTGAAATGTTTACGTCTTTCTCTTTAAAGGTATGAAACCTATAGTCAAGAGAGGCATAAAGACATGTGTAGAGCAGTGTTCTCTAAAACCTCACAGACCACACTCCATCAGGTTTTATAAGTCTCTTAAAAATCTTCACCTGGAAAAGGTTTAAATTGCTTCATTTTAGTGAAGGAGTAGTTACATTAATTTACTAACTCAGGTGGAAAACCAGAAGCACTCTGGCCCTAGAGGACAGGATTTTAAATACATTGATCATAAACAGTCTACTCACTGGCCAAAGATCACCTTCCAGTTCGCTCGTATAAAGTCCCAGGCCAAAGACTGACCCACCACATTGTTGGCAATGCTGATGATAGTTGAAGTGGCATCCTGCTTCCGGATTAAGTTTGGTTTCAGGGTGTATTGCAGATATCTATATTAACCAAAAGGATATAAATAATCTTAGATCCATCTTTCAGGCATGTACACATCCTATACCTATACTGGTTCATACGTAAGAGATAGTTTTTTACTGTATTCACTAGTGTATTGTTTCGTTTTGCAATGTAGCTACAGTGAGGGAAAAAAGTATTTGATCCCCTGCTGATTTTGTATGTTTGCCCACTGACAAAGAAATGATCAGTCTATAATTTTAATGGTAGGTGTATTTTAACAGTGAGAGACAGAATAACAACAAAAAAATCAAGAAAAACGCATTTCAAAAAAGTTATAAATTGATTTGCATGTTAATGAGGGAAATAAGTATTTGACCCCTTCGACTTAGTACTTGGTGGCAAAACCCTTGTTGGCAATCACAGAGGTCAGACGTTTCTTGTAGTTGGCCACCAGGTTTGCACACATCTCAGGAGGGATTTTGTCCCACTCCTCTTTGCAGATCCTCTCCAAGTCAATAAGGTTTCGAGGCTGACATTTGGCAACTCGAACCTTCAGCTCCCTCCACAGATTTTCTGTGGGATTAAGGTCTGGAGACTGGCTAGGCCACTCCAGGACCTTAATGTGCTTCTTCTTGAGCCACTCCTTTGTTGCCTTGGCTGTGTGTTTTGGGTCATTGTCATGCTGGAATACCCATCCACGACCCATTTTCAATGCCCTGGCTGAGGGAAGGAGGTTCTCACCCAAGATTTGACGGTACATGGCCCCGTCCATCGTCCCTTTGATGCGGTGCAGTTGTCCTGTCCCCTTAGCAGAAAAACACCCCCAAAGCATAATGTTTCCACCTCCATGTTTGATGGTGGGGATGGTGTTCTTGGGGTCATTCCTCCTCCTCCAAACACGACGAGTTGAGTTGATGCCAAAGAGCTTGATTTTAGTCTCATCTGACCATAACACTTTCATCCAGTTCTCCTCTGAATCATTCAGATGTTCATTGGCAAACTTCAGACGGGCCTGTACATGTGCTTTCTTGAGCAGGGGGACCTTGCGGGAGCTGCAGGATTTCAGTCCTTCACGGTGTACTGTTTTACCAATTGTTTTCTTGGTGACTATGGTCCCAGCTGCCTTGAGATCATTAACAAGATCCTCCTGTGTAGTTCTGAGCTGATTCCCCACCGTTCTCATGATCATTGAAACTCCACGAGGTGAGATCTTGCATGGAGCCCCAGACCGAGGGAGACTGACAGTTATTTTGTGTTTCTTCCATTTGCGAATAATCGCACCAACTGTTGTCACCTTCTCACCAAGCTGCTTGGCGATGGTCTTGTAGCCCATTCCAGCCTTGTGTAGGTCTACAATCTTGTCTCTGACATCCTTGGACAGCTCTTTGGTCTTGGCCATGGTGGAGCGTTTGGAATCTGATTGATTGATTGCTTCTGTGGACAGGTGTCTTTTATACAGGTAACGAGCTGAGATTAGGAGCTCTCCCTTTAAGAGAGTGCTCCTAATCTCAGCTCATTACCTGTATAAAAGACACCTGGGAGCCAGAAATCTTGTTGATTGATAGGGGATCAAATACTTATTTCCCTCATTAACATGCAAATCAATTTATAATTTTTTTGAAATGCGTTTTTCTGGATTTTTTTGTTGTTATTCTGTCTCTCACTGTTAAAATACACCATTAAAATACCATTAAAATTATAGACTGATCATTTATTTTTCAGTGGGCAAACGTACAAAATCAGCAGGGGATCAAATACTTTTTTCCCCTCACTGTACATAGTTGCCTAAAATTCACAAGACCTTAAATCAAGAACATTTTGATTGATTAAGCCAAAATGATCCAAGTATACGTTTACATTTTTTTATTCTTTAAGAATGCAATAGTGAAAACAATCACATTCTTCGCCAAAGCACTACAGTGGGAGATTGTTAAAGCTGTTAGAGCCAGAGCAACCCCTTCCCCCTCCACACTCTTACATTCTGAATGGATCTGTACAACAGGCATGGGAAAAATGAAAAACTAGTTCCTGTTTACTCTGAAAATGATATGTGGAGTATATAAGAAATTGTGAAGAAAAAAAGGAAGCAAATTCGGCATTGGAATCAAAGTCATTGAAAGGTGCTTTTTGGTCAGCATTGATAGTACGGTGCCTGAGTGCTCAAGAAGATTTTGAAGGCCACCAAGTACAGTCTCACCTGTTCAACAGCCAGGGCTCCTTGGTACAAGCAAGGGCGGCTCTGAGCTTATCTGCCTCAGCCGCAATGGTGGCATTGTGGAACATCTCCCAGCCAAAATCCCACTCTCTTGCACCTCCTGTGGCTATGGCACTGCAGTACACTGAGCTCTTCAAGTTGGTTTTAATCCTAAAAAAAAAAAACAGGTGTGGCATTCAGGTGGATTTAAAAAAAGCTTGTCATGTAGAATGTAAGCTCACGATCTCCTAGACATAGGGCATGGAGCAGCAAGACCGTCCTTGAAACTGGACTGAACACGAGACGGCACAGCAGAGAGTACTCACGGGTTTGCTGTAGGAGTCTCCATCCACTGTGCAAACCATTTGCTGGCCAGCGTGTTGCATTCTGGCAGTCCATTCCTGCAGGCAACACTAACAGCAATCACCTGGCTATACCTGAGGGTAAGGGAAACATCAGTGAGGACTTAGGACAGCCCATGACCCAGACAGGTATCAGACATTGAATTTGCCTTGCCCCAAATGCAGGTGTTTTGGTGGGAAATAACATTTAATTCTAAACAGTTCCCGAAAATATTAGATTATGTAATGTAATGTTACATAAAAAAGTTTACACAACCCACTTTTACCTAATTTCAATCATCTGTAATGTTAACAGGGTTTGCTAAGCTGAATCAGTGTTCCACAAGCTTGGACAAGCGATCGTTGACTTTTCAAAAGAAGACTATCAGCACCAAATGCATATAAAACAAATTCATATTAAATGGACAAAGCTAGCACACTTCTTTTGATTTGACACTAGTCGCCTACACCCGTTCCTCTACCTGTCTCTGGAAAAAATATACTCAAAACAGGTGTCAGAGTTGAAAGAATGCCATCGACATCCAACTATATTCTACACATATTAAGGATATTGTCTTAATAGCATTACTTCTGTAATGATTTGAATTAAAACAGAAGTGATGAATGACCACAGTCATCATTGAAAATAATATGTTCAGTTCCCCTTGGAACCTATTTCCATCAGCCTGTATGCAGAGTCACTGCTTAACACTGAGATCATGAATCTGGAACTAGCTTTTGCAGATGTTATCACAATGGCTGGCCATTAACCCTCAGAATCACTTACTGATCAGTGTGTCCGTTAGGAACATTTTCCCAGTTGCCAGTGATGTTTGCAAAGTAATTAAACAGAGGTTCAACTTGTTTTCTGAGGTAAGCCTAAAACAGAAATAATAACAATAAAAAGTATCACAATTTTGTAGAACAAACTGTTGAAATAACACTAGCACTTGGTCATTACATACAGTATATACTACTGCACACTACTGGAGTAGTGGTTAGGGCTCAATCCCACTGCTGTTGTACCTTTGAGCAAAGTACTCTACTTAGATTGCTCCAATAAATGCCCAGCTGTAAAATGCAAAATAATGTAATATTGTAACAATTGTAAGTCACACTTGGATAAGGGTGTCTGCTAAGAAACAAATAATAATAATAAAAGGAATGTTTTTGTTTTTTTTCAAGGTGGTAAGGCCACCAAATATAAAAACATTCCCAAATGATAACTCATTACTATGCAATCTTCTAGGTAACATTAGTGTTGGCTTATTGTAGCGTGATTAACATATTGAATCTGGCCAGTAGAGACAAGCTGAATAGTCATCAACCTTCAGATGAGAGCCTCAACAGTACCTTGTGAAGTCTACTAACCTGCATTGGACCATTCACCTCAGTGCGATCAAACATAAGGAAGAGATAATGTAGGTTGTCTATGGCTGACTGCCATGGCATGTACTCTGTCTCCTTGGAGAGATACAGGGTTGTGTTGAGAGCTAGTACTGTTGTTAGGTGTTTTGCCCTGTATTGGAAAATAAGGAATGAATGTCAGCCAAAGGTTTAACAATTAAAACAGGGATAAGCTGATATACTCATGTCTGATTCTATTGCCAAAATAGTCACCTTGCAAGATTAAATGCATCATCCACTAACTGGGCTCTGTTAATGACTGGAATGACCTGCAAATAAAAGAGAACAGATTTAAAAATTCTTATATATGTTTCTATATATTAAAAACATATATATATATATATATATATATGTATCATCTGTTGTGCCAGCCTTCGCTCCCTACATGCATCAATGAGCCTTGGTCGCCCATGACCCTGTTGCCAGTTCACTGCTTTTTCTAACTTGGACCACTTTTGATAGGTACTGACCACTGGAGACCAGGAACACCCCACAAGAGCTGCATGCCCCTAGATAGTCTCCAGATCTCTGATGCTTCTGAGTTCAAGTGAACAAAAAGTATTTTGCTGTCACTTTATGTGAGTTACAGTGTTAATTTCCAGTATTACTTCTGGTTAATAATGTACTGAAATATTTAGCCTCTCTTTATAACTGAGGACCTTGCTGAAAAATTATTAAAATTGGTCTCACCTTTGCTCATTTAAAGACATCTTGCTTTTACACTCAGAGACTGTAAAGTGCATTACCAAGTCCAATATGACTTTATACATTTTTAAAACTTTTTGTATGCTCTATTTTGTCTAAAATTAGTTTTTGCATGCCTTTTTTTAGTCATAATTATTTTAAAATCTGTGTAACAGGGGGACTGTGAAACAGGCTTGCCTCCAGTCATTGGAGCTGCAATGAGAAGAAAAGCAGCCTTTCCAGATTTGAGATGAGACTCATTTAAACTCTGATAATTACACATTAATTTATTTTTCCCTTGAAGTAGCTCCTCTGATGTGTTGTTCAATTATAGTTTTTCTGAGAAGATAGTGATAGCAACAATATAATAGCATTGATCCCACTGTTTAATTTTAAATGGTCATCATGGAAAATCATCCATGTTTGTTTGTTTGTTTGTTTGGTTGTTTAATGTATTTAATGTCTAGCTTTCACTGTTGGAATTGCAAGTGCTCTTTGCTCAAGTTATTTATATTCCCAACATGAACAAATATGTTCTAATGTAATACTTGGCTTTAGTTACATTCCTAATTACATTTGTGGCCAAGTTCTTCAGTATATTTTATTGGAGTCTTCAATCCAATTCATAACCGTTTACTCCTGTGCTGAACCCAGAGAGGTTTGACAAACTGTACATGTGTCCTCCATGCTGGCACCTCCCTAAATTAAAGCTACACTACTTGAAAACACTATGATTTTATTTTAACTGATTACTTTAAATAATGCATGAGCTTCCCAAATGCAAATGTCACTTCCTGCAAGTGGACAATGTTTATGGATTGTAGTGGGATTGGGAGAAATAAAAGTTGGATGAGATGGGGGGGACAAATCAATAATAATAATACAAAAAAAACGTTTTCATCCCCTTTGCTATGACACTCCTAAATCAGCTCAGGTGCAACCAACTGCATTCAGAATTCATACAATCAGTTGAAAGAGTCCATCTGTGTACAATAAAAGTGGTTAATGTGATTCAATACAGCTGCCTCTGTAAGGTAGGGTTGGGTACATTCAAAGCAAAGATTATACCAAGAGGACCAAGAAGCTTTCAAAACAACTCCAGGATAAAGTTGTGGAAAGGCAGAGATCAGGGGAAGGGTAGAAAAATATTTCAAAGGCAGGGTATATCCCTTGGATAACAGTCAAGTCAATCATTAAGAAGTGGAAGGCTTTGTTTTGTGTTTTGTACCAAGCTGTAGTTACTTCAATTTAAACTGTAACATATGCACTCTTGCCCTTTCTTAAAAATGTTTGTCAATATTTTTGGGTGAGGGTGTATGCTTGGAAATAAATCATAATGTTTGAAATCTTGAGAAATATAATTATGGCTTGACCAGGGTTTGCCAACTTTCTAGACAACTGCTAATTAATTCTGCACTCATTGAACTGCATTATGTTTGCAGCTGGCTGGTTTTTTCATGTCATTATTTTATGCTGTTCACAATGATGGTTTATTTTTTGAATGTAAGATTTGCTCAACATTGCCTGCCACATTACATTCTCCTGCCTTTTAAGGACCCTGGTCACATTATGTTACTTTGTAAGAGTGGATTCATGCTGCATGCCCCTAGATAGTCTCCAGATATCTTGTGAGAAAGGCACACTATATATTATTGTTTCTCTCATCCCCAAACAACAGGTCTCTGGGCCAACTCCTGATCACCCCTGATCTCCGAATAAAAAAAAAGGAGGGAGATAGAATAATATGAGTAAAGAGTAATATTAATAATTAAATAGTGGTTCATGATTGTGTGTGTGTATATATATATATATATATATATATATATATATATATATATATATATATATATAGTACTGTGCAAAAGGTGTGAAAAAATGCTATAAAGTAAGAATGATTTCAAAAATGTTAATAGATTATATTTATCAATTAAAGGTAGGGTATGCAATCTTTTCCAGAAACATTTTTTGTTATACTGGTTGAAAGTCTCTTCACATCCTGATAGCAAATCAATAATTTAATTGGTCTAAATGTAAATATATATATATATATATACCTTCTGTGGAAGGGACAGGACTAAAAAAGGATCGACCAATCATTACATTCGGACCGAATGTAATGATAGGATGTCCTTCCTGTGTGTCAATCTATATTTGTATACCGCCCCGCAACTTGTTCGTGCAGATAATCACACGTCATCAGCGCGGGAACCTTGACGTTGTGCAGAGCGAGCGCGAGAATGGAAGGCGAGCCACAGCTACTATTTTTTAAAACATAATAACCGTATTTAAGTTGTTTACATTTGTTATTATTGTAATGTCTAACCCGTGAATGAGACATGAGGTAATCTGAAAGCGTTGCGATCGATTCCAACAACACGTCTCTCCTCCTGGCACTGAGACTCTGCTCTGTGTGTTCATGTGTGATAGAGGTGGCGTGGCATTGGAGACACCTCTGAAGCGAGGGCGGGCTGCAAAGTGAGTGAACAGAAGAAAAATCTAAATCAAATCAATAGTTGCTGTGACCACCCTTTGCCTTCAAAACAGCATCAATTGTTCTAGGTACACTTGCACAAAGTCAAGGATTTTGTAAACATATAGTCAGGTGTGTGATTAAACAACTATACCAAACAGGTGCTAGTGATCATCAATTCAATATGTAGGTTGAAACACAATCATTAACTGAAACAGAAACAGCAGTGTAGGAGGAATAAAACTGGGTGAGGAACAGCCAAACTCAGTCATATACCATGGTAAGACTGAGCATAGAATCAAGACAAAAGGTAATTATATTGCATCAGCAAGGTCTCTCCCAAGGCAGACAGGGGTTTCCAGATGTGCTGTCCAAGCTCTTTTGAAGAAGCACAAAGAAACAGGCAACGTTGAAGACTGTAGACGCAGCAGTCGGGCAAGGAAACTTACAGCAGCAGATGAAAGACAAATCATGCTTACTTCCCTTCGCAATTGGAAGATGTCCAGCTGTGCCATCAGCTCAGAATTGGCAGAAAACAGTGGGACCCTGGTACACCCATCTACTGTCCGGAGAAGTCTGGTCAGAAGTGGCCTTCATGGAAGACTTGCGGCAAAAAAGCCATACCTCTGACGTGGAAACAAGGCCAAGCGACTCAACTATGCATGAAAACACAGGAACTGGGGTGCAGAAAAATGGCAGAAGATGCTCTGGACTGATAAGTCAAAATTTGAAATAGTTGGCTTGTTCACCGAAGGGCTGGAGAGTGGTACACGAATGAGTGTATGCAGGCAACAGTGAAGCATGGTGTGGAGGTTGCTTGCAAGTTTGGGGCTGCATTTCAGTACAGGCAGATACTTATTCCTCATGCAATACCATCAGGAAGGCATCTGATTGGCCCCGAATTTATTCTGCAGCATGACAATGACCCCAAACATACAGCGACAGTCATTAACAAGTATCTTCAGCGTAAAGAAGAACAAGGAGTCCTGGAAGTGATGGTATGGCCCCCACAGAGCCCTGATCTCAACATAATCGAGTCTGTCTGGGATGACATGAAGAGAGAGAGAACAACTGAGGCAGCCTAAATCCATAATGAACTGTGGTTAGTTCTCCAAGATATTTGGGCCAACCTACCTGCTGAGTTCCTTCAAAAACTGTGTCCAAGTGTACCTAAAAGAATTGATGCTGTTTTGAAGGCAAAGGGTTTTCACACCAAATATTGATTTGATGTAGATTTTTCTTCTGTTCACTCACTTTGCATTTTGTTAATTGATAAATATAATCCATTAACATGTCTATTTTTGAAAGCATTCTTACTTTACAGCATTTTTTCACACCAAACTTTTGCACAAAACAGCCCTGACCCATCGAAGCATGGACTCCACTAGACCTCTGAAGGTGTGCTGTGGTATCTGGCACCAAGATGTTAGCAGCAGATCTTTTAAGTGGGGCCTCCATGGATTGGACTTGTTTGTCCAGCACATCCCACAGATGCTCGATTGGATTGAGATCTGGGGAATTTGGACCATGCTTCACTGTTGCCTGCAGACACTCATTCATGTTTTCAACTTTTTGTGCATAATTGAGTCGCTTGGCCTTGTTGCCACGTCGGAGGTATGGCTTTTTGGCCACAAGTTTTCCATGAAGGCCACTTCTGACCAGACTTCTCCGGACAGTAGATGGGTGTAACAGGGTCTCATTGTTTTCTGCTAATTCTGAGCCTTGGAGAGACCTTGCTGATGCAGTATAACTACCTTGTGTCTTGTTGCTGTACTCAGTCTTGCCATGGTGTATGACTTTTGGCAGTAAACTGTCTTCAGCAGCCTCACCTTGTTAGCTGTTCCTCACCCAGTTTTATTCCTCCTACACAACTGTTTCTGTTTCAGTTAATGATTGTGTTTCAACCTACATATTGAATTGATGATCATTAGCACCTGTTTGGTATAATTGTTTAATCACACACCTGACTATATGCCTACAAAATCCCTGACTTTGTGCACGTGTACCTAGAAGAATTGATGCTGTTTTGAAGGCAAAGGGTGGTCACACCAAATATGGATTTGATTTAGCATTTTCTTTTGTTCACTCACTTTGCATTTAGTTAATTGATAAATATAATCTATTAACATGTCTATTTTTGAAAGCATTCTTACTTTACAGCAAACCTGCCTAAACCTTTTGCACAGTACTGTATATATATACATATATGTATTTGTTGCATAGAAGTATTAGTACCCATTATTATTTTTTAAAACGATTCACAATACTGGGAGAATTCAACCAAACATCGAACACAAAAAGATAGCAATTTATATATCTCACAATTGTACATTGTAGCATTAACATAATAATAACTCCTTATTATAGGTTAGGATCTCTGGTGTCAAAACAAATAAATGTGGACATGTTTACTTACTAGTCAAATCACTCTGTGGTTGAGAAGTACAATTAAATATTTCATCATATTGAATCAAATCAAATCAAATCTTAAAACCTGAACTTTGTAACCTAATGTGGTCCACAAGTAAATCATTTACCTTCTCATTGACCAATCACTACCAATCATATGTTTTTACATAAAGCAAATATATAATTTCATATCACTTAAACCAAGGTCATGGGGGGGATCCAGGCCCAATATTTGTTAACTGATCAATTACTACACCCATATTCCTATAATATATAAAATACTGTTTTCTGTCAGGTCATAACATCCTATTTTATCCTATTTCTCAGGAAACCTCTAACAATTTAATACGACTTGGAAGGATTAAGTGGCAGTCTATTCCGTAATAAGAAATCATCATTAATTAATTTGAAAGTAGTACTGCCAGAAATGTGTTGGGATATCCACAGATGGTCTTCCCACAAATAAACTAGTTGCCCAGCTCTAAGCAGTAGAGGAGATACTTACAAGGTGATCTGTTTGTAGTTGATTGAGGAGCTTGTCCCAATTATTGCTATCATAGTTCACCCTGTAGTATCCAGTGACGTTGACGTTGGCCAGGACCCACTCATTTCCAGTCGTCTGCATATTGCTTTTTGTATCTGTGTTTTGAACAAAGAAAGTAAGCAATTAACCGGATCATAGATGTACTGAACTTGATTATCATGAAGCACAGTTTATATAATTTTGCCAATGCTAGTACAATGTGCAAAACCTATACTATAGGCTAGAATGTATGTATCCTAAACACTAGCTGTTAATGGATTATAGAAACCGCCACACCTGGAAGGTATCCTGGCTCCTGGAGCTTATCACCTAAATAAAGGGCCTGGTAGGAGGTCCATTATCATTTCCACAGTTCATGTTTAGGTGCACCATGGCCTGTCCATTTGATTCAAGGCATTTCCACTGTTGCTCTCCTCTGAACTGCCTCTAGAGCAGCGATATCTTTCTTGAAGTGTGGAGCCTAGAACTGTCCACAGTATCCAGATGAGCTCTAACTAGTGCATTGTACAGTCTTAACATTACTGCCCTTGTTCTCAATTCTACACTTTTGACAATATACCCTAACATTGTGTTTGCCTTACAGGTGTCAGCCCACAACTGAATATTATCTAAGTCACTTTCAGTTTGCTTAACTATCCCAGAGTCCAGATCATTAATATAGATTAGAAAAAGCAAAGGCCCTAGTACTGATCCCTGTGGATCTCCACTAACAACCTCACTCCAGTTAGAAACAACTCCTCTAATCGACACCCTCTGCCTCGTCTAAACCCATGTTGACTATCTCCAAGAATATGGTTTTCATTAAGATGCTCCTCTATTTTCTGTCTAATCATTTTTTCCAACATTTTACAGGTGATGCAAGTGAGACTGAGTGCCACACTGGATCAATTGCTTGGAGCAATAAGACATTTAAAAGTGTTTGAAAAGATCACAAAAATCCTGCTGGAGAGAGGACTGCATCGGACTGCTATACAGTGCCGCAAAATACATTCACTTTTTTCTTGGTATAAATACATGCAAACAAGGAAGACTGTAAGACTATCTGTTAGATTTTGCAAAAACATTTCAGTGCAAAGTACATTGCATTTTAATGATTAAGGTATTAATAGTTTTCAGCCTCCAGAACACTTCATCCCAGAATGCCAACTGTCCCAGAATGCGTTTTTGACCTTTTGTATCTCACATTCCCTTCCTGGGGCAGCTGTACCTAACAAAAAAGCAATGGAAACACGTACAGCTTTGATTAGGTGTACGGGTATGGCATAGACATGCCATGGTGCACCGAAGCATGAACAGTGGAAACGGGGTATTATACCAGTAATGCCAGATGCAGTTGCTTCAGGAGGTGTGTCTAAATGGCTCCATGCTCTATTCTGGAGCCCTCAAAGTATACAGGACTCTCCATAAAGCCCTCTGGGGAAAGTGATGGCAGAACATTGTGGAAAGTTATCAAGGTCTCCTGTGTTGAGGTTGTTTTCAAACTATTTTTGTTTTTATTTATTTTCATTTTGTTTTTGTTTTGTACATACCATAACATTTGGCCATCACATCCTACACTGTCTGCTGCTCTTGGATAATACATTTATACTATATATATATATATATATATATATATATATATATATATATATATATATATATATACACACACATACACACAGTTGTTTATATATATCGTCTTGATATTTGACTCATATTTGACTCATTGACTCATAACCGTAGTATGATCTCCATTTGGCACCATGCTACTTGGTTATGAATTTGACTACTCACCAATGTGAAAGGTATAGGTCTCCTATATTTTAATTGCCCTTGACAATATATAGCAAGAGAACACAAGACTTGTCTTCTCACCTGAGACTTTGAGCAGCCATTCTGGATTTTGTTGTACAGTAGACTTCATCCAGTCGATCGGTACAAACCAAGTGTAACTGGGACCACAAAAGAGTTACAGTTAGAATTACCCACTGTGTGTAACAAACAAATCAATGAATGTCAACACTTTGCAGATTTCGCTGACTATTTGGCCTCATTCCAAGTAGCTTGAATCCTGGCTGACACAGATCACTGTCCTGCATGTTGTTTCCAACTCAGTGTTACACAGAGTTCTGAATCACATGACCAATATTTCAAAGTTCACTCAAGAGACCACACATTCTGAAATTGAACAATGAAAACAAATTTGTATAATCTTCATGGTTAAAGCTGCCTTCAAGGGAATTAATCCTTGAGGCACTCTAGAATGTTTTCAAGCCTTTAATTTGTTATAAAGCTCAGCTCAGACTTGCCTACATGCAGTAGAGCGGGCAACCACAATGATTGCATTGTTTTTTGTTCCTAATTTAGCACTGACTTTAGACTCCAAGTTGAAACATGCATGCAGAATGCCATTAGGAATAAGATCATTTTGAACAGACCTAATGTATATCTAAAATACCCCTGCCTTATGTAAACTGTAAAAGACAGTACTCCATACTGCAGTCCAAGCTTTAATAGTGGATGACTTACTTGTATATTGACGGCCTGGTGACATTTGAATCAGGGTCCAGCAGAAAGTGTTTTTGTGTGATATGTCCATCCACCGTGTTGATAGTAACAACTGGAAAGCCCATTTGCAGTACCCAGCGATTCATGATTTCTTTCACAGTGTTTGGCAGGATAACCGTATTATGTTTGTCCACCGCCTTGCAAATGACAAAACAATATTTAAAAATCTCCAGCTGCTAACTGCATTGGCATTTTGTCAATTCACTGTACATCTGAGAATGTTTTAATAAGATACACAATATGCTACTGACTATGAGTAGATGATGAACAAACAACACAATGATTAGAAAGGTCAGTATCTTCAGAGGGAATAAGGAAAGTGAAATCGTAACCTGTGCCTTCCCAAACACAATCCTTTACGTGTGTTTTCAACAGTGTTCCTGGGGTTCCCTTGTCCTGCTGTTTGTTTTGTTTGTTTGTTTCTCCATTACATAACTGAACTTTTAATTAAACTAATAATTCGCCTAATCAGCACTTTTTCATTATTTGAAACAGATGGAGATTTAAAATTCATGATAAAATAATATAAGGCACTTATACTACAACAATATACTTGTGAAAGACTTGTTAAGTGTGGGACCATGTGGGACCACTCCCGTTCACCACTCAGAACCTGAGAAATGAGGAATGAGAAATTTCCAGTTTCTGTCACAAAAAAGGTTTGTTTTGATACCAAGATATTTTGCAGGCCTTTGTATCTTTTGATTTGACACTGGAAGAGCTTTCATTCTATATTTGCAGTGAGATAAGTTTTACTCAGTCCACATAAACTACTGTCCACTGAGCAATGCCAAAACAGTGATACAGATTTCTTTATTTGGTTAAAATGCAACTTACAGCCTGAAGTTGATCCCAGAGGTCTGTATACACCGTGTTACTGTATGCATACTTATGCAAGTAGGTCTGTAAAGAGAAAATGTTTCATTACAGTATTTTATACAAGTATTGATGTCCCTTATTTATATAAAACTCACCCATGTTCCAAATTCTGTTAGCTACATTGGTCCCCTTGAAAAAAGTTACTATTACAACACAACTTCCTCTTACCCTACCTTTAAAACAGACAAGTTGCATATCAAATTAAAGGAGAGGCTTGGCCCTATCTAATGGTTACATGTCTATCCCTAGCTTTCCATTGTTCTGTATGCAGTATGCAGACACAAACATATATTTTTTAATACTTTATGACTACATTGAGTAAAGCAATATGTGAAAGAGAAGTCTAATAACTTGGGCTGCAAACTTGAACCACAGAAAGGGCTGATCATTTTGTATGTCTCTGACACAAACATATTTTTAGGACAAGGACACAATTTATATTGTGAGAATTAATATACAAGCTTAAACCTTTACCATGGCCTTTAGAAAATAAATATGGTGTTTCAGATTAGGAGTGGGGAACTGTTGTTAATTAAATCAATGGAAACAAACAAGGTTTCTATGTACTCCACTATCCATGAAGCCTTTTGAAATGATAGAATCCAAAGATGACAAGAAGTGCAATACAGCTCATGTATCATTAAAAACATTAGGCCAACACAATACAATAAATTGACAAAGGGAGTGGATGCGTCAGACCAGATTATGTGTATTTTTCTAATAATTGTGACTTTCTGTGTGTGTAAATGTAAACAAATATTTGTGTTTTGTTGTTCGATTTATTCATTTATTTTCCAGATCTTACTTTGATTTTGGTATTTTGTTGTAAATGCTTAGATTCAAAAAGGCAGGAGACTCACACTAATTCCTTCGATAAACACTTTTTCAGTCAGGAATGAAGACAGCATCCTCAGCACTGAAGCCCCCTGAATGGAAACAAATACAACAGAAACATTGTGGATGTACCTAACTGACCTCTCTGGAAATTCTATCTACATTGAATATTTTTTACTGTATGAGGACATTTAATTAACAGATTATAAATCACATATGAGAAACCAGCCAATCACAGAGCTTAAATATCCTCTCTCGATGAAATGCCCTTTCATATAAAAAAATCTAAATTACCTGGCATATGTGCTGCAATGTTGGTTTCATGTCAGTTTCTGTAGTAAGAGATACCTTTTTCCAATTTAAGCCTGGTGTAGGGTAGGCTTAGAAAATGACTTAAATTTAAGACCAAACAGATTTTTTTTTTTTTTTAATTTCAGTCTAAGACCTAAAAAATGGTCTTAAAAGCATTTAAGACCTTTTCTGCAACCGGACCCATATTCCTATACATCTTATCTTGTGTATACTGTATATATCATCTCATTCATAGAATGAATGAATGAATGAAGGATGTACATTTATTTTTAATAGTTTTGTTATTTTTAACCATCATTAAAACACAACACAGATCATCTGCTGTAGGTCAGTTAGCACAGATCCTGAAGGATTATTAGGAACACCATACTAATACTGTTTTTGACCCCCTTTCGCCTTCAGAACTGCCATAATTCTACGTGGCATTGATTCAACAAGGTGCTGAAAGCATTCTTTAGAAATGTTGGCCCATATTGATAGGATAGCATCTTGCAGTTGATGGAGATTTGTGGGATGCACATCCAGGGCACGAAGCTCCCGTTCCACCACATCCCAAAGATGCTCTATTGGGTTGAGATCTGGTGACTGTGGGGGCCAGTTTAGTACAGTGAACTCATTGTCATGTTCAAGAAACCAATTTGAAATGATTCGACCTTTGTGACATGGTGCATTATCCTGCTGGAAGTAGCCATCAGAGGATGGGTACATGGTGGTCATAAAGGGATGGACATGGTCAGAAACAATGCTCAGGTAGGCCGTGGCATTTAAACGATGCCCAATTGGCACTAAGGGGCCTAAAGTGTGCCAAGAAAACATCCCCCACACCATTACACCACCACCACCAGCCTGCACAGTGGTAACAAGGCATGATGGATCCATGTTCTCATTCTGTTTACGCCAAATTCTGACTCTACCATCTGAATGTCTCAACAGAAATCGAGACTCATCAGACCAGGCAACATTTTTCCAGTCTTCAATTGTCCAATTTTGGTGAGCTTGTGCAAATTGTAGCCTCTTTTTCCTATTTGTAGTGGAGATGAGTGGTACCCGGTGGGGTCTTCTGCTGTTGTAGCCCATCCGCCTCAAGGTTGTACGTGTTGTGGCTTCACAAATGCTTTGCTGCATACCTCGGTTGTAACGAGTGGTTATTTCAGTCAAAGTTGCTCTTCTATCAGCTTGAATCAGTCGGCCCATTCTCCTCTGACCTCTAGCATCAACAAGGCATTTTCGCCCACAGGACTGCCGCATACTGGATGTTTTTCCCTTTTCACACCATTCTTTGTAAACCCTAGAAATGGTTGTGCGTGAAAATCCCAGTAACTGAGCAGATTGTGAAATACTCAGACCGGCCCGTCTGGCACCCACAACCATGCCACGCTCAAAATTGCTTAAATCACCTTTCTTTCCCATTCAGACATTCAGTTTGGAGTTCAGGAGATTGTCTTGACCAGGACCACACCCCTAAATGCATTGAAGCAACTGCCATGTGATTGGTTGGTTAGATAATTAGATAATAATGAGAAATTGAACAGGTGTTCCTAATAATCCTTTAGGTGAGTGTATTTAGCTAATATTAATGTGTTTTTTTTTTCACCATGAAGATATCATGTGTCTAATCCTTAGGTAAGTGATTTATTATAAGTTTGTGTGAAGGTTGAGTGAAGTAGTGTCTCTTATTGTGTAAGAAATGTAATTTTGCAGTTTGTGCAGACAGAACTTGAATGAGGTGACATCTCTTATACAATAAGTGACAGCTTTCATAAAACTATTACCTTATAAATTTTAAAAAAGTGTCAAAAGGCTGTTTGTAACATCTAGGCTTGATGTAATAAAGAGCATTTACTAGTTCCTTTGGGTAATGGAGAGGCCTACCTTGCTGTAAGAGATGGAATCAAAGAGCTCGCTGATCTCTGCAGGTGTATTGATCTCGTCTTCTCTGGAGGAGAGGGGGTGAGAGGTAACCAGAGCATCCACAGCAAACACCCTGTGCACATCATTCAAGACCAGGAGGTCTTTCTGTGGAAAGACAGGCAGGAGAGAGGGAAGATCAAATACTGATTGGCTTACAAGTATACCCCGTCTCACTGCACACACACTCAACAGCCTGTTCCAATCTCTTTCACTATATACTTTCAAATGCACAAATGTACAGCAAGGCATTTTGCAGTACTTGTAAGAAAACAACCATTTATTCTGAGGCTCTGTTTTGGCCAGAATAAGTAAGCAGGCCAGTGTAAAAAGACAACAAATATTGTAAAAACATTAATAATCATAATCATAATCATCATAATGTATTTATTTATTAACATACGTCTTATCCTGGGAGACTTACACTTTAGAGAAGTATTTTAAAGTAGTATAAGAGTGCAGTAAAACAACCAATACTAAAATGTAATTTGAAGTGCAGTAGTACTATCAGTACAAAATACAACAAGCACACATCCTAGTACTAGTACAATGAGGTACCAAGTGTAGTCACTTAACTACAGTTAAGTCCTAGGTATGTGTTAAAGGGTCAGTATTCTTTTACTGCTACTTTTATTATGCCAAACATGAATAAATAAATTAGCACATAATTTATAATGATATGGTTCATGGGACAATAAATAGTTTCTGTGTCATCTTTAAAAAACTAAAAATCCATGGAAGCATGGCATAGCAGTACTACAGTATTTAAAGTGTTATTTTCTATCAGAAGTAAGTGATCAGGCAGATATTTAATTATGAAAAGAAGTGTCCCTGTACTCAAAGCTTATTAATAAATACTTTTGCACTTCAGGAAATTAGGAAAAAAGGGACAGCCAAAAAAGTGTTGATCATATGAACATCTCGGAGAAGCACGTACAATATTCCATGTAGGTTGTACACTATCAGCCCCAAGGTATTCCACATAGGAAGCAAAGCCCTCATTCAGCCAAAGATCGTTCCACCATTTAAGGGTCACAAGGTTCCCGAACCACTGCAACAAAACAAAGAGAACATTAACAAGAAATTATCCCAATGCCTTATATTGCCACATGGAAATTTCATTGCGAGAAACACAATCTCCGGTCGGTACTGCAGACAGCAGGAGGCCATGGTAGACAATTCTTACCAATATATTTACCTTAACTACTAATATAAAAACAAGTATTTTGCTCCTGAGTGGCTCACCTAGTAAAAGCCTCTGTTCAAAGTGCAGGCTAGACAGTGCTGGTTCATATCTCGACTAGTTCATAACTACGAGCTTGGGTTTTTCATTACTTGTTTTTTTGCATGTGTATAAAATGTAAAGAGAAAGCGATAATAAATAAATGGTTCCATAAGAAGCACATATGATTTAATGAAAGAAAAATTGTAGTGCATTATATTATTTTTTTAAGTAAATATAATCAGTTTTTCCTGTTATCAATCTGTCCTGTGAAAACTTTAGCATATGAAGAAACACATCTTTAAGCACCCATGGAATTGACAGATATACTTTATCCTTTTGTGTTAAACTTGGAAATACGTATTCTGCTTTAATCAACATATCATTCAAAGACATTTAACCCTGTTTTCTCTTGAACACCATAGACATTGGTTCTTGTCTGATTTATAGCTCAGGAGTTTCGGCCATACTCTAATCGTGGGAGTAAAGTGAGAGGATTGTAAAGTGATTTAGATTTGTCTGATACTGAAATTGTAGCAATAAAAATTACATTGGATCTCCACACTTACCATATGGGCCAATTCATGAGAAATTACAGTTGCAACCCTCTCTTTGTTTCCATTGGAGGAAAATTTTTCATCATAAAGAAGAGCTGTTTCTCTGTACGTTATTAGCCCCCAGTTCTCCATAGCACCAGCATTGAAGTCAGGGAGAGCTATCTGGTCTGGGACAGTATAAACATATGGTAATATTATTAAACTGAAGCAAAACATGCAGTATTGAAATGATCTAGTTAAACATGACAACATATTCCAGAGTGATATTTACTAAAATAAACTAAAAAACTAAAATAAATGCATATTACACACACAAACACATTTTTGTTTCCATGGCTTTGCATTTCTGTAGGTAGATTTTTGTTGGATTTAATTAAAGCAATGTTATAAACTAGAAATAGCAACTATTGTTTTTAATTGATAGTTGTATTTATTTTTTAACATTAAGAGGTAAAATAAAAATGCCTATTGGCAACAATACATAACAAGACCCAATTGTCATAATTGTCATAATGTCCTTTTCTTAATTATCTTAATCATGAATTAGACATATCTTGTTTTCACTATGCAAACTTCATATTTTACATGCCAGAAGTACTTTCTTTAAATACATTTTAAAAAAATACTAAAAGAAAATAACATAAAAGAAGAAGTTGGGAATGTTATTTGTGTGTTTGTTTTAGTTTTATTTTATTTCTAAGGTAGGTCTCTGCAGCAGCTGCTTTTCAGTGTTACAGAAAATCATATACATGTTGTTTCTCTGCTAAGAGTTATTAAACATAATAATATTTGGAGAAGGCCTCTTCAAATGTAAACAGACTTACCCGATTTTGGCAGAGGATATGATGTATTGTAGTAGTCTTCAAAGAACTTAAGGATTGGTCCTGTAATATTCAGGGCATATTCTCCCTGATTTGCAGCAATGGCTTTTCTACGAGCCCAGATTCTTATCTAAGAAGGAACGTCAAAATATTCAACACAATATTCAAAAGGGGTAAGATTTGATGTTGGTCACAAAGCTATTTTCAAAGTGTGATTCATGTTATTAGAATATTTCATGTATATTATTAAAGGGGTTTAAAACAGACACACAATACATTTTATATTAAACTTTTATTATTTTATATCAGAAATATAAAATACATGAATGGAAATGTCACAATTTGTATTGAAGAGTTCAGGCTTAGTAAGTGCTGGCTGAGCGATGTGAAACACACCAGTATTACAATCAGAGGTAAGGTAAAAGAGAAAAGTAGCACAGGAAATGTTTAAAAAGGTATATAATTACCAAAACATTGTCTTGCATCTTCTCAATATATGTGAAGTCACTGACTATAAATGCCAGAATATAGGTTGACATTTTTGGTGTCGATACAAACTTGGTTATGGTTATATTCTGTCCGTTTAGAGTCGTATTAATACTTTCTAAAAGTGAACAGATAGAGGAGGATAAGAAATGTCAAAAACATGCTTTGGTTGTAAATAAATGCAGTAAAGTGACAGCAGATACAGTGGAGCCTTGGGTAAACTGTCCTTTGTTGTTTTCATATTGTTGTTTGCAGATATCCCTTTTTCACAACTAATGTGAAATATTTTCAGAGCATTCATATTATTGTTTTTACCAATACCATTTCATATTAAGAGTTTTTTTTAATAGTTCTACAACATTAACTGATAGTCCAAATCTGTTATATATGCAAAACTATTCCACAGGTCAACCACATAACACTGCCTGCTCTGTGATATCTGCTGAGAGCTGTGCTGTATACTCACCATAAACAGGGCTATTGGACAGAGCCACGTATTCTCGAGAGTGAATGAGAGTGATGTTGAAAATCGCTTTCATGGCTGGTTCATCAAAGCATGGGAATGCTTTCCTAGCATCTGTGGCCTGCATTTGAGTAGTGGCAACAACTCTGGGAAAATAATAATAATACAAAAACACATGTAATTATTCCTAAGCAAAGTCTTCACCGTCTGACCTATTGGTCTTCCGCAACATTTATCTGAAAATGTATATCCTCTGGTAATTAATAAACATATCTTATTATTTACCTCTCATGCACACGTACAAGAAACTACAATAACATATTTGCAGTTACAAACAGAAAGGTTGATTCCTACTGTATGTACAAACTGAAATCTGATTTTCTCTGTTCATTTTCTGTTATTTCGCATGCAGGAAATAATTAACTGGACTTCAGTGGCTATGTGCTGTGTGTTGTTATACAAACAAGCTTTTTTCAACAATCAACAATGGACTTAAAATGTCTTAGCAAGTTAACATGTTTTAAACAGCTGCGAAATAGTATCAAAGTAGACATTTTGAACTGCGTTGAACTGAATTGCATATAAAAGGGTTTTCACAGATGTTTCACACTGCCAGAGGTAGAAACCCAGGCGTGGAGCGAGAGGAATCCCGAGGGACTGTTTATATAGCTGGCAAAGAGTGTAAATGGAAACAGGGTCAAAGAAACAGGCAAAAGGTCTGGGATTGGGCGAACAGTACAAGAAAGGCAACCCAGGAGGGTGAAGGTCAAAAGTAGAAAAGTGAAGGTCAAACTCTAAGTAGACTAACACACTAGAAGGCTCAGAGTTGCAATGGGGATGTATACAAAACTTCGCACTGATGGTATGTAACAAAGGGATATATATTACAGGAATGGATGAAAATGGGAATGAGGGTCAGGTGCAGTGAGGGTTGTAACAGATTGGAAAGATAATTCAATAATCAAGTGGATGGGAAGCTAAGAGAGAAAATAAATCAAGAACTGGGACATGAGTGACATCTGGTGGTGACTGTGAAGAATGCTCAGTCCCTGGATGTGACAAGATTGTTATTTATATTGATTACCTGTAAAATATTAATCAACTATAGTTACAATGAGGTCACCTGAAGTATGCAACATAGCAATATCATACTTCCAACCTTTGTTCTACAATGTGAGGGGACAAATATCAAATTTAGCTTTTATCACAGCCCTAAATGTAAATGTGCAAGGTAGTTGGCACAACTGGTCCTATGTCTTCTATAGAATATACCACAACTATAGAAGACATGGGCAGATCACACTGTGCTTGGATCACATATGCATAGATATTTCTACTAAATTTCCCCTTGGAATTTACTGTAGATGAACAATTTAGTTGTGGATTGTCTGTAAGACTGGCTCACCCCACATATGTTTAACACACACCCCCACACTGAGCATTTGTTGGTTTGGTTTTGACTAATAAGTAAAATAAAAGCATCTCTGTGAGAGTCATTCTTACAAGAGAGAGATTACAGTGACTGTCACTCTTTGTGCCTCTCTCCTATGTTATTATTCATTGGGTAGCAAATGTATTACTCTGTAAAAATAAAAGATAAATAGTGCAACATTTGAATACTTTTAGCTTTTTGTGTCATCAGTTTAAATTGTAATTCTATGTCAAAGTCCAACAAAATACATTAAAGTCAAAATCTGTCCCATTATCTGTTTATGATAAATCAGTAAAGATGACTTACTTCTCTATAGTATCTTCTACATATACACTCCGGTAGAAGCCTGATAAGTCATCAGCCAGCTCGCCTTTGAAAGTGGTATGCAGCTCATAGGTCTTCCCAGGTTCCAGGTTGCTATTGAGCCGAACCACAAGGAACTGGGTGCTCTCCTCCAGCCAGGTATCTTTAATGGATGGTGGTGTTGAGCCATTGTGTCCAATCAGTTCTGCTAAGTTCTGTCCAAATGTGGTCAGATTGAGTTTGTTGCAGTGAATGAGAATCAGGTTTGTTGCCGTGATACACCTGAAGATGACAGAGGATTCTCCAGTGAAGAAATACATACCACTGGGATCAGGCGTCAGTCGAGGCCACAGGGCCACATTGTAGAACTCAGGAGCAAGGGTGTCTGGAAGCCTGATTTTGTTCCATGGGTTCTGAGGGGCAGAGGTGGTTAGCGGCTTTGTGGTGGTGGTGGTGGTGGTGGTGGTGGTGGTGGTGGTGGTGGTGGTGATACCATTGGTGGGCTTTGCGCTTTCCTCAGTCTTGGCCTTCTCTTGAGAGTAGACCACTGACAGGGCGATGATGGTGGCCACCGCTCCAGCGCCCACCACGATGCCAACGATGCCCAAGGTTTTACTGATGTAGAAGCCTTTCCCCATGTCTGATGGCTGCCACAGGACAATGCAGCAGAAGACCGATCAGGTGTAAGTGGGGCTTTTTATTTCTACCCTATCTCAGAACTTCTGTGTAGGCCCTCCTCCCTTTGGGGTTAATAAGTGACGTATTAACAGAGGAGTAGCAACAGCATAGAGATGGGGGCTGATGTTCACTCAAATTCGAAAGGGACATCAGTTACTCTATGCTGACTTTCTTTTTTTACCAGTCCTATTAAAGTTCAAAACAAGACAACACCCCCTTTAGTGACTGTTTTCTAACAAATTACAGGTTAACACATTATTGTTTGTGATTTTCAAAGCTTGTTGCTTTGGAGCAACATTCATTCCTTACCTGCTGGAGGAAATTGCAAATGCTTCAAATGTACAAATCTAGGCTTATACCTTGTTTTTTTGTCATTTTAGCTGAAAGTATTTTGAACTGAAACTGAAAATATGGCAAATTATTAGAAAGTATTTTTTTTTAATTACGAAGCACATTTCAAACTGATATTAGTGTTGGTTACATTTTCAAATGAAGAAATTATTAGAATTTAGAATTGATCTAATTATCTTGTGACAGAGAATGTCTCCAGACCTTTTCTAGGACTGGTCATCAGACTTTTATTGACTCAATTGCCACATGGACTGTTAGTTAAAATCAAACTTACATGGCCATGTGGAAGATCAGTTACCGGACCAGAACATCAACGTGCACACCAACAGCCATAAAGAGAAACAGACAATAAAGAACACAACCAATTAGTAATTGTGAATGGCAAAGTGTATAACCTTAATCCATGGGTTTTAAATTGTGGGGAGTGGGAAACAATTAATTATTATTAATATTATTTTTAGTATTATTATTATTGTTGTTGTTGTTCTTAGTAGGAATGTGTGTGCAGAATGGGGGTTACAGAATGTTGGGAGTGGCTGATTAAATTACCTGGGCTAAATTAGTGCATCTGTTAAGGGAGGGGCCTTGGGTATATTACCAGGGCTCAGAGAACAAGGGGATTGACTTGTGTTTTGGATGTGTGCAGGGAGCTAGCTGCAGTCAAGAAAGAGGCCAGTGCAAGCTTAACTAAACTCAGCCAACTATCTTGGAGATTGTTTGGAGTGACGTTGTGAGTGATTCCATTTGTACGTTTTGTTTTGTTTGTTGGACCTTCATGGATAACCCATACTGAGCCTGAGCTGGAGAATTATTACAGCTTAATCGATATGATTGCAAGATTGTATTCTGTTAAAATCCTTTGTATCTTTTCATATATCTAGCAACTGTATAACACGCCTTGACAGATTGTTATTACAATCAGGTAGATATTTGAAGGATAGTAATTTTAATAAAGGCCAGACCTGAGACTAATTTTAAAGCAACTCAAACTTCCCCATGTTGTATCATTACTATAGGCCTGAGAAGTTCAATCATCCGACTGAATTTTGGAAAACATAAACCAATGTTTCCAAGGTCAGAGCTGTAATCATTGCCAATGCTTGAGCAAGAATTCTACCCTCAGCATTGTTTCTTTTTTAAATACGACAAATACAGATACAGTGACATGCTTGAAGTAAAACAGCTACAGCAGAGCCAATGTATTTTTTAAATTTTCTTTCTCAGTTTCACATAAGGTAGAATGGTGCTCTTGGCTCACTGAAGTGCTGCTTTCCCTACTTGTACTGCCAAAAACAACAAGGTCAAACAAAGGTACAAGGTCAGATAGTGGATTAGTTCTGAAACACTTTCACCAGTGGTGGGTTAAATTCAAATCCCATTCACTACAGGGCAATTTGGAGTAGCCAATCAACTTCAGCAGTCTTTCTGTTTTGGATATGGGAGGAACCACAGCCCCTGGTGAAAACCCATGCGGCCATGGGGAGAACATGCAAACTCCACTTATTGATTAATAATCTCACATTTCTTTAATCCTCTCATTTAGTAATTCCATTAAGCACTATTGGAATGTTGATTAAGCAGCAGCAAGTATGGAGATTTATGTAAAGGGACATGCATCCCTTTATTACTAATACCTCTTATTTAATTGTATTTCTTAGAATGTGTCAATAAATAATGTAAGTATTTCAGTTTACTAGTAAGAACACATAATTTGTCAACAAAACAGAAAAAAAAACATCACTGATTCCAAGAACAATTTATTGAATATACTGAAATCAAAACATCAATGTGTAACATATACACCGATCAGCCATAACATTATGACCACCTGCCTAATATTGTGCAGGTCCCACTTTTGCCGCCAAAACAGCCCTGACCCATCATGGCATGGACTCCACTAGACCTCTGAAGGTGTGCTGTGGTATCTGGCACCAAGATGTTAGCAGCAGATCCTTTAAGTCCTGTAAGTTGCGAGGTGGGGCCTCCATGGATCGGATTTGTTTGTCCAGCAAATCCCACAGATGCTCGATTGGATTGAGATCTGGGGAATTTGGAGGCCAACTCAACACCTTGAACTCGTGATTCATCAGACCAGGCCACCTTCTTTCATTGCTCCGTGGTCCAGTTCTGATGCTCACGTGCCCATTGTAGGCGCTTTCGGGAGTGGACAAGGGTCAGCATGGGCACCCTGACTGGTCTGCGGCTTCGCAGCCCCATACGCAAAACACTGCGATGCACTGTGTGTTCTGACACCTTTCTATCAGAACCATCATGAACTTTTTCAGCAATTTGAGCTACAGTAGCTCATCTGTGGATCGGACCACACGGGCCAGCCTTCGCGCCCCACGTGCATCAATGAGCCTTGGCCGCCCATGACCCTGTTGCCAGTTCACCGCTTTTCCTTCCTTGGACCACTTTTGATAGGTACTGACCACTGCAGACCGGGAACACCCCACAAGAGCTGCAGTTTTGGAGATGCTCTGACCCAGTCGTCTAGCCATCACAATTTGGCCCTTGTCAAAGTCACTCAGATCCTTACGCTTGCCAATTTTTCCTGCTTTGAGGACAAAATGTTCACTTGCTGCCTAATATATCCCACCCACTGACAGGTGCCATGATAACGAGATTATCAGTGTTATTCACTTCACCTGTCAGTGGTCATAATGTTATGGCTGATCGGTGTATATTGGTGCTAAAATAATGTGATGCCATGCTGGGTGGCATGGTGAGGGAGTGTTCCGAAATGCTCTGCATCTCCCCGGACCCTGGGGGAGGAAAATTACAGGAGGGAACACCTGACTGCTGTTTCACTCATGACTGGCTCATGCTTCCTGGTGTGGAGAGAGAGAGGAGGGGAGCCTGGACATAGGAGTGGATAGAGACAAAGTCGAGAAACAGAACTCAGATCATTGTAACTAATTGAGAACTTGAATGTAACTTGCATTTTGGATTAACGACTTGGACTGGTTGCTAGTGTTTGTATTATTATTAGTTGCATGTGTAGTTATGGACCTGAGTTTATGTTTAGTTTAGGCTGAACAAAGAGCTAGGGTTTGTTTTGTTTTATGTATGTCCTTTTGATTTGAACACCTGGGCACTGTGCCTCTTGTTTCCTAAACTCAGCCTGAGAGCCCCAGACACCGTGTCCAACCCCACAGTGTCTACGGTGTCACAATAATAAAAGTATTACAAGGTTGTTCGCAAGCTGCACATTGTGTTACTTAAAATATTATGAAAGAAAATGTCTCGTGCATTGAAGAGCCAGAATTCATGTTTTGTATAAACTGTATAATGTTTTATCTTAATGTTTGAAATACTAATATGTCAACAGAGCCAATTGTATTAATTGTCAAGCAAGCAAATGTTAGCAAGGCTGTTTTTACGAGTGCTGATGCTGCAGAAGGCCCTCCCAGAATTTGCTTCTAGGTTTTCTTAAGGCTGGAGAGGTCACATCATGGTTATTGATTACAAGCTAATAGGGAGGTCAGAAAGCAAAGTTTATAGTGTTAGTCATTCTAAGGAATTGTATAATTCCTGATGACAAGGTTCATATGTTAAATATGGCACGCTTCAAACTTAGAGGTTATTTATTGATTGACAGCTTGTTTACATTACAGATGAGGTCTAAAGACTCAAAAAGCTATCATAGCTAAAAATCTAACAGTAATGTATCCATGTAATTTCACAAAAACATGTAATTTAAAAGGATATCTAAGGCAAGAATATACTCATATCATACATTTGTTTAGCAGACTATATAAATCCATGCCTTTATGAGAGTCATTTTTGATAATGTCGTACATGTGTCATCTAATCTTTACTGACCTTTGATATGCTTTTGTTTATATATATACTGATAAGATAAAAGCTTTATAACCTGAATTCTTGTCATATGAGAGATTATACACACATTGAGACACACGTATATTTATTCCATAGCTTCATGTAAATTACACTATAATATTGCTAGCAATTACCACACTTACATAAAATAACCTGGCAGAACAAAGTGTACAGGCTCTCCCCAGGTTACCTATCACCTGACGTACATACATTTACATAAAGTAAAATGTTTCCATAGACCCCTTTATGAAAAGTCCAAGTTACAAAAATTGTATGTTTGAAACAAACATTCACTTAGTGGTGGAATGGAACCCTGATGTCTGTATTATTAAACCCCAAAATCTTCTCTATTCAAATTCACACAACAATTACAATCCAGAATTGACCACAGAATACCAAACTGGAAAGAAGAAAATTAATGAAGAAACCAAACAAGCCATTCGACATCATGAATATCAGAAATCATCAAGCTGCGAACAAATTAGAATTTAGTATACTTTATGACCAACAAGAAGACCTAGATGCATCACAGTTATGTGATAAAATATTGAGTGACACCATGAAAATTGCATGAGAATTTGGAGGAACTAGCACGTCATAAGAAGGTCTTTCAAGAAACAAGAGAATCAAGACAAGACCTCAAATCGAACGTTTATTACATGAATTACAACCATAAGGACACATATTACTGAAGATGTAAGACAGCTGAACAACAACAAAAGTAAAGAAATCATTGAAAAACATTAAAAAATGAAAACATCACCTCCGGATAGGAAAGAATCAAATCATTACCCTGAAAAAAATGATGACACAACAATCAAAAACACAGATGTGATTATCAGAAGAGTGGAAGAATTCTCCAAAAACATATGTAGTAGTGATGACAGCAGGAAAGAAGAAGAAGAGGTCTCAATGAACACAAGTGGAATACCATATGTGATTTCAGCAGTAGGCTATGCCATTAAGAAAGTGAAAAATGGAAAAGCACATGGAGATGATGGAATCACAGTGGGGATCCAAAAATAAGCTGGAGAAGAAATGTAGAAGAATCTGGCAATAAAATTCACAAGGTGTCTCAGAAATAAACCAGATAAATGGAACAATACAACTGTAATTCCCCTTAACAATAAAGGAGACAAAAAAGATCTGAAGAACTGTAGGCCCATTAGCCTACTAGCCTACTAGCCTATGTTATACAAAATATTTACAAAGATAGTAACACATCGCCTTCAAGACATACTGGTCTTTGCCCAACCAAACAGGATTCAGAAGTGGATATGTGGATACGTAAAGGAGTACGTCAAGGAGACACAATCTCTGAAAACTTCTTAATGAGAACTTGTGAAAAAGTGTTCAAGACTTTGGACTGGGAAGAAAAAGGAATTGGAGCTTATTTGAACAACTTACGATTTGTAGATGATATTGTCATATTTGCAAAAACACCTTCAATTTCAAGAACTCTTAGATGCAAGCAATGAAAACTGGACTTAAAATGAACCTGAGTAAAACAAAAAAAGAATTCAACAGTTTTGTTCAATCTCAGAAAATCGAAGTAATCAATAGATACTTGAATTCAAAAGTTAGTTCTACCTTGGTCAATAAATCAGCGCAGACATTATGGAACAAATCAGAAGAAGAGTAAAAATGGGATGGAAATCTACCCACTTGCCTGAAGAGAAAAGTATTTGATCAATGCATACTACCAGTTCTCACTTACAGTGAGGGAAAAAAGTGTTTGATCCCCTGCTGATTTTGTACGTTTCCCCACTGACAAAGAAATGATCAGTCTATAATTTTAATGGTAGGTGTATTTTAACAGTGAGAGACAGAATAACAACAAACAAATCCAGAAAAACGCATTTCAGAAAAGTTTTGCATGTTAATGAAGGAAATAAGTATTTGACCCCTTCGACTTAGTACGTGGTGGCAAAACCCTTGTTGGCAATCACAGAGGTCAGACGTTTCTTGTAGTTGGCCACCAGGTTTGCACACATCTCAGGAGGGATTTTGTCCCACTCCTCTTTGCAGATCCTCTCCAAGTCATTAAGGTTTAGAGGCTGACGTTTGGCAACTCGAACCTTCAGCTCCCTACACAGATTTTCTATGGGATTAAGGTCTGGAGACTGGCTAGGCCACTCCAGGACCTTAATGTGCTTCTTCTTAAACCACTCCTTTGTTGCCTTGGCTGTGTGTTTTGGGTGATCGTCATGCTGGAATACCCATCCACGACCCATGTTCAATGCCCTGGCTGAGGGAAGGAGGTTCTCACCCAAGATTTGACGGTACATGGCCCCGTCCATCATCCCTTTGATGTGGTGCAGTTGTCCTGTCCCCTTAGCAGAAAAACACCCCCAAAGCATAATGTTTCCACCTCCATGTTTGACGGTGGGGATGGTGTTCTTGGGGTCATTCCTCCTCCTCCAAACACGACGAGTTGAGTTGATGCCAAAGAGCTCGATTTTGGTCTCATCTGACCATAACACTTTCACCCAGTTCTCCTCTGAATCATTCAGCTGTTGGCAAACTTCAGACGGGCCTGTACATGTGCTTTCTTGAGCAGGGGGGCCTTGCGGGCGCTGCAGGATGTCAGTCCTTCACGGCGTAGTGTGTTACCAGTTGTTTTCTTGGTGACTATGGTCCCAGCTGCCTTGAGATCATTAACAAGATCCTCCCGTGTAGTTCTGGGCTGATTCCTCATCGTTCTCATGATCATTGAAACTCCACGAGGTGAGATCTTGCATGGAGCCCCAGACCGAGGGAGACTGACAGTTATTTTGTGTTTCTTCCATTTGAGAATAATCGCACCAACTGTTGTCACCTCACCAAGCTGCTTGGCGATGATCTTGTAGCCCATTCCAGCCTTGTGTAGGTCTACAATCTTGTCCCTGACATCCTTGGACAGCTCTTTGGTCTTGGCCATGGTGGAGAGTTTGGAATCTGATTGATTGATTGCTTCTGTGGACAGGTGTCTTTTATACAGGTAACGAGCTGAGATTAGGAGCACTCCCTTTAAGAGAGTCCTCCTAATCTCAGCTCGTTACCTGTATAAAAGACACCTGGGAGCCAGAAATCTTATTTCCCTCATTAACATGCAAATCAATTTATAACTTTTTTGAAATGCGTTTTTCTGGATTTGTCTGTTGTTATTCTGTCTCTCACTGTTAAAATACACCTACCATTAAAATTATAGACTGATCATTTCTTTGTCAGTGGGCAAACGTACAAAATCAGCAGGTGATCAAAGGGGATCAGGGGATCATTTGAGCCATTGTAGTCAGTTGACTTAAGATTAGCGTCACTGAAGACAGCGTTTTTGTTGGCAATCACATCAGCAAAATGCTTGATCGAATTATACGCCCTGTCCGTTCACCCTGCGTGTGTCCGTTTTGCGGGAGATGGTTCCAGGGTTACGCTTCGGCCTAATCCTGCGTTCCTCCCGAAAGTGCTGTCTCCTTTCCATATGAACAGGCCTATTGAGTTGATGGCTTTCCATCCTCCTCCCTTATCTTCGGAGGAGGAGAGTAGGCTACAACTGTTGTGCCAGGTGTGGGCTCTCAGGTGCTATCTGGAGCGCACTAAGGACATTTGGACATTGTATCCTACAGAGCACGGACACAGGGCCAGGCGCTTTCAATGCCGCCCTTCTCTCACTGGATTGTGGACACTATTACTACGGCTTACGAGTCAACTGTAGCCCCGGTGCCTGAACACCTGGTGGCCCACTCGACTCGAGGTGTAACCACGTCGTGGGCCCTTTTTTAAGGCGCCACACTGGCAGACATTTGTGCGGCTGCGAGTTGGGTCTCGCTGCGCACCTTTGTTCGGTTCTTAAGGCTGGGCCCGATTCCTTCTATTGGGGGAGTGTTGGCTTCAGTTGAGCCTCAGTAGCCTATCAGGCACTGGCTCCTGGCTTTTCTATCCCTGTCTGCCCCTGTTTGGGAAAAGCAACGCAGAACCGTTAACCCTTCCTACCGGACTGTGACTTGTATATAGTTAATTCTGTAGCCGGGGGTGCATGTGTTTTTTACACCTGTACCCCACCATTGTACATTGTTATTTTGTCAGCAGGCCTGTGGCCCCGCCCTAGCTATACTAGCTGTGCTGAGGGCCACTGCTGCTTTATTCAGCGGTAGGCTTTGAGTTTACTCTTGTGCCCCTCTGTGTATATAGTTAATTTATTGACATCAGTAGAGCATCTATTGCCACTAGCTGCTGGTCGGCAGGGTGTAACTTGCTCCTCTGTCCTGCGTGTGGTGCATGAACTGGCTCCTGCACCCCGCAGTGTATATAGTTAATTGGAATAGACAGTTGTGCTTGTCCACTCCTTATTAAGTTGAGCGTGAACAACTGCTCCTGTTGTTGCTCGTGCTTCGCTATGTATATAGTTCCTTTGCCAGCAGTCTGTGGCCCCGCCCTAGCTATGCTAGATGTGCTGAAGGCCACTGCTGCTGTGTCCAGCGGAAGGCACTTGAGTTAGTTCTTGTTGATCCGCTGTGTATATAGTTCCTTTATTAATAATTGAACTATCCAGCAGTGGCTATCTAGTCTGGTTAGCCCACTGTATGTTGAGCACGGGCTGCGAGACTGCGCCCTGTGCTTATATGGTGTAGACTTGGTATTGGCCCTGCTCCTAGCCCTGCTAGTAGTGCAGGAGGCCGCTATTAGTAGGCTTCACGGTAGGCACAAGGTTCTTGTTGCCCGTGGATTCACCATTGCTTATTTCTTCCCAGTTCAGCGTGACTGCAGTCTTCGCATCTGGGCAGCACAGATGTGGCCCCAAGGGACCCCTGTGGTTCTATCATAGAGTTGGTACGGCTCCTAGTAGGTACGCCTCGGGGCAGGCACTCTTACCAGCTCACTGCCTCCTCCCTTGCGACAGTTTGGTTATACTGTAACCCCTCCCCCTTGGGCAGTGCTTCTAACTCAAAAGATAACGATAGGTTGTGTATGCAACCATGGTTATCTGAGAAAAGAGGTACCATGCAGAGGAGGAAAGTCTTTGTGCAGATGTCACCTTTCATACAAACAGGAAGCGGAAGGGTCCTGTTTGAGAGACGGGCACAAGGGCCAATGGCAGATTTGATAGACAAATGTCTTCGGTACGTTCCAGCGATGCGCACTGAAAACCCCTCCCCCTTGGGCAGTGCTATCATTTCTAGGACATATGCTTGCATTTGCCAGTTCTCATCAATAACATGGCATGAGACAGTTGAATACGTCTCTGTGGCTCTTGATGTCCACATGTCTGTTGTGAGTACAACACTGTTTGCACCTCCAGAGTTTTCTTCACTTTTGAGCGGCATTCTTCATACATTGCTGCTAAACTTTTCCTACTTGGAATCTTATAGTGTGGATCAAGTGTCTTAACAAAATTCCTAAAACCCTCATCTTCAATCACAGAGAGAGGTTGAAGATCCTTTACAATCATTTCTGCAAGGCTTCTTGTAATAGCCAAAGCTCTTGGAGAATCGCCTAGGTGAAATAACAAAATAATTAGGTCTATAGCCTATGACATGTAGCCATATTTCAGGTTTGAGGTATATTTGTTTCAATTCCATTAAAATAAGTAATTTAGATAAGTTTCAATGGTTCAATGGGATGAATATATTATTTGAATGTTTGAATATAATCTATATTTAATCAGTCTGCTAACAGCTAATGATGACCAATTACAGTTAGTAATTAATGCATGTAACATTAATGTAACATTAACCAATGCTGAAGATCTGATTTGATTAAAATATGAATTTCAATTACTATATATACCTGGATATTCCTTGCCTCTCTGAAAAGACTCTGCCAATGAACTCTGTCTCTGTATCAGGGGTCTGTCTGAGGCATTTCCCTCTCCCTTCTTTTCTGTTGCAGCTCAGAGTTCTCTTACTCGTGGGTTTTCATATGTTTAAACAAATTGGTGGTGTTGCCACAGCAGTGAACAACCTTTCTACATACAGTGAGGGAAAAAAGTATTTGATCCCCTGCTGATTTTGTACGTTTGCCAACTGACAAAGAAATGATCAGTCTATAATTTTAATGGTAGGTGTATTTTAACAGTGAGAGACAGAATAACAACAAAAAAATCCAGAAAAACGCATTTCAAAAAAGTTATAAATTGATTTACATGTTAATGAGGAAAATAAGTATTTGATCCCCTATCAATCAACAAGATTTCTGGCTCCCAGGTGTCTTTTATACAGGTAACGAGCTGAGATTAGGAGCACTCTCTTAAAGGGAGAGCTCCTAATCTCAGCTCGTTACCTGTATAAAAGACACCTGTCCACAGAAGCAATCAATCAATCAGATTCCAAACTCTCCACCATGGCCAAGACCAAAGAGCTGTCCAAGGATGTCAGGGACAAGATTGTAGACCTACACAAGGCTGGAATGGGCTATGAGACCATCGCCAAGCAGCTTGGTGAGAAGGTGACAACAGTTGGTGCGATTATTCGCAAATGGAAGAAACACAAAATAACTGTCAATCTCCCTCGGTCTGGGGCTCCATGCAAGATCTCACCTCGTGGAGTTTCAATGATCATGAGAACGGTGAGGAATCAGCCCAGAACTACACGGGAGGATCTTGTTAATGATCTCAAGGCAGCTGGGACCATAGTCACCAAGAAAACAATTGGTAACACACTACGCCGTGAAGGACTGAAATCCTGCAGCGTCCGCAAGGTCCCCCTGCTCAAGAAAGCACATGTACAGGCCCGTCTGAAGTTTGCCAATGAACATCTGAATGATTCAGAGGAGAACTGGATGAAAGTGATGTGGTCAGATGAGACCAAACTCAAGCTCTTTGGCATCAGCTCAACTCGCCGTGTTTGGAGGAGGAGGAATGACCCCAAGAACACCATCCCCACCGTCAAACATGGAGGTGGAAACATTATGCTTTGGGGGTGTTTTTCTGCTAAGGGGACAGGACAACTGCACAGCATCAAAGGGACGATGGACAGGGCCATGTACCGTCAAATCTTGGGTGAGAACCTCCTTCCCTCAGCCAGGGCATTGAAAATGGGTCGTGGATGGGTATTCCAGCATGACAATCACCCAAAACACACAGCCAAGGCAACAAAGGAGTGGCTCAAGAAGAAGCACATTAAGGTCCTGGAGTGGCCTAGCCAGTCTCCAGACCTTAATCCCATAGAAAATCTGTGTAGGGAGCTGAAGGTTCGAGTTGCCAAACGTCAACCTCGAAACCTTAATGACTTGGAGAGGATCTGCAAAGAGGAGTGGGACAAAATCCCTCCTGAGATGTGTGCAAACCTGGTGGCCAACTACAAGAAACGTCTGACCTCTGTGATTGCCAACAAGGGTTTTCCCACCAAGTACTAAGTCGAAGGGGTCAAATACTTATTTCCCTCATTAACATGCAAATCAATTTATAACTTTTCTGAAATGCGTTTTTCTGGATTTGTTTGTTGTTATTCTGTCTCTCACTGTTAAAATACACCTACCATTCAAATTATAGACTGATCATTTCTTTGTCAGTGGGCAAACATACAAAATCAGCAGGGGATCAAATACTTTTTCCCTCACTGTACATCGCAGTTCACAATGTTTTCATTTACAGCTGTAAAATAGCTCCACATGATTCTCCTCTTTCATTCAGCCATGACATTTATGCATGCAACGAATGTAGGCCTAGGCACGTATGTTTGTTGTTTGAGTGCACAGTCACAAGCAACAGCAGTGGAGCTGGAGAAGCACTTAAGATGTGTTCACAACAACAGAAAGTTGTTGGCACAGAGTGACAGTTCTACTCTTTGATGAAATGGGTACAACCTAGAAAAGAGACACTGAAACTGGTATCGATCCTATTGATACAAAAATCGATCTTCAAAATCGTGATGTAGTATCTGTAGTATTGATATTTTGGGATTGATCCGCCCACCCCTAGCGCAGAGTGGAGCTGTGGTGGAAAATAAAAAACTTGAGTGTAGAAAATGCAGTATTACATGCAAAAGATTTCATGAATTCACTCCATACATCAAAACATGCTCGTGCACACACACACACCCATCATGATTTAGCTGTGAAAAAATAGCGAGCCACTAAGGACAAACATTTCAGTGGGGCGTATTTTAATATCTGCCCCCACCCCCACTTTTTAAATTAAAAGCCTCCTGAATAGTCACACTGTCCATTCAATCTGATACACATGATATAGTTCGAGTTCGCTTTTAAGACACCATACAAAAATTTCAAGCAAGCTTACAAAGGGAGGAAGGAGGATAGAAATATATTGACAATGCATTAACTAACAAACTAAATATTAAACTGATTATATTTATTATTTTGTTTTAAATAGGCACAATATACACCATCTAATTATTTACATCTAATTACACCATTATTTTATTTTAAACCTGGAGAATTACCTTTGACTCCCAAGTCCTCATACACTTTAGCATCTCAACTATTAAAAACAAACTTTATACATCAATATAGATCTTCAATAAAACTCCAAACACTTACAAATACCAGGGTGCCATTAACTTTAAAGCACCAGGACTTTTTTCACTCTTAAATAACTCTGCACTCACAAGGTGAAATTGGGAGCAATACATTATTGAAACGTGCAGTGCGACCAGCTTCAGAACCTAAAGCTGAATGCAATAACATTATTGTTTGGCTTTTCAGGATGTAGGAGCAACAATCTGGAGCGGATACAATTACTCGACAAAATACGTTTCACATTTATCACAATTATTGGTAGGAACAATTCAAAGTTCCCTTGACATTGGTAAGGTTAATCTACGCTGTTGCCTCAGTGTATTAAGAACATGTCACACTCTACAGAATGGGAAAAATGTCGGCACTGTGTGGGAGGTCGTCCCGCTGAAAGAAACCACAGGAGCTGTACAGACCAGTCTAATTCAATGGTGTTTTATAACCTCTGTCTCCTATTTTGTCTACGGCAGTTAGTATGTCCAGTTCCCTCCTCAATATTTTGCATGGAAGTTCTGCATGTTACCAACCTTGAAGGAAATCCTTTACTTCCACTTTGTAGGGACCCTGATCTAGCCAAAGAATCAGATGAAGATTGTACTAAGCTTTGCGCATACCGCATACGATGTTAGATGTCTAAAATATTATCGTACTTATATTATCACAATAACATGTACACTAAGAAGGGACGTGCACCTGTCAGTGTCTGTTTTGCAAGATATGAAGAAATATGTCTTTGGTTTATGTTTGTTTTGCAGGATGTTTAGAAATATGTTTTTGATAAGATTAAGCCGCGTGGATGGAATGTTTTCTACGAAAAACCTTCTTTGGTCAATCACACAGTAGAGAGAAAACTTGGCATCCTGCCTAGAATGAGAAAGACATGTTTAGAAACAGGTAGGAAGAGTATATACAGTTCTGTTTAAACCACAAACATTTTAGAGTGTTCTTTGTGTACTGCCTGACACAGAGAGGTGATCTCCCTGCGTGTAGTCAATACAACTACAAACAATGTTTGCTGGAACTTGGCTCAATTGACTTGTGATTGACCTCTCCTCCTAGGGTCTTCAGGGTTTCAGGGGGAATATTTTCTCCCACCTTCAATACCCAGTGACATTTTAAATGAAGCATTTAAAGCAAGTGAAAATTTGGCAGTAATCTTATATCCGCTATTCCTGGCAGTACCATTTATAGGCAAATATCAGTATGATACATTGCAGATTGAATGTCTGTTAATAGCTTCACAAATAATAATTCAATTGCCTATTGAAAAAAAAAGAGTATAAATTATAAGATATTTTATCAGCTATGATAAACACAGTGGTTGAAAACAAGTCACTCATTACAACTTTTGTAATGCAAACAGTGAGCAGATAGGGAAGGGAAGATAACTACAATTTACTTTACTTTAAATTTGTTTACAGTAAGGATCAGTTTTGCACAGAAGCCTTTGCTTTGGGAATTGTGGCTTATGAGTAAAAATTACTAAAGTTTAGGAAAATACCGTTAAACACATAACGTGTGTGGAAATTGCAGGTTTTCTTCCTGTTCACACTGGCATTCTCAAGGTACTCCAATTCCCCCCCATTTCCAAAATATATGTAGATTAGGCAAGTTGGCCTACTATAATTCATTCAATTCTTTGTTGTTCTACTATGGACAAGCAGTAGTACGTTCTAGGTCTTGTCTTGCAACCTGTGTTTCTGGGATAATCTTTGGCTTCACCAGTACCCCTATGCACACATTTTCCACTGAACTGTGGATAAATAAGCCATCAAGACATTAAGTATAGCTATTACAGTCCTTTTCCTTTCACTGTAATGTCAACACAGTAGTATAAAATATTGTATGCTTAAGGATATTTTACTTTACAGTTGGGAATGTTAAATAATAATACAAAACGAAAATATTCAGCAAATATTCTTAAGATCCTGAATTTAAATGTTTGTGTTGTTTTTTTAACGTCTACTACAGCACTGTCACAAAGGAAATTATGCATTTTTAAAAGATGAATGCCAAACGTTCATTTACAAAATGATTGTGTGCCAACAGCCAATCAGCTTCCAGATCTAGCGAGCTTTATCAAATGATAAAGCCCACTGGAACAGTGAAATGCCCAATTGTAAATTCAATAGAATTAAACAAATAAATGTGCGTATACCGGCTTAGCAAAAGATACACCAACAACAACAGTGCCAGGACACCTGAATGGAAGCTCAGTTCACAGGAAAGAGGCAATTGGTCCACAGTTTTAACTTCAGCAGGAACCAAAAATCACTCTGTATCAAAACCGGCTTCATGATGCCCCACCTCCAGCAAACTTTTTACAATGGAATACTACATGGACTATTCAGTAACTTTAATGTTACTTTCTCTGGCAATGTCCTCACCTTCACATAACTCCAGTCATGGTCATCTATCAAACATTAGAGCCCGGATCGATGGGCTCCATTGCTTAAATACAGTTAGTCAAGCTATCATTGTTGTGCACTTATGACAGCACTTTTAGGAGTGGTCAAACTCTTCATCTTGCCATGCTCCTTGCTGTTGTTCTTAAACCTGTCCCTTATACTGCAGAAACTACTGCTTTTGCATCTGCCACAATTGGCACCGGTACAGTGTCTTTTAGTAAGTTAATATTTGTTACTCTTCTCTATACTTAGTCTGAACAACAGTTAGGTAAAGCTGCCTAGCCGTGGCATTGATTAGCTGTAATTATACTGCACTGTGGTAACCTGCAATTATCAGAACTGTCAAGTAGCGGAGAGAAAGTCAAACATCTGAGAGGGGGATCTCTCAGAGGAGATCACAACCCTCGAGTAGCTAAAACAGTGCGTTACACTGAAACACAAATAGAACAACCCTGTCTTACAGCAAAAATAGTCTGTTAACACTTGAACATGGTGGAATTGGGCTAGAGATGCAGTTTTCTCTATCACACAAAATTTTCAAACACTTCCCCCTAATGTTTCCTTTAATTCGGACAGATTATATGTGGGATTGAAATCAGCAGCAAGCAAGAGTGCTGGTTAGGTCCAGATTAGGTTTATAATGTAGCATTTCAGGCTTTTCGCTACTGGATTCACCACTGACTGAAACAACAAGTAAAAAGAGAGGTGAGTCGGGATTAATGCAACAGTTTTACTTTCTCAGAGCTTTTTAAGTAACACATAGAACCCGGTCTCTCCATAAACTACTTCTTCCTGGAGGGAACTGGGGCACCCCTATATCTCCTTGCCCCCTGTGACCGGCTCCCCCAAACACGGCACACACGCCCTGTTCCCACATGGGGCTAACCTTCAACCCTGGAAACTACAATAAGTCCCCTTAATGATCAGAATCCCCAAATGATCTGCCCCACCCCCCAACAGAATGAACTGACAGACAGACACACACACAACACACTGCAGTTCCTCCACATAACAGTCCCAAATCGCTACAATATCATCAAACAATTAAGTCTCAATTCAAGCCTCCTTATTCTTAATTGTTTTTCCTGTTCCGGCCTTGACCACTTTGTTTGTATAACTTTTCTGTGTGTATTTTAGTTTGGTCATTACTCCATTTTGTTAAAACATCTGCGCTTTGAATACCTTTCTTTGTGAAAACATTAAAAACTTTTTTTTTTTTTATCAGGGCTACCTTATCTCAATCACTTCTGAAAGTTGTGTTCAGGCTTCTAACTGACTGTACACTGTTGTAAGAAATCCAATTTGTTAGATAATGGTAATAAAGTAATAGAGAGAAACAGGTGATAGAGACAGAGGATCAGCAAAGGTTCTGAGCCCCGTGAAGCCCAGATATGGGAGTAACAACCCCAGTTAATCAGTCAAACCTGGAATTAATCAGGACTTAAGAAAGGAAGTGATCCCAGATTTGGGTTTGTAGAATTTAGGGGAGAGGGTGTTGTTTAGTTTCTGAAGAATATTCTGAAGAATCTTGTAATCTTTGTGTTGATTCAACAAAAAGTGTTTCCTGTTCATTTGTTTGTCATGAAAAACAAAGCAGTCTGACCTTTTTTTGCGATAGTTGGAATCCTCAGAACTTTAATTCCCTACCTTCAATCACAATTTACTATGGAGCTGACATTTTAAGTTAATGTCTGGACTATGTGATAGACCCCCACACATAGTTGGGCCACCAAGCAATTGCTGATGCTGGTCAGTGTCTTTTTATTTACATTCCACCAAACAAAAAAAACATGCAGCCTGTGGGCAGCTAGCTGACTAAACTGAGCCCTGTCTCAGGTGTCCGTGACCAGAACAACTTCCCCTGCTGGAGAGCGTGGATTGAGCAGGGGAGTGCAGGACTTGGCACCCCTTGGCACAGTCACACTCAGTTGTATACAAGTAAAGTAAATGGAATACACTAAATACAAACAATCAAAAAACAACTCGACTAGCTAACTACAAAACAAGCTCCTCACCTACAGCATTCTCACAGTACATCAGAGGTCTCAAATGGCCTGGCAAGCAATTTCGTATGGCATGATATGAAATTATAGTGTAATCTGGCCCATGTTTTAAGACTTTTTATTTATTTATTTTCACTTTTTTCCCCCCTTTGATTCGTACTGAGTAGCCTAATTAAATAATTTTCTTGAAAGGGAGCATTATGAAAATTACCAGGGAAATGAGAGGGAGAGGTGAGCTATACAGCTAAGCAAAGGTTTATCGATGCAGCAAAATCTCTTCCAAAAAGCAAGAGTTTAGGTCAGTTATGTATAATATGGGAACATTCATAAATAGACTGGATAGGATCCTTGGATCACTTAGTTATTAATGGACACCAAACGAGTACAATGGGTTGAATGTTCTCTTCTCATTTGGAAACTTTCTTATGTTCTTCTTATGTTCTTCTGTGGTGAGTGAGCTGATAGCAAAAGCTGGAAAGCCATTTACACAAGGACAGTTTCTGAAGGATTCCATGCTGCAGGTAGCCAATATTGTCAGAGAAGAGGGTTTTATTCAGTAATATCAATCTATCAGAAAATACAATGGCAGAGCGGATTCATGAGTTATCAGGAGACATTAATGATCAACTATGCGAGAAAGCATACTCTGTGGTGCTTGATGAGGACTCTGATATGATATGAATTAATGACCATTTTGAAGTGACAGAAGAGTTACTCAGTTTGAGTCCAATGCATGGCCATACAACAACCAAGGATTTATTTAAGTTTCTGAGTGATGCGGTAGCTGTTCTTGGAAATGACAGGTCAGGATAATCACAGACAGCGCCCAGTTAATGACAGGGAGAAAAAATGGGTTTGTGGCACTTGTTCAGAGAAATTTGGAGGAAGAAAATGTAGATTCCGCGATCGTCCTGCACAACATTTTTCATCAGCAGGCACTTTGCAGCAAATGCTTTAAATTTGACATCTGTTGTGCTAAAATGTATTAATTGTATCAGATCCCGGGGCTTAAAACAATGCCATTTTCATGCCTTTTTCCTGCTGAGAAGCTGCAGCAGGAATTTGACCAGCAGTTTGCTGACATTAAGACACACAGTGCCATTTTTCAGATATTTACAGACCCCTTCTCTGTTGATGTGGACAGCGCCTCACATGTGCTACAAATGGAGCTTATTGACCTGCAGTGCAATACTGAGCACAAAGCCAAAATCAGAGAAGCACATGGAAAAGAAGACATGATTGGACAATTTCTGAGATAATTGCACCCATCCTCCCCAGAGCTGTCCAAAATGTTCAAGCGGATCATATGTCTTTTTGGAAGCACATACAGTTAGGTCCATGGACAGTGACACAATCATTATCATTTTGGCGCTGTATGCTGCCACAATGGATGTGCTTTAAGTGTAGACTTTCATCTTTAATTTGAGGGTAGTTTCAGTTTTGCCTTAGAAATCAAACAAACCAATCAGAGAGATAGCAAAAACATTAGATGTGGCCTAATCAACTATTTGGTACATTCTTAAAAAGAAAGAACACACTGGTGAGCTCAGGAACACCAAAAGGCCTGGAAGACCACGGACAACAACTGTGGTGGATGACAGAAGAATTCTTTCCCTGGAGGAAAACCCAGGAGGTAGGCGTATCTGTGTCAAAGCCAACAATCGAGAGAAGACTTTTTTTTTTGCTATCTCTCTGATTGGTTTGTTTTGATTTCTAAGGCAAAACGCCACAAGAACAAGCAGGAAGTAAAAACAGCTGCAGTGCAGGCCTGGCAGAGCATCACCAGGGAAGAAACCCAGCATCTGGTGATGTCTATGAGTTCCAGACTTCAGGCAGTCAATGACTGCAGCAGATTTGCAACCAAGTATTAAAACTCACAATTTTACATGATTATGTTAGTCTGTCCAAATATTTCTGAGCCCCTAAAATTGGGGGGACCACATCTTAAAATGGGTGTAATTCCTACACCATTCACCCAATTTGGATGTAACTACCTCAAATTAAAGATGAAACTCTATACTCTGTACTCTGTTTCCTTTCCAATCCATTGTGATGCCGTACAGAGCCAAAATGATGACAATTGTGTAACTGTCCAAATATATATGGACCTAACTGTATCTTTGTGAAAACTCTTCAGAGAATTCTACTGCTCAAGTAAAGACCACCAAAACAGAAATGTGTTGTATAGATATATTTTTCTAAGCATATACAGATATTGGTGTCAACTGTGGCTTTCTAGAATTGATGTGCCAATCCAAATAGTAGATAATAGTAGATAAACTTGTCTGGACCAAATCATCTGATTAAACCTCATTTCCTGATATGTAAGATCTGGGTGGTGGGACACCCTTAGCAAAATCTGCAATAGGTTACGGTCATAAATTATGTGAATTCCATTAAAATGAACAAGACAGAAAAGCTAAAGAAAGCAACTTACCAAATGTACCATTTCAACTGTCTTTTCAAGAAGTATAATCGGGAAAAATAATGTGTCTCAGTACAACTAACATTAAATTGGTGGTTAATTAGAAGTGCAGTTTTAAAACACTGTGTATTTACCCATAAAAAATCTCTGACCAGGTTAAAATCTCTTGGAAGTCTCTCTGAAGTCTTCTATAAACACAAAAAGTTGAGTGTTTTTCATCAGTAAAATATTTTGTTACTAAATCCAGATGTTGTTAAGGTCTTTCAGTCTTATAAGATACAGAGAGCACTTTTTAGTGAATACTAAAGGACGCAGATGTGGACTGACTATACCACAGAGGAATAAAATGCAGCTCTTTCAGGCAATCTGAATACTCAGAGTATCACAAATTCAATAAACAAATAAAATACAACCGTGCAGGTAGCAAAGCACAATAAACAAGCTTTGACTGAGAAAATGGGATTTTGTTCCCCGAATCACAGTTCCAGTTGCATTGTAAATTCTGAGAGCTTTATTTTTCTAAATAGTTAACATCTGGTCATATTACTTTTTTATGGAATAAGTCATGCTTGGCTTATGTTCAATTCTATGAATTTAAGAAATTATAGTCCTCTGGAATGCTGAGGGGGTGGTGGCAGTGGTGATGGAGGGTTTTACAAACAACTGAATAAGAAAAAATCCAAACTGTAATACTCTTTGAAGAAGGCAGCTGCAGATGCCATAATGAATGTGTAGATTCACTGTTACAGAAACTGAGAAACAAACTAAAAATTATTGATGCATGCTCCCCCCAACCAATTAACAGATAAGAACTTTCTCCATTAACTTAACACAACAAAAACCCCTCCACACCCTGTTGTTTTCCCAAGACTTCAATGTAATAAAGATAATGCAACATACCAGGTGATATCCTCTGTATATTCCTCGTAGGTCTATGTTCAAGTCCAGAGCAGGCTCAATGGAAAATATTTAATTGATGCTAAACACGAAGTGGTTATTTAAATCTCGATCTGTAGGGATGTGTGCAGAGACGGGTGTATAGGTGCAGGTTTCTCTGTTACTCTTGAGCAGCAATTTTTTTTTGTAAATGATGGCCTTCAAACATACCATTAGAGTCCGGAAGGGTGGAGGGGATGTATCTTCTTGGGACAAGAGCAGCCAATTGCAATGTACCCCTGCAAACAGAGGGGAGGAAAGCACATTCAAAAATAGTCCCAATTGTATAACATGCAGCCCTAAGTAACTCCCAATGTGTGTGTGTGTGTGAGAGAGAGAGAGAGAGAGAGAGAGAGAGAGAGAGAGAGAGAGAGAGAGAGAGAGAGAGAGAGAGAGAGAGAGAGAGAGAGAGAGAGAGAGAGAGAGAGAGAGAGAGAAAACAAGAAAATGATCCCAACCCAGGGTGATCATTACTAAGCCAGAAACCCTGACTCCCATGCTGAATTTGTATGTACAAAACCCTTTTGGTAAATTACTTAAGTTATTGTCCTTGCACAACTGGTAGTTGTAACAAAGACCTTCTTAAATAAAGCTGGAGAACAAATGTAGGAGCCTTGTCACCAATGTACAGTTAGGTCCATAAATATTTGGACAGTGACACAATTGTCCTAATTTTGGCTCTGTACAACACCACAATGGATTTGAAAAGAAAGAATCAAGATGTGCTTAAAGTGTAGACTTTTATCTTTAATTTGAGGGTAGATACAGCCAAATATCCATACCACACGAAAGTTACAGTTTCCCAGGCAAAGCATTATGGTACCTTTAACCCTTTACAAGTAATACATATAAGTAGTTTCCCATATAATCAAATAAAATCAAATTCTTTCCACTTACATATCAATCAAGAAATTATCCTTAATTAAGTCACAACAAGAGAGATAGCAGAAACATTAGGTGTGGCCAAATCAACTATTTGGTACATTCTTTAAAAGAAAGAACGCACTAGTGAGCTCAGGGAAACCAAAAGACCCGGAAGACCACGAAAAACAACTGTGGTGGATGACAGACAGTATCTGTGTCAAAGTCAACATTCAAGAGAAGACTTCACCAGAGTAAATACAGAGGGTTTACATCAAAATATAAACCGGAAACAGAAAGACCAGATTAGAGTTTGCCAATAAACATCTAAAGAACCCTGTACAGTTCTGGAACAACATCCTAAGTACAGATGAGACAAATATCAACTTGTACCAGAATGATGAGAAGAGAAGAGTATGGAGAAGGGAAGGAACTGCTCATGATCCGAAGCATACCACCTAATCTGTGAAGCATGTTATGGCATGGGCATGTATGGCTGCCAAGGGAACTGGTTCTGGCAAAGTCAATCACCTGACCTGAATCCAACTGAGCATGCACGTAGATAATCTATACTCTGATTGTTTTTTTTTTATTACTAAGGCAAAACTGAAGGCAAAACACCCCAAGAACAAGCAGGAACTAAAGACAGCTGCAGTGCAGGCCTGGCAGAGCATCACCAGGGAAGAAACCCAGCATCTGGTGATGTCTATGGGTTCCAGACTTCAGGCAGTCATTGACTGCAAAGGATTTGCTGCCAAGTATTGAAACTCACAATTTAATTCATGATTATGTTAGTTTGTTCAAATACTTTTGAGCCCCTAAAATTGGGGGGACCACATCTAAAAATGGGTGTAATTCCTACACCGTTCACCCAATTTGGATGTAACTACCCTCAAATTAATGATGAAAGTCTACACTTAAATCACGTATTGATTGTTTCTTTTCAAATCCATTGTGGTGGTGTACAGAGCCAAAATGATGACAATTGTGTCACTGTCCAAATATTTATGGACCTAACTGTAAGTGGTCAACTTTGCTCCTTCCGATCATTATTTTTTCCTCTTCAATGCCAATGTCTTTCATAGATAAGACAAGGCTAACATGATCATATTCTTTAGAATCACTCTGGTAATTCTTGTACAGTAAAATAACAGAATAATGACAAATTAAAATCATATATGGTGAAAAAAGGGAGTTGTTGGTTGTTTTTGTACTTTTTATTATTATTATTCTTGGCAGATGCCCTTATCCAGGGCAACTTACAACATAAGTGCAAACAAAGTGCAAAAATACAGTCAAGTACAAGGCATCAATCAATACAAATTCAATTTAACTAAAACATAGCAATACAAAATAATACATTTTACAAATTCCAATTTACAATTTACACAAGTACAGTAAGTGAGGTCCTACATCCTGGACGGTGAAAGCTAAGTGCTGTCAAGATGTAGGGTCACAGTCAAGGGCTATGGGAAGGGAGCAAGGAGGAAAACAATCATGAACGTGAGAAGCATAATAAGAACTGTGAAGTGCTATCTAGCAGGGATAGAGGACTAATATTACAAGTACTGTCGGAAAAGATGCGTCTTGAGTAAGCGCTGGAATGAGGTCAAGGACTCTGCCGTTTTGACTTCGGTGGGCAGGTCGTTCCACCATTTAGGGGCCAGGGATGAGAAGGAGCGGCTCTGGAGGAAGGAGAGTGGAGAGGAGGTAGAGTTAGTCTTCTGGCACTGGAGGGGATGTATGGAGAAACGAGTGTCTGAAGGTAGCTTGGTGCAGTGTGGTCGAGATGGTGAGGTGAGGGTCAATGTCTTGAACGGAATGCGTGCTGCTATCGGGAGCCAGTGGAGGGAGCGGAGCAGTGGAGTAGCGTGTGCAACCGTGGCAGAGAGAATACCAGATGATCCGCAGAGTTCTGGATGAGCTGGAGCGGGCGGGTAGTAGATGCAGGCAGGCCGGCCAGGAGGGAGTCGCAGTAGTCCAGGTGGGAGAGGACAAGTGACTGGACGAGCAGCTGAGTCGAGTAGTCGGTGAGGAAGGGACGGATCCGTGGTATGTTGCTCAGGAAGAATCTACAGGTGCGTGTCAGCGTGGTGATGTGCTGGGTGTAGGAGAGCGCAGGATCGAGGGTGACTCCTAGATTTTTAGCGGAAGAAGAAGGAGAGAGTGTGGTGGATTCCAAGGGGATCGAGATGGGGAGGTCAGCAGAAGGTGAGGAACAGTGGGGGAAAAACAGGAGATCCGATTTGGAGAGGTTGAGCTTGAGGTGGTGCGAGTGCATCCAGGCGGAAATGGCAGACAAGCAGGAAGAGATGTGAGAGGGGATGAGAGGGTCAGAAGAGGGAAAAGACAGGAAGATCTGGGCATCATCAGCGTAGAAGTGGTAGGAGAAACCATGGGAAGCAATGAGGGGGCCCAGGGAGCGAGTGTAGAGAGAGAACAGGAGGGGGCCCAGGACGGAGCCTTGGGGAACGCCTGTGAGGAGAGGTTGGGGGGTGGATGAGGAGCTTCGCCATGTCACTTGGTAGGACCGGTCACTGAGGTAGGAGGAGAACCAGGTGAGAGCAGTCCCAGAGATTCCAAGGTCAGCGAGGCAGGAGAGGAGGATGGAGTGATCAATGGTGTCAAATGCTGCAGAGAGGTCAAGGAGGATGAGGACGGAGGAGAGGGAGGCTGCCCGAGCACATATGAGGGAGTCAGTGACTGCCAGGAGAGCCGTCTCAGTGGAGTGAGCTGTGCGGAAGCTGGATTGCAGAGGATCAAGGAGTGAGTGTTGGGACAGAAAGTCAGAGAGCTGACGGTGGACCGCCTGCTCGAGAGTCTTTGAGAGGAAGGGGAGTAGGGAGACAGGGCGGTAGTTCTGAGGAGAGGTGGCATCAAGGGTTGGTTTCTTGAGCAGTGGGATGACAGCAGCTTGTTTAAATGCAGAGGGGAAACAGCCAGAGAGGAGTGAGGAGTTGAGGAGGGAGGAGATGAAGGGGAGAAGATCAGGAGCGGTTGCTTGGAAGAGGCGAGAAGGGAGAGGGTCCAGGGCACACGTCTTTTGGTTTTAACATGCCAGCTATTGTAGAATTACTGCATATACATCTAGATTCTACTGGGAACAATTATTATAGTGTACATGAATTAGAATATCCCATTGCTTCAGTAGTTTGAATGCATTGTGCAATGTGAAATATAACTTATACCTGGAACTGGTAAATTGGCAAATTCCTGTTCTCCTATTAATTGAACTTGCACTAACAAGAACAAACCAAAGAGGTATATCATGGTAACTGACAGGCCATTATATATAATACAAAAACAAATAAAAACCACTTAATAGAACTGGAATATGATGAATACTAATGAATATACACAGCCCTCCAGGAACTGGATTTGAGACCACTAGTTTAGGAGCTCAAAGAAGAGCTGGGTGTTTGAGTTTTTGTATGTATTTTATTTTGGAGCACTTGTACACTGTCATTAAATAAACCTGCACTTTTGCACTATACCCGTGCTTGTTAATTTCCTGAGGCCCCCTCCCAGAATGGAACAAGGAGAAAGAGAAGCAAGAGCTCAAGTGGGAGAAAAAAAAAGGCTAATTTTATGTAAAAAATAATGTGATATATTGTCTACTAAGAAAGTTAGGAAGTAGAAAATAACCACTTTTTTTAACAACGGCCTTGGGTTCCAACGCATCTCCAACCACCGTCCCTGCTTGGTTGTCGGTTCCTTTCCTGGGGCTTCCTTGCCTTTGCTCTTGATAATGCTCTTGACCATGCTTCAAGGGATATTCAAGGACTTTGACATTTTTATATGACCAGATCTGTGTCTTTCAACAACTTTGTCTTGGAGTTATTTTGAAAGCTTCGTGCTCGGTCTTTGCTTTGATATGCAATACCCAGGAGAGAGAACTTACAAGAATGGCAGAATATATCTTGAAATCATGTGAATCACTACAATTTAACACAGGTGCAGGATACTTAACTTGGGAGTGACACTGAAGGCAATTGATTACAACTGAGCTCATTTACATTGCTATTACAAGGGTTGCTGACCGGTTTATAAGAAAAATTCCCCCCACAAAAAATTACTTTCACAGTTTTCTATAAATCATAATCAAAATCAGTTACAAGTCTTTTCAGAGGTTTTCAGTCACTGGAACCCATAATCTGACAATCTGACAGTTTATTTATTTACAGTCCCTATTATTAATCTTCTCCAGTGTACAGTTTTTGCAATAAAAAACAGCAAAAGGAGATGATAATACTAAAGGGTGGGAAAAAAAAAATAGTGCAGGTGTGAAATTATTTTGAAACAATCATATAAATAAATGAATGTTCAGTCAAATTAATCACTAATTCTAATTCCCAGGGGAGTCATCTAAATTCATGTTAGTGGAATTAATTCAGCTTAAAGCACAACTATCAGTTTCTTAAATGATGGTTTATGTCCTCATGTGTTGTTAGAAACCTGTGATTTTTTGTTAATTCTATCGATGTTTAACACTTCTAAAATCTACCCTGTCAGCACAATTAAAATTATTTTTATCATTAGGTTAAAGGTCTTTTCATACTGGACACATCGTGTGAGGCATGAAAGTCTGGCATACTAGCCAGGTTGCTTCAAACCAAAGGCATACAAAATTGACTGTGTCCTTTTTGTGTTTTTTGCATTGGGCGTATAAAAGACATGTTGCTATGATAACAAACACCATTAACAACCTAGCTGACAAACTAATGGATTTGTAAATACAGATGTAGCACTGTATACAGAGCATTATGAGGAAACAAAAAAGGTTACAATAAAAAATAAAACATATACAATGGAAACTAGTCAAATCAGTCCCAAGATGAGGTTTAAAACAATGTAATGTGTTAGCATTTTCAGACTGTGCCCCCCATCATCCTTCATTAGTAACTTCCCCAAGTTGCAGCTGTACGTTACTGCTGGCATAACAGGGCTCATAGTGTATGAGCTCATTATGATGACATCACTCCTCTGATTGTAGGAGAGTGTACAAATCCCCCACGTCAGGAGACCGGCCTTTTGGCAAAGCAGGTTTGTCATTCTGCTGGTGAGAAAAGAGGATATTTGTGATATTTGTGAGCATAAAGCATGCAAATGTGATGTCTCCAGTCTGCAGAGTTTCTGTGTGGTTTAAAGGTTGGCCCATAATTGTATACATTTTGCCAAGTCCTATGGCACTTTCTACATGTATGTGTTTTTAACCATATCTCATACAAATATTCTTGTGGAAAAATACAGAAATGTTACCAGACATTGAACATCAAACCCCATGTCTGCCATGACTGAATCACCTGGGGCCAGTTGTACTAATAGGATCAGAAAACAGGATCGGATCCGGGCTCACTGGATCCGAATCATGAAAAAGCATTGTACGAAGCAGATCCGATTATTAAGCAGGGTGTGCGTTTATAAACCTTTATAAAACTATACTGTGCTATTGCTGATGACTTTATTAATTCAATAATCTTAGACGTACACTACATTTCCCAATACATGTTATTGTCAGTATGCCTATCGTTGCCACTGGATCTGACACGATAATTTGTAGTCCGTCATCCGAAAAGTTAACCATCAAGTACAGGGCACATTGGAACCGTTAAAACCTCACAAAGTACACAAACTTTCCAGTTTCTTAAAAAAGGTGAATTTTAAGAAATGTCTTAAAACTATGTAGTAGGGGCGCTTCTAAAAGCTATAGTAGTTTAAAATGGGGGTGCTGGAGAAATAAGAGCTTTTACATTATTTTTTACAATAATGTAAATAAAAACCTAATCGCACACAAACTATACATCACCCTAAAGACGTGAAAGCAGAATGCACTGTTCAACAATATTTTTTATTTGAAAGTGCAAATCTTTGTAAATAATGTCACATTTTCGTTGATTATCTCTGTTTAACCAGACTTGTCTACATTGATAATATTACCTATTTGCTGAAATCTGCCTGTTGCAAAATATCTCAACGCTAAACGCAGCTTCAAACATTTTGGAAATGAATGACTGTGCTTCAATGTAGGTCCTAATCAATTATATCTGTGAGGTTAAATATGCTTCATGCTGTTAATCTGTACCGCATTCATACGTCTTCCTCCTGAAAAACCTATAAAGGCTTGCCTGTCTTTAAATACCTGCGGTACGTTTGACGCGGGCGAAGTAGATGAAGTATACAGAGTTCCTGCATTTTAAAAAGTCGGATCAAGCTCTGATCCTGATCAAAAGCAGGATAATTTTTGAGCTTGGATCTGAGCTCAGATTGAGCCCTGATCCATTTAGTACAACACAATTGAGATCAAGATCAATATCAGATCCCGTTAGTACAACCCGCCCCTGGTACCTGGTTCATGAGTTCACTGCGTTCCACAATTTATTGATCAGAGGTGGAACCACCATAAGCATCTGACATGAAACTAACCCTACAACATGGTGTTACATCTACAAGTGCTTTGAGAGTATTTCTGTTAACAACGACGTGTTGATGTTGTGTTGCTGTTGCTTTTGGATTTTTTAGGATTTTCAAAATCATCCACCGTAAATGTGAATTTTGCCTTGAAATCAGTGAGTGCATAGAAGTAACAAATGTTCTTTTCATCAGACCAAATATCAATCTCTCTCCATGGATTATGCATAAACATGATCCAAGTTAGAAAAATATTTTACACATCTGTTTCGAACATGTTCAACATCCTGCTGAGTTCAGCATTAGTCTTGGAAGTTCTACACATCATTATTGTGAGGAACAACTGTTCTTGCACAGGAATAGTAGACTGTGTCATTTACATAAACCAAGTAAATCAACTTCTCCTAAAGAAGCCAGAACCTCACACAAATCAGCATAACTTATCCTTGAAATCCTCAACACTTGTTTGATGTGCTGAATCATGGTGTGAACTATGAACCTGATTCCCATACCTGTCAACACTCTTGTTTTTCCTGGGAGTCTCCCATATTTCACACCCATTTCCCGCCCCCCTCCCGTTTTGTTATTTCTCCCGGGAAACTCCCATAATTTGGCCAAACCTCGTTATATAAATAATGAAATCAATATATTATTCCAAGGGTGTCCAGTTGCCAGATCTTGTATGAAATGCATCCTACTCACACACTCGACACATCATACGAATTTCAACCCATTTTTGACCTCAACCTGGTAACCTGCAACCCAGTTGCGCTGTTGATATCTGCGCAGGTAGTAGAGCCAAGTTGAATCAAGCATCACTGGTAGAAATGGGAGGAGAAGACTCAGGTGGTGCTCCGGCGAAAAAAACAAAATATATATGTACATTTAACAACAGCTGGACGGAAGAATTTAATTTCATATCTCGAAGCCATATCAACAATGCCCACGCCTACGCCTATCGGACAATATGGGAAAAATGACGTTACCCAGAACATTAAATCACAATGGCACAATCGCGCAGCGGAAGCACAGATGAGCACACCGGCCATTCCGACCTTCATCACTAAGGGACGGACGGACGGAGCCCAATTCCCCCCCCCCCCCCGCTCCCGGATTTTGGTACCCAAATGTTGACAGGTATGCTGGTTCCCCAAAAAAGTAATAACTGCTGAGCCTGCAAGAATATTACCTAGACATGGGCCCATTTGGCTACTTTGCTGTGAACCAAGTAAGGGTAAACATAACCAATAACAGATGTACATTGACCTTTATGGATAAAAAGTCAAGTTGAGACCCGACAGGCTCCTGAGGTAACTGGGGAAGCAGTACAAAGGGGTTTAGTCTTCCTATACAATACCAGCAGACCAGTATTTCTCCATAGAAAAGTACACTGCAGCATAGAATATTCTACAATAGAATTGGACAGAAAAAAAACATATTCTTAACCTGTGTCCTAACACAATTACAACAACAATTTCAGAAACTGTGGTACTTGTCCTTTTACAATCAAGTCCTTGTCTTTTTTTAAATATTTTTCAGGACTCACTTTAAAATAAAAATTAAATTAATGCAACTGGAATCCTTCAAGCATAAGAAAGGTGAATCAAATCCCATTTTGATAATTCACATCATTAACAATACCACTCAAGCGGCTATAATTAATAAAAAGGTCCGTATAGTGGCAAGACAAAGGATAGCCTAAAGTTTTCATTAGTTTAATTCATTATCCATGCTTTTACATTAAAAGAACATTTTAAGAAGTCAGTTTAATTCTGTTTCCAACAGTCTGTCTGGTATACTTTCTAATGTAAAATACTCCTGTCTTGTGTGTGTGCTGAAATAGAGTTCCTGCACCACAAGACCTTTTTCCACAGAATGGGTCCGCACCAAATTTAGTTTAATAATTGCAGGAAACATGGTTAAAGCCACACTATTTGAGGGAAGGGCCACCAAAGAAGCCATTGGGCAACGTTCCCAACCAGGAATTATTTATTTATTTGTTTTTATGTGGTCGGGGGCCCAGAAAAAGCCAACTCCATGTAATAACACACTCAGATGTCAAACAATTATACAGTACTTACATCAGAGCACAGCGCTGCCAACTTTATTGTTAAGGAGTCTATCTGACACATAGGCCCGATAATTTACATTAGATTATTGCCTGATAAAAGGAATCACTAGATTTACATCATTTTTATCTCCCTTCATGGAATGCAGTTAGGATTTACATTTTTTAAAGAATAAAAACATATCTAATTTTCTTTTATTTTTTGCATTTATCAGGTTAAAACAAATACAAGACCAGCTTTAACACCTATAATTACTTTTTACAAGCATGGTTAATATGAAAATGTAGTTGTTTTAGTCTCTTATTTCCAGACAAGATAACTATTCAAGGTTTTCTTGTAATCTTTGCCAGTAAATACATTATAAAGTATTCAAGTATTCAACACTCATCTGGTGTTCATGCTACATTATCAGAGATGTGTAATTTCAAGCATCACATGCACACATTCTTTAATTCACATGGATCATAATGGGCAGCATGTGTACATCGTCTGCACCGACACATTAAAATGTAATAACATGATCAATAAACCACATGGAGGAAAAATAATATTCCTTCCATATGGGGAATTGAACAGGAAGCTACAGCTCAGCCACTTGGAACAGGGTACAGTGGGCCCCGTCACATCCAATTTCAATCCTGGAAATATTTTAAAATATAGTTTTCACTTGCAGATTATAATAATGACAAACCTGCAATGTAGCATATACATTAAGAACAATAATATTTCCCCAATGGCTTCTTAATAAATTTTCAGTTACATTATATTGTTAACTTATTTCAATTATTGGATACTCATTTAAATTAATCATTGTAAAGCTTTGTCCTCTGATTAAGTCTGCAGGACTATCTACATTTAAATTTAAAGTAGAATGAAGTGCTTTTTTTTTTTTAATGTGTCAATGGTGTATCTGTATAAACCAACGCAGTAAATCTGCGTTTCCCGTCACTGTATTTATGGAGTTTATTTAGACACTGCGGACTAAATAACGACAGGAACTCAAAGTTTTGGTTCCACTGTATCAATATGTCTACTTTAAATTTCAGTCAATGGAGACAAAAACGGAGACTCTCTTTAGTCTCCATGTGAGCAAAACATTAAGGATGATTTAAAAAAAAATATATATATACACGTCAGTAGCACTGTATTCACAGTCTGGCATTAAACACTAAAGACCTGTCAAGTTGTACTGCAAACAGGCTGTGTATTCAGACGAAGGGCGAGAGGTTGGGCACTTTGATGTTGATGTCCCCGATGTTGATGTTTCGGGGGATCTCTGGCAGGTTCATGTTCTTTACTGCAGACACCGCACGGGCTGGTGCGGCAGACAGGCCACCCTGAGGACCAAAGAAAGACAAAAACTACCTCAAATCAGTAATTTCTACCAGGAAAGGCAGGCTAGACTGAAACCATTATAAATACTTATGGTCAGCAGCAGTCGACAAGTAAGAAGTTACTACTCTAGAGGCAGAGTATGAAAGAAGTCTTGCTCAGACAGATTTAGGAAGCTAGCTGTTTTTTGCCCAGAAGACTGAAGATCTCATAAGGACTTGATTGAGGTTATCAAAAATCCCGAGCTGAAAAAGTCAATCTAGGGGGACATCTTTAGGATTGACAATCATCCAAAGATGCATAAATACAAGTGGAAAGTATGCTTAAGGAGTATTCAGGAGAGAAAATATAGAAGCTGGTTCTTTTTACAGAAAGAGCTGTTGTTTTAGCTGATTCTGGATGAGTTGAGAAAAGGACATAATGGGTAATGGATCTTCAAGATATGAGCAACCAAACCTAACCAAACCTTAGGACCAACTGCACCAACTGCATGAACTAGTCAATAACTCTGATTAAATAACAAATTATAATTATTTATTTAATGTGTTATTTACTAGTCCATGTTTAAACTATGATTAAATCCAGGCTATTATACTTTAATCAGGTTGCATAAATCCAGGTTTTATATTTAATCATAGTTTAAAATTAATCCAAGTATTCTTAATCCAAGATTAAAATATAATATTGCACCACTGTTTTTAACCCAGGTTTGAATGTGAAATGTCGATCGATTTTAAACTGGTACATCATGGCTGTGTGTGTGTGTGTGTGTGTGTGTGTATATATATATATGAGAGAGAGATAGAGAGAGCACTAATTACTAATAATTAATTTAAGTAGCAAGTGCTTCTCAAAGGTTTTCATTGCTTATTTTATCTACTCTCACCTCAGAAATAATAGTTGTTACTATAAGAGAAAAGATTTCTCATGAGGATGTATAAACTCTACTAACGTAACTCGTAACACATCAGAACAGAAAACTAAACATATTATAATTAAGATTAAATATTTATGAAAATAACTTCTGTAAACAATAAACAGAATAGGCCTTAACTTGAGGAGCAAAGTGCTAACCACATTATCTCAATGTAGTGAAAATGGTCATAAAATTAAAATAACACTAGTAACCACTATATTATCTAATTACAGTAACGTATTTCATGTAACATGGTGCAATTTCAAATTTTTATAATGTTTAAATACATGAAAGTGCAATAACTGTCACTTAATCATAAATCTAGGATTAGTCACTTAACCTAAAATGTAATCATCCTGGTTTTGTGGTGCAATGCAACAGTGATTAAAAGTAGTCTTGTGTTCTGCATTAAGTAATTGTACATTACAACTAAACCAAGATTTTTCCAGAATCCATGCTGGTTAGAGCTAAACACTTAACCAGTTAACTTACATTAAACCAACACTAATCATATACTGTTACAATAATCTAAGAGGGTTCAAAATTCTGTTATGTACATTTCAGTAACAGGAAGAGGAAGCAGTAGCTTTCCTAAATGTACACATGGAATAAATGTGGAATAAAAATATATTTAGTCCCATTATGAATAACTTGTTCTGGTTGTGTTACATTTTATAGCGGAATAAAGTGCTTAATTAAAAGAAATAACACTAACGTTAATGGAGCTGTAATACTAATTTCTTAAGATTTATTGACAGACAAGGCTGTCCAATTTCTGTATAGATGATGAAAAAGCTGACCTCAGACTTCTCTAGACGATTCTGATGTTCAACCTGAGCCACTATCTCATTCATGTTGGTCTCCAGCACCATCCCCCCCATCACCACTTCCTGGAGGATATAGTGAACCTGAAAGATAGACACACAGTACACAATAACTTCTTCACTCCTGGTACTGGGGAATATCTCATGATTTATTTCCTACAGAAATCACAGTTCCTAAATGTAAAACTGATCTGTAAAATGAAATGTTTGAAATGTTTTAAGATTACTGTTATTATTTATTTATAATATTTTATTATTATTGGAATAATAATTAAAAAGATACCTTGGTCATCTTGGAGTAGGGTCAATAAACTATGCTTTAGTCATTTAATTAATACATTCAATTTGATTCAATCAGTATGCAAGTGACAAACATTTGTCAAAAAACATGAGTGTTTGAACACACAGAGCCATATTCATAAAGCATTATACACCACACTAGGTTTATAACTAATAGGAGAACACCACAAATTAGGTTGTTATTTTACAGATACCTGTTTACAATTGTATTGTACCAATCAAGGAATCACATTAATGCCAGAGACATTTTTTCCATTTTGCAAAAAATTAACTTCAGAACAATCTGGCAATAATCATAGATGGTTCATATTTGCAATATGAATATTTGGCAAATCATCTTGCATTCCATTACCCCAAAACATTTGAATTGCTATGTTATTATACACAGAAAACACCAATTAACTGATTTCCTCTGTATATTATGTAGGTCGGAATGAGTGTGGTGCTATTGTATGGCAAGCCATTGTGACATTTAATCCATAATTGTTGATATCAAGAATGATCTGGTATTTGTGATATCAGAAATTGTATTCTTGATATCAAAAATGCATACTAAATAGCATCCGGTTCCTATTTTTGATATCAAAAATGAATACTAATTAGCTTTCTGTTTTATTTTTGAGATCAAAAATGAATACTAATTAGGTTCTGGTTTTATTTTTGATATCAAAAATGCATACTAATTAGCATCCGGTTCTATTAGCATCGGTTCTTGCTTCTTGCTTCTATTCTGTCAGCCGATTAGCCCTCATAATAAGAGATGCCACAGCTTGTTCTTTCATTTGATATAAGATACACATGGTACAAACTATCAAGGAAAAGAAAAGAATACCCGCACACTTACTTATAGCTCCAAAAAATCATAAAAAGTATTTATTTAGCCCATGCTTCTCAGGTTTTTTCTATAAAATAGAGTGTCAATCTAATAGAAGTGTCATCATTGATCTCTGGCCAGCTTAGTGAAGACTGGTATGTGGTTAGGGCAAGGTGCAGGCACTGTTGGGGATGCACATTTTTTATGCAAATGCAGCGATGATGTTTTATAAAGAAATGATCAGTCTATAATTTTAATGGTAGGTGTATTTTAACAGTGAGAGACAGAATAACAACAACAAAAATCCAGAAAAACGCATTTCAGAAAAGTTATAAATTGATTTGCATGTTAATGAGGGAAATAAGTATTTGATCCCCTATCAATCAGCAAGATTTCTGGCTCCCAGGTCTCTTTTATACAGGTAACGAGCTGAGATTAGGAGCACTCTCTTAAAGGGACTGCTCCTAATCTCAGCTCGTTACCTGTATAAAAGACACCTGTCCACAGAAGCAATTAATCAATAAGATTCCAAACTCTCCACCATGGCCAAGACCAAAGAGCTGTCCAAGGATGTCAGGGACAAGATTGTAGACCTACACAAGGCTGGAATGGGATACAAGACCATTGCCAAGCGGCTTGGTGAGAAGGTGTCAACAGTTGGTGCGATTATTCGCAAATGGGAGAAACACAAAATAACTGTCAGTCTCCCTCGGTCTGGGGCTCCATGCAAGATCTCACCTCGTGGAGTTTCAATGATCATGAGAACGGTGAGGAATCATCCCAGAACTACACGGGAGGACCTTGTTAATGATCTCAAGGCAGCTGGGACCATAGTCACCAAGAAAACAATTGGTAACACACTATGCCGTGAAGGACTGAAATCCTGCAGCGCCCGCAAGGCCCCCCTGCTCAAGAAAGCACATGTACAGGCCCGTCTGAAGTTTGCCAATTAACATCTGAATGATTCAGAGGAGAACTGGGTGAAAATGTTGTGGTAAGATGAGACCAAAATCAAGCTCTTTGGCATCAACTCTACTTGCCGTGTTTGGAGGAGGACATGGAGGTGGAAACATTATGCTTTGGGGGTGTTTTTCTGCTAAGGGGACAGGACAACTGCACCGCATCAAAGGGAGGATGGACGGGGCCATGTACCGTCAAATCTTGAGTGAGAACCTCCTTCCCTAAGCCAGGGCATTGAAAATGGGTCGTGGATGGGTATTCCAGCATGACAATTACCCAAAACACACAGCCAAGGCAACAAAGGAGTGGCTCAAGAAGAAGCACATTAAGGTCCTGGAGTGGCCTAGCCAGTCTCCAGACCTTAATCCCATAGAAAATCTGTGGAGGGAGCTGAAGGTTCGAGTTGCCAAACGTCAGCCTCGAAACCTTAATGACTTGGAGAGGATCTGCAAAGAGGAGTGGGACAAAATCCCTCCTGAGATGTGTGCAAACCTGGTGGCCAACTACAAGAAACGTCTGACCTCTGTGATTGCCAACAAGGGTTTTCCCACCAAGTACTAAGTCGAAGGGGTCAAATACTTATTTCCCTCATTAACATGCAAATCAATGTATAACTTTTTTGAAATGCGTTTTTCTGGATTTTTTTGTTGTTATTCTGTCTCTCATTGTTAAAATACACCTACCATTAAAATTATAGACTGATCATTTCTTTGTCAGTGGGCAAACGTACAAAATCAGCAGGGGATCAAATACTTTTTTCCCTCACTGTAGCCTAATATATATGCATGCTAATATTAGGGACATTCATTTTTTTTGCTGAGTATATATATATATAGGAAGGTCAACGTGCATCACAAGGCATTTTCAGATAAGAACATAAGAAGATAAGAAAGTTTTCAAACAAGAGGAGGCCATTCGACCCATCATGCTCGTCTGGTGTCCATTAATAACAAAGTGATCCAAGGATCCTATCCAGTCTGGTTTTAAATGTTCCCAAATTTTCAGCTTCATCCACATTGCTGGGGAGTTTGTTCCAGATTCTAACAACTCTCTGTGTGAAGAAGTGTCTTCTGTTTTCTGTCTTGAATGCCTTGAAGCCCAATTGCCATTTCTGTCCCCGGGTGCTTGTGTCCCCTGCTGATCTGGAAAAGCTCCTCTGGTTTGATGTGGTTGATGCCTTTCACGATTTTGAAGACTTTAATCAAGTCCCCACATAGTCTCCTCTGTTCCAGAGTGAAAAGGTTCAGTTCCCTCAGTCTCTCAGTAGGACATTCCCTTCAGACCTGGAATAAGTCTGGTTGCTCTCCTCTGAACTGCCTCTAGAGCAGCGATATATTTCTTGAAGTGTGGAGCCCAGAACTGTACACAGTATCCAGATGATCTCTAACTAGCGCATTGTACAGTCTGAACATCACTGCCCTTGTTCTCAATTCTACACTTTTGACAATATACCCTAACATTCTGTTTGCCTTTTTTATTGCTTCCCCACATTGTTTGGATGGAGAAAGTGAGGAGTCCACATAGACTCCTAGGTCTTTCTCATGCGTTACTTCATCTAGTTCTATTCCTCTCATAGTGTAATTATAGTGGACATTTTTGTTACCTGCATGTCATACCTTGCACCAGCCAGGTGTCAGCCCACAACTGAATATTATCTAAGTCCCTTTGAATAGCCTGTGATGCCAAGATTGTATCTGCTGAGCCACCTATTTTAGTATCATCTGCAAATTTGAGAATTTTGTTGACTATCCCAGAGTCCAGATCATTAATATAGATTAGAAAAAGCAAGGGCCCTAGTACTGATCCCTGTGGAACTCCACTAACAACCTCACTCCAGTTAGAAGCGACTCCTCTAATCGACACCCTCAGTTTCCTAGACATCAACCAGTTCATAATCCATCTACTTACATTACCCTGAATGCCTACAGCTTCCAATTTGAGGCTCAGTCTTTGGTGTGGAACCTTATCAAAAGCTTTCTGAAAATCTAAGTATATCATATCATATGCTTTCACATGATCTACAGCTGCAGTTGCACATTCAAGAAATTCTAATAGATTAGTAAGACATGATCTGCCTCGTCTAAATCCATGTTGACTATCTCCAAGAATATGGTTTTCATTAAGATGCTCCTCTATTTTCTGTCTAAAAATGTTTTACAACATTTTACAAGTGATGCAGGTGAGACTGATTGGTCTGTAATTTCCTGGCTCAGTTTTGTCCCCTTTCTTGTGGATTGGTATGACATTTGCTGTCTTCCAGTCAGTTGGCACATCCTCTGTTCTACGTGTCATTTGGAATAGTTTAGTTAGCGGCCTATAAATAATTTCGCTCATTTCTTTAAGTACTGTTGGAAATAGACCATCTGGCGCAGGTGATTTGTTTGATTTAAATTCTGCTAGTCCCTTTAGTACCTCCTCCTCATTTATCCTGATCTCTCTTAGGGTTTGACTGGACTGATTGTTAACCTGTGGCATGTTATCTGTTTTTTCTTTTGTAAAAACCTCTGTGAAATACTCATTTTGAACATTTGCCACATCTTGTTCGTTTTACAAGATTCAATTTTTGCCCTTTATCTGTTTCACTTCCTCCTTTATTCATCTCTTGCTGTTGTAGAATTGAAAAAAGGTCTTTGCATTAGTTTTAGCTCCAAGAGCTATGTTTCTTTCCATTTCCTTCTTTGCTTTCCTGATCCCTTTCTTAAGATCTCTTTGCAGCTCAACATATTATTTTAATTTTGTTTAATCCCTATCCCTTTTGTATGCGCTATACAACATTTTGGCCAATGTTTTTTGGTCCTCAATTTGCTACAAATTTCTCCTGAGCCTCAAGTAGCATATTCTTAAAATATAGCCATCCATTTTCAACTGAATCTGTATCCAGTGTGCTCCAGTCTAACTCTTCTAAGTGCCACCTCATACCTTCAAGGTTTGCTTTTCTAAAATTGTAAACCATTGTAGATAAATCAGAGGTCTCAAACTCAATTCCTGGAGGGCCATGTGTATGCTGGTTTTCGTTCCAACCAAGTCCTCGGTTACTTAATTTGTCCAATTAATTTTTAAATTTGACATTTTTAAAAAATATATTGTGAGGTATTTTACAATTGATGGTCTAAAAGTGTATTTGATTCAAGGTACAGTTGCTTATAAAATATCCGGGGCTTGGATAGATGTTTAAATGTATCTGTCTAATTAAACAATGAGACCAATTAAGTAATTGAGGACTCAAAACCAGCATAGACACGGCCTTCCAGGAATTGATTTTGAGACCACTGAGATAGATCATACATGGGTTCCTATGTGTTCCAAAATATCTATTAGCCTAACTGCACTCTGTAAGGAGTTATGAACCAGTTCTCAGTTTGACGGTGTTGGGGTAAAATTGCCCCATATGCATTGTATATGCCCACTGTATAACTGTTAGAAAATATAAGAAACTTTCCAGTAAGTTACTAGTTAAAACTTGTTCTTATTAGGATTTCTCTTATCTGTGTGGCAGATGAAAACAATTTCTGCTGTGGTGGCAAGTTCTTCGAGTAGTGAGCTGAAACTATCCATAACATGTTTGTGTCAGCAGAGTGCGTACTGCATCCTTGATATCAATGCCTCCCTTTCTGGAATAATTACAAAGAATACTTTATGAAATATTGTTTCCCGTGTCTCGGAACTGCCCCAGGACATATGCCAAGAAATTATCATCCAGGTTTGGGACGGCCCCGAAACTCCTGTGAAATACCACTTGTAAATGTATAAAAGGCTGTGTGAAACTTTCAATAAACGAAGATAAACAAACAGACTTCAGTGTCTGTGAATTTTTTCTTCCTGTGAGCTCGTCTCCTGCAGAAAAGTCTCATCTGTTACTGGAAGCGCTCACTGGGGTGTCTGATTCACTGGGATCTGAAGGGTTGCATCAACTGAAATGGAGAAAATCTGATTTGATCTTGAAGGAGAGGTCAAGTCACACACGGATAGAGCACATAAGGTTTCCTATACATGTTCTATATTGACCATCATTGTATCTGCCAGTTATAAGCCTTCAAAAGTCGAGATGTTTTTATTAATTAATATTATTTTATGTCAACTGGGGGCCATTCTGAAAGCAAACAGGGCCGCTTTTGAGTACCACTGGCCTAGACCAAAACTTTGATCTACCCATGAATAAATTAAAAACATGTCCCTGGAAATTGTTATTTCTAGGTTTTGCATTGTCAGAGCTAGTTAGACATCAATTATGAATATATCAGGATATACTAGTATAGATTTTTTTGTTATTATTATTTTATATTATAGTTTGTTTTATTACATTTTTAATATTTTGTTGTACTTTATGCGATATGTCTGTGTTTAAATTCATTTCTATTCAAATGCAATTTATTTACATTATTTTAGTAGTGTAAATGCTTCATGTGATGTGGCTGGATAACAATACATCTTAAATGGAATTGTTTGATCTTAAATTATAATATTTTAGTTGTTTTTACTTAATACAGTCATCAAACTGAGGGCTCCTGGCAGTTCGAGTTATATCTAGACATCCGGGAGTTCTAGTGTTAAAAGGGCTGAAATGCTCTTCCTACAATTCCAAAGGTCATGAAGCTTAGCCCACAGCTGATGCCAGCACAAAGGACTTTAAGCAGAAGTGAAAACAATGTCTGCAGGTCAGTTGTAAAGCCACACCTGTTCTTATCACCTTCATGAATGTTAGCCATAGCACACAGGGCAATAAAACAAGCTGAGACCGCACACTACTTCCTGCAATGTAAACTGCTTTTCCCAATTTCCACCATCAAGTTCAATCTCATGACTAAAACCGTTAATAACCATTTGGAAGCAATAAAAATATGGTAGAAGCTAATCATTTACTGATAACCTGTCGCTAACAATGAATGAAAAATGTTTAAAAGAAAATCTCTCCAGAAGCAAGTTAGATTTTTAGATTCTGTTTAAACTCTCATTTATAACACTTTTCTCAAAAGTGGTCAAATGTTCGGGATTGCAAACAGATTGGGGAGATATTTAATTATGTTGATTGGGAATAGGCAGCAACTGATCAAGTGGAGAATGTAATGTACTATTAGATATAAATTGAATACAATTATGCATTTTCTATTTTGTTTAGGTAAATTATAATGTATATTTTAATATTATATATTTTACAAACGTTTAAAATTGCTACCCACATTGGTGCAAGCCTGATCCAAACTTCATCTTACTGGATTACTGGATTAATAATAAAAAGGTACTTTCAAAATAAACAAAGCTGGAGTACTTTAATACATGGGATGGCCTCCTTAAAGTCAAAATCTCATTATTACTGAAGCTATATGGGACTATTTGATCACAGAAATTGTATTAAAAAAAAAGTAAGAGAATCCCAGCAATTTAGATGATCTGCAAAAATAGTTAAAATTAAATTAAATTGGTTAGAAGAATTGTTTAAATTTCAAGGTATAATCAGTTTAGATATTTGACTAATAGTATTTCTCATAAAGGATTCCCTGCTGGATGAAGGCCTCCTCAAGATTTTTTCACTTGGTTCAATCTTCTCTATATCCTCCTACTACACACTTTTGTAAGAGCTAATACAAGTTTCTTCCATGCTGCTCTAAAGATTTAGCCTATCCTAATCTAGAAGAGTAATTTAAAATGAACAAAATAACTTTGCTCTTAATTAATTTTGAAAATCCAGGAGCTCTTATAGTAATAATACTGTAGCTCCCCCACTCTAAAAATAAGAAAGACTGTTCATGCTGTTCATGCTGTTCATGCTGTTCATCCTGTAAAATGGAGCAATTTCAGATCCCAAAAGGAAACCAACAAATGGATACACACTTCTTAGCTATTTCATGATCTGATATGGAGCTCAGATAAAAACTAAAATGTATTACTTAGTATTTTTATTTTACTTATAAAAATTTAAACATTTACTTTACATTTATATTACAATTAATTACTGTATTATTTATGTTTGATTACTGCAAATGTACTTGGATTTACTTGCTCTATCAGGATTGCCTAAACCAAGAACATGTAATTTCTAATCAACTATTAATTAAAATGACTTGTGGTTACATTTTTTAAGGAAGTTAAATTATTATATTCTATAAGCATTTGTTTTGTTTACTGAATTAATAGATTTACTTACATTTTACATTACCAGCAGTTGCTACCAAATATTGTATATTACTAAGAATTACTTGTAGAATGGACAATTTCTTAATTTGTTTCTAGTAAATTTATGTATTAATTTAAGAACAAGAAATGTTTTTTATTTGAATGAATGATTAAGAAATTACATTACCTGAAGCAAAATATACTGGAATTGGAATGGGAGACAAAGGGGGAGTTGACATGCAGCGTTTTTAATGACTGTGCACGTTTGGCCTGAAACATCAGGAGAATTAGGTTTGCAACCAAAAAAAAAAAAAAAAGGAAGAACACAAATGCAAAAAGCGAAACACTAAAACAAGAAGATTTTGTTTTAGTTTCTTAATCCGCCAGCAGCATTATTTCGAACCCCACCACTGTTATGGACAGCTACACGTCCATGCGTATGTGGGTCTCTGTGTGTGTGCGCGTACATTCAATACATATGAGGACAGTGTTCACTGTAAACACTACAGGGAACACACACGTAATTTCTCGTGCACCACACTTTGGAACTGCTGCTCTAATTACACTTCCCTGTAAACAGTCGATAGTCATTATTTGTATTTTGTGTTTTTAATAAATGAAGCGAGAGTGACATTCAAAAGAATCGTAATTCCAGGAGCGTCTGATTCCCGGGTCTGCATCAATACGTGTACTTTAAACGAGTGTTTCTCTCATGTGGAGAGCACAGAGCAGAGAAAAGAGAACAGGGACGCTGACCAATGGCAGCGCTTCAGTCCTGTGCGGGCGTGTAGCTTGCCTATAATACCCTGTTTCCACTAGCCACGTTCAGGTGCACCTCCACGTAGCCGTGCTGTAACTGTGGACCTGAACTTTGCTAGCAGTGTTTCCACTACATTGCCGTGAGGTACAGCTGCCCTAGGAAGTGAATGTGAGACATGCAAGGTCAAAATGCATGAAATATACAGTATGACAGTTACAGCCAGTTTCTTAAGCAAAATTAATATGTGTATATAAATACAGCTACAATACTCTGGGATCCATAACTTTCTCACACAGTTTTTCCACAAATTCAGTGTTTTTTCTCTGTACCTGCAGCTTTATCAATATCGCAAAATAAAAGAATCGCACATCAATCACATCGCGTGGCATCAACTTTTATTGTGAATGGGTTTCCTTTAAAAAATACCTTTGACACCGTAATGAATGGATCAGTTGTATTAATCGCTAAGTTTTGTAAGGTTGTAAGGTTTGTATTTCTGCAGTCGGTAAAGCATCTATACTTGGATTAGCATTAATATATAATTATAGTGATAATGAGGGATTACACATATAATTAAAATATACGATTCTTCATGCAATTGATCACATAAAAAAATAGCCTCTTGTTTTAAACATTTTAATAGTTTTACGATAGTGTAAACAGGGGGAAGCTAAAACCTGTGTCATTTAAATAATTGTGAGAGAATTTACAAGACATCGGGACTATCCAAGACTTGGACTGCTTCAGTTCGTCACGTTTTCTTAGAAAAAAATCAACTGTTTTGTCTTTCAGCACTGCGTGTTTTGTTGTAAGATGCCATTTGAGATGCGATGTTTTCATTGCTAACAACATCACCACATACCACACACTGCGGCCTGGGCTTTTCCCAGGGCTCCAGACTGCGACTCCATGTGTGACCTTCAAATTTGACTTTTTTTTTTAATTTCATGTTGAAAAATGAGGAGGGAGCGAGTCTGCTAGAGTTGGCCAATGTTAGCGCTTTTCCACCGACAAGGAGCCGGTGCCAAATCTGGAACCACTCCGCTCTTTTCCACCGCAGAAGAACTGGCTCCCGGCCGCACTGAGCTGCTTTTCTGGCACCAACAACTTGCTGGTCTGGAACCAAGGTATCATGACGTCAGGGGCCGGGGGTCTCCACAGACGAGTGACAAGTTATTTGCTGGAGTTCAGCCGCCATGTTTAAAATGCCAGCAGAGACGCGAGCAGTGAGGAGAGTTTTGATTAAAAATTATCGAAATCAGAAGCAAACAGCGGTCTGTCAAGGAGAGACACTTTAGTAACAATATGGTCTCACCAGGTCAACTAACTTGTTAGGAGTTGTCAAATGGCAGCAATGAGAGACGACTGAGCGCAGCTTCTGTAACAGGAAAGATGTGTTACAGCGATATTATGATGATGGAGAGTTAATGCGATGATATAGATTGGAAAGAAATGTTGTTTGTTAATGAACTGGTCATTATCTGGCCCTTACAGCAGTTTCTTCCGCCACTGGCAGAAATGCGGTATTACGCTGAATCCAGCACCCCTACGAGTCATGTGTCCCGGGTTGGTTTGCACATGATTAATACTTTATGAATACATTCATTTTCTTAGCACAGGGCAAATTACACAAACCATACATATTTTACAGTAAGAGAAGATCAAATACATAAGATATGTTACAGTGATGCGCTTTACAAGTGATACACACCAGCAGAGTACTGACAATGCATTATTATTATTATTATTGTTATTATTATGTATTATGTATTATGTATATGTATTTGTTAGCAGACGCTTTTATCCAGGGCAACTTTCAACATATAAGAGCATTGCTGCGTGTCTGGCAACAAGGACAATGCAACAATGAATTGGGACCATCATCACAGACTTCATCAATAAGCACAATTTCCCATTAAACCATTAACATCACCCGAGATCTCCGACAGGTTATTGATCTGCCCACGACTGCGCCGCAAATACCCCCACAACAGCCGCATTCATAATCAATAGGCTAGCCTATAGTCATTGTCTTTTAAACAAGAATAAAACTAAATATAATGCCACAAAATGAATGAAAATGTATCCACTCATACAAAGTATATTCATAATGAACGGTGTGCGCTGTGACGAATGCATGTGTAGTAGAATGCAGTACTAACAGAACCATTAGAAAGTGATGAGGGGAAGCTTCCGGGGGATATTTTGGTGGCTAGTGTCTGGGAGCAGAAGGGACAGTTGTTGATTCCTGTTATGAATATAGGCACTAGTGATGTTTGGCTCAAACCATGAGTTCGTTTGGCCACAATACATACTGCTGAAGTGATTTCTAGAACGGGTCCACCCCAGGTTGTTTTTACAGACTCACAGGAAGGTGAGCAAGGGGCTGTTTAGCCGGGGTCTGGACAAGATGCGGACAATATGATGTTGAAGTAATTTGAAGGACTCTGTTTTCCTGGCTTAAATCCAAGCCAGGAATGCCAGGTTAGGCTTCTGCTAAGGAAGCACTTTAGTGTGTTTGCCTCTAGCGATGGTGACCTGGGTTATACTGACCTAATTGAGCATGAGGTACCCGTAGAAGATGATGCCCCAATATGCCAGAGATATCGCAGATTGCCACCAAGTCAGTATATAGAAGTGAAGTCGCATATTCGCCAGTTGTTAGATCAGCAGGTAATTCAAGAGAGCTGTAATCCCTACTCCTCCCCAATTGTTATTGTGAGAAAGAAAGATGTCTCAATGCGGATGTGCGTGGATTACAGCCAATTGAATGCAAAAACAAGGAAAGATGCATATCCCTTACCTCGTATAGAGGATGCACTGAATGGAGCCTGTTGGTTTTCTACTTTGGATTTGGCCAGTGGCTATAACCAAGTGGCTGTTGCTGATAAAGACCAGTCAAAGACAGCGTTTTGTACACCCTTTGGGTTATTTGAATTTAATCGCATGCCCATTGGCTTGTGCAATGCACCTAGGACATTTCAAAGGTTAATGGAGAGAATCTTTGCGGACCAGAGTTTCCAGTCTCTGTTACTTTACCTAGATGTAGTTGTGTTTTCATCCACTATAGATCAGCAATTACAGATGGTTTTAACTCGCTTGGAGGCCAATGGTCTGAAAGTTAAACTGAGCAAATGTTGCTTCTTTCAGCAGGAGGTCAAATATTTGGGGCTTGTGATTTCCAGCCGAGGAGTAGTTACAGACCCCGAAAAAAATCAAAGCAGTATCTGCTTGGAGGAGACCAACTAATTCAAAGGAGCTGCGGTCTTTCCTTGGATTTGCAAGCTATTATCGTCGATTTGTAGAGGGTTTTTCAAAAATTGCAGCCCCTCTTCATAATCTAGCAGCCCAAGGGCCAACAAGGAGTGGTAAGAAGCGAAAGTCTCCTAAAGTAATGGTGCCTTTTCTCCAACAGTGGACTGTGGCTGCTTTTGAACAGCTTTTGAAAAAAAGAATGGAAACGCGGACACTTTGTCCAGACAGTATATTCATATGGAACCCAGAACAGGAAAATTGGATGGTGAGCATAATGTCCAGGCAGCCCTGGAGAGCCATGTTGATGGCACTTGCTTACCTCCGGCTCTGACCAGAGCTGCCCATAGCACATTGCAACAGGAGATTCCACTTGTAGAGGTGACTGCAGAAAGCGTCTCCTTGTTTCCTGAATATTCTATGGAACATCTGAAACAGTTGCAGGAAACTGATGCCACCCTTGGACAGTTCCTTTTCTACTGGAAAAGGGGAAAGGGGCCAGATTCTAAAGAGAGAGGATCCGAATCGAAGGAAACAGTGGAGCTGCTGAGGCAATGGGATTAAGTTGAGGAGCAGCAGGGAGTACTTTATCGTCTTATTGCTGATGCTCAGGAGGGCTGGACTAGACAACTCCTTTTACCTGAAGTTTTAACACAACTGCATGATGGGCATGGTCACCAGGGTGTTGAGCGGACCTTTAAACTTGTTAGGCGACGTTGTTATTGGCCAGGAATATACCAGGATGTGGAGAATTGGTGTAAATCCTGTGAATGCTGTACTGTAGCAAAGGATGGTCAACCCAAGGTTAGAACCTTAATGGGCAGTATACAGGCAACTAGGCCCTTGGAGGAACTTCACTGTTCTTGAGCCAGCAAGATGACTGACGTTTTTTCTAAATTTACAGTGGCTATCCCAACCAAAGATCAGAAGGCAGCAACGGTGGCCCAGGTGTTGGTCAAGGAATGGATTTTCAAGTATGGAGTTCCGGGACATATTCATTCTGATCAAGGTCGGTACTTTGAGGCTGAACTAATCCGGGCTCTGTGTAAACACTATGGTATCCAAAAGAGCAGGACTGCCCCATACCACCCTCAAGGGAATGGGCAGTGTGAAAGATTTAATCGCACGTTACATGGTTTGTTATGCGTACTGTCACCAGAGAGAAAGAGACGATGGACTGAGTGTCTGCCAGAGGTACTGTTTGCATATAACACCACGGAAAATGCAACTACAGGTTATGCACCTGTTTGGGTGAGCACCTACCCTCCCCATAGATCTCTTATTAGGAGGGCAGGAAATGCAGTGTTCAGAGGATCCCCTTAATGACTGGGTGGAGAAACATTAAAATACACTGCGTACAGCTTATGGGGTGGCAAGACAATGGCTGGAATATGTTACAGCTCAGAGAAGAAAACTCCAGCCAGAGGCATCTAAGGACAGTGTACTATTGGATGGGCAGTTGGTGTATGTGCATAACCGAAAGTTGAGAGGGCAGAACAAAATTCAAGATGTGTGTGAAGGAATGCCTTGGTCCTTGGGCGCATAGACCCTGGCAAGCCTGTGTATACTATTGCCCTAGTTGATGGCTCAAGACCACCTAGAAATGTACACCGAAATGAACTTCGCTTGGCTGGCCTGACTGCTCAAAATTGGGAAGGGAGAGAAACTGAACTACCAAGTTTAGAAGGGTCAATGCCATCCCTGAGTTCTTCAGAGGATAGTGATGATGATGATGATGATGATGGTGATTTTTATCAAGTTTCGGGATGGCCTACCATCCAAAGTCATCCAGATGAGACTTCACCTCAAGGCCAACTGCCTGTATGAACGGGACTTTGTAGGAGGAGTAGATGGGGATCCTGAAGATACTTGTACTGAGGAAGAGGAGTTGGAGTTGCTTGGAACTGAAGGTCCAGCTTGGGAACAGAGACGTTCACAGAGAAGCAATGCAGGAAATCATTCAAATCCTTTTAACATGCCAAAGTCAATGATACAACGTTCCATTGACCAACAAGTTAAGGGGGAGGTCGGGAATGCAGCTCAATCTGATGCCTCTAGTTTGGAACTGTAGGCCGCAAATGTCGCTCAGGTTTACCTTAATTTAGGAAGCGTATTAGCAGAAGTCCTAACAGCCCTGGAACAGTTTTTTTTTTTGGGGACTTATCGGGGCGATGATAAAAAAAAATGCAGGACATGAGTGTAGCAGTGCGGTAGGGAGAAGGTTAATGATGTCGGAGCCCCTGCATAAAAGGGCAAGGAACCCCATGCAAACAAACCTGTGGTGTGTTAGTTTGGAGACAAAGTAGTGAGCTGGGATGAGTAAACTACGGGTTTATTTTACTTTTAAAGCTGTCTTGTTTATGTCTTTTTTAATAGTGTGGGCTGATGAGTTCATTTTAATTTAGAAGGGTGAAGAGAGCTCTTCTAGACCCAGAGAGCACAGAGAATAAGTAACGACAGCAACGAGCACAAGTTGCGTGTAGAGAGTCGAAGTAATGCTGCTTATGACTGGGGTAGGTTTTCTTTGTTTGTTTTTTTTTATTTTAAAACCTTTTATAATCTGTATGATTGTATTTTAAAATGTGGAGCAGTTTATAAATTGTTTCTGTTGCAATTTAGATTTGGTTGTTTCATGGTTTGAGTTAATGCTGTCTTTTTGTTCTCTTTTAGAATTAAGTGTCACGGTTTTAATTTACTGGCTTGTGTTTTGGTTGATTGTTCGGTTTAGTTTTATTTTCACTATTTACACTTTGTATTTGTTTTATATTTTGATTCACTGGAAAGTCTTTACCTTTTTTTTTATAATGGCAACATGTTACATGGGGTAAATGGCAACAGCTGCATCCAAACAACCGTTTACAGCTTGATCTGAAAGCAAGAAAAGAGAGAACTTAACTGTCTCCAAATTGCTGCTTTTATGTGATTTAAATAAAAGAGAACAAAGTGTACTACTCTGGTGTCTTCTTTAATTAGGACTGTTACTGTACCTGTGCAACACGTTAACTCTATCTTGTATTTTATTCAATACAGTAAAAGTGTCTGAAATAGCGAATCGGTGTAAATCCCTTAATCAATAAAAATCAATACAAATAAATGTCTGCGTTATCTGAGCATATTCGTATAGTTTTATTTTAGTTTCTGCTCGTCTACATGTGATCTCATGTTTTTTGTTTTGTTTTTACAATGTATCTGTGCTGTGTCACTGAATTAGTTTAATTTTGATGGTTAAATAGGGTTTCAAAGACAGTCGTGGTGGTGATTTATACTGCCGTGCGTTGCAAAAAGTTCAGCTGGTTCCCAGGCCGAGCACCAGCACTATGTCGGTGGAAAAGCGCTACAGGAATGGCTGAGGGAGTTTACATGGCTTAGATTTAGCAAAGATACAAACACCATGAACTGTATCTGCTGCACTAGATGTGGTCCACAACATGTGGGGAAAACCAAGTTTGCCAAGGCAACTGGCACCGCACTGTTTAAACACAACAACTTAATGAAGCACAACAGCAGCTGAACACATAAAATATGCCGAGACAGATACACAAATGAAACAGCATCGCCACTTCCAGTAGCATTTCACAGGCAGCAAATTACCCGTCAGTCATCTGATGAGGCTGAAATGGTAGTGAAATTCAACACGGCCTATTGCATAGCTAAGCAGGAACTACCATATTTATCAAATTCAAGGGTCACATTAAATTGTTGAAAAATAATGGTGTAGAAGTTGATCCTACAGTGTTTTTTTGCACTGTAATGACAGTAATAATATTTACATTTCTGAATGTGCATTTGTTAAGCACCATTCAATTAAAATGTGACTGTGAACTAAAATAAAACAGCACATTGTAGTTTCTTTATTTATTACCAAAGTATTTATCAGTAATACAGTTAAAATGGGGAAAATTGCAGGTCGATTTAAGGTGTGCTCCCCTACATTTTCTGCCTGTGCCCCTAAAATTTTCAGTTAGGGGCTACAGTGCTCCTAGTAAAAAAAAGTTAGTCTGGAGCCCTGCTTCCTCCATCCCGCTCCAGCTGAATCCAAATTTTACGTAACTCAAGTCATATTTCCTTACTGGTTTGCGCCGTTTGCTGCTAGCAGGTGCTGTGGAGACTTCACTCTTGCTGCTGAAGAAGCCACTAGCACTTGTGCTCGGTTCACTTCATCCACTTCAGTTTCCACAGGGCTGCTCGAAATATTCTCCTCCTGATCCGCACTTCTCTTCCTAATAGTTCCCATTTGGAACCACAATTGCAGTGTTTTTTAACCACTCATCATTTTAGCTACCTCCGCTTAATATCTTGGCATCACAGTTTAGCTTGTAACAGTTAATAGGCTATTTGTAACCAGGGTCTGAAATTAAGAACTGCCAAGCGACAAATGCGTGTTAAATGTTTGTCCCTGTACGGTGTAGACACGCGTGCACCGTATGTTTTTTACGCGCGTCTAAACAGTGCCGTGAAACTATAGGAACGTTCGACACAGTCTGAGGCTAAGGAGCGCCAACCACAGACAGTCTCGAGCGCTCCTAGTTTTTAAAATATTTCAGAGATTCTTCTGCATACCACTAAAAGGAGCACCGCGTACCACTGGTGGACTAGCCTATATTACAGTATTTTCTATTTGTGTCTTTTGGACCTGAGTAGTTGATTTATAATGACTTTAGCTGATTTTTAAATTATAACCCTTTTATTACCTTGTATTACCTTTACTTGGGCATGTAAAGATGGATGGTGATCTCGAAGATGTTGCATCAAATTTGAGGTGTTGGACCCTTTAGCCGCAACTTTTTTCCTGCAAGTTTTGCAAATAGGATATCCGTTGTCTTCAAAAACCCCATGATCATTCTTTAAGTATCCAAAATGCTACCACACTGATGACTTCAGGCATTTTTGTGGTGGATACAGAGCATCAATGGTTGGTCCCTCTACCATTGTTTTGCTAATTTTGCTAATGTAGGTAGCCCCCCCCAAAACACAAATGTCGCTCTCGTCACAGCATGTGCCACACGGCATTTTAAACTGGTGTAACTTGTACCTCGGTTCCACTGGCTTTAAGCGTCCGTGCCATGCCATGCCGGACGTGTCCGTCTTGGACACGTCCCAGAGCTTTTTTGTAAAACCAGGCCATTGTAGCAAGTCCATCCCTGTTGTGGGAGTAGCAGAGCGATTGTGGGTTTGGTGGTTTGTTTCGTTTTAAAAACAAAGACAGAAAACACTATGAGCGATAGACCCTAATGTGGAAATGACTTTTGTGTCTATTTTATTTCTTATGCTTTACATGATTGAAGATTGAAGTGTAATAAACACACATTTCTGTTAAGAGATATTAGGAAGAGCTAAATGTGTATAGACAACATTATATTCAGATAAGCATTACATTACCGTAAGAAAACGTTTTCATGTGCAACAATAAAATATTTGCTATTTATTAGTTATTGTTATTATTGTATTCATCATCAAGATATGTGCTAATAGATATGCATTTTAAGTGGCACAACTTGACTCCCTTAACTTATTACTCTTACTACAGGTTTAACTCCAAATGACACTTTTTGCTATATTATTTTTAATTTACTTATCAGATGTCGTTAACCAGGCCAAGTTACAGTTTAAACAACATACACACAAACATTTCACAATTAATCATACAGTAACAGCAGCTACAATATAGCAGGTTAATTTAAAGTGTGCATGTTTCAGTCATGGCATTTATGGACACATTAATTAAACCAGTCCTTAATGTTTTAGAGGGAAACCCAGATCTGCTGTATTTATTTATTCATTCATTTAACTTGTTAATGGGCACACGTTAACTAAATCGTGTTCGCCTTCATACTGATTGTCTCTGCGGGGCTGTTATACAGACGTGTCCGGGGCCAGTGCAACCATTGTCCATAGAAAAATAATGTACCATAATGTCCCTTTTTTGAGAGTGAGAACAGAAACACACTCGGTGTAGCTGAGCCTTTAAGGTTAAAAAACCGTGACATTTTAAATCGTGGTTAATAGTGAAATCGGTTAATCGCTGCATCCCTACTTGCTAGCTCCATCAGTCACGTGAAATACAACTCGAGTAAGATCAGTAAAACAAAGTATTAAACAACTAGACTCAAGGCACAAGACACAGTTGCACACCGTTTAATTTGTCACATGACGACCACGGACTCCATGATGTCAGTGTCTCAAGTACTGTTCTCACACATGTAAAACACCCTTTCTGGCATTTTCCTGCAAAAACACAGAAAACACATTAATTCCTTTGCCCTTTATTTGTAAACAGCAGCTCGTCCCACGTGCGATAAACTAAAATCATGTAAACCCCCAGAGGGAGAGGGTCATTTCATCTTTGACTTGAGCATATTGTCTCAAGTAAGGTTAAAACACACATGTAAACTCCACCAAAGTGAGCAGAATCAGATTGAGTTCTAGTGTCCTTAAGATGGCTGTTTTGTAATATCGCTGGCTCTGAGAGAATTATTGCCCCTCAATAAGCAGAAAGACGTAGACCTTGCATAAAAAAATACATTCTAAAAAGATTTAGCACCTCTCAGTGCTTCTCAAGACTCTGCAAGTGTGAGTTTTCTCTGCCAGTTGGGAAAAATGTATGGACGTATCCTGAAAATGATGCAGTGAACCTGCTGCAAAACTGGTTGTTTACTTTGTTTTCTGCTTATTTATCTTATCTTATTCTTTTATTGTCACTCAACCATATACACAAGTGCAACAGTGGGTGAAAGTCTTGGTTGAAATTCCAAGAAACATAACAGTATAACAAATACAATAAACATCTGATATAAACAAACACAATTTACAATATACACCTAATAATATACAATATACAGTATACACTTAAGTAGACTGTATACAATAAAAATAAACAACAGTATACACAAAATAAGAAGACTATACAATAAAAATACACTGTACCCCCCTCCCCCCATGTAATAAGTGGAAATTCTAACCACCTGGCGTCTGCTTGACAAGAAGTCCAGGATCCAGCTGCACAGCAAGCTGTTTAAGCCCAGAGCCTGGAGTTTCACATCAAGCTTGGAGGGCACTATGGTGTTGAATGCTGAGCTGTAGACTATAAACAGCATTCTCACATATGTGTTCCTTTTTTCCAGGTGGGAGAGAGGAGTATGTAGTGTAGATGCAATGGCATCATCAGTGGAGCGGTTGTTGCAGTAAGCAAACTACATTGAGTCCAGTGAGGCAGGCAACACAGAGCAGATGTAATCTCTGATTAGCCTCTCAAAGCATTTGTTCATGATGGAGGTCAGAGCAACAGGACTCCAGTCATTTAAGCAAGTGATTTTGGACTGCTTCGGTACAGGCACAATGGTAGACGTTTTAAAGCATGTGGGGACCACAGACAAGGAGAGGGAAAGGTTGAAAATGTCAGTAAAAACACCAGCCAGTTGGTTTGCGCATGCTCTGATGACGCGGCCCGGAATGCTGTCTGGACCCGTGGCTTTACAGGTATTCACCCGTCAGAAGGGCCGGGTAACATCTGCTACAGAGACGGAGAGCAGACTAACCTCTGTAGCTTCGACTACAGGAGCTCTCTCTGCGAAGGCGGTGTTGTTTCCCTCAAAACGAGCATAAAAAGTATTAAGCTCATCCGGGAGAGAGGCAGTGGTGTTCACGCCGGAGTTTTTTTTCCCTTTGAAGTCCGTGATGATATTAATTCCCTGCCACATGCTTCTAGAGTCGGTGGTGCTGAACTGTCCTTCAATCTTGACCCTGTACTGGTGTTTGGCTGCTCTGATAGTTTGGGGGAGGGCAAAACTCCTCTGCAGTTATGCTCCTCCGCATTCCCAGAATTAAAAGCAGAGGTCCGCACATTAAGTGCTGCACGAACATCGCTATTAATCCATGGTTTCTGGTTAGGGTAGATCCGTATTGTTTTGGTCGGCACTACATCATATATACACTTCCTGATGAAACACGTAAACCTCGATGTTATCACCAGAGGCGGACCGGAACATCTCCCAGTCCACGTGATCAAAACAGTCTGTAGCATAGAATCTAATTGGTCTGACCAGCACTGGATCGTTCTGAGGGCGGGTGCTTCCTGTTTCAGTTTCTGCCTGTAAGCAGGCAGAAGGAGAACAGAAGAGTGGTCCGATTTGCCAAATGTTGGTCGGGGGAGGGATTTGTAGCCATTCCAGAAGGGAGAATAGGAATTGTCCAAAAACCGGTCCCCTCGTGTGTTGAAACTGACGTGTTAGTAGTATTTTGGTAGTAGTATTAGTAGTATTTAGTATTTCTTTGATTGCCCGGTCTGTAACGGCTTGTGAGGGGATGTACACGGATGGTTTAATGACCGCAGTGAATTCCCTCGGTAGCCAGAATGATCGACACAGAAGCATAAGAAATTCCAGATCAGGAGAGCAGAAAGATTTGAAAGACACTTACCTTATCCATGTGAAAAATTAGATCCAGTTCGCAGACATTCTCAAAGCATTTATCAAGAGTTTCCACAAAGACCTGAAAAAAAAAATACAGATAATAAAATAAAGGTATTTAAAACCCCAAGCAAAACTTGAATTTTCTGTTAAATTAGATTTAAAAAAAAATCTGTATTTAGAAACTCCTACATATATCTCAAAGCAGGATAAACATAAATCCTTTAATCTACACCAGGGGTGTCAAACTCAAGGCCCAATATGTAATTAGACAGCTTGTGAATTAGGAAATTGTGTGTGAAAACTACAATTCCCTTCAGCCATTGCGAATGTCATTGGCACAAGGTAGGGTTTTAACAGCCAAATCATATGCTGAGTTACTTTCCACATTCCTGTTCTTTCAGTAATCTGCAATAAACTCAACTCAAAATGTCCAAGAAAAGAAAAAATCAATAAGGTAGAGTGTTTCAAGAAAGGTGGGAGTGGGAATATCTCTTTGTGGAGCACAGTTTAAAACCTGTATGCCTCGTTTGTAATTAGATCTTAGCTGTGATGAAATAATTAAATGTACGGCGGCACTACGAGACTAAACACAAAGAGAAGTATGGGTGTTTGGAGAGACAGTAAAAGCTGCACAAAGTGGCTGAAAAAAAAAACAGCGATGCTGCCGTTAAAGCGAGTTACATCGTACCCCAAGAAATTGCCAAAACGTCAAGTCTTTCTCTGAGCGTGCTTTTTTAAAGAGCTGTATGCTTAAAGTCAGCGATGTAGTGTCCAGCATTTGTTTGCAAATCCCAGTCTCTCACGAAATACCGTTGCCAAGAGATTAGATGATTTAGCTGCTAATCTCAAAGACCAGCTAGCCGAAAAAGCAAGTCATTTCACTGCATACTCGCCTGACATAACGGACACAGCCCAGTTATCTATTTTTATCTGGGGGGGAAATTCAGATCTAAATGTTACTGAAGAGCTTTTGGATGTTGCAGCAATGCACAGCACAGCAAATGACACACTGCAGCAAGTTGAGAGATGAGTGAACCGAATTAAGTTGCTGTGGGAGAAATTAGTGGGTCTGAGCACAGAGGAGCGCCTGCGCAGTGCTGAAAAACAGGTCTGCTTGCTAGGATGCAAAAAAAAAAGCTACGGGAGGAAAATTGTCCCGGGACACTGACAACTTATCATTGCATTGTGCAGCAGGAAGCGTTGTGTGGGAAGGTGCTGAATATGGATCATGTAATAATGCCCCGTTTCCACGAAATGCATTGCCTTTTTTGTTTTAAATACCCGGAAACTTGAAATATTCATCCTGGATTTAAATTAAATGTCCCGATGTCTTGTAAATGATCTCTAAATGATTTAAATGTCACGGTTTTTAGCTTCCCCCTGTTTACACTATCTTAAAACTATTACAGTGTTTGAGACAGAGGCTAATTTGTATGTGATCAATCGCATGAAGAATCGTAAATTTTAATTATATTTGTAATCCCTCGTTATCGCTATGTTAATGATAATCCAAATATAGACGCTTTACCGACTGCAGAAATACAAACCCTACAACCTTACACAACTTAGCGATTAATACAACTGATCCATTCATTACGGTGTCAAAGGTGTTTTTTAAAGGAAACCCATTCGCAATAAAAGCTGATGCCCCGCGATGTTATTGATGTGATTTTTATTTTGCACATTGATGAAGCTGCAGGTACAGAGAAAACATGCTGACACTGAATTTGTGGGAAAACTATTCCAGTAAGTTATGGATGCCAGAGTGTTGTAGCCGTATTTATTTACACATGTATGAGTTTTGCTTAAGAAACTGTGACTGACATACTGTATATTTCATGATATATAGATAGGTAGTGGCTACACGGGGCAGATTTAAACCCAGTGCACTGTATTTCACAGTGGAACACAGCTCATTCTCCCACAGATAAATAATAAGGGCGAATATGTAGGATACTTAAATGAAGCTATATTATCAATGTTAAACGGATCATGATACAGGGAGAAGCAACACGGTTATTTACGATGCGCTGGTAAAATAAATAAACTAGGTGAAATTTTAAGTGATGTAATTTGTTTTATATATTGTTTCAATGTGTCCCGGTTTTTACTTTTGAATATCTTGTATAACTTATACTATAAGACTGTGTTAGATATCGTAAAAACATTTCAGCCCAAAGTGTACTGCACTGTAATTTTAGCGGCATGTCAGCCTCCAGTGTAAAACACTAAATCCCAGAATGCCGAGCGTCCAGATGTGCTTTGACCTTCGTGTCTCAGTCTCTTCCCAGGCAGCCGGACAGTGAGGGAGACGCTGCGGGTGTAGTAGGTGCGCAGATACGGCCCGGCCACGCTGAGGTGCCGCTGAACAGGCCAGTGGAAACTGGGTATTACACACTGTAACAAAACCAGGGCTAGAGTATGGGCTGAAATTAGCGCCATAAGTATCAAATTCAAAAAAAAAAATCGCATTCAAAAAACAAAAAAAAACTTGAGAAAAAAAATGATGTTGCGATCAAAAATAAAAAAAATTGAATGCAAAATGTTTAGAATTGTAAACAAAAAAAAATGTATCGAAAGCAAAAAAAAAAAACGATACCAAAACTCGTCTGCAGTCTGTCTTTGCTTGCGATGATGCAATTTTTGCTTTCGCAGCCAGTTTCTTTGCTTTCGATTTTTTTTTTTCGTTTACGAGTTTTGGCGCTGTTTTGTCATGAGGGCGGGATTTACAGGGAGGCGTGGATCCTGGGTCTCCATTGGTCCAGCAGGTTTGAGTGACGGGTCTTCCTGACCCAATCAGCGAGCAGGTGGGCTGGTCTGGATGGTATCGACTGTCTCGGTTTCAACAGCAGCGCCGGTTCAGCGACTCATTGACCCCCTGTGTGCGCAGACCTGCAGTCAAGAGCTGCGCAATCACTGGATCACCACCATTTGAGCCCAACATACAGCACTGAAACACAACACAGGATTCACCGGCTACGTGCACCGTAATATGTTTAATATCATGTTCATATTAATGTAACCTGCAGAGCACTTTAATTCAGCTGCTCAGATAACACAGCGCCAGACTGATGAGCTCACAGCATTTAGCAAAAGGCAAATGGAGGGGCATCGTATTCATTTAAGAGCATGTGATGTCCCAGTTTATGTGTAGGTAAGAAACACACACACACACATACATACATGCACACATACAGTGAGGGAAAAAAGTATTTGATCCCCTGCTGATTTTGTACGTTTGCCCACTGACAAGGAAATGATCAGTCCATAATTTTTATGGTAGGTGTATTTTAACAGTGAGAGACAGAATAACAACAAAAAAATCCAGAAAAACGCATTTCAAAAAAGTTATAAATTGATTTGCATGTTAATGAGGGAAATAAGTATTTGATCCCCTATCAATCAGCAAGATTTCTGGCTCCCAGGTGTCTTTTATACAGGTAACGAGCTGAGATTAGGAGCACTCTCTTAAAGGGAGTGCTCCTAATCTCAGCTCATTACCTGTATAAAAGACACCTGTCCACAGAAGCAATCAATCAATCAGATTCCAAACTCTCCACCAAGGCCAAGACCAAAGAGCTGCCCAAGGATGTCAGGGACAAGATTGTAGACCTACACAAGGCTGGAATGGGCTACAAGACCATCGCCAAGCAGCTTGGTGAGAAGGTGACAACAGTTGGTGCGATTATTCGCAAATGGAAGAAACACAAAATAACTGTCAGTCTCCCTCGGTCTGGGGATCCATGCAAGATCTCACCTCGTGGAGTTTCAATGATCATGAGAACGGTGAGGAATCAGCCCAGAACTACACGGGAGGATCTTGTTAATGATCTCAAGGCAGCTGGGACCATAGTCACCAAGAAAACAATTGGTAACACACTACGCCGTGAAGGACTGAAATCCTGCAGCGCCCGCAAGGTCCCCCTGCTCAAGAAAGCACATGTACAGGCCCGTCTGAAGTTTGCCAATGAACATCTGAATGATTCAGAGGAGAACTGGGTGAAAATGTTGTGGTCAGATGAGACCAAAATCGAGCTCTTTGGCATCAACTCAACTCGACGTGTTTGGAGGAGGAGGAATGACCCCAAGAACACCATCCCCACCGTCAAACATGGAGGTGGAAACATTATGCTTTGGGGGTGTTTTTCTGCTAAGGGGACAGGACAACTGCACCGCATCAAAGGGATGATGGACGGGGCCATGTACCGTCAAATCTTGGGTGAGAACCTCCTTCCCTCAGCCAGGGCATTGAAAATGGATCGTGGATGGGTATTCCAGCATGACAATGACCCAAAACACACAGCTAAGGCAACAAAGGAGTGGCTCAAGAAGAAGCACATTAAGGTCCTGGAGTGGCCTAGCCAGTCTCCAGACCTTAATCCCATAGAAAAACTGTGGAGGGAGCTGAAGGTTCGAGTTGCCAAACGTCAGCCTCGAAACCTTAATGACTTGGAGAGGATCTGCAAAGAGGAGTGGGACAAAATCCCTCCTGAGATGTGTGCAACTACAAGAAACGTCTGACCTCTGTGATTGCCACCAAGTGTTTTGCCACCAAGTACTAAGTCGAAGGGGTCAAACACTTATTTCCCTCACTAACATGCAAATCTATTGATAACTTTTTTTAAATGTGTTTTTCTGGATTTTTTTGTTGTTATTCTGTTAAAAAATACACCTACCATTAAAATTATAGACTGATCATTTCTTTGTCAGTGGGCAAACATACAAAATCAGCAGGGGATCAAATACTTTTTTCCCTCACTGTACACACATGCACACTATATATATGCACAGTCACCTACAAAATTACTGGAGCCATTGATAAAGATGTGAATAATGGCTGTATGAAATAAACACATGTAATATGTAGAAAGCGACTGTCCACAACTTTTATTAAAAGCATGCTTTGTTTATAATTAAATTCCGAAGCCATGTAGTTGCACCGCTCAGTCTGGATCAGTCAGCGGTGAAGTCAGATGTGTTGCAGAGAGGTGACTGTCAGACCAGCCCACCTGCTCACTAATTGGGTCAGGAAGAACCGTCACTCAAACCTGCTCGACCAATGGAGACCCAGGATCCACGCCTCCCTGTAAATCCCGCCCTCGCGGCAAAACAGCGCCAAAACTCGTAAACGAAAAAAAATCGAAAGCAAAGAAACTGGCGGCGAAAGCAAGAATTGCAGCATCGCAAGCAAAGACGGACAGCAGACGAGTTTTGCTATCGTTTTTTTTTGCTTTCGATTTTCGCGATTGATTCGCTTTTTTTTGTTTACAATTCTAAAAATGTTGCATTCAATTTATTTTTGATCTCAACATCAATTTTTTTGAATGCGATACTTATGGCGCTAATTTGAGCCCATACTAGAGGTTTAAAGCACTGTCAATTCCAGCCATTCCTTGAGGAGCTTAACGTTGAATGTGGCGATTTGCCTGATCACACAGAAGTGCGCTGGCTGAGTCGGGGTGCAGTACTCAAAACGTTTTTTGAGCTACGGGGAGAAATCAGACTTTTTCTGCAAAACAAAGGAGACAAGTATCGGACATTGACAAGCTAGTCTCACAAAAAAAGGTGTCAGGTCTCCCTCAGAGCAGTAATTAGGTAAGATGTGTGTTTTGAATATTCAAAAATGTTAAAGATTAAGTATAATTCTAACTAATTAATTTAAATTTAGTGTTGCAAATTTTGTTGAAACAACAGTGAATTATAAATAGGGACGAGCAAATATTAATGCGGCCCTCGAGTGAAACTTGAAATTATCATATGGCCCGTGGTAAAATTGAGTTTGACACCCCTAGTCTACACAATCTATCAATTCCAAATGTTGATTAGTAAAAGGTGGGGGTAGTAGGCAATATAACTTCTGTAATCACAGGAAAAGGAAGATATTTTCAGAAGCCCTGGCCCCGCTATTACTCGTGGAGTGAACCAGAACAAGGCTATCTGACGAAAGTGTTTCTGTGGGATAAAGCAAACGTCCCACTTCCGGGTAAAGACGTTTAGTTTTAATTTTCTGTTGCTGCAAATCACACTTTGTTTTTTAATAGATTTTAAAGTGATGAAATACACAATAAAGTTGTCCTCCCAAGGGGAAGGGGGGGGTGGGGGGGAAATCCCAGATAGGAACGTCTGCACCATTTCCCTGATTTAGCAAAACATGCTTGCTGTGTATTTTGATGTCCTTTGCATATCTTTAATAAGCTGTTGGGAACTCCAAGTGTTGACAACTATAGTTATTCTACTAATACCCACATAACAAAAAAACTGATACACAATGACTCAGCTGGAATTGTCAAGTGCATGACAACCAATCTCCAATCTCCAGGTAAATCTCTTAAGGTCACCCTGAGGCACAATGATAACCAGATTTTAAGGGCATCTTGAAATAGATAAAGCATCAAAGAAGCAAAACCTTGATTATCTATTAACTCTGTGAAATCAATCATTCAGTATCTTCTTGCAAAATATTTCACAACCATAAAAAATGCTAGGAAAAGGCTCAACTTCTTATCAGGATTACTGATTATAAGGAACGATAACTGAATTTGAACAGTAGAAATTCATGAGGCTACGGTTTGGATTTGGTCAGGAAGTTACTTGTTACTTTATAACAAAAGCACATTTTGCTCCAATTGTACAACAATAAGTTCCCGGTATTATATGCTTGATGAGCAGCTCCCATAATGTTAGCATCCAAAAAGTGCAACGGTCAGAGTATTATCTGTTCAGGGAAATGTGTTCTGTTTGTAGTATGTATGACAGTGTCTCTTAAGTATCTGTGTAACAGTAAGAAAGGACCAGAAGATTACAAAAGGGTCTCTTGTAGGTCACAAATTTACTAAATTTAATCATTGATAAATATGAGTAACACAAAGCAAGTAGAAAATTAAAATAAATTTGTGCCTTTCAGTAACACAGGCTAGCAGATATTTTGGGAGTAAGCAGATCATTATGCCGGTCTAAATTTAAAGGGGAACTAGCGCACTCACAAAAATACATTTATTATATTACTTAAATTTGTATTTTACTTATAACAATTACAAAATGTACTTTCATATTACTCCAAATTTACATTTAGTTTACTTGGATATACTTGTTCTATCAGGATTGCTTAAACCAAGTAAGTGGATTAGTTGAATTTCTTATCAGCTAGGCCTATTAATTAAAATTACTTGTGGAGTGTATGTTTCTTTCTTTTTCTTTTTTTTAAGTAACTTCACTTATATTAAACAATAAGAAATGTTGTATACTGAGCATAAGTAATAGGTTAACTTAAATTACTAGCATTATTACTAGAATTAAAAATTACTTGTAGAAAGTTATTTTTACTAGTTTTGAGTAATTTAATGTAAAAGCAAAAAAGTATTATTGGTTTATAATTATAATTGTAAATATCCTAAGGAGAGCTTCTCAGTATTTCAGAATGTGACGTTTCAACATTTACCAGCAAAAAAGACCATAAAGAGCATTGTATTGGACTTCCCTACAGCAGCTCGGGTAATAATTACATTCAGTGGTAGTGTGACCAAATGGCTCCCTGTTCACTTGAGGTGAACACTATTAAGGAAAGGCCATTAAGGTCTTGCAGTAATAATAATAATAATAATAATAATAATAATAATAATAATAATAATAGGAAAAATGTTGTCATTGTTTATCACCAAAACTCAATTGTCAGCTCATTACTGGTCAATCGTTGTCATCTCATACATCCCACCTTGCATCATATAAAACTTCTAAACTGGTTCAGTAGTAAATATGCTGGGCATTGTAACTAATAATGGGAAGCAGATGGGGCAATTGTATGTATTTATTTTACTAAATGAAGATCTGTATTGGCCATCACAAAATAATAAACTGTGAAGCAGAAGCACCTGCTGACAGTGAAAATAGTTTTTTTATTATTATTATTCACTTATTTAAAAGTCATTTTTATTTACAATTGACACAAAGGTTAAATTCAGGTTCTACTGTGTGGATAATCTGATGAATACTTTCAATTAGAGCAATTTAATAAATAAATACAAAATAATTTTCACTGTCAGCAGGTGCTTTGTGTTTTTTCATAAGCCATTCCTAACCCAGACTAAACAAAAAAGTCTTATGCTTCAACGTTTGAACTCACTAGTGACCAGTGTAAATTCATGGCTGACATGCTTCCCCTGAAGTCACTCTTCCACTGAGTGCAGAGAAAACTATTAGTGCCACTTCAGCAGTAATGGCTTTACAAGGGAAACTGTTGCAATAATCTATCAGTTCAATTTTGCATTGACTAACTTAACAACCAAAATAATCAGAATATGCCATTGCTCTTTGCTTCCTTTTTTGACCCCCATTTTGCAATCTGGACTTTATGTCCAAGCATACCAAAGTGCATGAATCCAATTCTTTTTTCAGCTTTGAGCAAGATACTGAATGATGTGGTGCAAGCAGAAGCAGAGAAAGCAGAATAGGCTCTTGAAATGTTAATTCATGGTGGTCACCAAGCACGAACAATACCAAGGAAAGGCTTACATAGACAATCTACTCCTTGGAAATCCCACTGGGTATCAGAGATGAACCCCCTACTTTGATGAAAAAACACTCAAACATGCTTTCCCAACCTGGCATCCTTGGCTTAGCACACGTTTATCATTCCTTCAATTTCTATGCCAAGTGAAAACGTGTGCAACAAACTCTGTGTTTCTTTACAACCAGAGAATGTGGATGCCATGGTCTTTATCAATAACAACATGAAATAATCTCTAAAATGCAGAGAACAGACAATGGACATATGCTAGACTTGTATATTTTCTTAAATTGTTCCTTTTTAAAATTTAGTCCTCTTGATTAGTTAAGACAATCAGAAAGGTAAGATATGCAATATTGATTTTTGATCTTTAGTGAGGAATCTAATTTTAATAGTATTATTATATCAATACAAAACTAATAAGCTTAACAGTTTATTACAATATAATTCAGTCTTTGTTTTGGGGTCATAAATAAAACAACCTATCACACCCATTTGACAACAATGCATCAGTGGTATAAAAAGTGCTATTGTGCCCTAGATGAAGGTTATAGTTTTAAGTTTTAGAACTTACTAAAATTATCGAATGGAAAAGAAAAATCATCAATACTCTCCTACTAACACATGATAACATATAAATCTGTAATTTTAGGGACTGTTACTTCCCCTTTAATCCTTCCTGCTCATTATTGTATAATTGTGTTTCTCTAGGTGTGAAATACAGCATAATATGAAATTATATATTTATTTAGTTTCAGGCATATATTATAATCGATATTGTAACAAATTTTAAAAGGGTTTAGGTGTGGGAAAAAAAATGCATTTCAATTTGATCTTGACAAAACTGTAACTCCCATACTTCGCAAAGTAGCCTGGGCTATCAGATTGTCCATCACTGCTTAAAACCATTGGGGACTGCTTTGATTAAACGTTGTTCTATGGTAAACTGTTAATGAAGGATCAAGGTCATTGCCATTTAAAGAGATATTTATATGCTTTATGCTACTGGAAAAAGGTCCTGGAGGATTTATTGCCACCATAGGGCCTGTGAAAATGGGTCCTGAAAGGGTGATGTAGCCACATGGTAAAATGCCCACAGTACATTTTCCGTATTCTCCGCATTCCCTATTTAAAGTTGTAAGACATTTAATCACAGGATCTAACATCATAAAAAAACTAGGAACATGGTTTGAAAAAACTATCATAATTATAACTAAGACTATCAATACTAGTATTATTAATAAAAAGAGGATGTTGAAGGACGATGAAACATTACATGATGTCAGTTTCTCTGGAAATGGACTCACAACCTTAATGTTTATTTCTTATCAAACATAATCATAACAGAAGTTAATATTACACTTTCAAGTCCCAGTGAGAAGGTCAGCAAGGTTGACACAATCATGTGTCAGTGTGAAAAGAGCTGAAGATCTGAGTTATGCAAATACAGATAAAGATATAAATAGATCAAATAGGCAGTTAAATCTAATCTCAAAAATACAGAACAAAGATGTTTATTAGCTGAACAGTACGTCCTTCACACCCAGATAGAGATAGGCTGTTCTCAAAAGCATTTTTTGTGCAATATTTTATCTACCTTTTAAATGTTGCTTTAAAAATCACAGAAACTTAAACTTAAATGATATACTTTCTAAGGAAATTAATTAAATGGTCTATGAATTTACAAATTAAAATGTGAGGCATAGGGTATATTTAATAATGGTTGAATAGGCCCAATTGTTTTTGTCTGTACATTTTAAAAAGGGACGTGTTACTTTGATTTTAATATAATTTCCTTCTATGTAGCCTCTCTCATGTTTATATTGTTCAAGAAAAGAGATTATCTTCCTTTTTATTTTTTGCTTTTCAGATACTGTGCCAAAGTACAGATCCAAGGCTATGTGGACTAATTATTGGATTTCTTGGTAATGTTTCCACACTCTTATAGCCCTGTACAAGAACAGTACATTAATTACACTTTGACTAAACCGAGGTTCATTTTTGTACTGGTTAATTTGACCAATTGCACCATCGTGTGGATACATAAGGAACACAGACATTATACATTATGATTAGTGAGTGAGCGCGCTGCTCAGTTGAGCTTTTGGAAACCAGCGCTGTTCTGAGGGGCAGAACGGGATGACGCGTCTGATTGGTCACTTGCCTTTAGAAGGCGTGACGTAAATCACGCGTTTGATGGGCTTGTTTAATTGTTCTTGGAGGCGGGACTTGGCTCTGAGGTGGATTTATTTTGAAGAAAAAAAACGGGAAAAAAAGATGAGTGCAATTAGCAAACATTACCCTACCAGACTGTAATCTTAATCGTGAAATGCAAGTACAATATATACCGTTTTATATATTTACATGTTGCATAGCATTAATACTGAGATTAACAAGAATAATTAATCCTTTTGAAGAGTGATCATTAACATGTACAGTTCAGGCTTAAACATTTATTACATAAAATAGGACCAGGCATCTTTGCTGGTACAGGGGGGAAAGTATTTAAATATATGTAGTTGGTTAAATATATTTTTAGAAATGCATATCAATATGTATTAAGCTAGGTAGCTAACATTGCTATTGCTATTGCTATAAATAAATCCTCGTACTGGCAAAAAATCCTTCCATACACACCCTGATTCTTGTCTTTTTTGAACGTTTCTCCATAACATCACGAGTGACTTTTTATGTATTCATTTACATTACTCCAAAAATATCCATATGTATGTATACAGTGAGGGAAAAAAGTATTTGATCCCCTGCTGATTTTGTACGTTTGCCCACTGACAAAGAAATGATCAGTCTATAATTTTAATGGTAGGTGTATTTAAACAGTGAGAGACAGAATAACAAAAAAATCCAGAAAAACGCATTTCAAAAAAGTTATACATTGATTTGCATGTTAATGAGGGAAATAAGTATTTGACCCCTTCGACTTAGTACATGGTCGCAAAACCCTTGTTGGCAATCACAGAGGTCAGACGTTTCTTGTAGTTGGCCACCAGGTTTGCACACATCTCAGGAGGGATTTTGTCCCACTCCTCTTTGCAGATCCTCTCCAAGTCATTAAGGTTTCGAGGTTGACGTTTGGCAACTCGAACCTTCAGCTCCCTCCACAGATTTTCTATGGGATTAAGGTCTGGAGACTGGCTAGGCCACTCCAGGACCTTAATGTGCCTCTTCTTGAGCCACTCCTTTGTTGCCTTGGCTGTGTGTTTTGGGTAATTGTCATGCTGGAATACCCATCCACGACCCATTTTCAATGCCCTGGCTGAGGGAAGGAGGTTCTCACCCAAGATTTGACGGTACATGGCCCCGTCCATCGTCCCTTTGATGCGGTGCAGTTGTCCTGTCCCCTTAGCAGAAAAACACCCCCAAAGCATAATGTTTCCACCTCCATGTTTGACGGTGGGGATGGTGTTCTTGGGGTCATTCCTCCTCCTCCAAACACGGCGAGTTGAGTTGATGCCAAAGAGCTCGAGTTTGGTCTAATCTGACCACAACACTTTCACCCAGTTCTCCTCTGAATCATTCAGGTGTTCATTGGCAAACTTCAGACGGGCCTGTACATGTGCTTTCTTGAGCAGGGGGACCTTGCGGGCGCTGCAGGATTTCAGTCCTTCACGGCGTAGTGTGTTACCAATTGTTTTCTTGGTGACTATGGTCCCAGCTGCCTTGAGATCATTAACAAGATCCTCCCGTGTAGTTCTGGGCTGGTTCCTCACCGTTCTCATGATCATTGAACCTCCACGAGGTGAGATCTTGCATGGAGCCCCAGACCGAGGGAGACTGACAGTTATTTTGTGTTTTTTCCATTTGCGAATAATCGCACCAACTGTTGTCACCTTCTCACCAAGCTGCTTGGCGATGGTCTCGTAGCCCATTCCAGCCTTGTGTAGGTCTACAATCTTGTCCCTGACATCCTTGGACAGCTCTTTGGTCTTGGCCATGGTGGAGAGTTTGGAATCTGATTGATTGATTGCTTCTGTGGACAGGTGTCTTTTATACAGGTAACAAGCTGAGATTAGGAGCTCTCCCTTTAAGAGAGTGCTCCTAATCTCAGCTCGTTACCTGTATAAAAGACACCTGGGAGCCAGAAATCTTGCTGATTGATAGGGGATCAAATACTTATTTCCCTCATTAACATGCAAATCAATTTATAACTTTTTTGAAATGCATTTTTCTGGATTTTTTTGTTGTTATTCTGTCTCTCGCTGTTAAAATACACCTACCATTAAAATTATAGACTGATCATTTCTTTGTCAGTGGGCAAATGTACAAAATCAGCAGGTGATCAAATACTTTTTTCCCTCACTGTGTCTCTGCTCTGAAAACAGAGCTGTGTCTGCCCCCAGAGCAGACACACACACACACACAGCTACCTACCTACCTACCTACCTGTTAGCCACCTAGCTTAATACATATTGATATGCATTTCTAAAAATATATTTAAATACTTTCCCCCCTGTACCAGCAAAGATGCCTGGTCCTATTTTATGTAATAAATGTTTAAGCCTGAACTGTACATGTTAATGATCACTCTTCAAAAGGATTCATTATTCTTGTTAATCTCAGTATTAATGCTATGCAACATGTAAATATATAAAACGGTATATATTGTACTTGCATTTCACGATTAAGATTACAGTCTGGTAGGGTAATGTTTGCTAATTGCACTCATCTTTTTTTCCCGTTTTTTTTCTTCAAAATAAATCCACCTCAGAGCCAAGTCCCGCCTCCAAGAACAATTAAACAAGCCCATCAAACGCGTGATTTACGTCCCGCCTTCTAAAGGCGTATACAAGAGGGAAATGTGTCATTATGAAATAAATGTGGCATTATGAAATAAAAGTCGTCCTTTGAACAATATAATTTTGAAAAAAAAAACTTTATATATTGACTCATTTATATATTTATTGCCTCATGTATTTATTTCAGGATTTATTTCATAGCCATATTTATTTTCTTATTTAATATTGACTTAAATGGTATTCCATACATAGCAGTGTTTCTTGACCACTACACCAGCACATACACAGTACAGTGTAGTCTATATGAGTGAAGTATTGCACTCTCTTACATATGCTTTTTGGCCATTCATAATGCAGCGCTTTGGAGACTTGAGCACTTATCGCGGGTCAAACGGACTGTGAAATATTGTCAGCACTATCGTCCCTCCCAGCAGCACAGCAGCCCCGCCCACAATCACAGCGCCATCGATCACCCCCTCGGGTGATTGACAACTGACGAATTCATTTATGAATTCATGTATTAATTAAAGATTGAATTTTGACCCTTATAATGCTCCATAGGAAATACTTATTCAGCTTTAATACAAAATCACTCAAAGTCTGTCTACTGCTGTTTGCTTTTGTATATGGCAGTCAGCATCAAATCGAGGGTCAAATATCCTTACTGTCATCAGAAAGTTATTAGCTGGATGAATAAAAGGTGTTGATTATTTGATTATTCTGGGTTGTAGTAATTAGTACATTTTTCATAAATGTCATGGAAGGTTTTTACACATAGATTGTTCATTTGTGTAATCACTTGTGCCAGTGCTTGGTATGCATTTATCAGTTCTGCAGTTTATTATGTTTAATAAACTCTTACTTCACAGCTTTGTGATTCAACCCATTGAATCAGATCCAACAGTCCCTTGCCATGTAACAATCAGGGAGAACTGAGATTTTAAACTGTACACATCTGTGATATGTTAATTTCCTTTTCCAGGAAGCCTGGGTAAAAAGGGATGTGTTTGTAATAATATTCTGCAGCAGAATAACAAGCATCTGAAATGTTTTCACTATTAAAATAATATAATTATTATATATTCTGAATATTCAAGTTTTATGCTGCTGCCTTCTCATTATGTAATTAGCCTGACATGACCCAAATCATCTAGTAAACATGTGAACCATTACACATAATAATACTAATTGCAACTGTTTCTCATCTATTAGTTGATTCAATTAAAAAAAAAGCAATGTGATACAACAAATGTAATTATTAAACATGAGGAAACGATGAGCTTGATAATATTGAATAAGATGCATGAGTAATAAATGGATGCATGTCTCTTTAAATAAATGTCTGTCGCTGATGATGTTTAATCAACATGCCAAAGAGCATTTATGGAATGATTAATTGAGATGATTAAACTAATCGGGAAATTATTAATTATTAATCAGTAAGTGGTTTATCTAGACAGACTACATGACCACCTTGTGCTGGGAGGAATGAAATGCAGTCTAAGAAAGTGGGTCTCATTAACACAGGAGCCTAATCATGAGGACAAACCTACTTGACATTAAGTTAACAAAGAAACACAATAAATGTATTTAGGCTTTTTGATGCAAAGGAAAGTGAAAATGGGGAGTGAATTTAGTTATTCTGTAAGAACTTTTTAAAAGTCTCCCAGTAAAGTGTCACACTATAATCAGATCAGATCAGATTTTAAAACCAGCAACCATTGCTTTTAAAGTTCAAATGTGTACAAATGTGCCCATGGGGCAGTGCACAACGGTCTGAGTGCTGCCATGGCTGACTGGGCTTAAAAACATCAAGAGTAATGCCTGTAGCGTACTGGGTGCTGCATTAGTCCTAAACTTGATGGTTTTTTAGAACTGAGAAATTGCATGGGTATTACAGTAAAGAATACGAGTCAGTTAAAAACACACAAAAACCATCATAGTTGAGGGATTGAACTGTAACGCTCCAGTAAACAAAATTATTGTAAGTATTGTTATTGTATTTTTGTTATTATTGTATTGTTAGTTAAATTAAAATGAATTCATACCTGTATCAGATCCAGAATCCCAAGCTCACTTTCAGAAGAGTCCACACAAAAGACGAAATACAGGGTAGCGTAATGCCTGTAGATCAGCTTATAGTCAGATCCTCCTATCAAACTACAAATGGAGACAAACATAACCATGTCATTGCTACTGTCCATTCCAGTGCAGCTCGTTAAACATATCCTTCCCATTTACATGTATAGTGATGACAGTGCAAAATATCCAAGGGTAAAATCAGGCTGACCCATGCTTCTGCTGAAAATGAAATGCAACACAGCTACCCAAGTCAAATCAGTCCAAGCTGCATGGCCACAGATGCTCCAAGGTCAATGTTGGTAGTGTTTTTAATACGCACACAAACGTTACTGCGACCTGTGCCAGTTTTACTTTACATCCCAAAGGGTACATGCGTAGACTGAGGATTGCTGTGGTCGGATCAATTAATCAGAGCATTTCTCTTTATAATTCTACAGCAAAAATCAGCATTTTCATGAATATTAACATCTGTGATGGAATGAGTTGAAAAGTCCTGATCATAACCACGCAGATATACATACCTTCCCCCTTCCAAAAAATTACAGACATTGTCGTCTCTCTTAGACACAAGGTGGAAGGTCTCTCTGATGATCTGTTGTTGCATGTCTTCAGGCTACACAAAGTAAACAGTCTGAGTTAAAACTGCACTCTCACTCTGCATCACTGCATATGGTATAATGCCTGCAAAACTGGCCAAGTATTTTCGTTGTAGGTTTTACCACCTGCCACACGGATAAACGTTTCTTTTTCATCTTTTCAGCATTAATGATATTGATTTACTTGTTAGCGGTTGGAGTGACGCACTACATTTAAATGATCAAAATGAATCAGTTTATGTGCAATGCTTTACACTAAAGGACCCAGAGAGGATCAAGCAAACATCTGGGAAGAAAACTTTCCTGATGTTTCTTTAACTAACTAACCTTTTTAAATCCCCAACTTATATTATGAGTGAGGCGCATGCAGCAGGTACAGTTAAAATGTATATTTCAGTATCCCTATCTTATGTGGCATTATGTGCATAAAGTATACAAAATACACAAATACGTCAATTGCACTTACAAAATACTGATAAAATCTGATAAGTCGGGGCTTCCCATGATTGTTGAACACCAAAATCGCCTTAATCATATTTGCTTGTTGTTGTTTGTTGTGCTTTTTTTGGGCTGAATAGTCTCAACACGAAATTTCCCAATTTTCTACGTGCAGCCTACTGTCAATGTAGATCCGGACGTCCGCTTTAAAAGCGTGTCTGTGTAATATATGTCCGACTAGAAACATACTTATATACTACAATTCTCCCTTGTAAATATATTAATTATGTGTCTTAAAGATCCTTTTAAAAATAAAAAATACACTTTTTTTCGTTCATTCTTTCCTAATTATAAATGAGTTTAACTTGGGGGGGGGGGGGGGGGAAGGGAAAATATGTGCTTTCAAAAGCAATATGCGCCTAGCTTACATCTACAGAGCTTTTACCTAAAGCAGTTATTAATTGAAATAGAAAAATACAAAAGAAAACATATTTACAACTTTGAGTACAAGTTAGACTAATAATAGTAAAACAAATGATCACATCGTCTTAAAACTGCTTACAAATGGTACCGCAGTCCAAACTGGCGGAAGGAAATAGAGGTCGCACAGACTTTGATGACGTCAGCATGAGAGACTACAGATCCAAAACAAAAACACTGTGGAAAATACTTTCGATTTGTTTCTGATGCCGCTGACCAGAACATACTTAATAACGATAATCGATAACAATATGTTAAGATTTGTAGACCTTGGATTACGGAAGTTTAAACAATTTAATGGAATTTACTGACTTGTGTAAATCGTGTCTTCCCCCGGATTTAATATCACAGGTCTTTAAATTCAGAAAAAATTATGCTGTGGTAATAAGAGGTAAGCATTTTTTTAACGTCTGTCAGATTAGACGTTTTTGTGCATTTCCAAAATATTATGCACGTGACTTTATTGTCTTTTTAGTAGGTTTGACAATCAAACGACGTGTCCTATTTGGTGCTGGATTATGGTGAACTGTTTATTTTGTGTTTCATTCTACTAAGTTGTTTATTAAATTACTCCAACTAGTAGTAACTACCACAATACTAATTATCCGCATTTTTTCACACTAAATACGTTATGTTAAATTAACATAACGTATTTAATAATAAGCAGGTGTACTTCAGATCAATTCGTCATTTTTACTATTGTTTCTCTGTATATCTGTTTGACATTGATTTTGTATTGTGTTTTGTACTAACATTAAATATAAATATTTGGAAGCCTATTTCCAGTATGTAGAATTAACACAAAACACTTAAATCAGTTCCACTGTTTTCTTTTTTAATTTCTTTTTGTTGATTGTATGTTTTTAATTTAGGTTCTTCACACAAAAACAACTGAATTTAGACTGGACTGTGGCCTTCATGGAATCTATCAAGCCTTCCTACAGCTGTCTTTAATTTCTCTTTGACTCTGAAAAATACAACATGTTGTGAAAAACAAAATCCATCATGAACTCCTTTATATATGGATCCTTATTATGTATCATTGTAAAGCCATTCAGTCCTGACTAAATAAATCCAGCCCCTTTTAGTGATTATGCCAAGGATTTTTTCAGTAAGAAACAAAATCGCACAGAACAGCTTGGGCAGAGCTTATAGCTGTTCCCCATCGAGGTTTAAGACCGAACAGTGCTCAGATTCAGTGAGAACACTGAAATACCTGAATCTGAACTGGGAAAGCTTGGCAGAAAAAAAGTAAAGTTCTTAAATCTGTGGCGCTAACGTAGATCACCCTCTGTATGTCATGCCTCCTAGGAAGAAACCTCTCCACCTTGTAAGTAGATGTCGAAGGCTTCCCAAAGCTGAGCTAAATTGCTTCCCCTTCAACCTGCTGCCAGTGGAATGCCAGGTCCATGTGTTGTCATTTCTCAGCGAGGTGGACAAATGCAGCGCCGCCATGGTGTGCTGCAGCTGGAGTTGCCTGGTTCGCTCAGGGAAACTATGGAGGGTGGCAGACTTCTCACGACGGGGGGCTTTCTATTTGGGGCAGGAAGGATTGCTGGTGTCCAACCGTGAGTTTGAGCGGTGGAAGGCATGGGTCCATCACTATGCCCATCACCTTATCTCCCGCGGAGCCAGCCTGCTCACCTTGAAGGCCAGTTTCGACCTGGGAGACCATTACCACAAGTGGGGGGACTTGCTTTCTAACCTGCTGGAGAATGTCCACTGCAGAGATCTCAGCCAACTGGACCTCAACTGGACTTTCACGCTGTTGGAGCCCTTGGATCTCCGGCTTCAACCTGCCTCCAGCTCGAGCTCCAGCTCCCACCAGGAGAGTGTCACAAAGATGGACCAGGTCAATAACTTTCAGATCCTGCTCTCCAAGCTCTCACACAGCTGCCCTCGGATTGCCAGGATGCGCCTGCAGTTCGACTGGTCTGAGATGTCTGTCTCTCTGCTGACACAGTTCCAGCATCTCCGTGTCCTGGAGCTCAAGTACTTCTGGGTGTTCAAAGGGGTTAGCCCCAGCTCCTTGCAGACACTGAGCAAGTCACTGCCTAACCTCAAGTCCCTAACACTTCATGTCTTGGTGCCTCTCAGAAACCTGGGCATCTCCTATACACTGGAGTCCCTCACCCTAGAGTTCCTGGATGTGTCCCAGAGTCGGGGCCTGGTCTTCTCCCGTCTCAATCTCCCTGCACTGAGGGAGTTCCGTGCGAAGAAGATCGTGCGAGGGATCACATTAGACCGTCGCACCAGGCTGAGGATACAGAGCCGTTGGCCTTGTCTGTACCATGTTCTGCGGGAAGGAACCCCAAAGCTGCAGACCTTGAACAGTGAGCGTCTGCTTCCCAACTGGAAGGAGCAGAGTTATCAGGAACTGACCTCTATCCTTCAGCAGTCCTGCTACTGTGTCCTGCACTTGGACAGCTGGCTGTGGTGATTAAACTGTGCTGATCAATGCCTGCAACCTTTATGACATCACATATCATCAAGCACCCATGTCTAACACAGACCAATTCATCATGACCAATTGATCATCATTCAATATTTTGATCACTTTATGTAAGTGTGAAAAACATTTACATTCGGTTTGGGGATTTTGTAGCATTTTTAGGAAGCCTTTTTAGAGATGAGATTAATTAGCCATACACTATTCTGATTTCATTTACAAGCTATATTTTATGTAAATAAACTGTTGAAGAAATGTATCAAATTCTGGCGTGCATATTTCTGATTTTAAATTATCAACAACTAGTTGAGGTAGTTGGATCTGTCATAATTTAGATCAGTTACACAAGCTCATAATCCGAATGTGGTAGTCATAATTGACTCAATGGAAAAAACAAAAACCTCTTGAAACTACATAACGTTAAACCACACAATAATGATTGTGATTCCATGGTCAGAAAAAATACTGTCAGAATTTCCTGGTTATGTCGTCAGAGGCTGTTAACAGGCCTGCTTTTCTTTCTCATATTTGGATGTTGACAGAAATAATTTCCCTCCGGACAAATTGTACAGATATATTATGCCTTTGATGTTGTCCCGTTTTCTTTGCTTATTACATATCTGTGTCCATAAATAGATTGCAAAGCTTAACATATGTTTTTCTTAAGCAGAAAGTTAAAGCTTTCTGGAAAAAGAAATGTATATACGTAAGTGGCATAACTGTTTATAATCCCATCAATAACCAGTCAGATCCACCAGCAATAGTAAGATAACAATTCAGTCAATTTAATTCAGTTCCTGCATTTTTTTTTCCCCTCATTGTTTTTTCATTATTAATTTTTCTGTAATAAGTTTAGTACTACACTGTGGAAATGTATGCATTTCAAAGAAAAAGTTTGTATTGTATCATAAACTGAATATGAATATGAACCATTCTTTTCCAGAATTCAAATACCTCAATGTCAAGGGAAGTTGTCTCTTCTGTTAATGCAATATTTTTGCCCCTAGCTGCACACATGTTCCAGATTGCCTCTGATAACAATTGTCTTTCTCATCAGAGTTTATAATGTTTTTTAGTAACAGTATATCTTACAAGGAGCCTCACCAGTGACTCCAATGGTATGGTTGCCATACGGAGCTACAGGGCCTTATAGAACACAGACAGCTGGTTTAGATCTGAGCTGTGTAGGTATCTGATTGTGATCTGTATTCCCCCATGCAGAGATACCATTTTGCACAGCCAAACTCGGGGCCTTCAGAGTCAGATTTCCTCAGCCCTGCCCCACAACAGCTTGTCTTGTTACAGTGTACTTTGCCTGGAATGTTGTACTTTCCAGTGTTCTCAGTAAGAACCTAGTCAGCCATTTATCCAGTGCCTTAAGACTACTCTCTGCATTTTGAAAATAAAATAAACAAAGATGCAGAAATTATCCAGTTCCTCCCAATATAATACTTGTGAAGTCCCTCTTTTGTAATTCATGTAACCATGCATACAATGTAGTAGCACATTACACCAAAAGAGGTCTCCCAACATCCATTTACAAGAAGAAAGAAGAGCTGCGTACACATTGAGCACTTGAAATGTACAATATTTCCTATTTTCATCCTTTGTACCATCATAAATTATAAATTCTGAAATTATGACCCTGATAAAGTGGCTCTTCAGATGTGTTTAAATGTTTCTTTGTTTTCTATGTCCTAAGGTGACTAATATGAATCCTCATCAATCTAATAAAAAAAGGGTTGCTGCCTAACATTTCTAAGCAAATGTTAGAACATGATTTGCCTAATTGACAGATAAACAAGTTTAAAATACTGGGCGTACTGATTTCTACATCAAACATACAGGGTACTAATTTAACTCTGCTGAAATATAAACTAAAGACTGAAGCTCCTTAGTTTCTTAAAATACAAGAATTCTGCATCACAATATTGGAATTATTCTGTGGTCTACAGGATTACTGGTGCAAATGCTGAAGTTGTATAGAAACGGGACTGGAACTCATGCTTCTTACCATCTGTGCCTAATATAATTTCTACTTAACCTTAATAGTGCCAGTAATGACACCTTAACTTACAGGAATGCATGATGAAATCCTTAAAGAATGTTTAGAAAAATCATAGCTTATACTCTTATATTCATATCACAAATTATATTTTTAAAATTATTTCACCTTACAACCAACTTTAAAGACCACCGACAACATAAAAGATCAGGTAAATGGCCAGGGCCCTGATTAAACAAGAATTTAAACAGTCACAAATTACACAGCCAGTACATGATTACTAGTTGTTAGCCCAAGTCTTCTTGCTTCTGCACATTGGAAACTTGACAAATAATATATATATATATATATATATTTTATTTTTTTTCTATTGGTTGGTGGTTTGGACTGTTGAAGTTCTGAAGCTAAATAATGTTGCCTAAATAACAACGGAAGACTCAAGAACCTAGAGTAAAATTTAATTGATATTTAATAAATGCTTTACATTTTTAATCTTATACAAAAACACATATTGGTCTTTAGAATAACCACGTATTAGTGTGTGTGTGTATATATATATACATTTGATTTGATATATGTATGTAGACAGATACATTTCTCAAATAATACACTTGCTGATTTTCAGCTTGTGAGGTAAACTTGAAATGGTAAAAATAATATTATTTAAGATTTAACAAAAGTAAAGCATATTATTTGTCATAATAAGCATAGAAGACTTGGCAAATCAATAGCCTTGTCACTGCTCTCTTATAACCCCAAAGTACATGTACATAAGGACCAGGAAATGTTTTTCCCTTCTTTATTATTTAGCGCAAAGGGCAGACCTTTCTAGACTTTGTGCTTTAGAAACAAAGCAATAAATGACTACAGGAAACCACAATAAACATAAATAAAAGTCAGAAAGGATAGGCCTTAATGCAAAAGCTTCCAAGGGTTGAAGTACCTAGGCACACCTTAATACACCCAGTTATTTTCAACGGTTTACAGATTGCATTTAAAAATCTAAATGGCAAGTTTTCAAAATCTGTATTTGTCTAAATTTTGATACCTTCTAATGAAAAAATATATGTTTATATGGACTGAGTATAATTTTAAGAACAATGCATGTGTTATACAATAATGAAAAAAGGATGCTTAAAATTATTTTGCACGGATCACATAGATAAAAAATAATACTTCCATGGTGATGTAATAGAAGAATATATGTTGAGCTTTTAAGGTGTAGCTTCAAATACAGCTCTTTTTAGGGTTGATCAATTAAAGTGTGTTTAGCATGTCAGCAACCTGGTTACCTATTTAACCCCATATTCATACCTTTCCATAATCCACCACACAACCTCCTTAGTATCCCATTATCCCAATGGACACAATTCCCCTCAAATTTCCGTCCCTTCTTTACACTTTTAACTGTAATCTAAATGGTTTAATAAAGGGTTTATAAAGCAATGGCTTTTGTTTCATGTAGTAGTGCTACAAAGTCCAAGCCATGCATAATTCTAGGTTATTTATAGAGCTTTTATTTATTTTGGGGTCTTGTTCTAAAAGGGGGAGAACATTATCCTCTCTCAAGAAGAGAACACACCCAGCTCTGACTCTATCTGAAGCAAACACATGCTCCTCATTTTACAAATGCATGGTAATATCGCCTCGGTGCGACAAGGACCTAACATCCCACAATCCGTCAGGTCTGGAGCTTTTGTGAAAGCGTCAGATGGACGTGAAGCACTGCCAGAAGCCATAAGAGACTGCCTGGACTTTAGCGGTGAAAAGACTCAGCAGGACTACAAAAGAACAAGAGAAGTGCTTTCCTCTCCTTCCTTCCAAAAAGGAAAACTTTACATTGCAGGAGGGGTCTCTTTTTAGACTTGAAAATGATTGTCATCTCCAGCTATCTCTGAAACACAGAACGTGTGAGGGAGCTGGGGAGCAGGTTGGTGGGGGGCTTCACTTTGAACTTCACCTCATCCAGGGTTGGTGGTGAAAAAACAAAAAGGAAAAAAAAATGCTTCCAGATGTAAGAAAGTTGATAAACTGATTTAATTTAAGTGAGCGTCAACCCTGATTTTTTCTTCTTAACTCAGCCTTCAACGGTTAATGCTTAATCTATTAACAATTAGTGTGTGTGTGTGTGTGCATGTGCATGTGCTTGCATGTGTGTGTGTGTGCGCATTTATGGGAGGTGAACAGAAGAATGCCTTGTTGCAGTGTCAGTTAAAAGCTAGTGGAGCAGCCGAGCACCGCTCCTATCCAGGGATTGTCTCCAAAAGGAAGAGGACATGGCTAAAGGCTTCTACATCTCCAAGATTTTGGCAGGAGCCACCTTACTGCTCACAGTGGCCGCCGTGTCCTCCATCATCGCAATGGTGGCGGTCTACTCTCACCAAATTTCAGTCAATCCACCTACACGGCCCAGCATACCATCGTCCACTGTGACACCAACTAAACCAGGAAAGAGTGTAAGACTGCCTGACACCTTGATTCCATTGAGCTACAAGGTGACGCTTCAACCTCACTTGTCTCCAGACGCCAACAGCACATTCCACTTCACTGGAAACTCCACTGTGATATTCAAGTGCCTCAAGCGGACCCGCTACATCACCATCCACAGCACCAAGCTGAACCTGACCCGGACTGGCAGTCACTTGGCCACGTTTAAAGCACACAACAGCACCGAAAAGACAAGCATTAGAAGGAGCTGGCATGAAAACGAGAATGACTTCTTGATGATAGAGCTGGATGTAGAACTGGTGGTTGGCCGTACCTACGAGCTGTCCACCAAGTTTTGGGCCAACCTGGATGATGACTTATCAGGCTTCTATCTGAGTAAATACAAACATAATGGAACTGAAAAGTAAGGCTGTGTTATGTCTCTTCTTGTTTTCCTTGGTTTTACTGATCTGGGGGCTTCATGGGAATCTTCTTAGCTGGAGCATAAAAAAAGTGACAGGACATTGAACTATAGGCTGATGAAATGACATTGACGGCACAACCGTTTATGTGATTTAAATGTTCATAATATTGAGCTTGTTTCCTCTTTCTTGTTTCACGCGCAGAGGTTAAAACTCTGTCCTTGCAACGGGGCATTTCCAACAATTTCTAGATACTTCATAGAAAAGCTATTATGAATCAGACAGAACGGTTTGTTCTCCATGTAATACAATTTTCTAATTAGGTAATTTTGCTATTAAATGTTACTGTTCCACAATACGAGGAATAGACATGGGATCAACAGTTTGTTTTTCTCTGTGACGCCACAGATAAAACATAACCCAAGTGTCCCTAATGTAATTTTATGCTTTAGCCTAACATTACATTACAGCAATTGAAGTGACGCGTACACATAGACTGTAAAATAAGTTAAGTCGTACAGTTTTAGATTTCATTAGTGTGGTATACTATTTTGAATGATGATGATCATTGTTGTTGCTATTGTTAATTAATCTGGCAAACTGCTTATTCTTTACTGTATTTTCATTTTTGGAGTTGTCAAGAAAATAGAAGAGAAAGGAAAGAAATACAATATTTAAGCTAAACTACAAACGTTGGGGAATTGATTGCATAATGTACATAGAGTGTAGGGTTTGTAAGGACTTTTCAGATTTTCCCCAACAATTTATCTTCTTCAACCTCTTATTTTTTTAGTAAGTAGTTATATGTAAATACTTCATTATCAATAGCATAATGTGATACTGTTGACATGATGACAACGGGACAGATATCAATCTCTTTAGGAATGTAAATAATTATGTGTCCTCTATATTTTTACCCTGTGAAAGGAAACTTGAAACGCAGTCATAGCAGATGCTTCACTTTAGTTTAATACATATTCATTAAACTGTATTCATTTAACATTGATGCCTTTTTTGAAATTGAACACTCATTCATCCTAGCAAGTAGCAGTAAAGATGGCCTGCCAATATTTATATCTACAATTCTAGAGATATCAACTGTTTTTATTTGTCTGTTTTAGTGACACTACTGTACTGTAATCATCAACAAACTGACATTTTGTTTCATATGAATGGTATTATTCTCCAGATTCATTGCCACAACCCAGATGCAACCCACAGATGCAAGGAAAGTATTCCCCTGCTTTGATGAACCAGCTATGAAAGCTGTGTTCAATATCACTATCATCCACCTGAAAGGGACCAAGGCTCTGTTCAACTCAGAGTTCAAATGTAAGCATTTAAAACTATGTAACTATTTTTGTTATAGTGTGTAGTAAGGTAGGTTTAGGAGTTCATAGCTCTTCTTATCTTATTATTGCTAACTGGAATTTTATTTGTTTGCAAATCTAAAGTGCTACAGCACACTTCACCCAAGGGAGACTTGTTCCCCATGAGTTGTGTATTCTGCCAAACTAGCAAACACTAGCATTAAGTAAAGTAGTAAGATCTCTCAGAAAATGTACTAAGCTTCATTTGTATGACTTAATATTCCACTACAGCAGGAGAGTGCCAAGGAACTTTAAAACCAGTAGCCAAAAAACATTGCTTTTAGGCAATTAAGAAGTTTGAATTGGTCAAGCGGTCCAAGATGAAGGGCTCATAGTTCATACAAAATGCACCCATGTTTGCTTTTGTCAATGATTATGGTGTATTTTTTAATGCCAGTGCAGAGGGCCAGCACCCTGGAGAACATCCGAGATTCATTGTCAGCAGTCTTGGGGAAGCTATTTTCAAAGATACATACTACTCCAAAAAATATATATAATAAAAAGTAACTAACTGTGAAAAAGAAGCTCAAAACTTTCAAATGTTTTTACAAACTATATTGAAATGAAAGAGGACAGCATTTCCTGACAAACGCAGACCTAAACCATTCCCTCAGGAGGAAGTGGAGACATGGGTTACAAAAACAAGTGCCAACAGATCATATAATGTCTTTGTTTTTGTTTGGAGGCTGTAGATTAAAACTTCTGATTCCTAATTGACTCTTTCCCAGTGTTTCATGGCCAGTAAGCACTTTCAAAATATGTATCTTGTAAAACAGCGGTAACAGATGTTAATTTGCACTGAGGAAAGAAGCTGGAAGCTGTATAAGAACATAAGCAAGCCATTTGGTTTACCTGTGTGTTTTCATTTGATCGGTCTGATCTGTTAGCAGTAAAATGAGATAGATCACCCTTCCTTCACTGACAGTGGTTAAATGTTAATAACAGTGTCAATATCCAGTTCTCAAAGGATGTCAGTCTCTTCAAGTAAGTAAAAGTAACTGACTGCTATAGAGGCGACTGATTTCTACTAGTTTTACTACTATCCCCAATCACTACTATCAGAAAACTACTTCCCCAACACTTCCAGTAAAAGACAATGTTGTATCTCATGGGCAGACAGGGAATAAGTTGCTTGTTTGGAGTTGGAATGAATCTAGTATAAAGTGCCCCAGCTCTGTGGCATAGCAGTTGTTTGTGTGTGTGTATTCAGGGCTGGGCCAGACTCGAAGTACTGGCTATGATACAACATCCTGACCAGACTAAGTCCCCATACTTTCAGATAAGCTAATGTGGATACAAATGTGCTGAGCTCAGGAGAAATTTGCTCCCTGCTTAGCCTAGATTAAGAGGGCACCAGAAAGATGGGATGTGTGGCTTAAGATGTACTCTGTACTGTAGATTGTAATGAATGATTCTAGACAGTATCCACAGCACACCTTGTAGGCTGATTCTGTAGCATAGCCATAGTATCGAGAGTCCCAGCTCTGTTCCACTGTGTCTCCTGGTTTTTGTTCCAATTTCAGCATTCAACAACTTTGGCTAATTAATTAAAGTGCACAGTTCCAGCTGCTTACATTCCAGACACCTGGTCATTGAAGCAATACATTTATATCAAATGAGATCTGATACCCACCATTTGTGTCAGATACGCAGTTTTGTTAGGCTCAGTTTGTAAGGGTGGAAAACAATTAGGAAAGCTCTAATCAGGCTACAGTAATAAGCCAGAGCAATTGAGAGCTCAGCTGGAATGAGAACCAGGAGCAAAAACTAATAGTGATCCCATAAGAACAGGATTGAAACCCCTGCCAGTAAGTCCAATAATATATGTTAGGATTTCATATTTGTAATTGCATTGATGCATTTTTGTCATTTTGACTCCAATGCATGCATAAATAATGTAACTATTACTACATTTTCTTATCTTACATTAACTACCCCTTTTTAGAATAATGCATTATAATGTATAATTCCCCTTAGTCAATTTAACTCTAACTGGGACTGAAGTTATTGCTCATACTGCACTATGTTGTAATATCATGATATGTGTATATTTTGTTACAGCTTTAAGTATCCCTGCGTTTATTGGATTTTTTTGTTCCCAAACAGCTGGTACACAACAGATGATCGATGGGAAAATGTGGGAAATCACAGAGTTTATCTCAACCAAACCAATGTCAACTTACCTCCTAGCAATTGTGGTCTGTGAATTTGAGAAAATCTCAAGTAAAACCATAACAAAAGATGTGAATAGCAAGAAAACCATAGTTAATGTAAGTGATCTTCATTAGCTTGCTTTCGTTCTAAGCTTTCAAGTGGTCTCACCAAAGTGACTGACATATTTTGTCTTTCATATTAGGTGGTAGCAAAAAACAAGCACATCAGCACACCAAATATTATGGCACAACACAAATTAAAATCAAACTATTTTTCTGATTCAAGTGAGGTTCATTATTGCAGTGTCATATGGCTTTGGGATAATAATACAGAACTACAGAAACAAACTTATTTTTAAAACTTAGACAAAGGCTTATTCTTCTTATTCTTTCATGTGGCTGGGAGTCACACTCACAAGTCCAGTCCAAGATTGTTCAACCAGTCCAACATGCTTATTCTCAAGATTTTATTACACTCTTTCCACTAGGCTTTTGTGCCTTCATCCCCTGTAATGGCTTGTCCTGTCCAGAAAAGTGTGTGGGAGACCAGGTGGTCAAGCGGAAGGTTTTTGTAAGTCTGTCTGGATGGGAAGTCTGTGATGCTGTTTATGCAGACAGCCTTTGTATTTAGTTATGTCCCAGCAAATGTCAGGGTGGTGTGATGTTTCCCACCACTGGTAGTCAATGGATTGGTGTGGATGCCAGTGTGCTATTTACACTGCACACGGCAGAGATTAACTGTGTGCCCACAAGTATAGAATGGATGCTTGCAGCCCAAACAGGTGCACAATACTCTGTGGTTGAATACTCATGTCAAGGCCAGTGAGTGAAGTAGTCCTGCATTGGCACCCCAGTTTGTTCTAGTATGTTTTCGCAGGATATTTTCAAAATGTCTCTTGCAGGTTTTTAGAAATGGACAGAAAAGGTATTCAGGTAAGGCTATAATCCAGTGGAATCCTAAGTAAAATGGCATGGATTCATGTTTTTTCACCAGCAAAGGTGGTATTTAACTTTTTGATTGTTGAGGTGGAAGTCTGAGACTACTTTGTTGGATTTTACCACATTCTCTGTGTAAAGAAAGGCTTATCCAATTAACCAAATAACATTGTGGCAATACAGTGAATTTAGCACAAAATGATGTTATAGCAACTTACATTTGTCAACTTACATAGAATTCATTGAGACATTGTTAAAATAACATTATAATATCTCAATTGTAAATCTACATTCCAGAGACACAATATACAAAAATAACGAAATTGAGAAAATGAAAAGTTTAGGTTTTAAGTAACATATCCTGTATAAATGCATGCAAAATAATAGAATTGCACAAGATACAGTGCCTTGCAAAAGTATTCACCCCCTTTGGCATTTTTCCTATTTTGTTGCCTTACAACCTGGAATTAAAATTAATTTATTGAGGGGTTTGTATCATTTGATTTACACAACATGCCTACCACGTTGAAGATGCAAAATATTTTGTATTGTGAAACAAACAAGAAATAAGACAAAAAAACAGAAAACTTGAGAGTGCATAACTATTCACCCCCCCAAAGTCAATACTTTGTAGAGCCACCTTTTGTAGAGCAATTACAGTTGCAGGTCTCTTGGGGTACGTCTCTATAAGCTTGGCACATGTAGCCACTGGGATTTTTGCCCATTCTTCAAGGCAAAACTGCTCCAGCTCCTTCAAGTTGGATGGGTTCCGCTGGTGTACAGCAATCTTTAAGTCATACCACAGATTCTCAATTCGATTGAGGTCTGGGCTTTGACTAGGCCATTCCAAGACATTTAAATGTTTCCCCTTAAACCACTCCAGTGTTGCTTTAGCAGGATGCATAGGGTCACTGTCCTGCTGGAAGGTGAACCTCCGCCCCAATGCTTCACTGTGGGGATGGTGTTTTCGGGGTGTTGGGTTTGCGCCAAACATAGCGTTTTCCTTGATGGCCAAACAGCTCAATTTTAGTCTCATCTGAACAGAGTACCTTCTTCCATATGCTTGAGGAGTCTTTGGTGAACAGCAAACATGTTTGCTTATGTTTTCTTTAAGCAATGGCTTTTTTCTGGCCACTCTTCCGTAAAGCCCAGCTCTGTGGAGCATACAACTTAAAGTGATCCTATGGACAGATACTCCGATCTCTGCTGTGGAGCTTTGCAGCTCCTTCAGGGTTAACTTTGGTCTCTTTGTTGCCTCTCTGATTAATGCCCTCTTGCCTGGTCTGTGAGTTTTGGTGGGCGGCCCTCTCTTGGCAGGTTTGTTGTGGTACCATATTCTTTCATTTTTTTAATAATGGATGTAATGGTGCTCTGTGGGATGTTCAAAGTTTCGGATATTTTTTAATAACCCAACCCTGATCTGTACTTCTTTGTCCCTGACTTGTTTGGAGAGCTCCTTGGTCTTCATGGTGCTGCTTGCTTGGTGGGCCCGTGCTCAGTGGTGTTGCAAACTCTGGGGCCTTCAGAACAGGTGTATATACACTCACCTAAAGGATTATTAGGAACACCTGTTCAATTTCTCATTAATGCAATTATCTAACCAACCAATCACATGGCAGTTGCTTCAATGCATTTAGGGGTGTGGTCCTGGTCAAGACAATCTCCTGAACTCCAAACTGAATGTCTGAATGGGAAAGAAAGGTGATTTAAGCAATTTTGAGCATGGCATGGTTGTTGGTGCCAGACGGGCCGGTATGAGTATTTCACAATCTGCTCAGTTACTGGGATTTTCACGCACAACCATTTCTAGGGTTTACAAAGAATGGTGTGAAAAGGGAAAAACATCCAGTATGCGGCAGTCCTGTGGGCGAAAATGCCTTGTTGATGCTAGAGGTCAGAGGAGAATGGGCCGACTGATTCAAGCTGATAGAAGAGCAACTTTGACTGAAATAACCACTCGTTACAACCGAGGTATGCAGCAAAGCATTTGTGAAGCCACAACACGTACAACCTTGAGGCGGATGGGCTACAACAGCAGAAGACCCCACCGGGTACCACTCATCTCCACTACAAATAGGAAAAAGAGGCTACAATTTGCACAAGCTCACCAAAATTGGACAGTTGAAGACTGGAAAAATGTTGCCTGGTCTGATGAGTCTCGATTTCTGTTGAGACATTCAGATGGTAGAGTCAGAATTTGGCGTAAACAGAATGAGAACATGGATCCATCATGCCTTGTTACCACTGTGCAGGCTGGTGGTGGTGGTGTAATGGTGTGGGGGATGTTTTCTTGACACACTTTAGGCCCCTTAGTGCCAATTGGGCATCGTTTAAATGCCACAGCCTACCTGAGCATTGTTTCTGACCATGTCCATCCCTTTATGACCACCATGTACCCATCCTCTGATGGCTACTTCCAGCAGGATAATGCACCATGTCACAAAGGTCGAATCATTTCAAATTGGTTTCTTGAACATGACAATGAGTTCACTGTAATAGACTGGCCCCCACAGTCACCAGACCTCAACCCAATAGAGCATCTTTGGGATGTGGTGGAACGGGAGCTTCGTGCCCTGGATGTGCATCCCACAAATCTCCATCAACTGCAAGATGCTATCCTATCAATATGGGCCAACATTTCTAAAGAATGCTTTCAGCACCTTGTTGAATCAATGCCACGTAGAATTAAGGCAGTTCTGAAGGCGAAAGGGGGTCAAACACAGTATTAGTATGGTGTTCCTAATAATCCTTTAGGTGAGTGTATACTGAGATCATGTGACACTTAGATTGCACACAGGTGGACTTTATTTAACTAAATATGTGACATCTGCAAAGGGGGTGAATACATTTGCATGCACCACTTTTCCATTTTTTATTTTTTAGAATTTTTTAAAACAAGTTATTTTTTTCATTTCACTTCACCAATTTGGACTATTTTGTGTATGTTCATTACATGAAATCCAAATAAAAATCCATTTAAATTACAGGTTGTAATGCAACAAAATTGGAACAATGCCAAGGGGGCAATATACGTGTTGTAATTTCGTACATCAAACTAATAATAGTGCATATACTGCTCCAATCTCACAGCATCCTTTATGAATACTGGAATAAGGCAAGCAGACTGTTAATCTACCTGAAATATATAAAACATTTTATTCTAAATTGTATACGTCTGAATCTCTAGCTGACAAATAAAAGTTGATTGCATTTTGCATCTTGCGAGTCCACACTTAGCCAAGAAATAGATCAACCCTTAGAGCTTGACATAATCCATTCCATAAGATTGATGCAAAGCAGGAAGGCACCAGGTCCTGGCAGCTATCCCATTGAATTCTACAAAACATTTGCTCCACAACTTGCAACTCTTCTACTTTCTACTTTTGAGGATTCACTACAACTTGGTTGTTTTCCTCCTTCTGCCCTTCAGCAGGCATCTGCCTCGCTGCTACTCAAAACAGATAAAGACCCTACCAATTGTAACTCATACCATCACGTTTCTTTACTTAACTCAGATATGAAGGTGTTTTGGCAAAGGTACCAGCATGTAATTTGGATTCTGTACTCTCTATCATTAAAACCTGGGAACAGACTGCCATTCATTCTCCAATATTCACAAACTTCTTAATATAATACATTCTAATAATACATTTAATCCCCTTCACCCTCAATTGTTCCAGAAGTGGTAATTTCCCTACATGTTGAGAAGGCATTTGATAGAATTGAATGGGACTTTATTTGCTGCCAGGAATAACTGTGGTTTTGGCACTGGTTTTATCTCTTGGGTCCATCTCCTTTATACACTCCCCTCAAGCATGTGAAACAACACACTCTGAGTACTTTATACTATTGAAAGGAACTTGTCAGGGTTGCCCATTTCCCCATTTCTTTTTGCACTAGCAGTTGAACCACTCTTGAGTGCGTAAAGGTCCTCACGATCACTGCAAGGTGTGTGATGTGGGGGAGTGGAGCATAATGTTTCTTTATACGTCAATTACATTTCACTATATATATATATATATATATATATATATATATATATATATATCCTGCCCTGTGGTCTGATTTGATAAAGTTGTTGCTGTTGCTGGTACTGTTGCTATTCTGGAATAATTCAGTATTTTTTCTGGGGACAAATTACATTTTAGAAAGAGCAAAATGCTTCACCTATCATTGATGCTGTGTTAACAATCTCTCAAGCAGCACGTCCTTTTCATCCGGTTCAGTCAGGCTTTACTTATTTGGGAGTCAAGGTGACTATCTCTGTGTCTCCAATATCAAAACATCACTTTCAAAGATGGGCTAGTTTACCCCTTTCATTCAATAGCCAGTAGAGTGTAATCTGTAAACTACATAATCTACATTGTGCCCAAAATTCTGTAGTTCTTTCTGTATTTCTCTCTTCATCCCCAAAGCCCTTTTTTCACTCTCTTGATCAAGTTATTTACATTCTTTATCTGGAAGGGCAGATGACATCTTCAACGGAGCAGACCAAATGGTGGTTTAGCTCTTCTCAATTGTATGTTTAAGTACTGGGCAGTCAGTATTCATGTATTAGACATGGACTGGTGTCAACTAGAATCAAATTCATGCCATCTATCGTCTCTCCCTGCCTTGGTTTGCTCGTCCTTCCCTTTACATTGTTCTCATTACACCTCCAACAACACTAAAAATTTGGACTCAATTTTGAAATCATTTATTTCCCCCTCTATGCTTGATTCAACCACTATGGCAGAGGAAAGGCCTGGCATGTTTTAAATATAAATATGATCTAAATAGTTTGCTAACTTTGAAACTCTGAGAGCTACATTTATTTTGCCTAATTCAATCTTTTTTCATTACTTACAGAGTCAGAATTGAAGGGGATTGAAGTAAATAAGGCATAAAACATGGAATATCAAAATATGTATGTTGTGTATAATAATTGTACAAATCACAACCTTGCACAACATTGCCAGAATGAAATGTGTTTACTGGGTAGTAAAGGTTTGTTAGTTTAACAAAAAAAATATGATTTCTGTCATTGTGTGTTAAAGATCTGGGCTCGACCTGAAGCAATTAACGACGGACATGCTGATTATGCTTTAAGTATTACCGGAAGAATCCTGGAGTTCTTTGAAAAGTATTATGATACATCATATCCTTTGCTTAAACTAGGTACGTTACTGTCAAATAAATGTCAAATTCATGATATAATGGTATGTGAGTATAACTAAGGCTGTTTTGGTGTGCTGGTTTCTTCTGTCGGTAAGTATAAACTAATACAAGGAGCATTTTGGAGTCTTAAATTGCTAAAAATGACACAAGCCGTTTTTAGAATTTTTTGTTAAACACTGGCATAATGATAAAAACTATTATACGACCCAGAATCATTTATATTAATTTTTGAACATTTTTAATATGGAGCTGGACCTGCAGTTTTGTAAATGGAATTATTGATTGGGAGACACAGAAACAGCAGGTTACAATTTTTAAAGAATGCATACATACATACATACTTACATACATACATACATACATAAACTTAATTTCTGGACACTAATCTATCTTTTTTATTTTCTACTTTTAATATCTGCAGAAATGTATTATTATTATGGTAATCATCATCATGCATCCCCTCTATTCTTTCTGGCACCATTTTCCCTCTTATTAAAATCATGTGATAATCAAATGATCAGGGGCTGATCGCATACAATGTTATACATTTGTCAACTGATTTGCATAAAATAGAGCAGTGGTCAGGCCTGAGAAAACATGGTTTGTCATTTCCTGACACACTGTAAACTGGATGGTCAGCTTATGTAAAAATAAAATAAAAAAATTGCAGTGTAGTTTCTAAGAAGGTATAGTAATTGTACACATTTATTTTAATTTTTTTAGCTACAGATACCTTTAGCCCTACAGATTTTTGTTTCCTGTTTTGCTAAGATTTCCAGTTTTTTCTTGTTTCTCTAATTGTAGACCAGGTTGCTCTACCAGACTTCAGTGCAGGCGCTATGGAAAACTGGGGTTTAATTACTTATCGAGAGACGGCTCTTCTGTATGAACAAAATGTCTCCTCCACCAGCAATAAAGAATGGATTGCCACAGTGATTGCACACGAACTGGCCCATCAGGTACAACAATAGAAGTAGGAAAGTGCCCCTAGTAACCCAGAAATAATGCATTGTTTTTATTATTTTATTAAACTAGGACTAAGGTGAATGTGGTCATGTGTGTTAACCAGCAGATCTGAAGTCAGGACAGAGTATTACTAGCAGGACAGCCAGGTTAAATATTTTAAGATTTAAGTGTTGTTTATATAAAAAAAAAAGTTGGTGAGTGTGATGGTTTACATCGAAAAACATTTATATAAGCAAATATAACACAAAATATGACTAAAATTATAACTTTCTACCTTGCCGGGGTTATTTCATAGGGGTATTGAGAAGAAAAAAGTGTTGTTATATTTCTCAATCACTATCTGAAAACATTGTTCTAAAATCTGACCACAATCCATCCCTTCTGACATCAATATAGTGAAAGCTGTGAGTGTGTTTATACATGTTTAGTGATTTCATCTGCTTAGGGGCAAACATCAAATCCTTACAGCAATGTTATGCTGTATAGCCTGTTGCCAGGGTGTCTTTACAGCAAGTAACCAAGTGTGTGCTATTACCCTTATATAGAAAGAGATGCAATTTCCCCTTTTTGTATGGAATATTGTTAGTTGCTTGGTTCTGACATCATACTCTTTCATAACAGCATAGTACAACCTTTACCCCCACATGCACTAGCTTTACTTTTGTCCCCAGGTGTAATAATTGATTTACATAATAATTTCCTTAGAACAATGACACTAACCCAAGAACAATCATTTGTTATTAACTATATCCACAGTATTGTTTGTATTGAAATTCTACATATTAAAGGAAAACTTTGATAACTAACAGATTTAAAAATGCTTTATGTTAAATCTTTATGTTATATTTATGTTATATCTTTAGACCCTATCAGCCACTGTTCTGACATGTATCTTCCTTTTTCAGTGGTTTGGAAACCTGGTCACAATGAAGTGGTGGAATGATCTGTGGCTGAACGAAGGCTTCGCAACTTACGCCTCCTATCTCGGAGCACACCACGTTGAGGACCAATGGAATATTGTATGTTTCTTAATCTATAAATACTGTATTAACAGTACAATACATCATAGGCTTGTTTGTATTTTGGAAATCAAGGGGCTTGAATTTGTTTTACTGTATGAAACTCCTTCTAATGCTTTTTTAGGATTTGCCAAATTAAATTAAAAGATTTTAATCACTTGTTTTAAAACGTTTTGATAGTTTTTCAATTAAAATACATTCAATGTTAAAATTGTTTATTAAAAAAATACTTTACATTATACACAATGTATTTGAACAAATTACAAGTTACACTTAATTTCTGCACAGCTGAATACTTGAAGTCGACTGACTGAAATCAAATCCATTTAAACTTATTTAAAGTATACATTGCAGTTGATCTCTTTGTGTCCTAATATTCTAATAAGTGTTTTAAATTAGCTAACCTTGTTAGAAAGTAGACTAATCAAGTTTAGATTCTAATTTAAATCACATAAAATAGATTTAAATCACTTTTACTTATTTGATATGGTTTCTATAACAAAATAATGAAGTACTTCCAAAATTATTATGTTTACAATGCTAAAAGCTTCTTGTTCTTTTGCTTTATATTTCCAGAAAGATCTAATAGTGTTAAATCAAATCCAAAGCGTATTCCAGGTGGATTCTCTAGCATCCTCTCACCCCCTCAGCTGCAAAGAACAGGATGTTAATACGCCGGATGAAATCAGAGAGCTCTTTGACACCATTACCTACAGCAAGGTCTTGTCCGCTACAGTCATTGATGGCCATCACTTTTGGTTTTCTCTTTACTTCTTTAAATGTTCATAGTTAATTTCCCACTTATTCTCCCCTATTTGATCAGAGCCCCAGAGATGTGTTAATGCATGTGCATGCTTTTTGAATTTGCAGCAACTTCATTTAGTGAACCGTGTAAACAACATATTAATTATGCTGCTATATAAAGTTGTGGGCGCCCTTCATTTTTGGTGACGGCTTTCTGCATCAAACTCGCAAATGAGAAAAGCACAAGATAACCACATCTGCTGCTCCATAATAAATGAGCACTCATTTACTCTGGATGTGGCAATTAGGATTGGATTCCAATTTCAAAACAGACTGGATAGTATCCTTAGATCCCTTAGTTATTAATGGACACCAAACGAGCACAATGGGTCAAATGGCCTCCTCTTGTTTGTAAACTTTCTTATGTTCTTTTCTTCTTATGTCTACCAAGTATAATCTGGTCCTTTATCTGGGGGAGCACCACAAGTTACACACAAGAGAGTGTAAAGGATTTATTTTGGTTTTGTAAAATCAGTGGCTCTTGAGAGAACAAAAAAAGTCCAAAAGTCTGACGAAAATCATAGGTCATAGTTGACAATAGTTTTGGAATGATAATAAGACTCTTGTTGCATATCAGACTGAGTCATTCCACATTTTAAAACCCACAGACTCCTGCATATTATAACATGGGCTGGAAATTTGACATTTCATGTATTTCACTTGATATGCTTTTAGTGTGGTTTTAGCATCGTTTTACAGTGGTTTCCTATGGGTTCAACATGACTTTTGTGTGCTTTAGTACACACAACCATGGAAATAGCATCATACATATTTCTAAGGTATGTTTTCTATGGTAGACCATGAGTTTAGTAAAGCAGAGTGAAAGCATGTTGAGACCATAGGAACCACTGTTAAATAAGGGTACACTTGCATACATGTTGTTGAGTCAGGTTCAGAGGATAATGTAATTCATTTTAACTGTGTTGTTGATATTGTTTTCCTTTAGGGGGCTGCAGTGTTGAGGATGCTGTCAGATTTATTAACAGAAGAAGTCTTCACTGAAGGGCTGAAGGTGAGTCTGGGCTTTACTGAACAATAAGGAAGTTAACATTGCTCTATTTAAAAAAAAAAAAAAAAGAGGGATGAGTTTGGACTTTGCCCAGTTTTTATAGCTTACTGAGCTTATCGCTTTATCCAGAGTTTTGATCTGGGTAAGTGAAAGTCCAGTGTGGTCTGGAGCCTCAAACACCAGTGTGGGTGAATGGGGGAATTCATTTAGTGTTTCACAAAATTCTAAAGCCTGCCAGTCAAGTATTGTGAATTGTATTTTTTGCAGCACTCCTCCACTTGATAATCTGACTTGAGGGTGGGGAATCTTTCCAGAAAGTGGTATAGTTGTTTAGAATAGAAGGAAGTGATCTAAGGAAAATCACTTCAAGCAAATACCGTAGAATATAAATCAAGTCAATTCTATTGAAGTACAATATTAATGGATTTTATCACAGGTGTTTGTATGCATTTCATTGATATAGACTGTGTTCCCTGAAACACCTAATTATAAAATGAATGCTATAATGTTAACTATTCATTTTGGTATATCTTTTATATGCTGAATAATGTGACCAGTCTTCAAGCCTGCCATTTAACTAAATGGACCGTGAAAGGTATTGTTTTTATAATTAATTGTAAGCATACAATCATTTTATCTTTGCAGACATACCTGAAGAAATATGAGTTCAATAATACAGTTAACATTGACCTTTGGGAACAACTGCAGGAGGTAAGTTTAAGTAAGGAGAAATGAGAAAACATCAATTGAAGGAAAATTAATGTCTGGTAATGTCTTCTGCATTAACATTTTAATCAGGTTGTTGTCAATATGTATAATATATATTGCAATAATTATACAATTATTAAGATATACATTATTATAATTTGTGCATTTTTTACTTTTCATCCCAAGTCACACTAGCCATTGTGTTTAAATTTATTAAAAAGAAAAATGGCATATCAATTTATTTTTAAATACCAAGATTTTGCATTGCCAGGTTGATAGCAAATAGATACTGGGGTCTAATGGCATTGCAATCAGCTGCACATTCTAAAAGAAAATTTTAAAAATTGATTGATTAAAATAAAGAAATGTCCATTCATCTCCCCAAAGGAAACCATATTGCTGAGGAAATTGTGTGGTTTGAATGTGAAATAATAAGCATCTCTCATTACAAATGTATATCCATATAGTTAAATCTCAGCTACCTGTTTTCCATTAACACAACACTCTTATTTCAGTTCCTTTTGCTTTGCTTCATTTACTTCAGCTGTCATGTCAATGTGACAGAACTTGCTGTTCACTTTGAACAATGCAACCAATATGTTTTATTATTATTATTATTATTATTATTATTATTATTATTATTATTATTATTATTATATCGCCAAAAGGCTGCAGAGAAAAACTATTTACAATTCCAAGTCGGAGAAATCATGAACACCTGGACCCAACAGATGGGCTACCCCCTCATAACTATCAACACCACCAGTGGATACACCACACAGAAACACTTCCTTCTGAATCCCAATGCTCAAGTTAACCAGTCATCTGAATACAAGTAAGTTTTCTTTCTGATGGGACATATTTTAGACAACAAACAATTAAAACACAAGACATTGAAAACTAGTTCAAGAAGAAAAAGGGGCCCTAAATGGTTAATCCAGTTATACCTGCTGGTCAGGACTGATAATAAATATTGAAATATTAACTTGGTGTGTGCCTCATACTATCTCCCTGTTTAATCAATTAATATTTTAACTTTTGTGAGTGTAATCAAATACAATTTACCATTTCACTGGAAATGTGTTCCACCCAGATCCATGATGCTCTTGTGTTGACTATATCCTCCTCTCTCACTCAGCTATGTTTGGCATGTTCCAATAAGAGCAATGAAATCTGGAAAAAATGAAGAGCTACAAATGGTTGTTAAAAAAGACGGTAAGAAAAATATAAATGTCTGTATTTGTGTATATTCTGTAGGTTCCTTATTTAGAATTGGCTAATAATCTCCATCTGAAAAACCATGCACTCTTCCCAGAACACAAGTAAAATAGAACAATTTCAAGTTCTCCATGTCAGCATGAGTTGTTTTATTAAAATTATGTTGCTACAACGTTGTGGCAACATAGTGTGTAAGCAGGGTTGGACCTCACACAATCAAGGGCAGGTTCAATTGCCTTACACGGCAGTCATTATCACAATCTTTTACCAAAATCTCATATTTCTCCCCAATCTCACATTACACCCATAAACGCTATGCCAATATCTATATCTATATCTATATCCACAACCCTAACGTCTCTGCATAATTTCTCAGGCATTGATATCACACATAGTATACACACACATTCACATAAAGTACTGTACCATTAGCACAAAGCAAAACATTTCTCAAACAAACAGATTGATGGCACTGTATCAGCAATAATGCAGAATCATTCTTAACTGTACACAAAATACAAAAATAAATAAAGAAGCTTATGGTTAGTCATATGCTCATTTATTTTATTTATGTGCAGGTACTATCTATATCTATTTATTGTTTACCCTGCAACTTATAAGATTTGGGATGTGGCATATGATCTATAATTTTTGAATTTGTACATTTCTTATCAATTCCTAGTCAGGAGTTGAAATAAACCTTTACTGTCAATTAAAATATAAAGCAATCTTAACCAGATATCTTACTGGTACCAGCCCTAAATCTTTGACTTGAAGGCTTACCTGCACTATTCTTAATCACAATGGCAACTGGAAAAGTAAGATTTAATGCATGTTTATAACTTAGGTGAACTTGTATGTATTTGTATTAATAGTAGTAGTGTCAGTAGCAGAAGTAGTTTCCATATCCAATAGACAACCTTAAAGAAATCAACTTTTAGATGGGATATGTGTGTAGAAGATAAGAAACTAACGTGATGTGTGTGATAATTACAAATGTGAGCAACACTTAGTAAATGAATTTCCCTTGTTGAATGTTAGAATCTTTATGGGAAGCTATCCTGATACTAAGGGTTGATCTTTCCTAAACTAGCATGCCAAACCAGAACCTTCTTGTGATCAACACTGAGAAAGACAGACGAGAAAACCTAAATCAAAGTTTGTCCGTGTATCGAAGGGAGATCTCAAGTGAATAATGAAATTCAGCATTAAACATTGTTAACAGAACAGACATCCCTCCAAGCATATTTGCATTATGGATGCTGATTATCTGTTTTGCTTTGTTTTTCTACAGCGGGGTCTATACCAGCATTTCAATCAAACGGCAAAGAGTGGATTCTGGCAAACATCAATTGCACTGGATATTTCAGAGTTAACTACGACCTAGGAAACTGGAACAGACTGCTAAAACAGCTGGAGAGCAATCATTCAGTACATGCTTATAATACTCTACATGTTTTCAGTGTGTAGTGTGTTAACTGTTTGCAATACTTTGAAACACAGGAAGGACAAGAATACAAACAAGAGGAGGCCAGCCACTTTCCCCTTGTTGCTTTGATGATCCCATAAAAGATTTCACATTTCCACAGCATGGTGATCCCAGAGCAATTCTGATTAAATTTCTTCTGAACACTGTTACCTGTTGGTTTCAGTTAAACACCCCTTTGCTCACATCATAGATTTAGAGATTTGAATGATACAATACATTCACAATAGTTGCCCCTCTTCTAGTTAACTAACCAGAGCAGAGCAGAGCAGAGAAAGACACACAATATATTTTTCCCTTTCTGCTTCCCTTGTATATAACAAATTTCATTGATCTGTTTTCAGGTAATACCAATCATAAACAGAGCACAGCTTATTGATGATGCCTTTAATCTCGCAAGGTAGGTCCTACATCTGTGTTCAGGGGTGCTGGGAGGAATGGTAGAGTTTGTGTGTGGCTTTTTGTACAGAATGTGTTGATTGGCGTGCAAGTTTGAGTGAAAAGCTCAGTTTTTGGCAGATGATTGTACTGGAAGGATAGGGTAAATGTAATTTACATGGGAGGATGATATTAAACACTTTGAGGCTCTGTCTCACTGTACTAGATTAAGTGGTTACTGCAAATGGATGGATGGATGGATGGATGGATGGATGGATGGATGAAATATTATTCACTACTACCAACATGCCACCATGGGCAGTAAAACTAAATTAAAAGAACCAATCACATTTACAAATCATAGTTTAACATCAGATTAACAGATTAACTCAATGAAGATGTCCCCTGACCACCAATTTCCTGGTGAGATTTTCTTCTGTTCTTTTGACATGGGAATTAGATTTTGAGGACTTGAAAATAGCACAAGAACTATCAAACTATCTAACTATCTGCATATTAGCCTTTCCCCTTCATTTGCATGATATTAGGTGGACATCAGGTCTTCTCACGTAGCTTAAGACTGGTCATGTAACACCAGGAATATCCAAGATGCTATTGGGTCATTTTTCCTGGGGAGAATTAGTCTCAAGTAGAATTGAAAGCACATGTGAAAATTCCACCAGTCACGCAGGCTACAATTCAACACAGTGGGAGCCCTGTCATTGCTCTCTGGTTGTTATTAATCCACACTGCCACTGAACTCCAACATCTTCCTGCCTTCCCCATTTTAATTGTTTACTATGATGTGGACTGTAGTTCCCTAAGATACAAAGAAACTCTCCCATTAAAGGTAATTTTAATTATTTCTACACAGTTTAGGGGATGAGTATGTACAGTATATGTGTTAATAAACTTAAATAACCTGCTCTTCACAGCTCTCTTACATTACTTTGAAACAGCATTTATACAACAGCATATTTTAAATGTTTAATATCCAGATATTTTCATATTTGTCAAAATACATTTCTACATATTCCATTTTTGTAATATGTATGACTTCATGACTGTCATTATTTTTTAAAACAAGAATACTATGTCACCAAATTCTGAGAGCTTAAACATTCAGACAGACTGGCCCCTGAAATTAAATTGTCCAACCGTTAATTTCAGTGTGGTTACTTTTATTTTGGCTTTTGTGTGTTTTGTTTTGTTTTGATTATTTCAATGGAATTTAGTGTAAAAGTATCTGTGTCGGGGTGAATCTGAAAAATGCTGTGAGGGGAGAGATTTTCAAAAGATTATTAAGATCATTATTTATAGTGTTTTTTTGTTTTTTGTTTTTTATGAAGAGCAAACTATGTCAATACCACACTTGCACTGGACACCACAAGGTTCCTCTTTAATGACACAGAGTACATCCCCTGGCAATCTGCTTTGAATAATCTGGATTATTTCTACCTAATGTTTGATCGTTCAGAAGTTTATGGACCAATGCAGGTGAGTCGTTTTACCTATAGTATATAATTATTTCGGTATATTTCAATGCAATGTATTTATTTTTGTCTGTTTGTATTCCAAGCTATTGTGCTGTCAAAATCCTTGTCTTTGTAGTAATATTGGGCATAGGTGATTTTGTTGTACAGTCCAAAATACATCAATATTTAACAATGGAGGGTTTTAACCCTATCTTTAAAAAAACTAAATTAGTAAATTTTCATTACCATCTTATTGGTTTTCAACTGCATACAGTTGAACAAATAAAAAAAACATTTCAGGTTTTGCCCCTTTACTCATGATTTGTATATGTGGAAAGCAAAAACTGACCATAATAATAATAGCACTTTTGAATGTTTGTGTTCTCTTCAGGTATATCTAAGGAAGCAGGTTGGGCCCTTGTTTAATTACTTTGAAAACATCACAGCTAACTGGACAGAGGTGCCTAATGGTCTCACTGACCAGTAAGTAACATTATCGCTGGCATAATCCTTAAACATTACAATCTGTGTGACTCAACCAGCAAGAGCCCCTGTTCAGTATTCAGGATGTGGCTAGAGCTAGATGATCAGGCTTTTCTCACAATCCATTCCCATGATGTCAAGATTGCTGTAAAAGATTCCTCTGTTCTGTTGTCAGTAATCCTTACAAAAAGTAAAAGATATGCTCTGAATCCTGCATGGCTTTTAATTGAATAAACACATGACTGTCACTGCATATCTGCATCAACCCTGCATTACGTCCCGTCTTCCAAATAATCTATTTTTGTGCCAGTATTCCTTAAATGACTCAATCAAAATAGGACTCCTAACTTCATCAGCTTCTAGTATTATGTATATTAAACTGACTCCCCACCTTTCAATCATTAGTCTAACCTATAGCTTGTATTTTTATTATGCTACAGTACTACACAACTGTTAAGAATCTGTGCTGTATTTGAATATAAGTTCTGTCATAGTAAGATACTATAGTGATTATTACTGGTAACACTTTATATGAATATATTACTATTATATTAATCATATCTTATAAATGTTTATTGATCATTTATAAATGTAATTATATTAACGGTTTCATAAACTATGTACCAATAATTTATTAATGACACCTTAATATAAAGTGTTACCATATTATATTAATGTTTTTCCATATTATCTAGCAGAAAATTTGTAATGATGTTGTGGCCCCTTGTAATGTTGCGTATATGTAGTACATTGCATGTAAGTTACTGAGGAAACATGTACTGTAAGTCCCCTTCAATAAAAGTGTCTGTTGAATGACTTCATCATCATCATCATCATCATCAATAATAATAATAATAATTAATACAAATATGTTTCACACAAGGACACTGAATCTTGGCTCCTTTCTTTCCTCAGATATAACCAGATTAATGCTATCTCAGTGGCATGCAGCAATGGTGTACCTGAGTGCCAGGAAATGGCCTCTACTTTCTTCAAAGAGTGGATGGAAAACCCCAGCTCTAACCCGTGAGTCCCCATCAGCACCATTGCGTTCATATGGTTTTCCTTAGGCTAGCCTGTGGGGTGCCAGCAAGAGAAAACAAAGCCTTTAACATCAATAAACAACAGCGGCACCAGCTCCAGCTCTGCATTTCTTTTGTCATTGTGAAATATGAGTTAAGTACTGGAAATATGTGACCTGTAAGGGCAAGCAGTCCAGCAGGAGCCCCGGGAAAGACTACTTCCCCTCTATTCAAACACCCTTACATCATCTTCCCAAATACTGACACCACCACAGCACTGAACATTGATTTACTTTGGCATACAGCGAGCCATTAATTTCACAAATCCCAATTAAGGAACTTCCTCTTGCTCTTACATGACAAACCCTTGATCCCTGGAGAAGAAAACACTTTTTTTGGTTTTGTTAGTTTTTTCTCCTTTTATGAATCCCCTTTCCCCCTTCTCGCACTCCAGGATTCAACCGAACCTGAAAACCGCCATTTACTGCAGCGCTATCGCCACCGGAGGAGAGGAAGAATGGAACTTTGCTTGGGAGATGTTTCAGAACGCCACGGTGGCCACAGAGAAAGACAAGCTGCGATTCGCCCTGTCCTGCTCCAAGAAAATCTGGATTTTGAACAGGTTTGGATCCGAAATTTGATCTGAACAGGTTCCGCCTCTTACATGTTTACTCTTCTTATAATGAAATTACACAGTAAAACTCACACACATCACTGCAAGTTACAGCAGATGTCATCTTTCAGCAATGGAATACAAAGTGGCCTTGTTCTCTTTCTAATGAATGCATCATTCTTTTTATCTTTACCAAGAAATTGTAGTAGGAAATTATATGTATAAAAATAAAGCAGAGAATAAAGGCCACTTTCTTTTCTTCCCTGACAAACTCTTGACAGTTTTTCACAAAATAAATGTGCTTTACTCAAGACTTACTGTGCTTTTACTGAGCCCCCTCAGTTCCTCCTCAATTGGTTCCTCTTCTGTTAGTCACTTCCTGGTGTCTGCCTCACTGCCTCACAGTGGTGGAACGAGCTGCCCATGAGTACTAAGAAATGTGTTTTACCAACTTTTGATACATCCTTAAAATTATAATCTCTTTAGATTACACCTCAAGACCTTTCTGATCCTTTCCTATGCGTACATTGTTTGGAAGAATTAGAAGTTTTTCTGCGTAGAGTGATGCTACTCTTGCAGTGTTGTGTATATGTAGAAAATTGTATATCAGTGTTTGTAAAGAGTGTTGGATAAAGAGATCCGCTAAATATTGTATTCATTATAATAATAATAATGAAAATATATGGTGAGTTTAATTTCTACAATATATTTTAACATAAATATATGGATTAAAGGCTGACATTTATCCCACAAGTGTTAAAAATACAAGAAAGGGAGGGCGATTTTAGCATTTGAAAAATATAATGGTCACACATTTCTACCATAAAGTAATTTGTTCTAAATGGGATACCAACACTTTAAAAGCAATGTCTGCAAATCCACATTAATTATGAAGTTAAAAAGTTACCAATTAAAGAACACACAAAAAAAACATAATTCTGTTTTGGGACAAAAATCAACCAAGACACAAAGACTCACTCAAGTATTAAGATTAAGGTTATTTCAATGGTTTTGTTTTCCACTGTTTCATGTAGATACCTCGAATATTCCCTGGACCCGGATAAGATCAGGAAGATGGATGCCACTTCAACAATCACTTACATCGCAGCTAACGTTGTGGGACAATCATTAGCCTGGGACTTTGTCCGAGAAAAATGGACATACATATACAAAGAGTGAGTCTGCCTCTCCTCGTGTCAGGGAGTTATTTCCACCCTGCAGAGTTAGCTCCCCACTGTCTGGTGTGCGGTCTCCGAGTGATCCACATTGGAGTCTTCAAAGCAGAGTGTTTTTGAAATTGGTTCTGCATCAACCCAAAGAGGGAAAATAGCTCTGCCCATTAATTCTGGAGCTTTTACTTAATTTAAGAAAGAGAAAAACAAAAAGGAGCATTTCACAAGCAGAGACATTGTCTGGGTTTTCATTTTAAAACTTTTACACAGCAACATTGTAAACAGGACAAAACGGAAGCTAAATTATATGCTTTTTGCATTCATTATTGTAGGTGTACTCAATGGGCATCTAACATATAGAAGTACCTGAATGTTTTCTAATCGTTTCAGATCTTGCTATTGTGGTCATTACTTTTTATTAGTCCAAATCAATTATTTTTTTTTAACTCCCTGCACTGGACAGCACTCTGACTTACATACCACACAGACCATGTAGTTACTGCTATTGTGTTCCCAACCACAGATGCATACTGAAAATGAGGTATTTTGCCTCAGCCTAGATTAATTCAGCCTGACGGTAGAACCTGGGAAGGCGCCGGAGTGACTTGCACATTCTGCAAAAATATGGAAACGCTGCGGGGGGTGGATTGAAGGGCGTGCCATTGACTATTGAAATATGCTATTTGTGTATTCTGGTTGCAGCTCAGTTTCATACTGAACTGTAGGGCCTGTTAGCTGAGCAGATACTGAGCGGTTACTGGTTTAGCGACTTGGGAGTCCCTGTTTTTTGTTTATTGTATGTTTTCGGTGCAATTGAGTTGTATAGATGTATGTCTTTACAGAAAATAAAAAACTATATTTCTTTTTCTCTCTCACTGGAACCATTCAAGTCACAAGCTGGTGAAAATGAACTATATGACCACAATTCATGTATATTATTTGTTAACCTTGGTTGCTACTGCGGTTGTCAGGTGTATCACTGGGTACTGCTTACAGTAGAATATTCTTAATATGCCCAATATCGCCTAGCAATAAAAAGATAAGAGAAGTTCAGGAGCAAAATCAATATGACTCCTTATCTGAGTTTGCTTTCTGTTGTTAACATTGCTTGATGAAATTGTAAATTATAATGTTTGCTATGTCCGTGATTGGTTTGGGGGATGTTGTGTTTTGTAAATGTTATAATTGTTCATTAAAGTTAAAAATCCCTGTTTCAGGTATGGAAGTGGAATAATGTCTTTCAGCACCATCATCGATGCACTGACCCAGAGATTCTCCTCAGAATTTGAGTTCAAACAGGTAAAGCGGCAGAGAGACCAATAGTAGATACAATCATTAGTATACATGTTGCTAGAAAAAGTTAACAACCCAGCATTGCTTTTTTTATGTGACATGGAAGCTACAATATTGAGCAATATTTTACTTCCATCATTAAACATTCCGTCATTAAAATAATAGTCCAATGAAGGTTGTGGTAAAACATCATGCATACCTGCAGGATATGTATAAAATTGTAACTGCCACTCAGACACAATTGTTTCAAATAATAATGATTTCAAATAGTACATCTGTACTTATATATTTTAGGATGAAGTTAAGCAGGTTATTTCTACAGGTGAAGTAGAATGAACATTTCAGCAATTTCTGGTATACCTGAAAACTAGGAACACATGCAATTCAGTCAATCAGTATGGATTATTTTCCATGCAGAAACAATAAGAAACTGAATTTATTCCATCCATTGTAATGGGTACAAAGCTTATTTCCAAGCCCACCCCAAATGTAAAATAATTGTGACCTTTCAATGCGACAGTGATAGTAATACATTTTAAATTTGGGCTGAAGAAAGCATGTTCTCATTTTACTCTATTGAGACCTTTCATCCTATTGGCAAGTTCACATACATTTGAAAACCAGCTTTGAGTTTCTGGAGAGAACAACCCATTTTCTCTTTCTGTCTCTATCCCTGGGCAGCTGGAGCAGTTCAAGAAGGAACATGAAAAGATGGGTTTTGGGTCGGCCACTCGAGTGCTGGAGCAGGCCTTGGAGAGAACCAAGTTAAACATCAATTGGGTACAGGAAAACAAAAAGTCTGTGCTCAACTGGTTTAAGAAAGAGTCTATAGTATATTAAATTACACAGGTTACACAACAACACCATTTTAGCAAGAGCACTGCATTCCCGGCAATGAAAAACAGATGAAGTAGACATGCTATTTTGTTTTTTAAGTTTTCACTCAGTGCAGCTTGGCCTCTTGAAAACTCTATTTAGATTATTTGCTATTTAGTATGCTGATTTATTGTAGGTTAAGTTAAACTGATTAATTCTGTAAGAAATGAGGGAGAAGTGCAATTATACTGTGGTTTTACTTCAGGCATCTCCAGTGATTGTCAATTATCTTAAAAACGTATATATTCTGGGTAAACAAACTGACTTGCTACCATTCTATAAAACAGACATTATTTAAACCATTTGATTGACATTAACATTCTACAGACAACACAAAATGATGCCTTGTTTTTATAAAGATTCTTTCCAAATATGCATTTTAAACAATAATATTTCTTGTAATCCCTATTTTGTATGTGTAAATAAGTTCTACAAAATGTGGCTCATATTTAAATAAATATATGATAATAAGGAATGTTAAACAACTGCCAACTGTGTATTATTGTATGTTGTGTATTCAGAGCCTTCATACTGCAGCACTTTAAAAGAGTGGTACTATCATGGCTGTGTTTAAGCATTGCTTAAAGCTGCTTTCTCAAGTCAGCCAATAGACCTGTAAAATAAGCTGTTCTGTTCTTGTTGGCTAGGGCGGCTGTTATAATATTTGTATCTTTAATCATAGAAGTCAATAGGAACCTCAAAAATGCAAACACATGTTCCAGGCTAGAGGATTAATTACTTTCAAACAATATTCTTAGGAGAATTCATGTTATCCCAAGACAAAAAAGCACAAAATGAGTACTTTATCCAGCGATTCACACATATTAAATTTCACAAATGCAGACATACCACAATATTGTGGTCTGTTCCACTGCAAAAATAGAACACCCCCAAACCTCACTTTTTTTTTTACTTCAGCTGCAATATGATTCAAATCTGAGATGGAGGACAAGAGCATTGATCCACTCAAAAACTATACACAAACTATCTTAAAAAAATAACCCAGGAGAACTGTTTTTAATATTATTATTATTATTATTATTATTATTATTATTATTATTCTATTTCATTCTAACAAGTATTGCTACTGCTGTTGTTTCACATTGGCAGATTGCAGAACATAAAAGCAGGACAAAATGTAATTGATTTTATACGCGATTGTTAAGCTGTGTAAAATACAAACACATACATATGTATATGTGTGTGCGCCTGTGTGTGTGCAACAATGATAACAATAACACAATACATACATAAAAAAATAACTGAAAACAAGGCAGATATGTATTTATTTATTGTTTATTTATGAGTTTAATTTTCTTTATGGACAAGTTTGAAATCTATGTAAAACATGAGAAAAAAATATATAAGACCAAAACAAGGTCAATTAATTTTAAAGCTGTAATAGCTAATAAAAGGAAAAGTCACTTCTACTGCAATCTCAATCTGAGACAAATTCGTTTATGGTTTTCCTCGAAAGTATGTTTGATATCAAAAGACAGAAAATATCTCTACTATAATAATAATAATAATAATAATAATAATAATAATAATAATCTACTGTTATTATTATTATTATTATTATTATTATTATTATTATTATTATAACTCGCATATCGAACCTGCGCCACCCATTCTACAACTCCATCTTCATCCTCCACCCAATCCTCTCCAAACAACTTTTTTATTTTTTAGTTGTTTGAAATTATTAACAAATGCGTATCTGTGTAAGATATTCCTTTACAAATATGGTTTATATTAAAAATGAAGAAATACTAAACACACACACACAAACACAAAAACGACTTAAGGACAGGGTCCCCATCCATATCTTATGACTTTATTTCTCACAGGAGACATTGAGCTGCCTGTCGTCGCGTAATTACGAGACGTAACGCTGTTGGTCCCTATCCCTTGTATTTATTTATGCAGGTTTTTTCAAATAACAAAGCCTTTTCTTTATAGAAACAACAAATTACCATACAACAAATAAAGAGATTTTGTATACACCATTAATTTGCCAATATATAACGTGTGTACATGACTCTTAAGGAAATAGCATTAAATTGAAACATCCAGGGATTGCTTAAATTGACTTATATATTAACATATAGAATATGTATTAAACATGGATTGTTTACACAGATTTACTGTTTTATATATTTTTTATCGAAAAAAAAAATATATATATATATACGTGTGTGTGTGTGTGTGTGTGTGTGTGTTTTCTTACAACATAAATATTGTAGTTCTTCAAACAAATGTATTCGTAATTAGTAAACTAATAGTAATACAGCTAAAATTCCTACGGGGAAAATATCAGAATATTTCGTTGTAATGACATGTCATTGTATCGAAATAGTAGCATTACTCTCGCATTACTCTCGCATTACTCTCGCATTAGTATTCGGCTACTAACAATCGGCTGGGACTTGGACATATTTTCCATATTGTGAAATTTTCGTTTTAAACCGATTCGACCTGTATTTTAGTTTACAATTTAAAGCTAATATTTATTTTCACGATGTTATATTTATGTTGATATTTATACGTAATTATTATATAATTTGACTGTTTCCGTGCACGCTGCAATACTTCTATTTATATTTCTATATTGTAATATAATCCATTATATAACTTTTATAAATATTACATTATATATTTTTGTAATGTTCTCGTTTGGTACTGTTAGTGTAAAACAGCATATATATCTATATCTATATACAGTATGTGTGTGTGTGTGTGTGTGTATTTCAGCAATATTAAAATGGCAGTACATCTTCTGACATTCAGATGTATTCCATTGTTCCACTTAATACGGTACTAAAATTCTTAACTTAATTAATTCTTAATTCTTAACTTAGAAAGAGTTAGACTAACTTAGCACCCTGCTTTAGTATCTGCAGCAGTGGGTCTTGGGAACCCAATGTCCTGCTTCTTTTTGTTCTCTCACTCTCATTTAACCATCAATTGGCCGAATCAGAGTTTATTTACAATGTTAAACCATTAGAGACATCAGGCTAAATTTCATTGTATATGAGGCAACCAAATTCTCCAACGTTTTATAATTTAAATAATTATAAATTAAGGTTTCAGTTAATTAACTTAGTGTGTAATTGAATCAAAAAGCATCAGGATAGTGGCTCCCCAGGACCACGATTAGGAACCACTGCTATAGAATTTGGGTGCCTTATATACTTTTATTATTTTATTTTATTTTATATTGTACTTTTATATAATGAAAACTCAAACAGGTCAATAGAATATATTCCAATATGCTGTGAAGAATGATTTTTAAGTATCTCTGTGAGATGTAGTCAGTCTGTACATGTTTACTGGAAGAAGGAGTGAGGAGGAAAATAATGCAATATTAATTTTGATTTTAAAAAACAGGGGCAATGGCTTTGAGACCATACTTTGAAGGGATGAAAAGGGGGGGGGAATCGGGACTCATTTTGTACTTGAATATGACCCTAGATTTGTGCAAAAAATGCTGGGAAAGTTATGTTTTAAAAAATCCATTACAGGAAAAAGTCACTTGAATACAACTGAAACCAGTTACACTAACTAATTATGAGACAAAAAAGGGTGGATTCCCCTGAATAAGTAGTAGACACCTGACTTTAAACTACAAGACAATCCAGTATTTGTTCAGTAGTGGGAGGTCTGTACTGTCTGACAGTCCCATCTCATCCCTCCTATCCCTTGCCTTTTATCTGGTGGTAAATATACTAGATTCCCTTGTAACATTACTCCTCAAAATGATGTGCAGGTAAGCACATACTTTGATTGGGAGGTTATAAATAGAGAATATTTGCACTTATTTTGTAAGTTGCCCTGGATAAGGGCGTCTGCCAAGAAATAAAAATAATAATAATAATTCTACATCATATGTATAAATCGTTTAATGATCAGAATTGTATACATTGCTTTAAAAATGGATAGCATTTTATTCTGGAAAAAAAAAGTAATAATTAATCAAATTAAACAAAAAAGTTGGAAAATGTTTTGAAAAATCCTCAGCTATCCAGTGCCAACCTCTGTATTCCTCAGTACACTTGGTAGAGGCAGGTATTTGGTGTCGACACTATTAAACTGGAGTGAAAAGGGGACACAGCGTTCACATGCCAACAAAGCAGCACCTTCCCGCTTGATTTCAGCACTTTGACATTTCTGCTCTCTGCCTCAGTCATCCTGAAATCCAGAAACGCAAAATATAAAATAATTCACTTGGAGATAGACAGAAAATGTTTGCATTTTAGCTTCAAATAAATTAGATTTGCCTTTTTTGTTGTGATATGTCTGAAGCAACACATCCGGTTGCATTATCTACGAAGAACAACTCTTACCTTCTAACTCCCTTCACACAACGTTTCATGGCAGACATACAGACTTTAATGTTGCTATGATATGCAAAACACATGCAACTGTGACAAACTAAATAACATTACAGAGTAGAAGACTGACCATAGATAATGTGAATATATGACCACATCTATTCATGGTAAAGAAATAGATGGACTATTTTTTTTGCCTATTACAGCAAATTCCCTCTTTTTTTTTTTCTTACCCACTCGTCGTCATCTGCTCCATCTCCTTGTGCAGCTAGTTTTGCGGTGCTCCCTGTGTCAGACTTGTTGGCCATGATCTTATCAGTCCAGGAGGCCCCTGCCTTTTCATCACCAGCAAAGTTACACTTGGTCACTGAGCCACCATCAAGCTTGGCTAAAGAAACTACAGAAGGAGGCCAAGAAGAGTGCAGAGGCAGACATATGAACTTATCTGTAACAACAACGACCTGTAACATCACTCCAAAACTCGTTACTCTGAACTTCAACCCTATCAGCTGTAAAGAAAATGATTCTGCCTACTGCTGAAAAAGGTTACAACAATAATATGGTTTTATTATTGTCCCAATAGGAGTCAATTCCCAGCTGTTACTGGTTCAGCCCTTAACTCCAGCTACCTGCAGGTTTTGACAGAATCTAGTTTTTGCAGCTCGAGAAGGCAGCAACATTAATTCGCTTAAAAATGCATGAAAACGGAGACACTACAATATATCTTTACTCTATAAATAGCACATTGCCTGCTCTCTGCTTTGCTGTAGTTATGAAGGAAGCCCGGAGGCTCTTCAGCACACACTACGCCCCGCCGTAGCCGATTCTAGTTTTGTCTCAACACTGCAGGGACAGTTAAAGGCAGGTTTTAATTTCGACACCTACAGATGAAAGGCCCGTCTCCCTTAGTTTTCAGCCTGATTTCCTGGCCCTCCTCCAGCTCTGTCTTCTCCATCTCTCCCTCTGGAATCCAGAAGGCCAGGGTCTCACTGGGGGTGTGCCTCCCCGTCACCTTCACCAGGTCTGCCCTGTTCACTGCAGCCCTCAGCTGCTCCTCTGACAGCCGGTCTGTCTCCCCTTTCTCCTCCACCTCTGGGAATTAAAGACATACAGAGCAAGCAATTAGTTCCTAAAGGTCGATTATCACGGTTTCTACAATGATTGGTTTATAATATGTCTCCATGATGCTGGTAGGAATGTATAAGTAAAGTATCTGGGATGTTTCTGTTGAATTCTATGATATTACTATTTGTTTTGCCCCAACTAACAGCTAACAGCAATGGCAGACACCTGCAAATAACAAAACTTTTATAAAAAAAACATGGGGTCTGATTAAGTCAACATTTTTTTTATTTTTGTTTAAGTGCTACTCTTGTAACACAGAAAGATTCAAACGATGGCCCTTCCACTTATAAAGGTTTACTGAAATATACAATAGTAAAACAACAGGCATGAAACTATATTAAAACATGATAAAAACTATGGAAAACCAAGGCAAAGCTAAGTTCTTGCTTACCACAAACTGCCACGTTACTGTGCAAACTTACTGTGATACACTTTCTTAACGGTCTCACATTCCCACTACATCAGATTATATAAGAGCATAAATAACCTTATGCAACTGTAGCCCAGATGTTATTTGTTAATTTCTGTGTCCTTGTGGGCCCTTTTGTTTGCATCAAACAACTCTGCATAATATGACTCTTCTATCATCTATTGTTTCTCCATTCTGTCCCTAATGTTTTCATCCAGCTGACCTTTTTCATCCATTTCCCAAACATTAGCATCTGATTGGTTGGCTCAAGAGCTGCCATTCAGTTGCAAAATATTACTGGCCAACAAATATTTTTCAGCTCCAATGCAAAGTCATTGCTCAATTTGTCTCCTGCAATATTTTTTCATTCTACTAGTAATCTCTTTATGAACACTTTGTCTTTTGTAATTCTGAGGAACGTTCAGTTCAAATGTCGAAATGAAAATTAATTTTGATTAAAACTGATTGAGCAATTGTTACACTGTGTTGTTTGTCTTGATGATTGGTTGTTTTATGGCAGCACCTTGACACTTGTTTTGTTAGAAGAGCAGAATCTGTGTTTAACAACTTTAAGAAACTTGCAGCAATATGCACAGAAAAATAACATGTGTGCCCAAGCCTTTAACAGTGGGAGGTTTTCTTATGATCATTTCTGCCCTTTGAACATTGAATTGTTGCAAACAGAATTTTCATTGTGCATTTCTACACTATCTCATACACAATATGAAATTCAGGTCTCGTCAACACTTTCAACATTTCTGTTTTACATTGTTTTCCTTCTAAATATTCAGTATTGTTTTATTTTCTTATTGAAATGTACCTTTGAGTGAATCAAAAGTAATATAATCTAATACTGAATGATCAAATATAATATCCAATGGTGGGCAATACTGGATACAGGCTCCTCTGTTTTGTTTTCTTTAACCTGAGCCTTCAGTTACTTGAACCAATTATGTGCTAAACTAATCATATTAAGCACTGTTTCCAGGTTTGAAGTGAACGGTCATTGAAAGTTAGCCCAGACTGTGCTTGACAGAGGAACACCATTGTGGTACAGAGATTCTGAGAAAAAGCTTATGCTCCCATGAGACTTAGTTAATAGTTGTGAGTAGGTAATGATGTGAGAAGCTCTTCACTGTGGAAAAGCAATTTACTTCTGTGATCTGATGTCGTGCTGGAAGCTTCCTGCCTGCCTGAATAACAATTCGCAATTTTCCACACAACCATATGTTAATGTCTTCCTGGTCAGCATGGTGCATCGCAACTTGCAGCTGAATGGGATCTGTTACTGATCAGAAACTGACTCCATAGCATCCAGATGTTCTCAGCACTGTGCAGAGATATATCAGTTGTAAATACCATTCAGACACACACTACTGAGGATCCCATTAGAGTATGCAGCTCACTTCATTCCTGAATCCTTGAAAAGCTTACAATTAATCCACTTTGCTGTATATTATGCTTCCAGTTGAAAAGTTGTAAAACTATAACATTGTCCCGCTTTTGTTAGTTGCCATCCCAATTAACACGACACTTTGATAAAGTCTACAAATGCACAGCAGTTTTCTTGCAAGTATAAGACATCTGCCACTCATGACACCTCATACAAATCCTGTTAGGAAGGTTTAGCACAGTGAGAGCTATAGCAAGCACTTTGCTCCAACATGGTTTTGCCTGCAGCAGTATCTTCATTTGCACGTCATATGCATGATGTATGTAAATCAAATTGAGTAACAAAAAAATCAGATACCAGGATACTGGGAATCTGCAGAGGAACTGGCAGTACTTCTGAGTGCAATATAACCATGTGAAGTGTCATATGAAAACAAGGGCCTAGGCCATATTAAAACTCTGACCTACCCCCACATTGAAAATACGAAAGACTTGTACCAAATAACAGTTTAATTTATGGTCAGAAGACATTTTGTGAAACTTACAACGAATAGATACCCACACACAATACAATTCACAATAGGGTACAGGTTTGTATTTTGTGATTCATGGGTAGGTCTGAGTTTTGATTTGGTCTGCCTGGATTTGAAACAGCCACTTACTGTAAGAAGACATGAGATAGCCTGTGTTGACTTTGCGTGTGTCACTGAAGTTGGGCTCAATCTCATTTCCCTTCGCATCGAACTTCCTCCTATGGGCTTGGCTGGGCTTAATGTACAGAACATAGTAGCGATCCTGTCATTGACATTGAGATGGGAGATGGGCATCAGTGTATAAGATTTCTTTGCAGACAAATTAAACCAAAACAAACATATTGGCCTTCTATCTAACGATTTTCTTTTTTTTTTCAATTCTTAATCAGTGTTTAACCACATCTGGCACAATATTATTGATAAGTGTAGTTTAATTTAAAATATGTATTAATTATATTATACACACACACACACACACACAAATGTCTGTGTGTGTATAACCCCTACCATCATGATAAATGGACAGTGTGTAGACAGCCTCCTAGGTAGTACTACCATATCAGTAGCAGATTTTTGCAAACTTGTTTTTATTGCTTTATTTTATGATTGCCAACCTTTTGATTGTTAGTGTCTGTGATTGCGTGACGCGACACGTCCATCAGCGTCCCCTGCACCAGCACTCCTGCGCCGCTGGAAAACACAGGTCAGCTTTTGTTGGCTCTTTCATTGTGTAGGTAGTTTATATTAGCCAGTGTCATAACAACACATTAATTTTAGTGTATTTTAAAGTCAGACAGTAATATACTTTACAGACCCGCGTAACTAGTTTATATCTTGCATATCTGCCAGGCTAAACCTGAAAACAGGATCTCGCCACCGTGGTGTACCTACAGCCTTACATAAATAACTCGTACATCGTATGAACTCATATGGTGAAAATAAAGGGAAGATAGGGCAATCATACTGACAGCAATGTCTGTGTAGTAAACTGCTTTGCGCACATAAATACAGTGATGTATTGGTTCAAATACACACAACCAAAATTATTACAAATATGAATAATAATGATAATACACATTTCAAGCATTCGTTATTCATAATCATAATACTTCCACGGAAAAAAGTGCAGTACACTTATTACCTCTGGTACACAGACGGCTGCCAAACGACACATATCTTTTCATTGTTCACTGGCTTATTCTGCACCGCTGTGTTGTGGTAAATGCGACTCATTGCACAACAGTCACAAGTTCTCCCGGATTAGGAAAACACGATATTTTGGCATTTATAGAGGTTTTCGCCCAAAACTGCAATCACTTCCCCATTTCTCCAATAACAGTAGTAACATGGATTGCTCCAATGGGGGGGGGGGGGTTATCGCCTTGATATCTAATGACGAAATGTGTAACTAACTAAAATAATAAATAAAATAGTTTAAATAATTAACCGTTTCACATAGATTTGTCTTTATTTTTAAATAATTGCAAATAAAATACATTAGTTAAAAAAAGTATTTATTTTGACCTTTAGTACAGCCATCATGGTATACTCCATCGTAGGTGTTGTCGCTCCCCATGTTTTAAAGAAACATTGCCTTTACGGATGTGTGCTTTTTTACTCTTGTAGTTTGTAGACCTAGACCGCCCTAGACTGTTGAAAATCATATAAATACGTCAGTGAAATTTTAAACCCCCTGTGAATTTTTGGTTATTAATTTATAATCAGAATTTAAAAGACCATATGTTGTGTATTAAACAAAACAATAATTATACAAATATTTATTTATATATGTACACAAACATCTATATCTACATGCTTACATAGTAGCATGATTACATGATTCTGTATGATTACATGATTCTGGGTATATTCCTGCCTTTTATTCTTGGAGATAGTCAACATGGGTTTAGACGAGGCAGATCATGTTTTACTAATCTATTGGAGTTTTTTGAACATGCTGCTGTAGATCAGGTGAAAGCATATGATATGATATACTTAGATCTTCAGAAAGCTTTTGATAAGGTTCTGCACCAAAGACTGATCCTCAAATTGGAAGCTGTAGGCATTCAGGGTAATGTAAGTAGATGGATTATGAACTGGTTGATGTCTAGGAAACAGAGGGTGTCGATTAGAGGAGTCGCTTCTAACTGGAGTGAGGTTGTTAGTGGAGTTCCACAGGGATCAGTACTAGGGCCTTTGCTTTTTCTAATCTATATTAATGATCTGGACTCTGGGATGGTTAGCAAACTTGTCAAATTTGCAGATGATACTAAAATAGGTGGCTCAGCAGATATTATCTTGGCAGCACAGGCTATTCAAAGGGACAATATAGATAATATTCAGTTGTGGGCCGACACCTGGCAGATGAAATTCAATGTGGACAAGTGCAAGGTATGACATGCAGGTAACAAAAATTTCCACTATAATTACACAATGGGAGGAATAGAACTAGATGAAGTATCGCATGAGAAAGACCTAGGAGTCTATGTCCTACTTTCTCCATCTAAACAATGTGGGGAAGCAATAAAAAAGGCAAACAGAATGTTAGGGTATATTGTCAAAATGGTCTCCTCTCGTTTGTAAACTTTCTTCTGTATACATACATTTGGTATGTACAAATATGAAAGGTCTGAATTAATAAGAATAATTTTGATACAATCTTGTAAATAAAGTATTATTTAATATTGAACTCCCACTGTCACAATTGCATTTGTTTCAGCACATACACATATAAGTACAAGTATTGGGTCAGTATCATCTTATTTTCACCCCTTTTCCACCAATTACAATTGCACAAAACTGAACTCGGACTAATGCTTAAACTTCGGCACTGTTAAGACAAAATGTGCCTCCTCTGATATGCATATAATCAAAGCCATCTGGTATTTGTTTTGTACTGCAGGTCCAGAATGCCTCCAGCCTCTCTGTCTTGCCAGTCAGAGGATTTGATACAGCCAACCCCCTGACATGGCAGGTGCTGGCGCTGGAGTTACTAGTGTGCAGGAACTCAATTTCACCCCCCCACACCTGGTGCACTTAGCCAACTGTGCCTGGGAACACCACAGGGGAGATGTTTTGTTCAGTATTGGGGGAGAGCGAGGAGATCATGTTTAATTAGGGATCATGTTCATATTATATGTGTTTATGCCAGCCCAGTGATGGACTGGCAGCCCATCCTGGGTGTATTCCTGCCTTGCACCCTATGCCTGCCGGGATCGGCTCTGGCTTCCCCGCGACCCTCACCAGGATAAGCAGTTTCGAAGATGGATGGATGGATGGATGTTTATGCCATTTAAGTGATTTGTGCCGTACATATCTCTGGCATGTCTGTAAAGCCAATCTGAAGTGAATTCCACAATCTGGATTGGAAGCAGCTCTTCCAGGCTATAGGAAACGCTATCACGCTAGGCACCACACGGGATCCCCTGAAGTCGATTAATCTCATCCCAAAACAAATAAGACCGGCTGTAGTTCTTTACAGTCCACCCAGACTCCTCAGCTCCGAGCTTCTAGTTTGATGTCTTGGCTTGTTTAGAAGTCTGGGCCCCTCCAGCAGCTGTTCCCCTGCGTTTGTGTCCTGTTTTCTGAGTATCACAGACAGAGGCGCCGACACCCTCTGAGAGCTGCTCTGCTGTAGGGTCCGAAGCACCAATCTGTTCGGTTTTTTTTTTTCATACAAAAGAAAGAAAAGAGCCTGTTATTCGTAATATAAAACATTTCTGGCTTTATCAAGTTTTCTTTCACAAATCTTCACATCACTTTTTATGATACTGTAGTGCAATACTATGTAATCATAGCTGTTGGGCTTAACTTTGTTTCTTGTAGCAGGCAGATAACAGCTGGGTGAATCCTCCCTCTGACTCACTGACACCAGCATAATGATCATCATGCAAATGAACCCTGGGTTAACGTGTCAAAAAGTCCATACACTCTGCCCAGTTCTGCAGCTCTCACTTATACATCTGAAATCAAGCTGCTATTACATTTGCGAGAACACTTCCTCATCACATTCAGTAAGATATATTTATAAAGGCGAGATTGGTTGACTTTTCCAGGAAGGTATCATACATAGTAAAAGCAATACCATCCCTCCCCTACAATCCTGAGAATAATCAAGTAAACAAAGGGTAAGAACTTCACCTCCTCCTTCAGATCTTCTGTGGCATTTACTTCTCCTTTGGACACTTCTAAACTCAAAGCCTGTTCTTTACCTGTAAAGAAGAATTATAACCGGAGCTTTTACTTCTCCAAAAATACTGCGTCTACAAATGTCATTCAAAAGTGGGTTGGAAAACTGGAAAACCATTCTATTGATGTGACTGCCCTGTCTTGATGCAAACACAGAAGCTTTGTATTTATTTGCTTCATTTTGAAACATGTTATTTTCACCCCGGACCTTATTTACAGTCAAGATGAATACAAGATGAAAGAAAAGGCATCCCACTCACAATTATCGTATCTTGTTGGAAGATGTGCAGCCCATCAGCAGACATGAATAATGACATCAACCGTGGCAGGACACTGTTGTCCATATCATCACATTCATGGTCCCCTTGAATTATTTTATTTTTTTCTACTTGACAAAGCACATGCTTTCTAGTATAATACATTCCAGCCAAATATACTTTTGCTATGACATTTTGTAATGTGACAAACTTTTTATATAAAAGAAGGCTTCTCACTGTTTTTCGGGATGTGGCTGAGCTGTATTTGTAACCACACGCTGCGTCTCTCACCCCAGCCACCAGGGGCCTCCACCTCATACAGACGATCCCTCTGTTTTTGGTGGGTCAGAAGGTATTTCCTGCACACTTGTGAGAGGGAGACACACTGAAAAGTCAGGGTGCAGGCCAGAATCTCCTCACCATCCTACAACAAACAGCCATATGCATGCACAAACCAGCACTGTCTGTTTACAACTGGCACTGAGCTGGTATACCATCAACTGTCCTCCCACGCCTATGAGCTTTTTTCTCCTGCCTTGCGAACACCATTAATTATAGTGGCGCATTGATCCTTTCATTGTAAAATAACTAGACGCACACTTTAAATAAATCATTCTCCTGCCACTGTTGATTTGCCATATCAAAGGCCATAGTGTAGATTCTTTCCAAACCAAACTTGTGAGCTGTTTTTGTGATTTTAACTCAAGCAGTTAGTACATTTAGAATTGTCTCCCTAGTTCACTTTCTAATTAATATTTAGCTTGTCATGTCAGTGTCATTAATAAAGGCTTAACGTCTGTTATAGCTTAACTGCAAGGGTCAAAGTCTAAAGCTCCTTGTCACAACACTCACTGTGATTCATTATACTTGAGTATTTATGATGGATGAATCAGTCATGTAATATCTCTGAATTATCTACCAAGGAATTATATCACATATTTCTCCCACCCACAATAATGAAGCTGGGTAAAAAAAAAATACCCTGTGTGTTTAATCTCTCCCAGTATTGTGATACATCACTTCCTCATTGCCCACTTGTTTGCACAGGGAGAGTGTACAAGCGTGCACCTTCACAACACTCAAGTGTCACGCACAAATCTCTGCAATATTACAAAATGTCACTTTTTAAAGTTAATTAGAAAGGCTTAAATTCTACTGCTTGGTTGTTTGAACCTTTTCAGATATTGCTTGGATGTCTGTGGCATTTTTAACTAAAGATCCAGATATTATTTAAAGTTGGTTTTACTTTGTGCTCTGTGCCTTTAGTAGTGTTGCTTCGTTTTCATCATTCATTTTTAACATACACAAAAGTTATTGGAATTAAATATTGGCCTTTTAAACAAAATTGTACATTTCAACCTTCATCCAACACCTCCAAAGATTTTCACCTCAGTGGAAAGGGATTTCAAATCATAGGGATGGTTTAATAAATACAGCCATTAAACTTTACCAACAAAAGATTGTATTTTATAAATACAGTCTCCCAGTCTGACTAATTAAAGTGATAGGAGACTTTGGGATGAAAACTTTTAATTTAAAAAGTCAAGATATCAGATTTAATTGAGAAGAATACAGTTATGGGGATGGGCTTCAACAACTCAATTAACTGTAAGAGGAGGAGTATTACAAAATAATAACTATCCCAAAGGAGGATAATATGAGACTTACCTTCATACATGCTGGGAGATATTGGATTGCTGATCCCTAGGGCCTCCTCTTTCCCGAAGGAACTACAGAAGTCTTCTAACATCTCCAGAGCAAACCCCCTCCGCCTCCAATGTCTCCTCACAAACAGAGTGTCCAGTACAGGGAGTTTGTAGGACTGACTGGTGAAGCTGTCACACAGGCTGCCTGGACATAAGAAAATCAACAATGGTCTTTCTGAGACACAAACGAACAGTGGAACTTTAGGCAAAAGAAGCTAATGTTAAATGTATTAGGAAACGTAGGAAAGAAAAAGACAAGCAATATACATGTCAAGCTGCAGTAGTCTCCCATCCATGTTTTATTTTAGATTACAAACAGAAAGAGCTACCTACATTGAAATACATTTAGTTATATATATATATATATATATATAATTTGTCTGGAAGTATTCATGTGTTTCACAGATCAGAAACCCTGTGTATGTTTTTGGTTCAGGATGTATCTGCAGGACAGGGGCCCCATCCCTGGTCATAGATATCCCTAAATCCAGTGAATTTCATAGGTCATCCAAAATCACCAGTTTCTGAAGTCTGGGAACACATGTTAGTTATCGATCGAGTATGTAAATACAGTCACTAGTTCCATTGGGGGAACTCTGGTCTCTGAGGGCCAAAGAGTATTCAAGTGATCAGAATTAAATGTTTCCAAGTCTTGTAAATTGAGGTTTGAAAGACCAAATTGCAAACTACTTCTATAATGATCTTTATTATTATAGGTATTTGACACCTGATTTATTTTGTTGCCCCATCCCCCTGGTTTCCCCACACCTTTCCGCTTCACTGTGTAAAATCCAACTGCCTCTCCGTTGCTCCATGTGATTTTTCCGAGCTCCCCGGCAGGGTGTAGGGAGAAGGCCAGCTCTGATTCTAGAGGCCTCTCCAGGATCCCAAAAATAAACTGACTGAGGAGGAACAGCACCACCCTCTCTCCAACAGACTGCACCTATGGAAACCTGCAGGATAAATCACTGGATGCTGCCGGCAAATAGCCCCTTATTTCCAGCTGGGTAAGAGACTGACACATCTTAAAATAACATATAATTAGAATACAGCAAACTCAATGCCTGGAGGTCCAAAGCAACTTCTGCCTCTTGGGCCAATTGAGCATTCAGTTCTTTAATAATTGTGATAACTGGAGGCCTCAAAATTTTGAACCTATTCCCTGACTCTTTTGTTTTGTTTTCCATCAATACCCTCACAATTTAAAATCTGAATTGTCCATCAACTCAGATCAGTGCTACACCCCTGTACTGATTCAAAAAAGATCTGTTAGCTAACATGCTTCCTCTGAAGCATGCACTGCCAAGCCATACACTTATTTTCCACCATGCAAGTGTACCATGCAAACAGCACATCTATAGAATCATCTCTCTGATGAAACACCGCTCATAGCCGCCCTTTGACCTGCGTCAAGTGCCTAAACCCTCCTATGTTAACCAGAGGAGGTGTAACAGTGAACTGAGTTCATTCAAAACTGCCAATTCCAATTGGGGAGGGTAAAAACAAAGACAAAAAATGCCTGTTCCAAATTAAAAATAACATTAGATGACATTAAACTTACCGTGACCAGCCCCACTCTTGAGGGGTTTGAGGTCTTCATCACATCGGCCACAGACCACCATCTTCCATCCAGATACAGGGCGAGCACTGCAGCAGCAACAGCAAGTGAAAATATTGCTTCTGCACAAGTAAATGGATAGGAGAGACACAAGGCCTATAGAGCTGGGTGTTTCGGTAAAGCACCTACATTGGGTCTCCTCCCCTGGCTGTACAAGCGCCAGTACTGTGTGGGCTGGGTCGTCATCACCAAACAGAGAAAAACGAGCCACATTCGAGATTTTAATCTTCACCTGTTGGATGAGTTACAAAACAATGAACGACTAGCCCGAGTCAAACTGCATATTGCATAGTCCCTCAAAGGCCTTGAATCTCAAGTTTTCGTCTTTAGAAAACAATTAAGTGTTCCTAAGTATTCCTGCAGTCATTTGAAGTAAAAAGCTGGATACAGAGAATAAGATATTACAATTATTTAAATATATATTACTAGGCAGTTGTGTGATTGTTCTTATTAATCCCGTAAATTCACTACAAAATATGCAAAATGTGTATAAAATGTCGTGCAGGTCACAGATAACTTATGCCAGTAGTACTTGGATAATTTTATTCCAGATTTAGCACGTGAGTTCTGATTAAAATACCACAATTCCCTTGAAAGGGTAATGTATTTACATAACAGGGAAATGGAGACTGAAGTATGCTCTTCAAAAGAAAGTAATATATAGATAAGTAAGATGACCTTTGCACTGTCAGGAGGCACAAACCAGCTCGTCACACATGCGCTGGTTGACTGCAGATGAGACAAGCAATCATCTGAGGATTTCTTCAAGGTTTCATAGCTCACATCACACAGAATATCCACAGGATAGTCTCCCCCTAGTGGTGCAGGTTACAAGTTAATGCAATCAGGATTGTAGGGTTACCATATTATTATTATTATTATTATTATTATTATTATTATTATTATTATTATTATTATTATTAATTAGCAGACACCCTTGTCCAGGGCGAACTCTATGACCCCTGTCCCTCATGGATAACATCATAACAATATCTGTCCATAGACTATATTCCAAATATAAATTCTACATTGGAATTCACTGGAAGAATAAAGCTAAAGCATGGCAATATATAGAAATGTATTTTTGTACAAAGGGAGTTGTTATTGTTTTTTGCTTTATTTGAAATAAAATATGATGCACTAATGAAGCAGTAGGCGGAATCTGAATGAACGCAGTGGGTTTCCTATACGACCCATTAAGACCGAACACAGACGTCCGCCAGTAAGTGAACTACGAAAGACACGAAACTTTGGTTCCGGGTTTTTGCTCGTATTTAAAATAAAAGTATGTGTAATTAAAACAAACCCAAGTGTTAACAGAACAAATGTGAGCTGATAATACCCCCAATACAAGTTCAGATTGCTACCTTGTATCAGTTATTCTGGGATCGATTTCCCCATAAATTAAACTGAAAGAAAGGTCTTGTCTAGCATTCAGGTAAACTGATCGTTGCATCGTTTGTCGCTAATGAAGCCTAATAAGAGTGTGCAATTACAGTATACGTTCATGAATTTATAACATCAACGTGAAATAGCACGCTGAAGAAACTGAATTAAATTATGCCACTAGTCCTTACTAAGCGATTACTCTCCCTGTTTGTCTGTGCAGTGAATGACACTCTTGCACACTATTGTGATGTATGGTACGCGTTGCAATGTCTGTTTGGCTTGTAAGTTGTGTGGTGTTGTTTTACAAAGACGATCTTGTTTTTCCTACCTCTCTCTGACAGATGACTTTTTGGAAGGGTTTCCATTTTATGTGCACTTAAAACAACCCTGCTCAACGGCACCCCCTCCGGGTCCAAAAGCCAGTTTGCAGCTCAGAATTATTATTAAAAGATAATACCTTTGGGTCTCAGAGGTGTAGCCTAAGTCACACATATTGGCAAGATAATAGATAATAGTCCTAACGCATGTGTGAAAGCTGTTTCTGGTGGCCTGGGCTAGATCAAATTGAACCCATTCTAATTTGAATGAAAACTGTGCCTGCAAAAACAACACAGAGAGTCTTGGTCCTGGTCCTTGGTCTTTTCAAAATGTATACAAGAAAATAAAGATAAGAGATTATGGCTTTCTGTGCAGGAGTGTGGCCTACTTTTATAATTCTTACATGTGTAGGAGACCAATGTATTTTCACGCCCTGCACAGTAATATCACTACAGTAAAGCATTAAAGATCAGTTTCCATGTGAACTGATTTCAGTTTCAAGGCAATCTTGGTAGCCTGTTTTGTGTTGGAGGGTCCGGTATTTGGGGGGCAGGTGGCAATCCTATCCTAAGGCCATGTACAGTACTCCCCCATCCACTTAAACGATTTATATAAAGGACATAGAGTGGAGCAACATACATAGTTTTCATTTAAATTGTTGACTGATAAAGTGGTGCTCGATGCCTAACTATGGGCAAACATTCCACAGGTGCAGACCAACTTGACCCTGGTCTCCTACAACATTTGTTATCTTTTAACACATATTTGTGTCTGGTAATATTCGCCAAGTATGGAAAGCTGCTTATGTTCTACCACTCCATAAGGGAGGTGATCCTAGTAATCTTAACTCCCATCCAATCTCAAAGCTTTCTTGTCTTTATTAAGATTTTTGAATCATTGATAAACATTCATTTGATCTACTATCTGTCTGAAAGAGATATCCTAAACATACATCAGTCTGGTTTTAGGTGTGGTCACAGCACCCTTTCTGCAGCTGTTTATAAATGACATTGCCAGAGCCCTTGATATGAAGCAAAAATGTGCTGCATTATTTATAGATCTGTCAAACAGTTTAGACACAGTTGATCATGTGCTGTTGTTAAATATTCTTAACCTCTATTGGTTTTGATAAGGTCACTTATACTCAGTGTATTGACATCTGACTCCTTCATGGTGGGAAAATGGGTACCACAGGGTTCAATGTTACACAGCATGACACTCGTTCTCAAGGACAGTTTATTCTGGAAACTCCCTTTGATTCCACTGCTCTTGGTATTACAACCTTTAGTGTTTATGCTCCACATGTATGGAACACTTTTTAGAATTCAGGACTCAGAAAGTTAGACTCTGTTTTCACTTGGTCACTTTAAATATCTGATTAAGGATCTGTTTACAGAAGAGTGTGTGTATTTTTTTTAGGTTTTAGCCAAATTGAAATGTTATCGTGTGTATTTTTGTGTATGTTAATTGTTGACATTGAGATCATGTATGATAGGCTTTTACATTTGTGTATTTTATTATTTGGATTACTGTACACTGCCATTTTATACCTTCCCTTGTAACAGGGCACCCCTGAAAAAGAGACCTAATTCTCAATGGTTGTTCCCTGGTTAAATAAAGTTTAATAATAAAAATCTAAATAAATCTGACCAGCCAGTGCAGTTTAATAGATTTAACCATCTATGCACTATATTTTAAAAAGGTAAAAGGAACAGAAACTATATTTTAACTTAGGTGTTTTATAAATAATGTATAGTGACTGTATAGATTACTATGACTGATTAATAGTCTTGATCCACAGTGGAGCAACAATAGTTTTTAAAATGCACAATCCACTCGCCTTAAATTATGCTAACAGGTGATTAAATTACATTGACATTTTATCCACCTTGGTTACAATAATAATAATAGTCTGAAACATGGTAAGACATTTACCATCCGTATGCACTGATTTGGTGCCCAAGGTCGACTTTCTAAAGTGTCCATTGATCTACTTCAATTTTCTTAGATTTAACAAAGCTGTTAAACGTGCCCATTTTCTTGCTTGCATCTGAGAGTTCTTGAATTTCAAGCTGCAAGTCTTCAGGTGTTTTTGCAAATATGCCGATGTCATACAGTGGCTCTCAAAAGTATTCACCCCCCTTGGACTTTTCCACATTTCATTGTGTTCCAACATGAAATCAGAATGGATTTAATCAGTTTTTGACACTGATCAACACGGAAAATGTCCATAATGTCAAAGTGAAAAATATAAACTGCAAATACAAACAGAAAATAAGGGATCAAGGTCAAGGGGTTCATGACGCACTTTGCCAAATATTATGTCCCACACTTTATATCCCAGCAGGGTTGCCAGACACTTCTCTCAAAACTCCCCTATTGGTGAACCACTCCCACCCCCCCAATAAAAAACATTTAAGCTTGAATTAAATTTATATAATTTGACATGACATAAAATATATATTTGTGGAAAGCCTTCCCAGAAGAGTGGAGGCTGCAAAGGGGGGACAAACTCCATATTAATGCCCATGATTAATATGGAATGAAATGTTTGAAGAGCAAGTGTCCACATACTATTGGCCATGTAGTGTATTTTCACAACACAGGGCCAAAACCATATTACAACATATTATTGATATCAAAACTGTACCGGAGTGTTTTAATTGCACTTTTCAAAAAGTTAATATGAATGTATGACAGGTTTCATTCAGCACAACACAAGATTACATATCACATGATGGAAATAACTTCAATATATTTTATCATTATTGTGTCATAGGTTGAGACGCAGTGAATAACAAATTGAACAGTATTTTGTTGGCTTGTATGTATTTCAGAAATGTTCAAGTCATCATGTTTAGCCCAATACACTCCCAGATGTCATACAGTTCTTGGGAACCTCCTGCATCTTTGATTTGAGTGTTGAGTTGAGTGATTCGTGTCAAGATGCCCAGTTGCAAAATGGCATTTTTCTGGGATCTTCTAGTCTGTGAAAGGCACTTGCAAGTCTCAGCTGAGTGTGCTGGTGGTGTAAAATGGACTGTTCAGGATCAAAATATTTTTGTTGAAACATTCACTAGGCTTGAACAATGCAAAGTAAATGACCTGTGAAGTTTAGCACCTATAGGTTTGCCAAGGCTTTAATCCAGATTAGCACATATTAGCATAAAATTGTCAATGAATCTCTATTTAATATACCATCTCATTAGCCATGAATGTGTTAGATAAGTGTTGCCCTCATTTTTCCATGCAATCATAGAGTAGTGGCCATAACATGAGAAGAATTAAATCTAGCAATGGAAGATAAGTAATAAGCCTGGTTCTTTATTCTGCAGAAAATTCAGATTTTTAAATGTCAACAGATAAATTATTATCCTGGACTCAAATGAAAGTCTCAGTGAGTGAGCAGTTTTGCCTTCAGAATGGCAGCTCAAATTAAGCCAAATTAAACTATCCTAAAGTTAGATTTGTAGAGAATCTTGCAAATGTTGTGATGGGAATAGTTTAGATGACAAAGTCAGGTATGTAGAAAAACAAGCAAATTATACCCCTGAGAGAGAGACATTTTAAGACCTCATACACAGGGCCGTAGCTAGGGTCAAATTCTTACTGAGGTCGACATGAAGCCATGTGGGCAGGTCCGGGAACCAACACCCCCTCACACATTATTTATAAATCAACGTAGAAATGATTAATAGCATATGATGTGAGCAGAGACAATCAATGTTTTCCTTTTGCAAATTAATTTTTAGTTTTTACACATGTAAATACACAGAATATAACTCACAGAAACATCATTGATTTGGCATTGTTTCAAGTTCATTAGGTACAAAAGGGAAACCTATATTTCTAATGTGTATTGTCGCACCTTACAGGGCTTCTGGAAGGTGTAATGTTGGCCTGAAGGCCAAGTAGTTTTACGTAGTGGCACTACATTATATAATTTGTGTGTGTGTGCACGCAAGAGAGAGAGAATGTGGGAAGAATATCAGATTAAGAGAAAATTAAAAACAGGCACAAATCAGGAGCAGGGCTGATGATCCAGCATTCATCCTCTCTCGTCAACGTCTCTCTCTCTTCTCCTCTTCTGACCCTTCTCTGACTCTCTCTCTCTCCTCCTCCTCCTACACTCATTCATTTCAAATCAGGACCAGGGCTGATGATCCAGCATGCATCCTCCCTGCTCTGACTGTCTCTCTCCTCTCCTCTTCTGACCCCTCTCTGACTCTCTCTCTATTTAAATACCATTACAAATATTTCTCAGATGGCTTTTGATATTGAACAGGAGTTTAACTTTCACACACATATAACTTCAAAATACTGACTTTAATAACGCTACTGTTTTGTGATTATGAACTTCAAAAGATAAAGAAAATAATATATCAAAATATAATATTTCATATTTCTATTATCTATTATGTGTATAGTGTTGATTGTTTGGGATAACTGGATAATTACAAACAAGAACATCAATTGCATTGGCAGTTTTATTCAGTGAACAAATGCTTTATCACTATAGGGCATATTGTGAATGTAATCTTATTGAATATCATGTCAATTCTTTGTCTTTAAAATGGTTGATTTTCGTACACAACACAACATACAATGGCAACTTAAGTGAAGTAACTAAATAGCAGATTACTAGTTAACACAACTAAGGTAGCATCTCTCCAGCATTGCGCTCAGTATGTGAGCGCCTTTATCGTCTCAGCACCAGAACGCTGCTGCAACCGGCCATCGCCTCGGTCAAAACTGAGCTTGCAAAACTATTCAACAATACAACGCTCTGAACCAGACGCTAACAAAACATGATCATGTATCAATGATAGTGCAGCAGTGCATCCTGTGAGTGTGATTACTTTTGTTGAGGCTTCATTGCTATACCTAACCTCACCAGTTATTTCTGTTATTGTCAAATCCACCAAGGACTGTCTGTGATCTCACTCGGGTTGTGCTTTAGCAATAGCGTGCATAACTGACTGGAAATATGACATGCCCATAGCGCAAAGATATACTAAGAGCAAAGACTCAATATGTTGCTATAGTGCCTATTTCAATTCCCCATTTTTTTATCTTAAATTCAACATCCAAAACAATTGATATCACAGAAAAACTACAGAGGACACAACCTTGCTGCACTCAATGGGAGCTACAGGCGTCCATAAATTTCTACAGGCAAGCAGAATGTAAGCAAGATCAGGGCTGTACCTTAAACAGGGGGCTGAGTGCAGGTCTCAGGGGGCTGTCAGTGCAGTTGGCCTGAGCTGGCACTCACAGGCTGGGCTAGGTGGAGCGAGGGGGGGTGGGCACCAGTGCCCTGTCTTTGCACTGCCAGAACAAGAAATAAACCCACAACTCACAATGAATAAAAGTGGCAGAGAACAGCACACAAACAATTGTATGTCATCTTGTCATTTGGTTTTCATCATTGCACAAAATAAGAGCAGGCTTATCTACATAAATAAATACAGCCATCAGGTCAAAATATTTCTAGGACATATTCAGAAAGGTTCTGAATTACTACCCAAGCTCACATGTGGAAAAAACTACTCTACAAGCTACACTATTCTGTATTTCCTATTGATCTGTTTTGTCATATTCATCAATGAAACATACACATCCAATGAAAAGCTGATGTATAAACTAAAGCTTTCACTTAGAGTGATGCACACTTCAAGACAGCATGTGTCCAAAGATGAGTGAAAAAAGCAAGCCAGTAAGAAATGGAAATGAGGTGCCAAGCTTTACAAGGGACTCTTACTATTCCGTATTTCTTTTTCACAGCACATTAGAGTGTGACCCTTTCACCCCAAACAACGTTGAAAGGATGATCAACTTGAAAAGAGGAATGACAGATCTGTTCATTCATATAACTGTATAACAACGTGGAAGGGAACTCAGTTTTTTATCTCTTAGAACCCCACTACTTTCATCAAATATTATGTCCACAGATCTTTAGTAGAAACCATTTGTTCCACTTGTTCCACAGGGTCTGCGTCAAAGAATTTGGCCAGATATCCTTTACATGCACCTAACTTTGACATCTGATACAGCTCTAGTTATGATCATGCAACAAGAGTACTGCTGGCCAGTGGAAGGTGTATGGAAGCTGACCGTGACTTATATGGCAGGTTGGGGGGTGTCTACACAGTCCGTCAACACAATCGAGAAGTTCTCCAGCAATTGTTGTATGACTTCATTTGACATCAACTGATCCTCCAGCATTGTTGGACCCAGAGGAATGCTGTAGAATGAAGGTGTATTGAAAGTTTGTTGTGGTGTTGTTTTAAAGTGCCGACTTAAAGTGGTCTTACAAATATACTTAAAGCACCTTGGAGCAATATCGAGAGAAACAGAACCCACTGTGCTGCAAGACGGGTAGGGTGGATATAAACAGTCAGATGTACAGAATCCCCAAAGGCATTATGGAAAGCAATATCTTGAACCTTTGTTCTTCATGGCTACAATATCCATGTATCCAGACTGACTGTTTAAGCTATCGGAAAGCAGATGGTTATAAAAACAAGGGAGATCTATTGAATATAATTCCAAAACTAACTTTCTGGTTTGTTTGTTTTTGCATAATATGCATGTCCTTGAAATAGATGCCATCAATCAAAGCACTTTTTCTATTTCTCAAATATTATTTTGTATACTAATGAATGTAATGAACTGCACATTAATGACTGTATTCTAGGGGCTGTGAAACGGTTAAACAGCTCCCTCTGGTGAGGAAACAGCAGATATCAACTGATGCTGCTGCAGAAGCACTTCACAGAGAATGATGCCTCTTTCACGTCATACATTATAACAAAAGCAGCTCACTGGAATATACAGGGTCTGAATATGGTCGCCAAGTTCTGCACAGACATTTTGTTGCTGTTGACTAGGAAGTCGACGAGTTGTCTGAGCAGACACTGATGCTCTGCAGGAAGACTGTCCAGCTCGGTCTTCAGGCAGCTGCTCAGAACAGCATCATCTTTACATCCTATGGAGGAAAAAAGCAAAGAACTCAATTTAGCTGCCAATGGCTGTAGAGATTTAAAAAAGGCATTGTCAAAAAAGTACAAACACAGCCCACATGTGAAAGGTGCCATTGTTTGTTTCCACACAGATTCATGAGACACATGACGGTCAATACCTCTGAAGGTGTTGACATTGCCCTGTGTAATCCAGGATGAGAGCTGTTGGGAGATCTTTCAGGTAGAGCTTCAGGAGTGATGCCACAACCGGGACCCCCTCCGTCTCCAGGTCTACAGTCACTCCGCTGTCAACTCTGGCCTTCAGCAGCTTCACTTTGGTGATTGATCCACCTACTGGGAACAGGCCTTCCTCCTGCAGGCCTGGGGAGGACAGACAGGCCCGGTTATCCAGAATGCACAAATATCTGGCTTCTCAGATATGCAGTAAAATAACCAGTGCACACACTTTTTAAATAAATCTAGTTCTGTGTAAAACAGCATAAATACACATTTTACCCATTTTGAGAACGTACATATAGCATCTTGCATTAAACACACATGCCATGCTTCTCTAAGTAAGCCGACATGGTATTGACAAGCAGCGGATGCTCCAGTGAGAGTCAGGCCTGTGGCATGCTGCCCGGCGGGACACCAGGGTTCGTCCTTGTGCTCCACATGCATACACAGGTTACATGTCTTAGCTCATGACACAATAAACACCACTACCTGAAACAGAAGCTCAACACACAGCAGCTTGAAAGCAATACAAGTTTGTGTGCACTTACACAGAGAGTAGAAGAAAACATGCACCCATGTCAGCTGAGTTAATACCTTGAAGAAAATGAAAGAGTATTTAAACACAAAGGACGTAAATAAACTAACAAACAAACAACCGAACAACAACAAAATAACAATTCAAGTGCCATTTTGAGGTATAATGTAAAAACGTTCACACTAATAGGTAGTTATATTAATTTGATAATGAAAATTAAATGGAAACATACCAGCAGAGTGCTGATTCTCACAAAGCCCCCTCCTCGTCGCTCACTGCTCCTGAAAACGGGGCTCTGTTTCTGCTTCCCTGCCATGTTTCAGTTTGCAGTCGTGCATCTGCAGCTCATTTTGCACCCATCATCGTGTCCAGTCACCGCTCTCTGACCGGGAGCCCAGTGGAAAATACATAACATCACTTGCACAATTATACACGATCATCATACTTCCCTCAAATAATCTCAATGCGGCTACATGATTGAAATAAAATATTATTGAAATTATTGTTCATTGTTATCAGTCACATGCGCATCCCGTATTGAATGGTTTAGCTACAGTATCTGTATTGCGTTCAAAGTGTGTGTTATTCTCTAAAGGGTAGCGTATGTTATTTTGTTGTTTGCTTATTTGCATACACATAGGCTTATATCTGTACCTGTTAACATGAGCAAAATCATCAACACTTGCTCTGTGCTCCCTGCTGCCCTGCTGATATTTCAAATCCCCTGTTACAAGAGTGTGGCAGGGAGGGGGTTAATTGGACTGCAGGTGGCTGGAGTGATTGATCAATTAAGGTCAATCAACCCCAGCCACCTGCTATATAAGGAGGCCTCAGGCACCCATTAGGGGAGTTGGTGTTGGAGGGTTGGGTCTGGGAGGAAACCTGCCCAGGTTGCTGTTTTGTGTCACGGTGAAGTCCTTTGACCAGCCCGTGTATTATCGTTTGAGTTTTATGTATCTTTTGTTTGGCCATCGTGCCAGTTTATTTTCTTTATTTAATAAAGCCTGTTTTGTTTACCTGTTGTCTGTCTCCAAGCCTCCCTTACTGGCTACCCCGCCACAAGGAGACATGAGAGGATTTCCACACAAGAGGGCGATGGCGACCCATAGATGGGTTGAGTTGGGTGGCTGAATTTTCACACCTATTGGATAGTCTTTGTCGAAGAGTGACTTATTTTCCGTAAAGTGCTTGTACCAATTAAGTTATTAATAGTAAGCTAGAAGTGTTACCAGAAATAAATCCTTAAAAGCATCAAAGCTGCATTAAGGTGTAGTCTGTTAATGTCTAATAATTTTGTAAAATATGTAAAATAAATAAACTTATTTTTCAAGAATAAAATTGATGTTTTCATTTAAGTGGAAATACGTGAGATTTAGAAGGTACTAATCTAGTTAAGAACTCAATCCATTTTTTTTTACAGGACCCTGAATATTGTCTACATTGCTAACTATGCTGTCAGTTTTTCATTGATGAGCTTGAAGTAGGATATCCTCTGGGACCTTTTGAACACTTGAAATGAATCTCCTTGAAAGCAAGGTCTCCTATGTTCTACTAAATCCTCTTTTTGTATGGTATTCACTCGCCACAAGTTATTCAGGTGCTCTTCCAGTAACGTCCTTTTGTTCTTTTTTGGCCAATATTCCTCACAGTACATGTAATGTTTTAATAATGTGCTCTTCCCAATACATTGCTGTAATAATTTAACAAGATTTCATTGGATTTAAATTAAACAGTTTTCACTGCATATACAGTGATTAGTTCATCTTTTTAATTTCCACCTGCACTTAAAGAAGAGTTTTTGATTCTGGCAAATTTGTACTTGAAAGAGGTCCTGGATTTATAATATCAGAAAACCTCAAACGTAACTAAATTACAATTCTCTATATCTGTGGCCACTTGAATGCATTCTATTAGAGATTGGAACAGATATCATAATTAAATTATAATTCCAAATTACTCTCAAAGAGTCTGGTTTTGGGAGGGCAATTTACATATTAAAACATAAATTGACTTTTAAGAACCATGTCTGCAGTTGGTCGTGCAGGTTTAAAGAGGAAAGTCCGCCCTTGGTCTCAGATCGTAAAGATCCAAACAGACTGAATTGACTGAATTTGGCATGCATGGGCCCAGTTTGCAGAGCCCTGGCAAATAAGCACGCCTAGCAAAACATACTGGTTGTAAAAATGAGCAGTGTTTGAGAACACTGCAGCTTTTACGGTCGTGTCGCCATAATTGATAAAGACAAGCTCAGAGCTTGTCCCATTTTATTCAGGGTTCATTATTTCTTGTTGTGTTTAAACGGCACAGGACCCCCCAGGCCCTCCTGCTGCTCGGAGCTAGCAGAGCTGCCACCGGCCAGCCAGAACACCCTCAGTGGAAGAATGATCTTTCCCACTGACACAGTGCAGAACAACACGTCTAGTTGTTGGCGTTTGCTCACAGTAGGTACCGCTCAGTGATGGGATCCAGAGAGACGTGGCTTCATATTGCATGCTTTGAGATAATCTGCATGTACTCTGTCAGAGCTCCCAGAGTCCCTTGTTCCCACATATGTTTGGTGTGCATGATTCCTCGTACGCTCACAGGAAGATAGCAAAAGCATTCACAAGCAGGTCGCCCAAAGCCTCTTTTCACCACTTAAATCGCTCACTTTGTGTAACTGTTTCCCAAGTCCAGTAAATATTATTCAGGTAGGTATGAAGCACTGTATGTTAATGTCTTGAAATGCTCAGCACATTGCCCATTGCATTCTCGTACTTTAACCCTCTCTCTCTTCTGTCCCTTCACAAAGCAGACCACAGGCTTCCCACTGGGAAATAGCAGACGTTCCTCAGCTGTTAGATTGTTGAAGGCCCTTGGCGTCTGCCTTTCTGTAATCGGAGGGCTGTTTAGAGAGACCGGTTCAGAAGGATCTTGGCACCTGTGCAAGTTCCGTGTGGTGAATTATATCATAAAGACATATCCTATCAACACACGACCTTCGGGTGAATTTACAACATCCTCATTCTCAGCTGTTGTCCTGTCACATCACTCAGGGTACAGTTGTAGAACATTGTTCTTCTTTTTTTTCTATAATACAACCCCCCTTCCCCTTCTCCTCCTCATTTCACACCACCTTGGTCTTACCATTTTCTTATCTAGTTTTGGCAATAGCTTCAGTGTCCTAAGGTTGAAATATAATATATTATGCTAAAGAGATATGTGAAATAACATCCTCAATCTGAGGACAGAAAAACAATCCTTTTCACTTTATATTGTTTTCCCAGGCATATTAGTGCAGGACTGCCAAACAAATTCAACTCTATCTGACAGAACTGTGACTACAGGAAGAGTAGCTATTACTCTTATTATCATTTCCTCTTCATGTCACCTCACAGTACATGATCACTCTCTCGGATGGCCAGTTTTGCTTCTTTGAAATGTTCTCAGCCAATATATAGTTGTTTCTCTCTGTGCAGTAATATATGTAATGGCAACTCTGCTTCCTGTCAATTTCAATGGTGTATTTCTTAACTGGGAGGGGGGATGTGTTCTAACCAAAGTAAATTGGTGTATCTTAATTGATCCGATATTACAAAAAATGTGCTTCAAATCATTCTACCTGCCCTCACACGAGTTTTACTCTCCAAATATATTAGCGTTAGCCTTTATAAAAAAAATAAAAATAAAATAAAAAAACAGGATTGTGTTTAACTGACACATCATGTCAAGTTCAGGGCACATTGCAGTTTACAGTACACGGCCTGTTTCAGTTTATACTCCCCTCCCTGAGGTGAAGAAAATAAAGTATTTGATGTAATTCCCAGGGTTAATTGCCTCCTGTGACAAGACTGAAAGGACAAGGCTCGAATTAGAACAGCAAAGGTTCACTGCTCTCCACGGTTGGTTAATGTACCTTGTAAGCATACTAAAATGCCCGGCCTGAAATCCAATTGCCTGACCTGACCTGTTGATAAGATTAGTTACACTTAGGCTCTGCTATCCACTTGCCAATAACCTGAAAATATATAACATCCTTAGCAACAGGGAAACACACACTCACAGAGAACAACAACAGCAACATTGCCCTGTTTTCCATTGAAGCAATCCTTATCTTTGAAGGGTTTCTTGGATATGTATTACATACCCACATCAGAACTTAATTAAAATTTGCTGATAGTCTTTTTTTTTTTTTTTGCAGAGGAACAAAGCCAAAATGAGGTAACTTCATAACATGCTAACAGTCATTTCATCATAGCAATTCCTGCCCGCTCCGTGTCATGCTGTAGATAGGAGAAAGGGGTCTTTGTTTGTTGGGCTGCTGATGTTTACAGCTGACAATTCACTAGGCATGAGTCAATGAAGGGGCTGTACTGAAGAACGCTTTTGTGTGCTAATGACGAAGCCGTGTTCCACGCAGCTGACTTCATCAAGGTCCACTTGGTTCTACTTGGGGGGTGGGAAACAAAACAAAAAACTTCTCATTTACATAAAGCCTCTTTACATATTACAGTGAATGTTACATTTTTCTCAGAGCTTCAACCCTGGATGCAAACAAATAATTAGTTGTAACTTGCGTCAACACTTGTTTCATTGCAAAAAATCTTTGATTTGGGAAATTAACAAGTTGCATTATTTCTGTGTCAGGCATGTGATTTCTATCGCTAGCTTGTATCTAGAAGGAGCTACTTTTTTGTAATATTTAGTGCTAGGTTAACTGAATGTGAAATACATTATCAATTAATGTTACTGGATTCCCAGGTGACGGGGGTTTTCCCATCTTTAGTGATTTGCTGAAGACAGTAATAATAACAACACTCTCAATTCAAGCACAATACCATGACATTAATCCCATCACATAATTTGCACACAACTGATGTTTGGTCCACCTCAACTCCTGTTCCTATTCCTAACTGGAGAGTTCTGATAGCTTAAATTAGACACCTTTTATATGTTTCAAAACACTTGCCTTTCTGTGAAGTTTGCATAAGATCATAAAAACATAAGAAAGTTTACAAACGAGAGGAGGCCATTCAACCCATCGTGCATCATGTCCATTAATAACTAAGTGATCCAAGGATCCTATCCAGTCTGATTTTAAATGTTTCCAGGTTTTCAGCTTCTACCAAATCGCTGGGGAGTTTGTTCCAGATTGTGACGACTCTCTGTGTGAAGAAGTGTCTCCTGTTTGCTTTCTTGAATGCCTTGAAGCCCAATTTCCATTTGTGTCCCCGGGTGCGTGTGTCCCTGCTGATCTGGAAAAGCTCCTCTGGTTTGATGTGGTCGATGCCTTTCATGAATTTGAAGACTTGAATCAAGTCCTCACGTAGTCTCCTCTTTTCCAGGGTGAAAAGGTTCAGTTCCTTCAGTCTCTCAGTAGGACATTCCCTTCAGACCTGGAATAAGTCTGGTTGCTCTCCTCTGAACTGCCTCTAGAGCAGAGATATCTTTCTTGAAGTGTGGAGCCCAGAACTGTACACAGTATCCAGATGAGCTCTAACTAGCGCATTGTACAGTTTGAACATTAATGCCCTTTTTCTAAATTCTACACTTTTGACAATATACCCTAACATTGTGTTTGCCTTTTTTATTGCTTCCCCAAATTGTTTGGATGGGGAGAGTGAGGAGTCCAAGTAGACTCCTAGGTCTTTCTCATGCATTACTTCTTCTAGTTCTATTCCCATTTGCCACCGCACCAACCCGGGGACTGTGCCATTGACCTCCTTTCGGGCACCTCTCCTCCCAGAGGGCGCACTTACCCTCTCTCTCTCACCCAGAGTCACAGGCCATGTAGGAGTGCATCAAGGTGGCTCTGGATCTGGAAATCATCCATCCTTCCACGTCACCTGCCACTGCCAGCTTCTTTGTCATCTCCAAGATGGACGGCAGTATGACTACAGGGGGCTCAATGCAGTGACAGTGAAGTACCGGTACCCGGTGCCAGCTGCCCAGGGGGGCAGGAAGTTCTGACAATGGGAGATGTTCCATTAAGGAAAGAAAACCAAGGGAAACTACTATTAGTACTAGCAGACACTCTTATCCAGGGCAACTTACATTTGTACCCATTTATACACTCACCTAAAGGATTATTAGGAACACCTGTTCAATTTCTCATTAATGCAATTATCTAACCAACCAATCACATGGCAGTTGCTTCAATGCATTTAGGGGTGTGGTCCTGGTCATGACAATCTCCTGAACTCCAAACTGAATGTCTGAATGGGAAAGAAAGGTGATTTAAGCAATTTTGAGCGTGGCATGGTTGTGGGTGCCAGACGGGCCGGTCTGAGTATTTCACAATCTGCTCAGTTACTGGGATTTTCACGCACAACCATTTCTAGGGTTTATAAAGAATGGTGTGAAAAGGGAAAAACATCCAGTATGCGGCAGTCCTGTGGGCGAAAATGCCTTGTTGATGCTAGAGGTCAGAGGAGAATGGGCCGACTGATTCAAGCTGATAGAAGAGCAACTTTGACTGAAATAACCACTCGTTACAACCGAGGTATGCAGCAAAGCATTTGTGAAGCCACAACACGTACAACCTTGAGGTGGATGGGCTACAACAGCAGAAGACCCCACCGGGTACCACTCATCTCCACTACAAATAGGAAAAAGAGGCTACAATTTGCACAAGCTCACCAAAATTGGACAGTTGAAGACTGGAAAAATGTTGCCTGGTCTGATGAGTCTCGATTTCTGTTGAGACATTCAGATGGTAGAGTCAGAATTTGGCGTAAACAGAATGAGAACATGGATCCATCATGCCTTGTTACCACTGTGCAGGCTGGTGGTGGTGGTGTAATGGTGTGGGGGATGTTTTCTTGGCACACTTTAGGCCCCTTAGTGCCAATTGGGCATCGTTTAAATGCCACGGCCTACCTGAGCATTGTTTCTGACCATGTCCATCCCTTTATGACCACCATGTACCCATCCTCTGATGGCTACTTCCAGCAGGATAATACACCATGTCACAAAGGTCGAATCATTTCAAATTGGTTTCTTGAACATGACAATGAGTTCACTGTACTAAACTGGCCCCCCCACAGTCACCAGATCTCAACCCAAGAGAGCATCTTTGGGATGTGGTGGAACGGGAGCTTCGTGCCCTGGATGTGCATCCCACAAATCTCCATCAACTGCAAGATGCTATCCTATCAATATGGGCCAACATTTCTAAAGAATGCTTTCAGCACCTTGTTGAATCAATGCCACGTAGAATTAAGGCAGTTCTGAAGGCAAAAGGGGGTCAAACACAGTATTAGTATGGTGTTCCTAATAATCCTTTAGGTGAGTGTACACCCAGAGCAATCTAAGTGAAATACCTTGCTCCTTCAAATCAGGAGTCCAGAGCCCTAACCACTACTCCACAGAAATGTTTGTACGTAAATGCCAGGAGTATAAGGAACAAGATGTTAGACCTGGAAGCCATAGTGCTGGCGTGTGACAATGATGTTGTAGGAGTGACAGAAACATGGCTTACAGATAATGATGGGGATGAATACAGTGAGGGAAAAAAGTATTTGATCCCCTGCTGGTTTTGTACCTTTGCCCACTGACAAAGAAATGATCAGTCTATAATTTTAATGGTAGGTGTATTTTAGCAGTGAGAGACAGAATAACAACAAATAAATCCAGAAAAATGCATTTCAAAAAAGTTATAAATTGATTTGCATGTTAATGAGGGAAATAAGTATTTGACCCCTTTGACTTAGTACTTGGTGGCAAAACCCTTGTTGGCAATCACAGAGGTCAGACGTTTCTTGTAGTTGGCCACCAGGTTTGCACACATCTCAGGAGGGATTTTGTCCCACTCCTCTTTGCAGATCCTCTCCAAGTCATTAAGGTTTCGAGGCTGACGTTTGGCAACTCGAACCTTCAGCTCCCTCCACAGATTTTCTATGGGATTAAGGTCTGGACACTGGCTAGGCCACTCCAGGACCTTAATGTGCTTCTTCTTGAGCCACTCCTTTGTTGCCTTGGCTGTGTGTTTTGGGTCATTGTCATGCTGGAATACCCATCCACGACCCATTTTCAATGCCCTGGCTGAGGGAAGGAGGTTCTCACCCAAGATTTGACAGTACATGGCCCCGTCCATCATCCCTTTGATGCGGTGCAGTTGTCCTGTCCCCTTAGCAGAAAAACACCCCCAGAGCATAATGTTTCCACCTCCATGTTTGACGGTGGGGATGGTGTTCTTGGGGTCATTCCTCCTCCTCCAAACACGGCGAGTTGAGTTGATGCCAAAGAGCTCGATTTTGGTCTCATCTGACCACAACACTTTCACCCAGTTCTCCTCTGAATCATTCAGATGTTCACTGGCAAACTTCAGACGGGCCTGTACATGTGCTTTCTTGAGCAGGGGGACCTTGCGGGCGCTGCAGGATTTCAGTCCTTCACGGCGTAGTGTGTTACCAATTGTTTTCTTGGTGACTATGGTCCCAGCTGCCTTGAGATCATTAACAAGATCCTCCCATGTAGTTCTGGGCTGATTCCTCACCGTTCTCATGATCATTGAAACTCCGCGAGGTGAGATCTTGCATGGAGCCCCAGACCGAGGGAGATCGACAGTTATTTTGTGTTTCTTCCATTTGCGAATAATCGCACCAACTGTTGTCACCTTCTCACCAAGCTGCTTGGCGATGGTCTTGTAGCCCATTCCAGCCTTGTGTAGGTCTACAATCTTGTCCCTGACATCCTTGGACAGCTGTTTGGTCTTGGCCATGGTGGAGAGTTTGGAATCTGATTGATTGATTGCTTCTGTGGACAGGTGTCTTTTATACAGATAACGAGCTGAGATTAGGAGCACTCCCTTTAAGAGAGTGCTCCTAATCTCAGCTCGTTACCTGTATAAAAGACACCTGGGAGCCAGAAATCTTGCTGATTGATAGGGGATCAAATACTTATTTCCCTCATTAACATGCAAATCAATGTATAACTTTTTTGAAATGCGTTTTTCTGGATTTTATTGTTATTCTGTCTCTCACTGTTAAAATACACCTACCATTAAAATTATAGACTGATCATTTCTTTGTCAGTGGGCAAATGTACAAAATCAGCAGGGGATCAAATACTTTTTTCCCTCACTGTACAAGTTGAAAGGATACACACATTTTAGGATGGACAGGAAAAATCTAAAGGGGGGTGGGGTAGCATTATATGTCAAAAATTACATTGAGGCAGAAGAACTCAAATTAGATCCCAGTAACAAAACAGAATATTTTGGGGTTACACTTTTGAACAAAAGATCCGGAGGATTAGTGGTAGGAGTGTGTTACAGACCACCCAACTCAGATATTCACCAAGATGTTGCATTGTACAGTGTAATCAGGACTACAAGTAGCAAGAATGTGGCTGTTATAATGGGGGATTTCAATTTCCCAAACATAAACTGAGAAAGCCCAGCTGGGACTACAGAAACAGAAATAGAAATGGTTGAGATGGTAAATGACTGCTTTCTAACTCAATTTGTCAGTGAACCAACCAGGGAGAGAGCATGCATTGACTTTTCAAATGACCAAGATAGAGTCAGAGGGACACTAGTTAGAGAACCAATAGCATACTGTGATCACAATATGGTTATCTTAGAGGCATACTTTCAAAAAACAAGGACCAAGTCTAAAACAATCGTCTACAATTTTAGAAAAGCAAACCTTGAAGAGTTAGACTGGAGCACACTGGATACAGATTCAGTTGAAAATGGATGGTTATATTTTAAGAATATACTACTTGAGGCTCAGGAGAAATTTGTACCAAAACGTAGCAAATTGAGGACCTAAAAACATTGGCCTCTATTAAATGCCTTGTCTCCAGCCTTGTCTCCAGCCTTGTCTCCGAATCATCGAACCCTTGCCTGACCTACCAACTACGACTTTGGACTTTCCGCATTGCTCTGTTTGCCAGATCCTCTGACCCTTGTCTGTGACCATGACCACGTCTTCGCCTAGCCCTTGATTGCCCTGATCTGCCAGCACCCGAACCACGCCTGTCCGACCACCCTTTCCACACACTGCAATTGGGTCCCTATCCCCTGTTCCCGAGCCCCACGGTCTGTGACAACTACAACAGCAAGAGGTCAATAAAGGAGGAAGTGAAACAGATAAAGGGCAGAAATTGAAGTATCTTGGAAAACGAACAAGTTGTGGCAAATGTTCTAAATGGGTATTTCACAGAGGTTTTTACAAAAGAAAAAAAAACATCCTACAGGTTAACAACCAGTCCAGTTAAAACCTATCAGGATAAATGAGGAGGAGGTACTAAAGTGACTAGCAGAATTAAAAACAAACAAATCACCTGGGCCAGATGGTATATTTCCTACAGTACTTAAATAAATTAGGGAAATTATTTATAGGCCACTAACTAAAATATTCTAAATGACACTTAGAACAGGGGATGTGCCAACTGACTGGAAGACAGCAAATGTCATACCAATCCACAAGAAAGGGGACAAAACTGAGCCAGGAAATTACAGACAAAATCAGTCTCACCTGCATTACTTGTAAAATGTTGGAAAAAGTGATTAGACAGAAAATAGAGTAGCATCTTAATGAAACCCATATTCTTGGAGATAGTCAACATGGGTTTAGACGAGGCAGATCATGTCTTACTAATTTATTTGAATTTTTTGAACATGCAACTGCTGCTGTAGATCATGTGAAAGCATATGATATGATATACTTAGATCTTCAGAAAGCTTTTGATAAGGTTCCACACCAAAGACTGAGCCTCAAATTGGAAGCTGTAGGCATTCAGGGTAACGTAAGTAGATGGATTATGAACTGGTAGATGTATAGGAAACAGAGGGTGTCGATTAGAGGAGTCGCTTCTAACTGGAGTGAGGTTGTTAGTGGAGTTCCACAGGGATCAGTACTAGGGCCCTTGCTTTTTCTAATCTATATTAATGATCTGGACTCTGGGATAGTCAACAAAATTCTCAAATTTGCAGATGATACTAAAATAGGTGGCTCAGCAGATACAATCTCGGCAGCACAGGCTATTCAAAGGGACTTAGGTAATCAGTTGTGGGCCGACACCTGGCAGATGAAATTCAATGTGGACAAGTGCAAGGTAATACATGCAGGTAACAGAAATGTCCACTATAATTACACTATGAGAGGAATAGAACTAGATGAAGTATCACATGAGAAAGACCTAGGAGTCTATGTGGACTCCTCACTTTCTCCATTCAAACAATGTGGGGAAGCAATAAAAAAGGCAAACAGGATGTTAGGGTATATTGTCAAAAGTGTAGAATTTAAGGGCAGTAATGTTAAGACTGTACAATGCGCTAGTTAGACCTCATCTAAGCACTTTTCCCAGATGCTCCAGTGTCTGCTGCGCAACGGGCTTGACGTCAAGGCTGAGAAGTGCGAGTTCCACCGCCAGCGTGTGGGGTTCCTGCGTTGCATCATTGATGTCAGTGGCATGCACATGGACCTGGAGAAGGTGAGCGCTGCCACCAACTGGCCGCAGCCCCGCACTGTGAAGGAGCTGCAGCGCTTCCTGGGCTTTGCCAACTTTATCGGCAGTTTATCCGCAATTTCAGTTCTGTCACCTCTCTACTAACTTCTTTATTAATGGGATCCCCTCAGACTTTCAATTGGACGGACTCTGCCACTGCCGCATTCACCCACCACAAGACGCTGTTTACCACAGCCCCCATCCTAACACACCCAGATCCCTCTCTCCCGTTCGTTATGGAGGTGGATGCCTCTGAATCCGGCTCTCCCAGTGACATGGACAGACGCCCAAGTTTCACCTCTGCGCCTTCTTCTTCCGAAAGCTGTCACTGGCGGAACTATGACATCGGCAACCGTGAGCTCCCTGCTGACACGCTGGCTTTCGAGGAGTGGAGACACTGGCTGGAGGGCGCCACACAACCCTTCCTGGTTCTGACTGACCACCGGAACTTGGAGTACATCCAGTCAGCGAAACGACTCAACACCAGTCCGGCGCTGGGTGCTCTTTTTCACTAGATTCCAGTTCATGCTCACCTACCGCCAGGGATCAAAGAACATCAAGGTGGACTCCCTCTCTTGACAGTTCAACTCCTCTCCTGCTCCTCAGTCTGTAGAATCCATCCTGTCTCCCTCCTGCATTCGGGCTCCCATTCAATGGAGCATCTGGGACCAGATTCAGCCCAGACTTGCCTCTGATCTGACTCCTTCCACCTGTTCATTGAACCAGACCTACGTCCTGTTAGCAGTGCATCCCCACTGGCTGCGGTGGATCCACTCAACTCCTGCCTCTGGTCACCCAGGTGTCAGCCGCACCGTCCCCTTGGATCAGAGAAGATTCTGGTGGCCTGGTTTTGTGTGTGACGTCACCAGGTTTGTCAGCACCTGCTCCACTTGTGCACAGTCCAAAGCCTCCAGACACCTCCCTGCAGGTCTTCTTGAGCCACTTCCTGTCCCTCACCATCCATGGTCACACATACAGTAGCTGTGGATTTCATTACCGATCTCCCCAAATCACAGGGCTACACCACCATCCTGGTGACCATAGATCAGTTCTCCAAGGGCTGCCGGCTCATGTCTCTGAAGGGACTCCCCACTGCGCTTGAGACTGCAGAGATGCTGTTCAACCAGGTGTTCCACATCTACGGGTTGCCAGAGGACATTGTTTCCGACAGAGGTCCCCAGTTCACCTCCCATGTCAGGTCTGCCTTTTTCAAGGCACTAAACGTAAATGTCAGCCTCACGTCCGGTTATCACCCCCAGTCAAATGAACAAACCATGCACCTGAACCAGGAAATCGGTAGGGTTCTGCTCTCCTACTGCAGCACGTCCCAGACTGACTGAAGTCGCTTCTTACCCTGGCAGAATACATGCAGAACTCCCTCACCAGCTCTTCCTCTGGCCTCATCCCTTCCAGTGCACCCTTGGATACCAACCTGCCCTGTTCCCCTGGAATCCACAGATGTCCTGGCACTGGATGATTGGTTTTGCCGTAGTGCTGCAGTCTGGCAAGCAGCTCACACCCAGCTGCAACACGCGATCCGCCGCCAGAAGACCACTGCAGGCTGTCATCGCCGCTTTGCACCGGCATATCTGCCAGGACAAGAGGTCTGGCTTTCCACCTGGGACATCAAACTGAATCCCTTCCAAGAAGCTTAGTCCCCAGTACATTGGTCCTTTTAAGATTCTGCGCCAGGTAAATCCAGAAGCCTACCGCCTGCAATTGCCCCCTCACTACAGGATCGCACCCATTTTCCATGTCTCCCTCTTTAAGCCTGTGGTTTCATATCCCTTGCCTTCTCCTTCCCAGCCTGTCTCGTCTCCTGCTCCTCCTCCTACACCTCTGGATCTGGATGACGGTGCGCCGTGCACCCCCTGATCCGCTCCCGTCGCCTCCATGGCCGCCTGCAATAATTGGTGGACTGGGAGGGATATGGTCCAGAGGAGCGCTCCTGGGTTCCTGCTTGCGATGTGCTCAACCCTTCTCTCATTGAGGACTTTCACCTGACCCTGATCTGGTTCGGCTGCAGCTGCTCATGGAGGGGGGTAATGTCATGTCAACAGACCAGCACTCTTCTCCCAGTCCAACACTTCCACTTTTCCCCACTAGATGTCGCCATCGCCCTTCCCTGTCAGTCATTTCTCCAAGCTCCATTCATTCGATCAACATTCCTGAAATCTCTGTGCCCTTCTGCAATCACCCTCTGCTCCCATTCGACCTGCACCTCCCAACTTAGTTCTCTGCTCCACATTTACACCCCTCACTAACTTTAAGTCACAAAGTTTTGTCAGATTATCTGCATCTCCGAGCATTCTCTCCCTGTGCCTTGTTATACCTTTGATTCCTCAATCACTTGCTTTTCTTCCCGACCACGACTTTGGACTTCCCCTGATTGCCTGTTTGCCTGATCGCTCAACCATGTCTTTGCCTAGCCCTTGTTCGCCCTGCTGGTATTCTACCCTATGTCGGTATGTCTGACCACCTCTACCATGCACCGCAACTGGGTCCCCTGTTCCCATGTCCCGAACCATGACAGATACAGCAATATCTTTTCACACTTTTACAACACAGATAATGACTACAACTTTTGTTTGTTTCACAATGAGCAAAATACATCTTGAGAAGCTAAGATACCACACAGCATCAACTTTCTTTCTTAATAGCCATGTGAATCTTTTTATTATCCTTATAATCAATGACAAAAGGGAATAGATTACAGAATTATCTCTGCAGTATATTGAATAACACATTTTAAATCCACCAAAAGATGACCATTTCTGAGCAGCTGAAGGAAATGAAGTCTTACATATAATAATATGGGGAACAGGGGAACATGATTCAGGGAGCCAGTCACTGGGAGGTTCCCCCATTCCCACTGGGATGAAGTAGTTTAGAAAGAGAACAGTGTTGCTCTTTTAAAAGCTGTCTGAGAAATAAATCTGTGGCAGGAACCCCAACTTTCTCTTATTATTTGTTGTTTTTGTCAGTGGTGAATCCTGTAGCAAATAACACTACAGCATTATTTCTTTACCAGATAATAGTGCTGATCAAACAAAATCACTCACTTGAATTGCATGTGTGTTGCTACAGAAGTCTTACGAATAAAAATGGGTTGTTCTGTAGCTTCCACCAGCCAATCCAATCAGATAAAAGAAATCCCTTAAGATTTACAGCTTTTTGGATCCTGAGTGGCATTTCTGCTGAAGTGTAGGAGTATCCTATAGGTTGGGTGTGTTGGTCTAGCCTATGACATTGCTAGCAGTGACTGAGAGCTTCCCAGGGACAGTCTGCAATTGACATAGCTGTGCTGGGAGGTGGTGGGTGGCAGCCAAAGTTGGTTGGCTAGGTGCTTTCAAGTTCAGAATTGTAACTGTTCCATCTGCATCGAATCCCCCGACTGGTGTGGTGGATAAACTGTAGACATTCTGTGATTGGGTCTGGTGTATGTTCCTGCTCCTGTTGTCATCTAGACATTAAGTTGCTGTCCACAAAGGTCAACGTGAAGAGTTCTGGGAACTTGGTTAAGCTTTTTCAGGTACACATGCTTTTCCTACTTTGGGAATCATCCATGCAGATTTAGACTTCTTTCTGCACCAGTCAAAAAAAATAAATTCACTGACAATCAGAACATTTATCATTATTTGATTTAAGTTATGAATTTTGCTGGTGCTTTGTTTAATATCCTTTGAATATCATATGAATGATGATGACACAGGTGACCTTCTCTGTGATTGGGAAAATTAGGTGAACTGGTCAACCTACAAAGGTTCTATTTGCTCCTGCTACTATGCTGCTTAAAACAATGTCAGAATGTAGTGTTAATCACCTGAAACAGGTTGAAAACACTGTAGTATAGACATCAGCAGTCTTTTCTCATGATCCTTGGTGGCTTTCGTTGTTCATTATTTGTCCTTATAATAGACCTAATAATAACAATAATAATGTATACATAATTAGCATAATCTTTTTCATGCAGTACCTTTCATAAAATTAATTTGCATGGTACCATTACAAACATCTCCAGAGCCATGAACACAAAAGTCAAACATTAATGAACACTACTTCAGATTCCACAGAAAGCAATTCAGCTCAAGTACTCTTGCTGGAGAGTAGATCTGGGAGGTATGATGGAGCCAAACCACTCAAGACCCCTTTAAATCTGCAACAAAAATACAATCCTATTTCAGGGGCAGCCTGTAGTCCATGCATAGCAGCCATCAAGCAAAGCAAACCACCTTCTGAACAATCTACACAGAAGAAAAGAGTAAAGAGGCAAAATTACATAGAAAAGGAAAAATGAAGGCCTAGTAATATTTAAAACACATGAGTAGGGTCACAAAAAGCCTTAGTGCTAGATGCAATTTCACATCAGTAGTTAACCATGATTGTTGGAGTAACAAAGGTGTTTTTCTGATACTCTCATGGCCTTGCTTATCAGGAAATTGGATGCTGTACAGTTTGGGTTTAGAAAGAGAAACTGCACCAAGGATGACTCCATTTATAGAGAGGAGAGTTTCCTTTGCATACATATTTTAAATACTAACTAACAGAGGCCCCAAGAATAGATGGTCTAGTACTATAGCAAAGTGTAAGTACTTTTCCCTGACTCAAGCTGTTTTCTATTATATAAAATAAGACCTGACTTGTTTTAGAAATCAGGATGTAAAACTAACAAAGAAAAATAGCCGGAATCCCCTGGCCCTGGCCAATCTGCACAAGGTGAGGGGGCTTTCAGTAACCTCATGCAACCCAGGAATGTCCTGATACAGCTCACTTTCAATATGTTCAACATTTGCCCCTTTTAATGGTCATTGTGACACACTGATTATATTGCATGTAAATGACAGTGCCATGTGTTGATGATGGTCCTGATTATAATGACTGTTATCCCAATTGCATTTTTTCCCTCCACTGTGCCCTCGATTGGCTTTTTGCCATAATCACGTAAGTGCATCGGCCACATAATGAAATGAAGAAGTGGATAAAGAAGAAGAGAATGATGAGGATTATTGAAAAAGAAAAGTGTTGCCTCCAACACTCCATGCAGACTGACAGATAGTTATAAGGATAGGTTTCCTTGGATTTGTTTTTCTCCTCTGACTCTTGATACTTGTTTTAATGGAAATCCCCCTTGCCATCTTTTGCATTAAAGAGGATAGTGTCCGTAATCTCACGCATACCAGGAATGTCCTGAAGTAGCTCTATCTAATCTGCATTACCAGAGGACCAAAATCCAATTGCTGTATCTGGTGCTGAGACAGGGATGTGACCAAGAAACACACCCAAGCTCCAGGAATATGTGTGAAGTTACTCCATGTGAACTTACAAGGGACAGGATAAAAATGTTGAAGTGGTTTGATAACTTTATCAGGGACTCAACTATATTGTTTGCTTGGAGACCCTTATACAAAAGTTAAACTTTCGAAATGTCTAACAACAAATGGAAAAAAATGTTTTTAAAAGAGCACTGCGTTTGAGACCTCTGTTACTGCACTGTGTTGAGCTGCAGTTATTTTGATTTTTTTCTGAGTAAATACAAAAGCATATGGTCGTATTTTTAGGTCTTTGAATAACCATACTAAAAACAGCTTTCATCACTTAACAGGATTTTGGTTTGCTTTTCCAATGCCAGAGAGCCCTCCGGTCAGCATTGGGACAATTAGACTTGATACACATCATAGTTTTGTTTTTCTTTTGTTTTTCTTCTTCACTCTCTTTTCTCAGATTCTTTCTTTTCCTGCTCCTTCTCCCTGTTTGAGCACAGTCAAAAACAAATAGACGCTCATTATCATGTGCAATCCGCTGGTTGTAAACGCAGTTATTTACACCCCAGTGCTACTGGAAAATGAAGCCATCGAGAGCCCAGTCGATGTAGGTGGGCCTGTCTCCTATCTTTGTGGGAAGCCATGTATGAGGACTAATCAAATGTAAGTGGACAGGCGTGCCATTCACTGGGGTCCGGGGGCTTGCGGTGGTACAGTTTGTGCTTGTTGGAGGTTGACTCAGTTCATTTTAGCCCTGGGTGGCCACTGTGTGTTATATCATTATTATTGTTATTATTATAACAATTATTATTTTTTACTTATTATTCTGAACCACTGGAATGTTTCGGAAGCTTAGCTCTCCTCAGCATTTAAGTTATCATTAACATTTTTCATAATTATTTTCTTCTCTTTGTGAAGGCTCCTAATTATTAGGATAATCAGTGGTGTCAGGGATTATTCCTGACTGCTGGATTTCCACTAGCCTTTCTTTTCTTTTCTGTTCTGTCTTTTGATAATTGGATTTTCGTAACAGGAAAGACCACCAGTCTCCATCTGGACTTCGTTCATTTTCTGTTCCTCTGGGATCCTGTCAACTGAAACAAACCCACCAGCTCATCCAACTCTTCCACGTTGGGGACAAATATGTTTTTAATAATTCGTTTCAAATACAAACCACACTTAGTCGAGAAAACTCAGCCACCATTTATTATTTTCCCTTTTTGTGTTTTTTTTTACTATTATTACCAAATTCATGAGCAAAATACCATATTGTAAATCTGTATCTGTTCAGTATTGTATCCCTGGGCCACACTGTTACAACCCTCATACCAACACATGAGATGGTGTCTTGTTGAATGAACTAGCCTATGGACTTTTCATCTATACTTTATTCTGAGAGGTACACATTTATGAATATAGACATACCAGTAAGATGGTACCAAAGGTTCAGCAGTTAAAGTTGCAATTCAGATTAATCTTAGTTGCGTACTTCAGCGGTACAGGTAAATGGGATCAGCCTATACCACAAGAACCCTTGCCCTCTCAGGCCGTATGCTCATTGATAACTCCTCAAGCTGAAGGGCACACAGCCCTCATGGGTTCACTGAGCGGTAAGACTTAAATCCTTGCTGATTTAGAATCCCCCTAATCTCAGCTGGCCTCTCACCCAACATGATGTAGCCCAGATTATAGCCCCCTAGGCCACTGTGTCAAACCTGTTTGTACAATATACAGTCAGATCAGCCATTGCAAGCACACATCTCTGAGCCTATCCATTCAGCCCCTAATGAGCAACAAACCTGCTACACAATAAGAGGGGCGGACTTTTTGTTATTCTAATGCAATGGTTCCTAGTCCTGGTGCTGGAGAGCCCCAATTGGATTAGTTTGATAGGTCCCCCCTAAATCACCAGTTGTTAAAGGCTAAATGTTCATTACTAACCAATTTAGCAGGTCACTTATTCAGTCAACTCTGGTCTCTGAGGGCAGAATGGTTTTCAGGTGTCTGTTCCAATTCATCTGTAAATTCCTGATTTTACCCGAACATATTCGACCAGAAGGAAGCGTTTTTTATGAATTGATGATTTAGCCGTGAAATATAAATCCTGCTCATGTTATGGGCCTCATTGTGTAATAAGCTTGTTGCAATAATGTAATCCCTCTGAATTCAGTAGAGTGTATAAAACTCCTGCATCAAGAGACCAGTCTTTTGGCGTAGCCAGTGTGTCGCTCTACTTGGTGGAGCCGCGTGGTGCAGCACTTGGAGGTGCGCCTGAGACATCCGAGCAAAGGGCAACAATCTGCATGTGCTACACTAGATCAGGGCTTGCCAAGACCAGGGATAGAGAACTCCCGGCCTATGGGAGTGAGACTTCACCATAACTAGGTCATGTACCCCATGAGCTGCGTACTTTACGGGTTAAACCACTCAGTATTCTACCTAAAATTCACTCCATGTTCTCATTATTGCTTTCTAACATACCTTGCTCCTTTTGCTAGTGTCCCTTTCAAGTGCTGTTTGCTTTATGCATGTCACAAGTGAGAAATTGTCTACATTACTTTACAGATGTCCATTTGCTGCAGTAACAATTGGCTTGTTTCTTCATTGACTTTTGTGATGATCAAAGCTGTTTTCGGCCGGTGCTTCTAATCTGTGCCTGTATAACTGACTGTGGTAATGCTCTTTGGAATGCCTTCATGAAAGGGATACAAGGTGAATTTGCTTAAGGCCCCATTTATTCACCCAGGATCATTCATAATGCCTTTGGAATTTGACCCCAGATTTGCTTTTCTACCTGAGTGCTGCGATTAATTACTTATGAGCTGAGATCACCTCATCTCTTGGTCTTTTCAAACTTACTGGACCAGGTTTAAGTCATTTGTAAATATTATCAAAAGGAGCAACAATTTGACTGGTTGGAAGTCTAAGTAATGTTGCATTTCTTTCACATTTGTTTAACAGCTTAGAACATTTACAAGGAGGAATTCGTACAGAAACTTAAATTGGGCGGCGGAAGCAGGGGTTGATGCTGTGGAGGTGTAATTTACTCTTCAGAAAAAAAAAAGTATTGTAAAACATTTAGATGTCATAGGAACTGAACAGGCCACGATTGTTTACAGTACACAGACAGAGAAGCCAGCCCCTATACTATGTTAATAGCTCGCTTCATCCTTAAAAAAAGGCATGTACCAGCAGCTTTTATAAAAGAAAATATGGGAGTGCCGTCTCCTGACCCTCCTAATAAAAATTGTTCAAGGCACTGACACACACAATATAATTGAGAATTATGTTTGACAGATCACTTCCTCTGCTCTGTTGAGCTCTCTGCACATTGATAGTGTCAGATCTCTTTCTTCTGTATCATCTTTCCTTTGTCTTTCAAGCTTTCTTTGGTCTAATTTGTAACTACTAACCTTCTTTCGGCCTCAGCACACAAGACCACAACCCCAGCTCCCCTGTAAACCAGAGAGCTACACCTCCGATCAGAAGTTTGAGAAAGCTTTGATATATATATAGCTTTGATATATATATATGCACCATTAGTTTCATTGAGAACTGCAGGAAACTCCAGGACATATTACTCATTGCCAGCCTCACCACATTGATGAACATTGATCACTGTCTTTCCATTCACCAGATCTGAAGGTGTGCTTGAATGGCATAAAGCGGATGCGAACACATAGCAGAGTGGGAGGCCAGGGTAGAGTATAGTGATTGACCCCAACATACTGTGATATCTATGGGACAAAATTAGATGTTTTCAGATGTAGGAATATATTAAAATTGTAAACTTTTTGAAGAATTAATTAGTGACATGGAACACAGGCAGGGAATGGACAGCCATCATTCGGCCTCCGTGTCTTTCTTATTTCCCACATTTCAAAGGTCCCATCATGCTGAAGCAAGTTGATTTAAGTCTGCAGTGTGAAACAAGTAGTCATAGGATATGGTGTGACAATATTTCTCCTTAGTCACTGGGACACTTTCAGATAGAATTTTAAAACATAGACATTTATTGCATTATACAGTTGCTAACTTGAGTATTGGTGCAAAATTATTATGCACAGGTAGTAACGAATAAAGACTTCATTTGCTTTGTTTATATGTGTTTTTGCAATATCCATTTAAACCCACTGTTTTATATTATCATTAATAACAAAGTGTTTAGCTGATTTTTGAGTCATATTGTCATGCTAACTAAGGTTCATGCAATCTCATTGCATTTAGACATACACTACAGTTTCCCCGCTTTAGAAAAAATATTCAAAATCTGTCTTGCATGTGTGATACTTCCATAGCTATTGAAAGTATTGCTAGTAGTTGTAGAAATAGCAATCAATAACAGCTTCAGTTATGTAATCAGTTCTTTATCATCCAACAGCCCTTTGTTTCCAGCAAGTTCCTGTGCTGTCGAAATCAATACATTACTGAATTGTGAACTTACGAAATCCATCTACCACTTTGATGCCTTCTTTATATGATTGTTTGATTATGTATTGGTGTCTCTAGAGAGCTTTATTATATTTTCCTTTGATCTGTATGTCCAGCCTTTGATCGTTCTCTTTAGAAAGGCGCTGGCTTGGTACTTTTATTTTTTCCAGCTTTGAAGTTGCAATCACAGCTGTCTGCATTAGACCTATATGTGTTGTTGTTGTTGTCGTTATTATTATTATTATTATTATTATTATTATTATTATTATTGTTATTATTAAGAAGAAAAATAAGAATTAATACATTAATATACAATCAAACATACAGACAAATAAAGTGTATATTGTATGTCTGTCTATGTTCTGTTCTTGATTGTTAGACTATATTGCCAGCAAAATACTTTACATTATATTGACACCAGATGGCGCCAATCACAAAGTGCAAAATACAAAGGTCAAAGGAGGAGAGAGGTCGGTGAGTGTGTTTCCTAGAAGCTATAATAAATAACCACATAAGAATTCGTAAGTTATGAATTAATTGTTAAGTTATCGATTAAAATATGATAATGTAATAACACCAACCTTTCCACATAAAAGCAGGGACACTTTGCATTCCAGCTTAGTTGCTACCTGCTTAACAGAACTAACTTTGTATTAAATCATGCTTTCTTTCTAGGTCTATATCAGTTCATCATTTAAAGGAACATCTACAACCTGGAGGAATCTGGACCTGAACTGAAGCGGCTAAACACACAAAATATTAACACAAAAGACTGCAGTAGCGCAACAGTGCAGGGATTTCATCTGTCACCTGAAAAGCTAATATCCTGACTGAACATCACATTGAAAGTGTGTGTGTGTGTGTGTTAAAATCTTAACCTTCAAATGTCACTGCTAGAGACAAATATTTCTAAAACAAAATGCAGGTGCAAGTGATAACAAATAATGAATGAATAGTTTGCTAGGACCTGTTACTAGCAAGTGTATCCAGATTACTGAAAATGAATGCCACCATGTTTCTATGTTTTATTGATGGTGGAACATTTCACAGACTGTCCTATTTTTTTATGTATTTATTGTAGCTAAATCAAGTACACTGGCACATTAAATGCTGATAACACTTATATTTTGTATGAAAATGTATACATCAGTGAAAAAGCCATACCACATAATGTAGTATTTTTGGGTGCCTGGTGTCTTATTCATGTCCTAGTTACATTTGTGCAAGCTGCATGTTGTTAAGGGAAGTAATGAGAGCCATTAACTTAAAGTAGGCATGAAAGTTCACTGACTCTAGACACAAAAACAGAGGGAAGAAAGCTTGGAAACTGAATGAATAAATGCATTAAAATATGCCAAAGTATGTAATTAAAAACCCATTTGTTGCCCTGAAAATGGGATGTTGCCTCTGTCTTTTAAATTTGCCAGCTGTTTCCATCATGGATTATTTTGAAGGGCTAACAGGTTGATTAAAGTCTTCCGTACAAACCTGGCCTGAAAAACAAGATTATTTAAGGGTTGAGGGAGTGCCAAAGGAGAGGAGAAAAATAAAATATTTGAATTTGACCAGGAATCCAATTTTATGTGGCAGGTGTTATTGTCAGATCTCAAGCAACAGAACTATTCAATTTTTGAATAATGAATGGTTTGATTTGCCATCAGTTATTCCCCTGATTGTCAGCTTTTATGTAATTCACAGACATTTGAAACTCAGGCTGGATTGTGCAGTATTTCATAAGTAGGGCTGCTACATATTTTATCGTTAGCAACTACAGCAAGTAAAACACATCCAGAATTGTTCTTATTCCTTCTTTGCCCTTGCACAACTGACAAACTCCACAAAGTCTAAGCCAATAGAATTGTGTTTCATGCCTAGAAAAGAATTGAGCTAAATCATCAATGATTTGTTTTGATAATATAATTGCATGCAGCCTCTTTGTGGATCTTGGCTTGTATTTTATTCATTTTTTTATCAGCAACCTGATAAGTCTCTTTTATCTCCCCCATCAAAAACTGGGAAAAAGATCATTTACTCTCTGTGGCAATGTGTGCTCCAGATCCTAAATATGCATTGCGAGAAAAAGCCAATAGATTGGTGATGGTGTTCTCTAAAGGGATTCTGTTTGAATGTACCTGTTTCTGTGCCAACAGTATTATGTAACTGAATAGCAGACAGACTGAACATCTGATAAGAGAGGAGCACAGCATTATCATAACATAATATGTTGTTTTAGGCATTCATGTATTTCCATGAAATCATTAATTGTGTTTGTTTATTTCTTTAAAACAGGGCTGGGTTCAGGCCCTGGTTACTCAGGGATTGAGGAAAGACAGCCACTGTGACTCTGTGATCCAGTGGGAAAGTTTGTGTGCCTCTGAAGTGTTTAAGCACAGATGTTTCTCCTGTATGACTAGGATGGTACATGCACATATACTTCATGTATCTGTTCTTATCCTACAACTGAAATGAAAAATGAACACCCAGGATAATTTTCTATGAAGTTACATTCTTTGAGACATTTAATACATGAATAATGGTATTGGTAGCACTTTTAAATATCAACTAATTCTCATGAATTGACAATCCCACAGATACCCCCAAAAAGCCCAACTCAAATTTTAAGTTGACCCCAATACTAACTCAGAACTAAACACCAGTTTAACCCTAAACCAAACTCAGATTCCCATTCTAACTTCAACCTTAAAATAGTCCAATGTCATCTCTAATCTTTAGCTAGACCAAAACACAGCTACCATATATAGGATTGATATATTGATTATTGATCCTCTAAACCTTATCAAGTTCCCAGCCCTGTATACACCTGGTTGAAAACTCTGATCCCAAGATGCCAACTACCTAGAAGTTCCTAATTATTATTATTTTTTAACATCACCCCCAGGAATCACTCACATGGATGGTAGTTTTTACGCTGTATTTCTGCTATCCAGGAAGTTATGACATGACACATCCTGAACCCCTGAATGACCAAACATGCCATCTTTTGAAATCTTGACATGTATTTGGTGAGTTTTACATGTTAAAATGTTAAAGGTTACTTATATGATGGAATCAAACTGGAAACATAGTATTCTTCTTACATATACATTATGGCAACACGTAAAGATACTAAAAGCATAATTTTAGGAACTGCACTACTTTCCCTTTAACTGAGGTGACTGAGTGGGTCCTGCCATCTAACTAGCTTGTTGCTGCTAATAACTAGATGCATGTAATTAGGTTAAGGAAGACTAAACTGCCCTAAAGTTGTATCCTGCCTTTACTTTAATAACACAGTTCAATGTGTTATTAATACTAACAATGCATTTAACTCCCAACTTCCTTCCTGCAGCATACTGGTTCTGTAGTTTCCAGATCCCATTTTATAACCATGCAGACTTTTACAGAAAGGAGTTTCTCTCCACAAAGCCCAAACAAATGATCTGATTAACTACAGTATGTTCTATGGTGGTTGCTGAAGTTTTTAATATTGGTTGCCAAGTCGTTTTTATGTTCCCATTGCTGTTTTTAATGAATGCATGTGTGATATACCGTTCAAGAATGTAATTACTCGTTAGAATAGTCAACACAAGTCTCAGACAGCCTCACACTTCAATCAGGAATGTTTTCTCAATGCATGTTTGTATTTATAAAAAAAAATCGCATTCCACAATCATGCATCAGCAATCAAGCTATGAAAGACAAACAACTGTCAAATCTTAAATGGAAATGTAATTTGTTTACTTTCTTAAATACAGTTACGGTCTATATATAGAGTTATATATATAAATGAATGGATTCATATGGAAAAGTTTAATGTTTTCTTTTCCAGTGGATTTCAGTACTTTCCCTGAAACCTGGGCTACAGTATACTCAGAAATATGATTCAGGAACTGATTTGCATGTGAAAAACCTCAGTGTTGATAAGAGAAGACTTTTTAAGCCATTCCCACAATCTGATTGGCAATATCCAGCTCAGCATTGTAATGGGATTGTTGGCAATGAATTCTCCAATGATTTCTGTTTCCATGGTAACTAACCTTAACCCTACCTTGAACCTGAATTTGAATTTGCTCTCATCACTTCAAAAGCCAATGCACTCACTGGGATAAACTGCGAGAATATACTGTAGTGCACTATTATTATGAATCAAGTGACATAGATCCTAATTGGGCAGTTAGGCTTTTTTATTATTATTCATATATATTAAAGTTATTTGAGTTTCATAATGACTTAAATCTGTTGTATCCCACTTTGTCATCTTGCTGCTTAACATTAACCTCGTACTATAGATACATAGCCTTGTTTCTTCTATGAATGTTTTTTCATGACTTTTTAACATGTATTATTATTATTATTATTATTATTATTATTATTATTATTATTATTATTGTTGTTGTTGTTGTTGTTGTTGTTGTTGTTGTTGATGATGATGATTATGTTGTTATCATTGTCAAATACACATTTTTATCAAAACATGTATTATAAACTTAATATTAATAATCTGGTTTGTAACAAACTAATAACCCGTATTTAATTCCTGACCTGCCTTTTGCACAGAAGCGTCTCTAAACCGATGGTTCAATACTTGTCTACCCTTTGATTCTTGCTGGTCTTGAGTGATGTTTTCACACTGCGTTGAAATAGCCACACAAACCAAAATGTAAGTCATGTACACTAAACACACTAAACAATGACAAAAACGCTTACTGGCAGTAAAATGTGGCCCCTTGCAACTGACAATAAAATACAATCATACAAAATGTAACGAAATTACAACATGAAAAGTGAAATGCATGCCTGAATAAATCTTTATGGTGCAGTAAAAATGTATAAAATCAACACAGCCTATTTATAGAATTGCAGAAGTGCCCACAGGCAACGCTAGTTAGTGGTGCTCGGCGCATTGTGGATGAATGGAGAATTGAATCCCGATCCGTGTCTTTGAATGAAACTCTATGTCAGGTTTTACTTGTCGCTGCAGAGGACCGTGTGTCATAGACAAAAAATGTGCACATGGAAACTGTGGAGCGACGAGACACTCACTCAAGATCTGGATCACCAGCGTTATCTGTGGGCTGATCTCTGAGGCAGGGGCATCCACATTATTCACAATGTCTTCAAAACAGAGAAGAGACATCTTAGCTTTAGAGCAGTGAGACCTCTGCAGAGAAACTCACTCAATCATTGGTACCTCCCAAGGTAGCTGGGAGACAGGGTTGGAGAGTGTGTGAGGCTATTTCAGATTATAGTCGTATTTTGTTTTGGTGGTAGTGTTTGGGTTAGCTTGTGTGTCACTTACCCGGTTGGTAGACCTTTTATTTGTTCACATTTGGGTAGAGTGTCAATGTATCCTTTGGCTGTCCTAGATTATAAAACTGTTACTCAAAATGGTGAGTGTTAGGTTGCGGTTATAACCCTATTATCTAAAGTGAAAATTGCTCCCGAATGGGCTATGGAACATCTCTTATCTGCACATGAACTCATACGTATTATGACTGAACAATATCAGAATTAATAAACACAGATTTGCATAGATCACACCACCCTCTTTGGCTGTCTGAGGCCCTGCTGAATTGAACAGGCTGCTCTAGGTAGAGAGGCCCCAGTATAGAACTGGCGAACCTGGATTTGTTCAATAATGGCTGCACCTCTTGTACCCATATAGAGAATACTGCTGACAAAGGGAGTGTTTTCTTTTAATCTCTTCGACGACTTAACGCTGCTACCAGTCTTTTGTGCCATGGAAACATGCGGGTTGTGGAACGCTCCTGGGTGTTGGATTAAATAACTGGCGAGAAGAAGAGTTAGACATCTCCTTTAAGGAATAATTTCCTGTACTAGGTGCAGTGGATTAATTTACTGTTTCAAGATTTCTTTAGTTTAAAACATTTCTTTGTTTTTAAGTTTTTGAATGTCACTAATGTCAACACAAAATATCAACAGCAATAGCTTTATCTCCAAAGAGCATCATTTTAACAGCAACCTGAATAAGACAGACAAACAGGTAAATAACTGTTACAGAAACCCTCTGTTGCTGAAGCTGGATTTTTGTAAGACATAGCATCTGCACTAGAGTTTTTCAAGATCATGTTCGATGAGGGCTCTAAGAATACATTTTCGATAGCTTCTGACATAACGGGAACATGTTTACATTTATAAATGAGGAAGAACTGGAGCGAGAGATGGTCAGATCCTTTACCCTGACCAGGCATGTCAATACGCCTGTACATGGGGCATTCCTACCCAAGACAGAAAGTGCTGTTTGGCTTTTGCCTGCCTTGACTCTGCTTTGACAAGCTTTTCCCGCCTGTGTAATGTGGGAGTGAATCACTACCATTATAACCCTGGTACATTATTGCCCTGGTTTGTATCATCAGATAGCCAGGCCCACTTTGTCTCATTTTGGCAATGAGGGAATGCACTTAAACAAAAAAAGACAACAAACAACCCAACAGAACAACAACATTTGGATTTTTCTTGCATTGTATAGCGTATGTCTTATCACAGAGGAATTGTGTCATGTCTTGGCCTCTTGTAACAATGCTTGGAAAATGTTGCAGTCCCTCAGTTGTTTTGCATTAGTGACTCCAAAAGGAGCTGTTATTTATCAATTACCCAAGTGACGCCACAACAGGGCTTTCGCTTGGAGTGCAAATCTTCCAGTGGGGAATCAGATATGGATGGAGAAAAGTCTTCAGTATTTCATGTATGTTCTTTCACACTTGAACAGCCAGATACACACATGCTATTGTCCTTTATGGATGTATTCATTGTCCTGATTGAAGCAAAGACATTTTGTTTTACTGGAAAGGTATGCCTACTTTGATGTCTACTTGTTCTCAGTTAGGCACTGCATGACTGTTAGGTTAAATATTGAATCTGTTCTCTTGGTTTACAGTGCTGGTGTCAGTCTGAAGAAAACAGACGCACACAACTCTAAGCTTGGCAAACAATTGCTTAATCATGCCTTTTGACAAAAACAGGACACTGTAAAACAGGATATAGGTTTTTAAAGTTGCATCATAGATGTAATATATTATTTTATTGCAAATGTGTAAATTTAGCAAGGGATATATGCTCAATTTCAATTGGTTTTGTTTTGAGAGGCACCTTGAAAATCCATCCTATCACAAAGTGTTAGGTTATTAGGCTAGTTGGGAACCCTAAGAAGGCAACACTTAAAATGTAACCCTGAGGATCCAATGGATAACTAAGACAATGGATAAAGATTGAAAACATATAGTCAGGGAATTAAACCATTCACCTGTCTGAGACATTCTCATAGTTCCTTATCACCCCCATTTCTCATAGTGCCTCATCATCACAAACTGTGCATTTGGAAACTTCAGCTACTTTTATCAGCCATTCGTGTGTCTCCTCAGATTTGAATGACTCAGGCTGTGGTTACTTGGAACAGCTTAAAAACCACATTGTAAACAGAGTTTTCACCTCCATATCTGGTATAGGATACAAAACATAATCTGCGGTGGCTTTGCTGTCTCTGAGAACGTTAGCAATCTGTGTGATGTGATAAGCCTGTCAGATATTTATTCCCCATTTTGTTTTTCAGACACAAAATAAGTTGGTAATCCTCCTTTTCTTCATTTCTGCTTCTTCTTCAAAACTGTTGGCTTTCTGATATCCAAAAAGCATCTCTTTCTCCATCTGCAATGTCTCAGAGACATGTGATTCATCAGGTAATGTAACATAAACCACAACAAACTGTGAAAACAGAAGCCCTGTGCTGGTGAGGTCATCTTGTCCTGTCTTGCCGGAACTGGCCCTACTGTATAGACTTCAATGCAGCCAATATGACAATACTATTGCTCATTTCATTTCAATGACTCTTACTGGCAAGGTGAGCTGGAAGCAGTGGTAGAGAATGCCTCCCAAATGATTTGCACTGTTTTCTGCATCGTTTAATGCATGCTTACTCCAGGAAAACATAGCATGCATCTTACAGAGTTAATGATCTTCATAAAATAACTATAGCAGAAAGTTGTCCTATTTCTCTATTTATTGCTGTCGTCAGTTGCCTGAGATACTTGTCCTTATTGGCATCCAGCATAGAACGAGCTGTCTCATTTCACCGGTGGATTGGATATGTTCGGCAAAGGTTAGAGAAGGTGTAAAACATGTATTGTTCCTTTTCATTGTGTACTTATTTTGTTCAACATACTTTTAGTCATTGTAACTACCTCAACTGTTTGTTGTCAGAGATAATAGAGCATTATAACCTTTAAAGAGGTGCCTATCATCTGCACTAACAAAACTCTAATTACCTCTGAGAATTGGACGAATAATGTAAATAACACAGATATCACTGTAAGGTGCCTCGTGAGTCATATTCAGCTTTTAATTAAAAAGCTTACGATGTTTTTAGCTTCCCATCTATAATCTGTCATTATCATAATTAATACCGACACACAAGTGTTGCCATGTTGATGTTTTCATTTTAAATGTTTTTTGCTGGTCTGATAATTGCGTGGTATATTTTGGATAATTGTATATTTATATGTATCTATACAAATCTGAACACAGTCTTAGTCTTGCCACCTAGTGATGGTAACGGGAGAAACGACCATTTAGGTTGAGCTGTGGAGAAGAAAAACAACACACACACGTACAAATTCTGAAGCCCTGTTTGGTACATGAATCTCATGCCAAATTCATTAACCTGAAGTAAACCAAAGAGAAAAAGAAAGAAAAAAATATGTATCACATACTATTAAATTACAAGAGTGAATCTGACAAAGCATCCAGGACAAATTAAGAAATTAAGTTCCCATAGGCTGCTTCAGCTTTTTTAAATCACTGATGTAACACAAGAGAAGAAATGTATACCAACATAACAATGAATGTTTCAATAGTTTATTGTTGATTATTTTTGTTGCTGTGTTGTATTGTGGAACATATAAGAAAGAATAATAAAGGGAATGTCATAAAGGGAATTTCAAAATGAGTCATTTACACTCAAACTAGAAAAAAAACCTCTAACACAACATGCAACTTGTATTTATTTTGTTTAAAAACAAACAAGAAAACAAAGATGCACAAATATGTACTCCATTAATACATTATGAGCCACTATATAGTCATCTTGTTCAAAAGAAAGGACCATCATTCCCCCTCCCCCTCCATCATTACACTACTCTTTCAATTTCTTCTCTGCAGAACTACTTTAATTACTATTATATTTTTTAGCAGACATCTTTATCCAGGGTGACTTACAATTTCTACAATATACCACATTATTTTTATGTACAATTATTTAGACAGCAGAGTTTATACCGGAGCAATCTAGGCACGGTCTCTTGCTCAAGGGTACAACAGCAGTGTCCCCCACCCGGGATTAAACCCACAACCCTCCACCGAGGTGTCCAGAGCCCTGACCACTACCCCACACTGCTGGCCGCTCAATTCACTGGAGACAGACAATAAATGGGAACACTTCACAATAATTTGCAACAATTATTGACACATTAACATACAAATCCCACAGGAATACACATTCAATCTTCCTGCACTGCCACTGGGTTCAATTAATCACATGTATATAAGCCCAAAGCCAGCCTGTAACCCTATCCCTTACCTGAACCTTGTTATACACAAGAGCACAAGAAATGAATGTGTAATTCATACATCAATTCAGTCAGAACTGGGGCCCATTAAAGTAAAGACGCGTGTTGAGGACATTTTCGTATCATAGCTTGATTTAGGGGGAGTATTTCTAATGACAACATATAATGTCCCACAAGGTAATTGTGTCAGTACCTTCTAGAAAGAACCAGAGGTGGGGTTTTTTTCGGAACACATGAAAACATAGTAAACACCATGTAATATATCCATATATATATATATATTTTTCTTTTTAAAATACCTGCAGATAAGAAACAAAGCAAAGCAAAGCAAAGCAAAGCAACGCAACATCAAGAAAAAAAAAGAAAGAAAGAAGGAAAACCATGTTGTTCCCTTTCTATGGTCTTTGGTGGACTCCATGCCAGTTTTTCCTACTTGCTCTACTTAGCGTATGAGTGTCTGTGTGAGTCTTGTTTACAGCGCTGACTCCAGCGAGCAGACAGTACAGAGCTGGGATAGAGCAGCCAGTCCAGCACTGCAGACAGCGAAAAACAGCAAAATCCTTTCTCCAATAAAACGACATCCGAAACCACTGTCCACTGCGACGGACACCTTTCAGATATCTATCCCGATTCCGGCGTGGGAGAAGGGGACACAAATATCAACTGCAAGCAAAAGAAAGAAAGAGCGACCGTGCGAGAGAGAGAGAGAGAGAGGGAGGGAGACAGAGAGGGAAAAGGGGGGGGGTGCAGTTGGTGAACCATTTTTGTCCTGGTGGATATTTTGGATCGAGCACAGCCAGGCGAGCGGCTCGGTGGAAGACCAGTTACATTTTTCATTCATTGTTTCAATCCAACAACATCCAGGAAACCCCTCCGCCCGGCCTCGGATGGTCTCCCACATCGGGTGTTTTTCCCATTGACGAGAGATCGGGGATTTGGGGATTTTCTCCGTCTCTCTCCTGTGCTGTTTGTATGCGAGAGAGTAAGTGTGCGCCCCCCCACCCCACTCTTCTGCCCTTTTAAGCAATGGAGGTTGAAGATGCGGAGCAGCAGCATCAGACGGCCAGGGCTGCGACTCGGGGCTTGTGTTAGCCATCCGCGCCTCTGTGTATCGCCGGCAAGCCTAACCCAGCGCTGCTGCCCCTCTTTCCTTCACTGGAGAAAACAAAAGCAGCTTCAGTTGCAGGGCAGAAGCAGGACCCACGGAGCGGGCATCTGAGTTTGTATCGCCTTCTTCAAAAGTCAAGAACGAGTGTTTCTTCTGTGGGACTGCGAAGGACTCTGGTTTGTTGCCGTTTCGTTTGGGAAAAGCGGCTTTGGGATTTTGTTTTCTTTTTATCGAAGAGGAATTAACTTACACGAGTAATGAGGTCTGGGACAGTAAGGGATGATTTGACCTTGTTTGGGGGTCTGTTGCTGTCTGTCTCCCTGATCTGCCTGTGGCCCGTGAATGGAGAAAGTAAGTGGAACTGGGTGCTAAATGACTAATGACTAAAAAAATGCATTTCTTTTCCAGATACAGTGGCGTTTATTTGATGAAACGTGCTTTATCGACGCGCCGTGGTGGGTTGCAGGTCTGAGGTGCTACACGGGGCTCGTGTGCGCGCGCTTGTATACGGTGGATGTGGATTAGACGGTTTCCTTAGAAACGGTGGAACCCAATTAAAACGTATATTCGCACGTTCGACGCGTCGTATTTGCTGCTAACGAAAATCACGGCGGGCTGCTGTGATGTGGGTTTGTTTAACGTATAGCAACCTGGGCAACCACGCGGGGCAGTTAGCTAATCGTGGCGTGTAACGGTAAAAACACTTTGATCCCGGCTGGATCAGGTGTGGAGCGGGCAGGTTTAAGTTTGAACACGTGTTAATTAGAATTGAAAATCCCCGTTCTTAGACCCAACGGTTCCAGTTCTAAGGAATGTTGGAAAACATACACCTGGCTCCCGCGACCGAGGAGCGAGCTACTGTGCGCAATTGCGATTCATACATTCAGTAAAACACAAATGTTCAATTGAAGCGCATTAGAAAGACATCATGTTTTGGATTATTATACACTACTAAATATTCTTAACGGATATAATAGAAGAGAGGTGGGTAAAAAACAAGGTGCAGTAGGCTTGTTCCTATATAAATAATTAATCTTGTGAATACGCGGGCACGTTTCAATACATTCTAGAATTTCGAAAATCGAACAAATTGCCAGTGTGGTGAACGATCTGATTTTTTGTTCTATTTGAAGTTTTATTAAATGTTCCGATTCCTACCCCGTTTCAAAATAGTTGAGTTGTATATACAACCAAAGGCTTTCTAGTTAACATATGGACTACATTTTAACTTGTTACATACTTTATTTACCAGGGGTATAATATTAGAAGGCATAGTATGCAGTCGATTCATAACAAACGGATTCGCTTTACTCCCATTCATTATTGCTGGAGGATTTATAATGACCCCATTAACTTCTGCAACTGGCTGCAATGGTTTATGCTGTTCTGCGCAGCAAAGAATTCGCGAATGTAAACCGTTTACAATGTCTCATTTTTAGGAGGGTATGTTTCGCTATACTGTTCTGATTCCATTTCGTGATACATTATAAGGGATTACAAAACGAACACAAATTATACAGAAGCATCGTTTCTGCTGAGCATGGGTTCTTCTGTTTGATACTGTGAATAAGCATTGATTTGGGTCTGGGGTTGTTGTTGTTAACGTTTCAGTTACCAATACCGCGTCTGCACTGAATCCCAGTCCACGCCGGGTTTGGACGGCAGAAGTCGGCGGCACAGCGCACGTCGCCTCGGCGCACATTTACGCACCGTCAGGCTGGACGCCGGAGCGGAGCCGTGTTGTGTATTTTACGCACTTCGCGGCTGTGCGATTGACTTATTTACGAGGTAATGCAAATGCAAAGTGCACAGGAGGATATGTTTTTCTTAAGCAGCACCGCGGACTCATAACGTCTGTATGCATTTTATTTGACACAGTTTAATTTCAAAATGTTATCGTGATGAGGAAAGCATACTAAAATGAAATGGGGGGGGGAGGGCACAATCAGGTGCCATATAGCTGGTGCTGAGCGCATGAACCTGCAAGACATGGCTTCTGGACTGAAGTTGACTTCTTGAAGGGGATCAGACCGGCCATGTGGCCATTTTACATCCAACCTACCACTTTTGTCGTTTGCTTTTTTAAACACGGTGACGTCGCCGCATTAGCAGCTTTGTAATGGCCGAGAATGTGCGTAGCAGACTCCCCAGTGTGTACGGCCGCCAGCCTGTCCACTATTTCAGGTTATGCGCATTACAGCGTGTTTGTAATGGTCCCTTTCCCCCCATTTCACACGCATTGGAAAGAGGTTGTCCATCCCCCTCCCTCACCTCACAACAGTCTGACCTGGTCCAATACTTCAGCAGATTTATCATGCACTTTGACTTTCGTATTTTATACCCATTTGGCTACAGTTCTATGGTTATGAATGAGCTGGTTCACTACATTTACTAGAATGGCTAAAAGTACTAACATTACAATGTGTAAGTACAGCCAGATTTCCTGTTCTAACCCCCTTTTGCTTTACCTTTCCCCCCCTTGTTGTGGGGGTGTTGAGTGGTCAGCGGGGTAATAAGCAGAGTGGATGGTAAACAGCCATTGTCTTTTGATGAACCTCAGTGTGTAGGAGAAGGGTAAACTGGAGGAATGCTGTAAACAGACATTGACGTATGAGTAAATCGCTGTAGAACACTGCCGCTTCAGTTCTTTATTCTTGGTTTTACAGTAACTTGGACACCCAGATTTATTGGTTTTGGCGCTTTCCTGTGGAGTGTTGTAACCCTTACACTTTCCCAGCTTTCATAGCTACTATGCTTGGAAATTTGGAAGGGATATTTGTTTTTCAGAATACAGCACAGGATATGCGAGAACAGCGATAATCCACTACCTTGTTTACAGTGCTTTTTCTCAGGTGCATCTTAGCTGGCCAGTCTGGGTGAGGTGGGCTTATGTCCTCTGTGGCACCCCACTTTATTATAAACCTGAGCAATATTTAAACAACACATTCTTCTGGCGTGGGTACACTTTTGAAGGGGAGCTAGTGTGGTGCCTAAAATTGTTTAAATGCACCTTTACATGTTGCTATAGTGTAATAGAGAGCAGTTGTCCAGTTTGATTCTATCATATAAACAACTTTTAACAATGGCAGGTTTTAAAAGCTGTGTTTCCGCTATCCAGAAAGTTAGGACATGACTACCTGAAACACTGAAAGAACAGGCGTCACCCCCAAGAATTGTTGGCTCTCTTTTCACCTTAATACCATCCATCAGTGCAAGCTGTTTGTGCGTCCAGACCTTTGCCACCGTTCCATGGAGATGTTTGGTCTGGCGCCTGAAAAAAGTAGTGGATGAAATTCTTGCCAGATGCATGTTCTGGAAAACATGAAGTGTCTTGGAAGGGGTGGCACCAGCAAAAACTTTGGAGGCTGATAACAATATATTACCACCTGCGTAGTTTTTAATTCTTTAGACTAATAAAGTAAATAAAAATGACCTATATATTTAAAAATGTATAAACTTGACATCTATATACCAAGCATGAGTTACAACGTATGCAGTTTGTTTAGTTTGTTGCAGTAGTAACTTTTAACTTCAAATAGCTGAAGTAAATTTGATTCAAAAACAATATATCCTAAAAATGATAACATCATTTCACATATGAATAATATCACCCCCCCGCTCTCTTTGTTCACAGATATCTGATGTATGTCATTCACTCTCTATTCCTATATCAATGTTAAATATACCAAGTTGAGAATATATCAATTTTTATATACATAAAGTAGTATTTTTCTCAAAATATGAAGCAATCTGTATGTCACATCAGAATTAGTGTGAGCTCTGTTAAGTACCAATTGGGTTCTTCAAAAAAATGATTTACTGTGTACTATAAAATGGGTATTGCATAAAGCTTTCTTGCTTTGCTTGTTTTGACGTTTATATTTTACGTCAGTGTGTTTTCTCACTTTTTTTTTTGTTGATGGTTATTTAAATACGGAAATTGAGTGTAACATATACATGACAAATTCTATTAATACATAAACCTATTTGTCCTTAGGTCATTTTTCATCATGTGCTTCTGTTCTGTTTGGGTGAGTGTTTCCATTGTAGTTTGGATAAAACTTGATATTGCAGTCAAATATTTGTTTGAATTGGTTTGCCACAATTCTGGAAGAGGAGTGCGTCACTGTCAATTTATTTTTGTGCAGATTGTATTGGAACAGCAAAGTTACTATTTACCTTGCAAACACATTCGATTCTGAAAATCGCAAACGTTCCCGTGCATACAAACCAGCGCAGGCAAGTGATGCAAACGTTGAAATCCACTGTGATCAGAATCATCACAGCAAATTGTGGATTTTTCTCAATTTTAATGTGGGATTGTTTACGGCACAGATCTCCTCTGTTGTTGGATAGACGAAAATAATAATTCTATCTTCACTGTTTCTGACACAGCAATGCATGTTGTTTATGGAAATTATAATTTCTATCAAGGAGTCAGACCTTGAAATGGAAACACTTGGTTGACTTGATATTAATGACCCAAGTTGCCGCAGGGAAGAGAACTCCGCAGCTTTCCTAGTTTTCCCCGCTGTTTTTCCACTACTCAGGAAGTTATGACGCGACACTTCCTGAAACCCTGAATGATTATACATGCCGACTTTTGCCATTATTTGGCCATTTTTAGAGGTTAAAAGCTGCTTATATGATATAATTGAATTGGGAAAGTGCTATACATCTTACTTATGCACTATAGCAACACCTTAAGGCACATAAAACCATTATTTTTGGAAGCATGCTGCTTCCCCTTTAAGACTACCGTATTGCATTCAATATATTGCATTTAATATTATGGACAGAAGGCACTTCATTTATTATTTTTTTTTTTTATAATTATATACTATTATGTGTGTGTGTGTATCTGTGTGTTTGTGTATGTGTGACTTCTTTGAGTCTCTTTTTTTTTTTTTTTTTTTGTCCTGACAATAAACTGTCTTCCCAATGTAAACCATAGGTGACACCCCAGCCACACCAGGCAGCTGTTTTATTTGGAAAAAGGAAGTAGAAAATGGGTCTTAATTTGTGTGCATTTTGTTGTGGCACCCACTCTGGTCAAGCTGAATCTCTTTTCTTTCCCCTTGGCTGTTTGCAAGTTTTTTTAATTGATTTTACTGTTAACTTCTGTTGTAGACTTTCACAAGCATTTTCCCCGTTCTTTTAAAAGTAAAACAACAAGAAAAAACATTCTGCTTATAAAAAAAAAAAGTATTTACAAGCTGTTCCGAGAAAAGCAACATGTGTTTCATGGGCTGCTCACCCAGAATGCCTTATAAAAATTAAGGGTAACTTTCCATTACATTGAGCAGGGCTGAATTGGTGTATTACTTAAGCTGGTCTCTGGCTCCTGCCCAGTTAAGGAGTTTTCAGGGCTGGTGTGCAGTGCACATTAAACCTCACTAGGAAGGATCCTCAATAAATTGATTAGAGAATTTTTCAAACAGCTGGTCCTTTTGAACAAAGCAAAGTGAGTGATGCTTGATGAGAAACATTTGCCTGTAGGCCTGTGGAGCTGCATCATCGAGACCATGCTGTAGTATTTAACTGTTTTATTCCGTACTTCAATTGATAATACTTTGAAAAAATGAAATCGACACAAGAACAGCAAAGGAATATGCATGTCAGGAAAGAACTTTGTGGACATTAGGAATCTTTTCTTTTGTTTGGAAAGATGTTGGTTTTGTCTCCCTCAGATAGTTTTGAGACAGTTTGTGTAATGGGCTGATTAAATCAAAGGCTAGTTTTCCATAATCAAGGCCCTGGTAATATAAAGGTCACATGAATAATATTTCTTGAAAAAAATAATAAGTGGAAAAAGCTCTTTCCTAATTACTCAAGATTATGTAGAGTTAATGTGCTTCATTGTGTCCCAGAGCTCTAATTTTAATGATGAATAAATAAATTAATAAGTCTCTGAATAGGGAGAGAGAGAGGGGGAGCTTCAAGGGGGCGGGATAATGCTGTTTACTGCTCGATGCTGTGTATGACATAACAGGAACAGAACTGAGAGAGAGAGGGCAAGTCTTCTCCGTGCTCTTATTTTTAAATCGATGAATCATGAAAAACTGAGCTCCAGAATGTAATAAAATTAATAAAATGCTACATAATCGTAATACTAACAAGACAAATAGTTTTTTGTTAATGACTTGTTTTTACATTTTCAAGAAATACTATTCCGCATGCTTTGACAATGGGTGGTATTGACTTTGTATGAGATATCAAATGTAGACGTCACAAGTCTGTGTTAGTAGCTTAGCCTGGTACATCGAGCAGGGCCTGATACAAATGTTCATAAAGATGTGTGGTATTGACAGGAAAACTGGAGAATTGTTCCAAAAGGGTTCACTCATTATATTATGGAAAGTATATGTGCAATATAACTAGCAGCACAGTAGACTGTTTAGTTCAATTTTCACTGAATGTCCTACAGATCTCTGTAGAGAACAGATCGTATGCAGTTTAGAGATCTAACGCCCAGTAGGCTCTGGATATCTGATGGAACAAAATGTGAAGTTACGAATAGGCCGAGTAAAATGAATAGAAAAATGAGTATATTTGACCTTGAGGGGTTTGCTGCTGTTTTAATAGGAGAGAACGACAAGTTGAAGGCTCCCTGTATGCCTTTGTTGGAAACACAATGCACCTCTCAGTGTACATAAAGGGATTTTTTGGACATGGTTTTAATATTGTTGGGGAAGCTTCTGATGCTCATTAGGACCTTTTTGAGAACTGCACTGCATGTGTGGGTTGTGTAAGTTTTCTACAGGGACTGCTTTGTGTCGTGACTTAACACCCTGCCACATCATCTTGCGCCTCACAGGGGTGTGCAGAGAGCAATGAAGACGAGTTGAACCACATTTTTTTTTTATATCCCATATTGTTTATTCAAACTGCAGAATGTTGTTTTGACTATCCTTGTTTTTTGCATCCAATGTTTAAATTTTTGTGTGTGTGGGTGTTAATCTGGGAAAACCTTTTTTCCCCCACCTTATGTGTCAAGTCAGGAAGAGGGCAATAACTTGACACTTGCTAATGGTTGGAAAGGGAAGCAGTTGCTGTGTAGCACATGTCTACACTGGTTCACTGGCTGATGGACTTCCCCAGCGATCCTTCAATGGCAGGCAGTTATAATGTGTTTGAAAAATTCTCAAATCCATTCCATTGATTCTTCTATCGGACCCCTCCAAAATCAGTTAATTGGCCAGTGACAATTGATTATGGAATTAAGCAGCTTGAGTGGAATATAGCCTTGTGATTCAACAGATTGTATGGTTTATTAGTTTGAGACATAATGTTGATTCAGTGGTGCTGGAGAGACCAAGTCCTGCAGGTTTTATAGGACTCCTTAATCATCATTTTATAAAGACCTTAAAACCTTCAACTAAGCAGGTGTTTTGGTAAATTCTGTTGTTTAGAGATCATTAGGAGAAAAGTATTTATGTAGCTCTCTGCCATCATGGGACAAGAGATCCTGTAATTGAACGAGCAAAATGCTTAATAAATAACATGTGCTCCCGGGACTCCCAGGACTGTCCCAGTGCTTGGAGACTACTGGACTTGACAGAGCTCAAATAACTAGAACAGTGTTTTGCACATTAAGCTGAAAATTATTTCCTATTAAACAAGATGTGAGTTTTAAAGTGCTCTGATGCAAACACTCAAGGTGATACAATACATTTTTCTTCTAGCTTGAAATCATATATCCACAATAGTAAGAAGTGTTCTACATTGTTTTGCATAATGCAGTCAAAGACATATTTTTCACTGATCATAAATATGTTAAGCTTATGTAATATGCCAGTTTATACCAAACCATGCAGTTTATTATGTTAGAAATCTTTAGTGCTTTGCATATAGAAATGTGCCCCCCCCCCCCCCCCCAAAAAAAAGCACTGCTTGTTTAAGGCAAATCTTTTGTTTAAAGATGTCTCTTTCATCTCTCAAAATCATCCCATCTTTATTCATAAATAAATATAGCCTGTATGTTTTTTCTAACCAGCGGAGTGTTTCAATTTTAGAACTTTTGAAATGTTGAAAATGGGACATTCAAGTTAAACTGTTTTGAAGGTATGTTTCAGAGTTATCCAGCAAGCAAACAATACGGACACTAACATTTAAAAACCATTAGGTGGTACCTATACCTGTAAATTATGGCATATAAATGTGCCATTTGCAAAAGAGTTCAGGCATGAGCACCTGTTGTGTTAATGATCCGATTTTCCCCCAACACTCAGGTGTTCCAAAATGTTGACGGAAAACATCCCGTCTAGCAATACAAATGAAAGCGCAAATGAGGCTTGAAGGGTGTTCAGTGTGACTTCCCTTTCTCTGCTTAGTGTTCACATGTAAGCTTCCAGGGAGATGGTTAGGGCTATGGCCAAGACTTTGTTTATGTGAACTTGGGTGGGTGGTGTTGTGATACCGTGTGTGGGATCCTCTTGTTTATGTAATCTTCTTACTCTTTCCTTGGCCTATCTCACTGGATGTGCAAAACAGTTTTATTTTTTCTCTTCCTCCCTGAACTGTATAAACATCTGCTTGAAGCTGCAAAAGTCCTTGTCATAGCTGAGGATTGATCTCATTTGATTTAACTTCTGTCCATGTAGGGGGATATATAATATATATATATATATATATATATATACATGATTACACCACTGGTTATTTTTCAGTAGCATGAACCCTAGCTTTTGTCTGGTAACTTTCTGTTACGAATATCCTTACTCAGGTGAGTCACTGCACATTATGAATTGTATATTTTCAGTTTACTATGCTGAAAAGTACTGGAGATAAGTATTTTGGCACTCAAACCTCTTTCAGTGTTTTACAATTTCCCAGATCACTTTAGTTTAGTCGGTTAATTTTATTATTATTATTATTTTACTCCCCCTTCTCATTGAGTAGTTAAGTTCAAAAACTGAAGCCTTCCTTGAGCAATAGGACTAAGTTATATATTCCTAGTGTATGCATTGTTGTACTCGACAAAATGCTAAATATGACACTTCCTCGTAATGACACATCGTATCTTTCTCATGTAAGATTTCTCTCCTCACTTTGCCATTCGCAGTTTGGATAACATTCCCTCCAGAGAAATCACCTCCTCTGACACACTGTACTGTGGCTGTTGAGAAAGAAAGTGCTTGTGTGTGTGGGGGGGGGGGTACCTTTTTAAAGTACTGTATTCTAGTTTACTTCCAAAGAGAAAACAAAAAACCTATTGAACTTGTGGTTTTAAACCAGATTAAACCGATTTCTGTATTTACAAAGATTTTTTTTCATTCATAAGTAGGCTGTTTGCCCATGGTTAGCCGAGTGTATTTTTAGCACTGATTAAAATGATTGTGTGTGTCTGTGTGTGTGTCTATGTGAACTCCTTTAATTGCGGTATACTGATCAGGCTTTACAACAGGCCAGGGATGGATTGCAGATTTATAGTCCTCACCCCTTGTCATTCTATTTCAAGTTGTGAGGCATTTTGATGATCTATTCTATCAAAGCTGTTGTCTCTCTTTACCCCTCAAACAAAAATACATTGCTATTTAGAATTATTTTTTAAGTTTTTTTTAATTCTAATTATTCAATACTTGATGCTGAGAATTTCTTGTTGTTCTCCTTAAACTCCAAATATAAACAACAGCCATGGCTGAAAATTATATCCATACCTGGGCTGGAAGAGGAGATGTATGCATGGTGTAATGAAGATGATTTTAACATGAAGTGAGGCAGGGAATGACCCGAATTAGCATGAGAATGGACTCTCCTCCTTTCTCCACCAAGGCAAGGCACTATTGAGGCCTGTAGCCCCAACATTGCGAATCACAGGGCAGTGGCTTTCCCAGCACCCTGTGGAGCCACAAACCCAAACCTGCTATACAATCCCCAGGATAACCTTTCCTCTGGAACCTCTGGCTCCCATTGTCACCGGCTGCCTGTGTATATAGGGCACGAAAACAGACAGTTGTTCCCAGAGAATATGTACACTTCTGTATTGCAATATCAAGCATGGTTTTATCAATTGCTCTAGTGTCTTTTAACCCCCCTTTTCATTCCCTGTGTAGCCTAATTTTATATTTTATATACTACACCTTGCACTTTGTATGCTTCAAAGTTTTATTCAGTGTTGATCATCATGCTGAGGAAAATTAAATAATGTTTATACTTGGACATTTATAACCAAGTAATCCCTGTCATTGCATGTTTAAAAACTCAGATTTAGTAGTTTTCTTATTTAAAAAAAAAAAAAAAAAAGCAACGGTACATTTTAAAAAGTTTTGCCTTTTTTAAAGCTTGCTTTAATGTATAACCCCATCTAAAATAATAATATGCAGATTAAATTATATTCAACCTGATTGTTTCTGAATAAAATCCTCAGTTAACCAAATTAGGAAGTATACTGTAATAAGAGACATTGTTGTATGTTGTACATTTTTATCTTGGTCAGCCTGATAAAGTGCAATCAGGCTTCATTTTAAGTTTCACTGCAGTGAAATTTCCATCCCTTTGCTTTCCAGTATACAAAAAAACAAGACTCCCTGATTTATAGGGAGAGAGTGAAAAAAAAAAAAAATGGAGGGTTTCAAAATAGAACAAGTCAAAATACATTTGCAAGTGAAACAGACTTGGTTCTGTTGCATTGGAAGAGTGAGGAGTTTGTGAAGCGTGTGTTTTATTGAGTTTCTCTGTTCAGACCAGCGGTTACAGTACAGACTGGCTGAAGAGAGATTCTACTATCGGGTCCCAAGTTTAGCCACTGTCTGACATATGGCAAAAAAAAAAAAAAAGATTTGTCTTGAGGCCAGCATTAGTCATAATTTCACCCTGTAATGTTTTTGGTCCAAGCAGGGAAGAAGTTGTACTTGGGAATTGAGGTCAGGCCTCGGAGCACAGTTTTCAGTTGATCATGTCATTCCTCTCTCATCTGCAGGGCATCAAATGTTTAAAAACAAACAGATCATTTTCACCCCATTTCCTCAACTCCCTGCTGACCTGTCTTCCTGTGTCATTCTGGTGCGTTCTCCATGATCATCCCCCTGCTCCCCCTCCTTTCATCCTGCCATTTTAGAAGTAACACTCTTGTGTATCATTTTATAGTAAGGCATGCAGACAGCGGGGCGATTAAGTTTCAGTGGTATTAATTGCTTCCGAGCTGAATGGTCATTGCACTGACTCACCCAGAGTGAGGCAGCCTCGCTCTGTTGGACACCTGGAGCCCCCTTGGAGATGGGGGAGGGTAGGGATTAGCCATGATATTGCGGCGCCTGTTTTGTTATTATACTATTTACATGTAAACATTTCCTTCTACTTGTTTTCTTGGTTTACATTTTTAAGCATCACTCTATTTTGAAATCAGTATTTGAACCTGAAATTAAAGTCATTGCTATTTTTCCATTGCTGAACCAGTTGGTCCGTGCTGCCCCCCCACCAGCGGCGTGCTTCTGGTAGAGTGGAGTTTGGAGAGCAGGGCGGCCATGCGCACTAGATGAGGAAACGTCTCGGTGTGCTAGTTTGTGCGCGCTGCTCGAGTCTAACGCTGTCAGACGGATCCTCGTAGCCGCACAATGGTAGCTGAGGTTGCTATTGCACATAACAGCACTGCCATCGCCCCAACCTCACTTGGCCCCCTCTCTCGGGGTAGGTGATGTCAGTAGTGTTCAATGTATTTTAGGTGCATACTTCATTGCCAAAGGAGGATTTTTCAGTGCCAAAAGGACAAAACGGCGTGAATGCTTTAAAAACTTCTGAAACCTAAATCGTAATGCTTCAAGACTGTTAGATGCTCTCCATTTAAAGGGTGTCTTGTGTTTTGATTTTTGTAGATTAAACCTTCAAGGGAGTTGTTGAACACTCCCTAACCAAACTGTTCAATAGGGAGGCCCCAAATGAGTCTCAGTATTTTTCCTTAATTCCTTACTTGGATTAAAGCCACAGTTTAACATTTTCTTTGTTAATAGAATAATAGACATTAATAGAATTATTCACCTAACCCTATCTGCTACAGTTTTAAACGATGGGTGAGTGTTACATAATGTTCCACAAACTTTATTAATGTTCAGCCAGCCATAAAAATAAATTAATTGTTCACAGTAGAATCTCATCTCAGCAGTCCTTTGATGTCTGGACCAGAGAATTGCATTCAAACACACTCTCGCACTCATCCTTTTTTTGATGCATCTCTGGCTGAACTGTGTGTTCCAACTTGTTAATGGTTATCATCCAAATGATAATTTACAACTGCATGCCAGGCACTTGGAATCAGTGTGGTGGATATAGCCAATCGTTTTTCTCCCGTCTTGTGTCAGAGAATCTCCCGAGGGAGTTGTTTTTGTTGTTGTTGTTGTTGTTTAATGCATCATACTGGTCCCTTAAGTATCTTGTCTTCAACAGAATGTCAGCCGTTTTAAAGGAGGCAGTTTCTTTGGAATAGGAATGCTGCTTCAGAAACAAACAACCCAGAAACCTTGAAACCTCAAAGAAATTGCTCACTGTACCAGCTCATGACAAAGTCAAAAGTGTATGACTGGTAGCATGAATCAAAACTCTGGAATCTGTCTGCAGGAGCCTCTGCCTCTTCTCTTGTTTACATAAGAGCTTTGCAGTAAACCTCCTCTACTGACTTCAAACATTGCATCTCTCTAATAAGACTGACTAAACCAAAGAATATTTTGCAGGTTGATTTGTGGGTCTCCAGATTTACCTGAAGAAAATATTCTTGAAGTGTTCTAATGCTCCTGGAAAGCGGAGTCTTTTCACCGTCTTTCAGCCCCTGCCAGACAGTCTCGCCACCGTTTGTGGGGGGAAAAAAACGAAAATAAAAAGTGTTTCTATAGTTCAGGGTCATCTAGGAACACTTAGTGCGTCTGTTTTTAGTTCTGAAAATGCACACATATTAAAACATTTGAGGCGCCCTCCGATCTTGAATTCTCAGTGGCCATGAGAGATAAGGGGAGCTTAGGAAATTGGTGTGCTATCTATCTCCGCATTCCAGAGCGGCTTCAATTTTCTTCCGGCTAATTCGAAGGCGTCAAGAAATGGCCTTGGTTGATTTCACATGGAATGACCCTTATAAACTGCTTATCTTGAAGTTACATGGCCCTTTTCTGGGACAGTTGATTCCCATTCTTTTTTATTTCTTTTTTCTCTTTAAACTAATTCAAAATCTTACTTCCTTGCTGTGTGATGAGAATGATGCATTAATAAATTGGGGAAATCACTGTTAATATGACTGGCAAAAACTAGACCACAGTCCTGTCAAAATCTTTAAATCTAAATCTAACTGTATAATAAACTCCAAATTACGTCTGTGATTATTTTCCACATAAAATGTACTTAGCAATGTTTTTGCACTCACTAAAACATGCTTTCAAGGTATTCCCGTGCCATCTATTTTGTTATTATGGGTTTTCATATTTGCTTAATCTATTGATGTCTGATTTTAAGGGCACATGTAATAAAAAAAAGCACGCAAATCCCCAGATAACACATATGTTGAAACAATGACCTCATGGCTGATAGTTGGTTTGTCTGAAGCAGTCTGCTCCTGCAGAAGTAGTTTAGTGCCATTTTTTTTCCTGCATCAAGAAAAACAAAATCTGAATGGCAGCTCTAATTGGTTGACATAGTATTCGCAAGGTATAAAAAAAATAAGCTAACATTCTTTGTGGAATGGGTCTACCCAGTGTCAAATTAATGTTTCATTGCCCCACTTAAACTCCGGAGCATGATACATTTTTTTAGTTTGTTTTTGTTTATTGCGAGAGTCCTTTGATGGATTAAAAATAGGGCAGTGCTGTCGATCAGATGCAGTTTAAGTTACTGGCTTGGTTTTGATATGTGAAACTGACCTTTGAAGACTGAACGTGCTGAGGAAGTGTAGCACAGGACTGTTGATCAAATAATTTGCAGCATGCTGAGGATTAATGCAGACTGCAGGTGGTAGGGAAATGTGGGAGCAACAAGCTTTGGAACAGTGCTTGTTATTCTAGATAGGCCTGAAATTGTGCCCTTTTGCCTCTTTTGTGCCACATCCTTGGGGTAAAACATTTACTGCTATGAAGTGCACGGGAAGGCTTGGGTCAGTTGTTTTTAAACCAAATTAGTTTACTCTTTAAAATAAATTCCCATTCCCCAGTTTTAGCTGTCCTAAAATGAACTGGAAGTGATTGAAGTGGATTAGGAATAGATTTTCTTTCAAAGAATGTGAAAAATATGTCGAATTTTATCAACAAAAACATGACACCCAAGCCCAGTGTAGCATCTTTATGAATTGGCTTTGGTGGAGTTAGTTTGTCAGCGGTTTCAAACACTGGATCTGGAGAGCCGTAATACAATACTTTGATGTCTTAGTTTCCCAAAATCCTGCTGATACCAACCAGTGAGCCACAAATTAATTCAGCTTAGGGTTTGCTCAGTAACTTAAAAGACCTTGGAACTCTCCAGGACCAAGGTTGGAGACTCCTGGTTTGTTTTAAAAATGCATTTATATAGAGAATACATATGCACGTATGTATACATTTGTCAAAATGTGTGCATTTAAATATAATATAAAAGCAGGTTTTTGCATGGTTGTAGATAAAAAGTGAAAGCTAATCACAAGAATGAAACCTTTGTGAAATGATTGACACATAGGCATGAATTCAGCGAAACTGGTTCTGCTTCATTACCTTTGCAACCACATAATCTTTCTGATGTAGAAAGTGTTCCCATGCTGGCAATCTAGAACATCTCAGACTGTTCCATGCATCAGGCGGACTGATGAGGAGGATGTAGTCTAGACCAGATGATAAATGACGCTGCCCCCACACACTGCATGAGAATCTTCCAGAATACTGAGATACAGGGACCTCTTGCAAATGTTTGATATTTTTAATGAATGTGGATAAGGCCTATGGTGCAGTACTGGTGTCCTAATTTGAACCATTGGCTGATTTTTGTTTCCTGTTCTTTGTGCTTTGGAATCAACCCAATCAGGGTTTGGAAGGATCCTTCACTCCCTGATGCTTCCCAGGATGAGGTCACGAATCTTAGTATTGGAGAATAAGTTTATTTGCCTTTTCCTGTTATAGAGGTGGACCGATGTGGTAGTCCAGTGGGCTACCAAAAGGTGAACTGTGGTAGCCCACAACAAATGTCGGTAACTCACATTTCTCATTGATTTAACGTTTCCATTAGGGATGTTAATAGTTTATTTTCAACATTTAGAGGTTGGCATGGTGATTTATTAATATTTATTTTCCTTATTACATTACATTTTGCTTACCAGTAGCAGATGATGGGTTAAAAATGATTTATTGCAGTGTTGGTACAGTAACAATAAATACTGTACACTTTCTCTCGCAGTTTCCTGTGGGATTTGGATTGAATGTGTCGCTCAAAAAACGAAAATACGCTGATACAATTAGAGCATGAGAGGGTGTTGGTCTCAATCAGATAGTTTTTTTTTTCTTTGAATACTTCCGTCACATGGATTTTTTATTTCCCAATATCCTGCATGCTTTTATTCCCCGTTTGCCATGCCAGCTTTGGGAGTAAATAAATTTTAACAATGCTGAATTACAGGAAACTAGAGCATTATTTGAATACAATGTTTGTACTACGACTGGGACAGGACCTAACATGGAGATTTGATCTCAATGGCTATTGTCCGGGAGCCTGGATTCAAGAAGCTTGTAATTTCTCAAGCCTGATCACAAAATGCCCTGTCGAAAAAATCACTACTACAAATTAATTACTTTGCGGAAAAAGAAAAGGTGACCACGCTACATCAATTGAGAGACCTCTCCCATGTTTTAAAGAGATTGCTTCAACTTGTTTTTCTTTCTTGAGACAAGTACACATTTTTTGTTTTAAAATGTCTTATTAATACTGAAAACAACAGTTAGGCCTATTTGTAAATTTAACTTGACAGGTGAAACTTTTTGTCCTATGCCTAAAAAAAGTACACATGAGAAACGTTTATGTATCATAAATACACTTTATTTTTTGATAAAGTACACCTAAAATATTATGCCTAGATTAAAGGCTGGGCTATAGCTTTACCGCTATCAAATCTGTCCTATATACATTTTTTTTTTTGTTTCTCCAATAAATATTAACTTTCAATAAATCATATAAAAACCTTTGCTAAATAAGATTCCTTTTTATTCAACCATTTAATCAAACTGGTCAGAAAGAGCTGCATCTTCATCTCATTTTAGTGCATCACTAGTAAAGGAGCATCTTCAGTAGTGTTTTTTTTTCCTGACACCCGATGTAGAGCAAAGCACAGTTATTTGTAATCTATGCAACATGTCCAATTTTAATATATTGTGATATGTAGGCTACTGTATACCGCCTGTTACATCTAGAACAGTGCAATATATTTTGTGGTCCTTAAGGCCCACCCTTAAACCATGCTATACTGAAATGAGCAGCCCTGCTACAGAGATGTATGTACACACAATACCAAGCACAAGAGTGAGCATGCACAGACAAAACCACAGGTGAACAATTCCGTTGTGTATGGGGCACAGTGTTCACATGGCATAGCCCTCTATGACTACATGTTTTGATTAAATAATTTGTTTAAATAATACAACTGAGTCACATTTAATCCTCACAAGAAGGGGTGTTTTTAAAGAAGTAAATGGTGAACAAGCCTCTTTATCTTACACGCATACATACTTGCATAATATTTTTTTGCAAATCTTTAACAAATGAAACGTTACAAAAATATGACAAAATCGTCTGAGTAAGTGTTAATAGTCCGCCTCACCATAAGACTTCAGGAAATCTGAGTTTGTTCCTGCAATACTGGGCTGAACCTTGTAACTGTGGCTTGTAACAGTCCTCAAGTTCACTGCTGAAGTGCTGTTTTCCTGTGCTGGGCTTTCCTGTAAAGGGTCGGGGTTAAGGTTATCAATTGTAAATGAGACGCGGGATCCCATTACTGGTGATAGAGATAGTGCTGTTTACTTAGCCAGTGTGAAAAGCGGAAGAGAGAAATGCTCTTTGTCTCTTGTTGGCGAGCAATAGGGGAAATGCCTGTAGACGTGTTATACACACTCTAGTTCTTGCTAGCCACTTCCTACAATCCAAGGGCTTCTGTTCACCTTTTGATGTGTAAGGATCCATCTCTACCACTCCTTCTGCGCTGTACCCCTGGGGTCCACTCCCCCAGTGTTAAAAAAGCCTTGTTGAAGAGCTAAAGCATGAGCTAAAGAGTTGGAAGCAGAGCAGTGCAGTTACAAGTAACTTACTCTTAACTCACTCCTTTTTTTATAATTTTACAGAAATGTAAAGAATGAGTGTTTTTCTAAATGTATACTTCTCGCCAACAAAAAAATAGAATGGTAAGAAGTAAGATCATAGTAACGTAGTGCTGTTGTTGGCTCTCTCTTTCTCTCTCTCTCCTGCACAGGCAATCTTTTCTCTTGTGGTTTATGGCTTAACATGTTACTGTAAGGATTCCTGATTGCACAGACATATAATTAAGATGGGAAGTTAGCTTGATGTTGCACCTACCAAATAATCATTCCTGCAGAAAGATCTGTCGTAGTGCATCTAATGTTCAGCATTTCTCTCGGAATGTAAACCGTCATGGTATCGTGTTTGATTTTAGCATTGCTCACTAACAAAAACCAATCGCTGTGGATCTTTGTTTTATTTAAAATGAAAAGAAATTGAGGCAGGTTAGGGGGAACCTGTAGAGTTATTCACATGGAGAGTTGGCTGTTTGTGTACTGTATGGTCAAGTAGGATGTACATTGGCCTTTTGCTGGATTAAAGCTTAAAGCAGGTCCCTACTTAATCCTCTTCTATAGAAATGATTGGAATTCTTGGTACTTAACATGGCTAATGACAAGGGAAGCAGAACAATACAGGAAGTAGTTTGATCTTTGTTAAAGATAACACTCCCCTTTTTTCTTTCACTCACACAAAAATCCCCAATACTGGGACAATCACTTTTGTTACTGTTTTTTATTTTGCAGTCTTTCTTTTGTGTTCTCTAAATCATTCTTTACCACATTTTTATCCATTTATTTTGTGCATTCTAAAACAAACAAAAACAACAATTTGAAATTAATCAAAACAAAGTTATTGCTTAATTTGAAAATGTTCGAAAAGAAGGGAGGAGAAAAACAGTGCAGTTAAAAATTCTGACTGGTTTGTTTTGGTTGATTTAAAGGAGAAATAGAGTGGTTCCTTATATGGTCTTATACATCTTTGTGTTGCTATAGTGTATAAAATGTATTGCACTTTTTTTGATTGTATCATATACACAGCTTTAAACATTTGAAAATGTAAAACTCACCTTATAATGGCAGATGTCAAAAGCCAATGTGTGCTCTTTCAGGGTTTCAGGATGTCATGCAATAACTTCACTTAGTGGAAACGCAGCGGCAGAAATACAGAAGAACTGGATTTGTCTTCCCCATGGCAACTTTAGTCATTATGTTCAGTGGTGCTTCAGTATTAACGTCTTAACCAATAGGCCTAATTATTATAATAATGTGGTTTTTCATTTTCCTTCTAAGTGTATTTTGTAACACAATAAAAGCCTACTAAGGTCAGAAACTAATCCATTTAGCTTTATAATGATTTATTGTATAGTAATATTTTTACATAATCCCTAATTGACATGATTGTCATGGCTCAGATTTTTCTTATTATTCATACACTTTCCCCAAGACATCATTTGAATCCGATTCATCCCTGACCATTTTACATACTGAAATGTTTTTTCTTCTATTTTTTACGCTCTCCTCTTTTACTGTTCTGTCAAAAGTAGAGAAAATGTGTGCTGGCTTGTGCAGAAAAATTGGGCGCTTCGTCAAGTCACATACACTTCCTGGAACACTGAGTCTGTAATCTGTTAGGATTATTAAATGCGTTTTGGTAACACTATATCTATCACATCTAGTGCTAGATATTAGATTTAAGAGCTTATCAAATGACTCAAATAAGAAGCAACAGAAACTTTAAATTGATGCTTTTGAGGTTTTCCTAGAGTATTTTAGCTTTCCCTTGGCTGTTTGTGCATGGAGTCGGGCAAAGGCGTTTCAGTGCATTGCTACCAGTCATATGCTAAGAATTAAAACAACAATGCTGACGAGATATCCATAGATTCATATTCTTAAAAAAAAAAAAAAAAAAGTTTCCAGGAATAAATGCTGCTTTGGGAAGCTGCATATGTCATTAGGAACAAGACTATATTTGGGTGAATTACATGCAACTGTAACTTCATTTACCATGTCTCCATAACATGGACAGAAATTATATAATTTGTTGAATAAATCCATGGAACGTTTCTACACATGATGTTGAGCCAAAAGGAGAGAGTTTCTGTATATCTTTCATCAGCTGGTGATGGAAAAGTATCTTTTGTAAACTTGTAGCGCCTTAGAAAAATGAAAAAACACATGCATGTATGTAGATTCAGAGAATCGCACACACTTAAAGTTAACCAAGTTTTTTCACTTGTTGTGTCCTCAAGTGAATGCTCAGTTTTTGTAGTAGATCTTGTGGCTACTATGCACGTTCTGCATGCAATTCATGACTGTGCCATTTATCCATAATGGCATTTGTGTGCACATTATAGGTACGGGCTACCCAGTAAATGTGATTGATTTTTGATTTTTTTTTTTTCTCCATGGTTTTATTTGCTTACATGCTGATCTGGACATTTAAATAAATACGTTAAATTATTTAAAGCATTTGACAAATACATAAGCGCACTATTTTGTACTATGTTCCAAAAATCAAAATATTGCCAAAATGCTTTAACAGGCGTGTTTCCTGTAAATTATTCCATTTACCAATGCTTTTCAGTTACATGGGCAGGTACTGGGATGTGCCTATTGAAAATATATTTATCAGCCCCCATTTCAGTCCCTCCAGTTCCATCTGAGAACTGTCTGCTGTTTCATGACTCTGTAAAATAAGGAAATTGTTGTGTTGATCATATCATGTTATATTTTACAGACTGGGAGAAAAAAATAAATATAAAAATATCAGTCATATCCCTATTGCTTCTACGTGGACTACTATTTTTAACTTTTTAAAGTACTTCCACAAAACAGTAGCAGTTGTATTTTGCTGAACAGGCCGGACTGTCTTAGCGGGCATCACCCCCAAGAATTGCTGGCTTTCTTTTCGGTCTTATATCATCTATCAGTGCAAGCTGTTTTCCACCATTCTGTGGAGATATTTGGTCTGGTGCCTGAAAAAAAAATTGTCAAAATTCTTGCCAAATTCATGTTCTGGAAAACATGAAGTGTCTTGGGAGGGGTGGCTCCTGCAAAAAGTATGGAGGCTGGCAGCAATAGATTGCAACCTGATTAGGTACCAATCATCTGCTGGCTTTAGACTGCCTAATGAATAACAGTCTTCTATTTAATTTAAATGTTAAACAGTTGACACTATGTGCTGAGCATGAACTTAGCTACAGTTTTCATGGCTCTGTTTTACTTCAGTATAGGTACTCTTTGTTTCAATGACCTTACCCTAATGCCGTGTGCCGCATCAGCATTAGAATGAGCTCCTTGAGGTGCCAATCTGGGTCTCTTATAAATGTTACTGCGTACTATGAAATGGGTAGTGTTTTTGACACGGTATTGCCTTCCTGCTTCGATGTTTTTGCGGTTTCTGTCTGAAAACAGTTTTTTTTTTTCTGGTTATGATATGTAAATTGTGTATAACATAGTATAACACAGTTCTGAAGTGCATGTTTTCAGTTTGTGTGTACAAAATTGGGTATTGCTTTTCTGTGAATTGTGCAAAAACAATAAGAGGAGACAAGTGCGTCATTTATGGGGGTATCCTGTAAAAATAATGTACACAAAAATTAATAAATGACACGCATATAGACATGGAATGTGGTCATACAAAACTTTTTTTTGTGTATGTTGTGTCTCTTCAGTCTGGAGTGTTGGAAAGGGATTTTTTATTTAAATAATTACTTTGTGAAGATTGTATTGGAACAACAAGTTACATTTTAACTTACACGTTCGATTCCAAAAATCACACGCTTAACATACGTTTCTGTGCATTAGCTTATTCATGCACACCAGCGCAGGCAAGTGGGATGATTCAAGTGACACAAATGTTGGAATGCACTACAATCACAGTGATCACTACAGATTGCAGATTTGTTCCCCCTCTTTGAATGTGGGATTGTCTACTGCACAAACAATCGCCACTGCACGATAATCTCCTCTGTTGTAGGAAAGGAAAAAATAATAAGTCAGTCTTCACTGTAGAAACTATAATTACTGTCAAGGAATTTGATCAAGAAACGTGAACACTTGATTGACTTGATAATAATGACTTGAGTTGCCACAGGCAAGACAAATCAGGTGCTTTTGTAATTTATTGCTGTTTTTCTGATATTCAGGAAGTTATGACATGACGCTTTCTGAAACAGCATATATGCTGACCTTTTGACATCTGCCATTATTTGTGAGTTTTAAATATTAGTGTTTCAAGTTGCTTAAATTATAGAATTCAACTGGAAAAGTGGTATACCTACATCTTACTTATACAATATAGCATGCACAAATCCCATAATTTTAGGAACTGCACCAATTCCTGTTTAAGAGCAGCGTTATTTTAGGGTTTGATATAGGAGGACTAGAACATGTGGGGAATACCATATAACTGGGATAGCAGGTAAAGTTGTAAGGGGTTAACACAGAAACCTGAAAATGAAGGAAATTTGCTGGGGTTTCTTCCTGTTGCCCAAGGGCACACAATCCAAAAACTGAAATCTGATGTAATGGCAGTGAAACCTAGGGAATGTACTTCGAGGCACATCAGTGGAGGAGGAATCCCATTCATGAAAGTCCAGGCAACTTAAGAAAAATGCAAAAGTCTGTGAAAAGAGAGAAGCATGAAACTGTCAAACGGATTGGTCACAGAATGAGACTTCAACTCGGACAGCTTGACAGTTTCGAGGCCTAGCTGGCTTTGCACAGATTTCCTACTGGAAATAAACAAACCCGAAATGAAACTTTTTTTTCCAAATTCCTGGCTTAGCCTAGCTTTGCCTAGGGCCTCAAATTCAGTTCCTGGAGGGTCATAGTATTGTCTGGATTTTGTTTCAACTGCATTACTACATTACATTTCCCCCTCCTCAAGTAAGCATATGTAAGACTTTTCAGCAGTTGATAGCTTAATGTATGCTGTTGACAGTACCCAAATAACTTTTTGGAACCTGGAGAGATGAATTGGACCCATCCAGTTCATCGTGTTATATTTGGCTTAGCTGATTGCTAACCTGGAACAAAATCCAGACAAATGTCAGCTGTTGACATTTAGATTTCTGTGCATTGTATGATTTTGATGTCCATTTAGGCCACTCCTTGACCAAACCACACCTAACAAATAAGAAACCTGAAATGCACAGCTGGAATATTTGTTTTGGAGTTAAGTGTCTTAAAAGCTTTGTCTTTTTTGCATTTGCTCTGGCTTTTAAACTTTGGTTGATGTATGCATGTAAATAAATCTTAATCCTTTGACCTGTTCTGTTACAAATCCTTCAAAGTTTTACCTTCAAGTGCTGTAGCTTTTCTCATTTACTTTCATTTTTCCATTACTCCGGCTGAGACCAGTATCAAAACGATTTGTTCATTCGGAGATTGGTGGCCCCTATCGCAAGTCGACCCGTTTTTATTTGTGTGTTGATCCAGGCGTTTCATTGAAGTGAATTTTCACTGGAATACAGGTAACTAGAGTTGGATGGGCAGCTTATCCTATAGGGGAATAGCACGCAACTGTTACCTTGTGTTTCCTCTGATCCTCTCTGTATACTGCTGGTTCTGTGCCATATCTACTCACCAGTAAAGATAACCTCTTGCTGCGAGTCTGCTGGAGCTATTCCAGTAATGCGTTTTAGTCAGGAGGGGTGGGTGTATTATCGAAAAGGAAGCCCTATGGTTAGTAGGCGAGGCAGTAGTCATGGATTTAATTTTAAAGCAGAGGATGGGTCAGCCTCTGTACTGGTGGGTGGTGTGTGTGTGTGTGTGTCATGCCTTGCCTTTTTTCCACACTGAAAGGACATCTCTCAATCTTGGTTAGAATCCTTTAAAAAATAGGGGGGAGGGCAAGTGTTCATCTAAATCGAGGAATCAGAAAAAGGATTCGATTAGACTGTCAGGGATGGATTTGAAATTTGTATTGTCTTCACATGCATACAAACTCCTGTTTAATAGCAGTTTAATCCATTGATTTGATTTTTTCATAAGCAGCTGATGTACAAACTCTCATCAAGGAGTTGAAAAACAAATGTGTGTTTCAAAATATTTAAATTGTTCATCTGGTCAAATTCTCCTTTTCATTTATTTAATGGGTGCTTTCTATGGGAATTGAGTTTTTCCTGTGACCAACAAACAAATTACTCTTTGTCTTTAAAAGGAGCCCCACCCCCAGCCCTACACATCCCTTTTCTGGCTTTACGAAGAAGGAGGAGGGGGGGGAATTCTCAATGAAACAAAGGAGTCTAGCAGCTCGAAGCTTCACAAGCTTAGCTCCAGGGCATTTGCAAGGAAACGGCAAAAGCAAATACTATGGTTTAGAGATGTGATCGTTTGCTTTCCAAATTTGGGATGCTGCTTGAAAGTGACTGGAGCAAGTGATCCATTCATGTTTTTTAATGTTTTTTTCTATGTTCTGTTTTCACTCTGTTGGCCTGTCATGTTTGTGACAACATTAGTAGCCTGAAAACTAAGAGGAATGTATCTGTCAAAGTAAAACTTCCTCTCACTTTGTGAAAGCCTTGTTTCTTAGTCCAAATTCGGCACTCCCTAAAGAGAAGAATTTTATGGGTTATCAAAATATCAATTTTAAAGCAGTCGCAAAAAATATACACACAAAGTCCTGTCATTCTTTTATTTTTGAATCATAATGTTCGGTTCCTCTTCTCGTGTTCTTGGCATTGGATATTTTGACAATGTGCTCTGTACAGTTTATTTTTTAATCATTGTTTAAGGATTTCTTATCAGTGACGTCTGTTAGTCACACTGATTACTCTGTTCTGATTTCAGTTGTTTGATAGTGGAACCGTGTGGAACGCTTCCTGTGGAAATAAAGTTATTCAGTACCACTGTTCTTCATTCACACAGCGTGCCACTGTGTAGCTTTAGCACTGGCTGAGGAAAAGCTAGGTGTCTCTGTCAGGGAAGGCACGGAATTGGGAGAAAGACGTCGGCAATCTCTTTTGCACACGGAAGGTTTTGGTAAAGCTGTCTCTTGTGTGCAGCCCTCAGTTTGACCTGGGCCTTAAGATGGAAGCTGTACGAACTTAAAAGGTTTAGAGAGAAACACTCAAGAGCCGTAACAGCACGCCATTTCTTCTCTTTGGGGTTTGGCTTCTGAAATGCATTTTTAACCTTTCGAGATGCCTATGCTACCTGAGCTCTCTGAAGCTGCTTATGGTCACTTTTGTTTTGCGTATGTCATTTGTTTATTTAGTCATTCATTTTTTCTGTTATTTTGTATTTTATTCCTTGACGGTCCTTTGCAGCTGCCACTTTCCTGCTCATAGGGACAACTGCTGGTTTGGAACTGAATGTAAATGTTCTCTTCAGCAAAAGTCTTCTCGTAAAAAGGTCATGAACTGTTTTTTTTGTTTTTTTTATCCTTTCTGGCTCCATTATTGAATTGGAACCTTCGCTGTTTATTCTGTTGGCCAACATGAAGTCTGCATTCTTTAAGATGTGTGATCTAAAAGGGGGGGAAATTGTTCTTTTTTAATTTTTTTGCTGTGTCGTGCATCAATCTGTCGAGTTAGCTGTCAGGGTCGTCCATGCGTTAAATGGCTTAATCTTGAATCGGCATTGTTTATTTTGTCAAGGATTTTATAAGAGCACTGAATACAGGTGTGAATTTACCCTCCAGAGATTAGATAAGAAAACTGAATAAGAATTGTGTACAATTTAAGAGTCCAAAGTGTTTTTTTGTGTGTTCTTTTTAAACTAAAGTAATTTACAAAAGGTGTTGACTTTAAGTTGGGTGGACATATTGACAAGATTTTAATGGTTTCAAAAAAGCTTTCCCCCTTTTGCACAGTGCAGACATCAGCTGAGCAGTTTAAGTCACAGAATAGGCAAGGTTTGGAGGAAGAAATTTGTTTTAAGTTAGAGGTGTTCCTTCATGATTTTTGTTTTGTTTTACCAATTTTAATTGGTGTAACCAGTGCCTAATTAGGATTATGTTTTGGCCAACAAAATAGATTATCAATGAATAGGTAAAGACGGTAGCATGCAAGCATTTGAAATCTCTTCTGATAGCACAAAGCGTACTGTATCAATATTGTAAACCAGCTCCTCTTAGCCATTGTGTGTTATTAGTATCAAATAAGATGTATGAATAGATCTTGTAATTAATAAAATACGGCCTGAAAGTGAAGATAGCTTGTTACAGCCCTGTGTTTTCGTTTTCAGTTTGTGGAGTGATTGGGCAAGCTTTATTTTCTCTCTCTCTACAAAGGGTCATTCAGGGTAAATGAGACCCATACTTTCAGCAGAACTTGGAATCCAGACTTTATAAAAATATTAGCAGGAAGCGTTTTTCAAAATATTTGCACTTTTGTTTGTGAATTTGAGTTTTGAGCTTGCTATTTTCAGTTTAGCGATCATATTCACCTCAGACGACTCCAAACACGTCGGTGGTTTGGGTCTCTTGTTTCACTTACTGGATTAAGAAATAAATACAGAATTTACTGACGGGAACCACTTTTGAAGTTACTTGGAATGCCTCTCGGACAACAACAACAACAACAAAAATAACTAAAAAAGGAACTAGTACAAAATTGAACCACAGAAACACATTAATACAGATGTTTTTTTTTTCTTTTTTGTTTCAAGACCTTGAATTTATTTGCTAATGCAACAATGCTGTTTAAATGCTATTCAATATGAATTTACGTTTTGTACTTGTGTGCTAACATCATATGAAATAAACCAAAAAGAAAACTTAAATAGTCACCCACTAACAGTTGTAAATTTGCCGCTTCTCATGTTTTGGTGCATATTTAACTTAATTACTTACAAGTTAGATTATTCAATAGAAGCCTCTCATTTTCCTCTGAATGTTAATGTAAAGAGTCAACTAACGCACGTTCCCTTTTCTCTCCCCTCTAGTCTGTGGCCCCAGTATCGACATTCGAAATGAAATCAGTGAACTGAAACGGCTGGAGAACTGCACTGTAGTGGAGGGCTACCTGCAGATCCTGCTGATAGGCGAGAAGTTCAGCAACCAAAACCAGGACATCTTCCGCACCCTTCGCTTCCCCAAGCTCACCATCATCACCGACTACCTGCTGCTGTTTCGCGTCACTGGCCTGGAGAGCCTGAGGGACCTCTTCCCCAACCTCACGGTCATCCGGGGCCGCAACCTCTTCTACAACTATGCCCTGGTGATCTTTGAGATGACCAGCCTGAAGGACATCGGCCTCTTCAACCTGCGCAACATCACCCGTGGCGCCATCCGCATAGAGAAGAACCCCGACCTCTGCTACCTGGACTCGGTGGACTGGTCCCTCATCATGGATGCCGAGTACAACAACTTCATCGCCGGCAACAAGCAGTCCAAGGAGTGCGGCGATGTCTGCCCTGGCATCATGGAGGACGACCCTCAGTGCATCAAGACCAACTTCAATGACAATTACAACTACCGCTGCTGGACCTCCAACCACTGCCAGAAAGGTAAGAACTGTGAAGTTTTAATGAAGTCTTAAATCAAGAGGTGAGAGCAGCACTGGTTTTAAGTCATTGTGGAGAGGACTACCAGCCGTCCAGTAGTAGGGTTGCAGAATCCTATTTTACAGCTTTTAGTTGTCTATGGATCTCTTTTGCAGTTAACCTTTTGTCTTTAATTATTTGATCTTTTTTTGTATGGGATTGGTTTGAGACTCTGTTGTCTGTACATTATAGCTCTCTGGGACAAAAGATAATTTGATATTTAAAAATGATTGATAGTGTTCACCCTGTAGCCAGATTTTCTCAGGTATGCATTCTTAAAACATAAATATTTATTTTTCAGTTGATTCACTGTTAAAGATGAGTTCATTTTCTTTCTGTCCCTAATGTTAGAAAAGAGATTTGTGCTCCTGTAATTCTGGCATTTGGTCTGTGTTTGTTTTTCCCGCTTTTAATGTAAGCTAAGTGAAAACTACCTTTTTGTTTTTGATCTAGCTGGGTGGGTTTTTGCTCCAGCAAACATTTGAGTTTTTTTTTTTTTTTACTCCCTCCTCCATGTCTCGTTAGTGAACTAAATACCATTAATCTGTGTGGCGTTTCAGTTTATTCCATCAAGGCTTGAGCTTTTATTCCCATATTTGCTTATCCTTCTAGGAAAAAATGCATTTTCATTTCTGGGAGTTCTTAAAATATATTTGGTATTTAAGCACACAGCAAGGTGTTGGTATTTTATTAGTGTTATTTCAGCTCCAAGCTCTTGCTTGGTTTGTGTTTCAGCACTTGAAATGAGAAAATAGGGCTGACTTCTTCACAGGTCTGTAAACTGTTTTCTTTGTCAAATGGTGTTATGTACTCTAGTGGTTAAGGCTATAATGCACATAGGGTACTGCCTTTTCCTATTTGCATGTTTTAGAAAGGAAATTGCTTTTGCATTTAGACAAATCATGCTCCTTATCTGTAAGGTTGGCATAAATAAACCTTTGTCTTTATAAACTGGCATTTCAAAATCAAATCCAAACAATAGAAACGCACACACAACTTCATACTTCTTTAGTTTGTATCCTTTAATCTTTAAAAACACCTGTGTCCTGTTTATTTTTAATTTTTTAATTTTTGTATTATATATATTTTTAACAGATCTGCTATATAAACCAACCATTTTCCCCTTATTAGAAAATGGGACCAAAGAAGAAAGTCTGATGGCTTTACGAACAGTTCATGCATTCACAGCAACCACTGAATCCATACTTGTTTTGGTCTCGAGGGAACAGATGTCACATATGCAAAAATAAAACTGACACACAGTAGAAATGGAAAGAAGGCACAGTGTAGCAGTATTTGTAAGCCGGAAAAAAAATTGCTGCCCTCTTGAAGAATCTGAAATGGCTTTTCTCAGTAACGATTTCAAAATCTTTTACAAAGCAACACCACCAGGGCTTCTTTGACTTTATTTGATTAACAGAAACCATGTTTCCTGTTTATTTTAGTCAGGCTAACTTGTACCTCGGCTAATTGTGTAACAGGCTTTCACGGTATTCCTTTAGGATGAGTGCTGGCAGGTGGTAAATTTAATTAAAAATGTGTGTGTGTGTATGTATGTGCATGTGTGTGTGTGTGTGTGTGTATATATATATATATATAACTATTTTGTATTAATAAGTGCTGTACTGGTAAGCAGAATCGAAACGCGACAGTCTGAGAATAAACCTCAATGTGGTAAATCTACCTGAATCTGTACCATTTTACAGCGCATGTGTTGTGTGATTACTATTACATGCTCTGTGTGTGTGTATGTATGTATGTATGTATATATATATATATATATATATATATATATATATATGTGTGTATATATATGTGTGTATATATATATATATATATATATATGTGTGTATATATATGTGTGTATATATATATATGTGTATATATGTATGTATATATACACTCACCTAAAGGATTATTAGGAACACCATACTAATACTGTGTTTGACCCCCTTTCGCCTTCAGAACTGCCTTAATTCTACGTGGCATTGATTCAACAAGGTGCTGAAAGCATTCTTTAGAAATGTTGGCCCATATTGATAGGATAGCATCTTGCAGTTGATGGAGATTTGTGGGATGCACATCCAGGCCACGAAGCTCCCGTTCCACCACATCCCAAAGATGCTCTATTGGGTTGAGATCTGGTGACTGTGGGGGCCAGTTTAGTACAGTGAACTCATTGTCATGTTCAAGAAACCAATTTGAAATGATTCGACCTTTGTGACATGGTGCATTATCCTGCTGGAAGTAGCCATCAGAGGATGGGTACATGGTGGTCATAAAGGGATGGACATGGTCAGAAACAATGCTCAGGTAGGCCGTGGCATTTAAACGATGCCCAATTGGCACTAAGGGGCCTAAAGTGTGCCAAGAAAACATCCCCCACACCATTACACCACCACCACCAGCCTGCACAGTGGTAACAAGGCATGATGGATCCATGTTCTCATTCTGTTTACGCCAAATTCTGACTCTACCATCTGAATGTCTCAACAGAAAACGAGACTCATCAGACCAGGCAACATTTTTCCAGTCTTCAACTGTCCAATTTTGGTGAGCTTGTGCAAATTGTAGCCTCTTTTTCCTATTTGTAGTGGAGATGAGTGGTACCCGGTGGGGTCTTCTGCTGTTGTAGCCCATCCGCCTCAAGGTTGTACGTGTTGTGGCTTCACAAATGCTTTGCTGCATACCTCGGTTGTAACGAGTGGTTATTTCAGTCAAAGTTGCTCTTCTATCAGCTTGAATCAGTCGGCCCATTCTCCTCTGACCTCTAGCATCAACAAGGCATTTTCGCCCACAGGACTGCCGCATACTGGATGTTTTTCCCTTTTCACACCATTCTTTGTAAACCCTAGAAATGGTTGTGCGTGAAAATCCCAGTAACCGAACAGATTGTGAAATACTCAGACCGGCCCGTCTGGCACCCACAACCATGCCACGCTCAAAATTGCTTAAATCACCTTTCTTTCCCATTCAGACATTCAGTTTGGAGTTCAGGAGATTGTCTTGACCAGGACCACACCCCTAAATGCATTGAAGCAACTGCCATGTGATTGGTTGGTTAGATAATTGCATTAATGAGAAATTGAACAGGTGTTCCTAATAATCCTTTAGGTGAGTGTATGTATATATACGTATGTATGTATATGTATATATCCCATAACAACATAACACATGTAATAGTAATCACACAACACTTGCGCTGTAATGTGTTGCATTCTGCTTATATTTACCATGACAGCCTGCAAGTGGTATTTGTTAGTTTTGCATATTTAATAATAATGAAATACTTGTAGTTTGAATGTCTTTGTTCTTATTTTGTAGCTTGAGTGGATTAAAACAAGAAATATCGAGATATATATTGTGTATCGCTCAAACTTCTAAAGATATTGAGATATTATTTTAAAGTAATATCGCCCAGCCCTATCCCAGGCCAATTGCAACTTTCTTTAATTTCCAATACTGTTCTGGTAACCGAACAAGGTCAGTTCTCATGCACAGGGTACATATCTGTTTTGACTTCAGCACTGTGTAGTCGGGAACAGGGAGCCTAGGCACAGTGAAAACAGAGACGGAGAGAGAGAGAGAGAGACCGACCGACCGACCGAGAGAAAGCCTTGGTTTTTTTTCACTGTGGGATAGAGGAGCAGTTGGCGTCTGCATGCCCCTCAGACTTGGCCTCAGGTCCGGCGATAGCAAGGGCTCCTCAGACTTGGCGGAGCAAAACCTGCCTCTGCTCGCCGGCTCACTTTTCCGTCCCAAGGATAAGAGAATGGTGGGAAAATGTTCTCCGTGGGAACCGTCTGAACTCCCCCATTACAGACCTGTGTACAAGTCTTCTGGTCAACTGGCAGTTTTTACAACCCCCCCTCTTTCCCACCATCCTGAAAACAAAGGAGAAAGCCAGTAGCTTCCTTAGTTACAGTTTGTGCTTCTTGAGATGGGAACGGTGTTTATTGTTATAATTATTTTGTCTTCTACTTTGCCGTTTAATGAAAGGAGGATGGAAAAGTTTGTTTTCAGACCTCTTTTGTTTTGATTTTCCTGGGCTTTTTTGCCATTGCTAAGCCCGCCCCCTCTGCCATAGTGACCTCAGGCCTACATCTTTCCAAACCAAAAAATGAAGTTATTAACCTTTTGAAGTTCCCTTCTTGTCACTTTTGACTAATTACCTGGACGACACCCAATACAGCTCCGGCCTCCGTCTCCCTCATCAGCTACCCTTTCCGTCTCTCGCTGTACACCTGTTGGAAATGTCTAAAATATTTTAAATATTCACATGGCATGATAAAGTGAAACATTTGGTAGGACTTCAAGAGATACAAGTGAACGCATTTGAAGAAGAATAAACTAAAATCAATCTGACCTTTAACCATTGCTCTCTTGTATACTTTAAGACAATTCTGTATATGGCCATTAGATGAAGCCTTCTGAAATGTTTTACCTGGGAATGTATTTGTACTGTGTTGTAATTGCTGTAGGGTTCCTAAATTGCTGCAAAGCTACCCCAGTGGGGAGACAGAAGTCAGTCTATTTTGTATTTATTTTCCATAGAGCCTCTGTGTCTGACCAGATCTGCTATGTTTGAACCCATCACTTAAAAACTGATTATACCGAATGCTGTTCCCACCAGTGTTTCTGGTTTGTTTGTACACACTCCTCACAAACATCTAAACAAAGGTCAGTTACGCCAGCCTCCTCTGAGAAGGGCAGCTCTCCCTGTTTCCAGGTCGGGAGAGAGAGAACTAACTAACGTGAAAGCATATCATCAGGACGGGGGTTTTCCTCAGGCACCATAATCAATTCAGTCTCTTCCTGAGTGTGGCCTGCATGCAGAATTTTCAAAGGTAGAGACTGGATCACATGCATGCAGATTTGTGCTGCTTTCATGCCTGAAAAGTACGGTTTTGAGATCAAATCGTGGGTTATGATATGCATATGAAAAATATACATGGTTAACCTCCAACATTTTCTTTTAAACTAGCAATTTAATGGCATGTGACTGTGAATAAAATCTTTAATGTGTGTGGAATATGTGTAAAATTAATAGTAAATCTATTCTTCCTATGTCACTAGTTTTTGTTTTTTCAAAATCTGCAGATGAGACAAAGTTGATGGGAAGTTACATATTGGTTACACTATAGTTCATCTCCAGTCGCAGAACTTTCCTGTTCTATTCCAAAGCACACGATTTTCCCTGTGGACCTGTCACTGACTTTACCTGTACCAAGTCCAGACTGAAATTAGAAATTATTTAAAATAGATCAATATAGTACATTTCCCCCTTGGGAAGAGAAATTTGAACCATCTTAAAATAAATCGACGAAGGCCCATGTACGATATTGTGTGGCTTCCTGGTGTTTATAACAGTATGATGGTTTTGCTAAGCAAATAACATTTAAAAAAGTAAATGGAGAAGGTCCGACCTGAATGTCTCCTTTAGATTTGTTTAGATTGAAAAGCTGATGGCTAATGGGACAGCTAACCAGGGCTGTGTTTCTGGGTCTTCAAGTGTTGCAGACAGTAAGGGGGGGGTGCAGAATGTTAGATTTTGTAGTGGGCAGCAGAAGGAGGGAGGGGGCTTTAGTGAGAAAAGGATTCAAGTCATGGCATTACAGCACGGTGGGCTTGCATTTGACATGGGCTAAGACTAAGGGATGGTTTTAGCGTCAGACTTTCAGGCTCTCTTTGAAGGGCAAATACTCTACCAGTCCCTTTTTCCCCCCTGTATAATTGCCTTGTTTTTCTTGAACACAGATGTTTTTTCAAGGGCGCTCAGTGGTTTCCAGTCAATCTGGACCAGCGCGTTCCTCTGCCTCTCTAATTACTTGGCCAGGAATTTTCTATCCGCCAGGCCTGTTTTTGGGATTCACAGTTTGATTTGGGTGGCAATTAGATCATGATGCAGTTATTATTATTATTGTTATTGTTATTACTATTACTACCACTACTATTTTCCAATATATATATATATATATGTATCTTTTCCAGGAAAACTAGAAAGACATTCCTGTGTTTGTTTGGAGCTGCAGGATAGGACTTGTGCAAGTGATATGGAAACCCACGCATGCACGCACACACACACACACACAGATGCACACACAAAATAATTTATGATGACTTCTTCACTTGTCTCTTTGTGCAAATATATTCAAAATAAGGTAGATATCCTGCAATATCTAGAATGTGATGTTGATTTATATGTCAGGAGCTTGTATAACCAGAAATACATCTGAATGTAGTACAGTGCGAGTGCCATAGTATATTTGTTTGTCTGATGCACACACCGCTGTGAAACATCCTCTACTCCTGATGGAATCCTGTCTGTAAACGGGCCCATGCAGGTTTCGCAGAATTGCATTTGTTGCCCCAAAACAGTCGAGTTGCCCAGCATTTACTCCCCGATCAGAGCATCCCACTTAGATGTGTGCAGTTGAAATGAGCTGTGTACTAGTGGAGGCAGAATGAGTCAGTGAGTAAGTTGAAATGTTTGGTAAAAGGGAGTTGTGGGATGAGCAAGGCACAAGTGACGGATGTATCAGAGTTTAAATCAGTCTTTGGAAAACAAGAAAAAGCTTATTCTCTGATTGCAGCCTTTAATATCGAGAACCACCGGTGTGACTCAGTAGAAATGTGCAAGACATTCCTCCGGTGATCAATGTTTTCCTTTCTTAGTCAGCCTGGAACCTAAAAAAGAAAAATGATATAATTTTTGCTGAAGATTCTTCAATTAACTGTCTTGTGTGTATATGTATATGACTACATATATTATCAGCACAGTATATACCTTTCAACTTTTGAATTAGAGCAAATTTGTGTGTGTGTGAGAGAGAGAGTTTTATGTTTTTTGGAGTGGGTTCCTTCTAAGGTGCCACCTAGATTTCTTGTCTGTGCTTTGCTAGGGTCCTACCATGGGTATTATAATTGATGGGAAACCAAACAAGTTCTTCACCTTCAACACATTTTCAGTTGTAGATCCCATCTATGTACAGCTCAGACAGCAGGGAAAGTACTTGCTCCAAAACTGTACAGAAAAGGGTTTTTAGAGATTTTTTTTTATTGTAATGTATATTTTATTTTTGTGCATTTTAAAGTTTGACAGGATTTCCATAGCTGCTGCCAAGTTCTTGCTGCAAGTCGCCATACATACCTTAAATATCAAGTGGGAGTTTTAAAATTCCTTAATGTATGAAACTCGAGTTCCTTTACCACTGCAGTCTGGTCCTTCAAAAGTGGTGAAGCACGTCTCCCCTTTCACTCAGTTCTGAACATCCTCAAGGCTGCTTTTAAACTGAGAGGAAATCTGCCTTGTTAAAGCATGGCTTATTATTTTCCTGCTGAACTGCACTACTTTTCTCTCAACTGCAAACCTTTATAGCAAGTCACCTGTAATTTTAAGTATATTGATTTCCTTGGCCAAGAAACATTATCTTGGCTCGTTAACAAACAGTATAGTCCAGATAGATTTTTAAATACAAATCCGACGACTCACCTTGCTGAAATGTCTGCACTCTTTGGTTGTTGTAAGTGCCTGTATTGACAGTGGCTATTCTTTGCTGGTAGTAGTCAGAGTCAGATCGTGCTCTTTAGTGGCAGGCAGTGATGCTCTCTAATCTGACCATGGCATTGTGAGAGTGCTAACTGAGGCCTTGGCTCTGTGTGTGTGTGGGAGGGGGGGATTGGAGACCCAGGCAAAATGTCACAGAAATGTCAAGTGTACAAGCAGAACAGGGCCAGTGCTAATATCCCAGAGAGAGGGAACAGACCATTCCCCTTCCCCTCCTTCATTTCTGTTCTTTTGATTTCCTCCAGTCACGGCTTCGTTTAATCTATAGATTAAGATTACAGTTATGAAAAAAGAGGTTATTGCTAAGAGCTGGGTTTGAAGGTGTCTGAACCCACCTGCATGTTGGAAACCTGGAAAAATATATTTGTGAGTGTTTGGTATCTGCGTGTATAGGAGTAAACAAAATAATAAGTGTTTCTGAACCAAAGCCAACAGGGGCCAGCGCTGGAGAGCAGAAGGCCAGGCAGAGAGGGCAGCTCAGGGCACGACAGCCCAGTCTGAGGGGGAAGGAGACAGGATTTCAACTCTTGCACTGTCCTTGAATTTTCTGCCATCCAGTCAGCAGATTTTGATGTTGCGCCAAGGGTAAAAGACAAAACGCAAAATAAAAAACATCCGATGGTCTCAGCCAAGTGCTCTGATACGCTGAGGTATATTTGAGAACGTAAAGAACGAAATACAATCTTCTGCTTCAGAAAATATTGGGGGGGGGTAATGCATTGGCTTGTTTGTAGCACTTTCACACACAGTCAGTGCTGCTCCAGTGCGATTACACTTGCTTATGGCCAATGAACTGTACGAGTCAGTTTGCAGTGTCAGAAACTAGGTCATAGTGACCTATGAGTGCATGAATTCTATCTTCTGATTGACTTCCCTAGCAAAAACAACTCACTCAGTGCCTGCGAACTGACTCACTTTGTAGGAGTTCTTACATACGCTTTTTCTTTTCCACATTTTTTTGATTTATCAAAGCACATACAATCATTCCATTTTGAAATATGCATGTTTATAAATAGGATTGGTGTTTATGAAGCTCAATAACCTACAGCATCCTGTACATGGGTCTTATAAGTCAAAACTGTTTATAAAAGCTTCAGTTTTGTACAAATGTTGGGAGACTGCAGTTCATACCAGGAACTTATTAAAAGTTTGCAGAAGCCTATGTTATATTGTGAACATATTTATTTACTCCTTCTTACTTTTGAGACATCCAGAAATGTGGATATTGTAATAAGCGAACATCTTTCTTCCATTCCCCACCAAGTCATCATTTTGGATTCCTTTTTTTGGGGAGACTTTTGATAAAGGGATGTCTGGGTGTTAGGTACAGAAGAATGTGTGACAGTGAAAGGTAGTTTACTGTATCAGTGTGTGTACGTGTTTGGTGAAGCTTGCTCAAAAAGTGGTATTGAAAAGCAAGTGGGATGTTTGGCTGTGGGGGGGTTTAGCTGTGGGAAGCGGTGCTATGTGTGTGTGTGTATGTGTGTGTGGGGGGGGGCGCCTGTTCCTTTAAGTGGGCATATAATTAGGCAGGAATTCCAGCTGGCTTAGTCATCGCAGCATGGAAAGGATAAAGGGAAAACCGCAGCACTCGGCCATTAGAGTCCATGGACTGTGCTCTATCATTCCCAAAGAATGTGTGTGAAAATAAGGAGAGAGAGACTGAAAAGTGCTGGTGAAGATGGTGGCTAGGGGGAGGGGGGAGGATGTTGGTTGGGGGGGAGGTATAGACTATAGTGGCTGTTTGTTTAACCAACATGTTTCCATTCCTTTGCCTGGGCACGCCAGACTGACTAACTGATGTACTTAAAATGGAACAGGTGAGGGATAGGACATGAAAAGGAGCAGAAGAATACACTCTCTTGTTTCCGGGGGGGGGGGGTGAGGCAGGCAGCTGGGTGGAGGTGAGTCACTGGTCTCTGTCCGTATGTGCACGGTGGGAGGTTTAGGGGAGCGTCCTGCCTGGAAGCTTTAAACATTGATCGGCGCTGGTGGTGTCATGGATGTAGAAAGGAAAACTTGTTGATTTTTACAAGACCTTGGCTTTTCCCCAACCAAGGTTCTTATTAATGTATCATGGAAAACCAAACTTTCTAGCTTGGTAGGTAGTGGCAGGATACAGTATGGGAAGCTTGATCAATTTACACCTTTCTCTGGGTCTGGTCTAGACTGTCCTCTACCTCCAGTGATGGCAAAACATTTAAAAATCTTACCCAACGGTAACGAAAAAGGTGTCTCTATCTGTAAGAACATGCCTTCCATTGACTTAACCCCTCAGTCTTATCACTCCTCCACAGCGACTGGACATAATTAGGCAGCTCTAAGCAGGGTGTTTATAGTTAGTCGATTTAAATGGGGAATTTGAATTTGCAGAATGTGACGGTGCAGAAGACACAGACTGTGTGCACAGCAATTACTATTAGCCATTAATAACAATTAGGACTCCTGCCATGTCTCTGGTAATACTGAAGCATGTTCCTTGAAAGACCTGACAGCGAGAGAGTTGCTCTCTACTCTCTAGCAGAGTATCCTTGCGATATGACTTTCTGTAGAGCACCGAGCCTCGTTCTCAGGCTGCTTATTTTTTTACTCCCCCCCTGCTTTTCTTAATTGTGTGTTGGGGAAACCTGAGCGCTCTGCTAAAGGCTGAGTTTTGTTATTCAAATACCTTCAAAGCCGACAGGATCTGAGAATCAGGGAGGCGGCTGATTTATTCTGTGCTTTGTGTAAAATTCGACTTCCGTATTCGCCAGCTTGTGAAGGAGCTGCTATAACTAAAAAGGACTAAAAATAGTATAGGATCATGTGGGGTGTGCTACTATCTCGGGAGGGGTTTCATGTATGAATCCCACTGCAGAGCGGCCTAATCTGTTTCGGGTTTGCGAATTATACTTCTGTAAAGACGTGGCCATCGTATTGGCTTTCACATGTTGGCTGATGCAAATGTACACAAAACACCCAACACTGGGGTGTTGGCTTACATACAGGACCCTGCAGCTCCTGTAACCCAGAGTGGCTCACACTGCTTTGCACTGGCAGTATTTCTGTCTTGTAGATATTGAAGAGAAACAGAATCTTGTCCCCAGACTTGCTTTTCAGTTTCTGTTCTGCTCCTGTGTAATACCGGCTTGATGTTTGAGGTCTGGTTTATGTATAACTTTTATTTTTTCGGTGCTGGTTGGCAATTATTTTTTTTTGCTAATGGAAAGATGGCAGCAAAGAGCATTGCAGGTTGTCCTTCCCATTTTTTCAAAAAGGACACAAAAGGGAAATAAAGGGTCTGAATTTTAAAATATTAACTTTTTGTTGGTTTGGTGTGTATCTGTAGGGCATGATTTTTAAAACTATGCATTCTGTACAGTAGACACATACAATCTTCCACAAATGTTGTGCCACTAATAGGATTGGCACATCCTTCCTGTCTATAGGAAGTGGGGAGGAGGCGGGTGGTAATGAATTTAATGAATGTATGTTTGTTCTGAAGGACAAAGTTCTTTTTGTTTGATTTTATTTATTTTTTGTTATTTTTTTTGTACCATATTTGTTGTAGATAATTATGGGCTAAATGAAGCACATTAATAGACCACCTTTAGTGGGGTAAGTCCATAAGATGCTGTTTACTGCCCTGTTTCTTGTTCGGGGAGATTTGCTTTGTACTTGCTGAATTCATCACAGCAAATACGAATCTGAAATCCTTTATATCTTATTGTGGGAGTAACTGTCATTTGCGTGTTGTGTCAATATACTTTTAATTGGAAGTGATTCACATTGTCAAATTTTAAGGGCTATGTGGCATTGAACAAAATTAAATTCTAATTTTAAATTCTCAATTTATGAAATGTCCACAATTAAAGACTGATCATTTAAAAAAAAGTAAATTTTTGGGACAAATGCCAGTAAGAAAACTCACAGTAGTATTCTCAGAAACCATGTATTTTCTCTTCATGTAAATGCATCTCTGAAAATGTTCTGATAGTGTGCAGCACATGTACAAACTTTGACCTTATTTTTTTACTTAACCTACTATTGCCTATGTGTAAGTGCCCTACATTTCGATTTAAAATAAATAAATAAATACATAAATCTGCTTATATGGTGTCATGTAAAAACACAAAGTGGCCTTTTCAGAATTTCCTGATTCGGTTTTCCCAAATAGCATTCCTTCTTGGAAAACCTGATCTCATGTAAGCATTCTGACTGACTGGTTGATTGGCTGGGGGTTGTCGGAAAATGAGATGTACTAGCCGAATGAGAGAGAGCTGGCCCTCTATACACAGTGCCAGCCCTGTGTCGCCTATGATAAAAGAGAGCTCCAAGTTGATTATTTCATCTCTCTTTTAGTGCCCCGTTTAGAGCATAATAGTAGGACAATGAGCCCTGGAAGCCCGCAGCTGGAGTACAACGAGATTTATCAGTCAGTCTGCGAGCCTTGTGGCTTGATTTCCTCAATTTCGAGTGCTTGATCTTTTAACTTTAGAATTAGCTCTCTATTGACAGGGCCACATGCAAGAATGTTTGAAACAAATTAACTCCTATCGGCTCCACTTTTTGCACCAAATTACCCCTCAGTCCATTCTCTCTCCCATTTCCTCGCATGCCTTTTTGCTTAGTATGCTCTAGATCAGTTGGGGTTTGAAGGAAGTGCATTAATAGACTTCGTTTAGAGGGGTAAACTCCATAAGATGCTGTTTATTTCCCTGTTTTTTTAATTGGGGTGCCTTGCTTTGTGTTGGCCAAATTAATACCATTTGTTTTCCTAACTCATTGATTCCGGTTTGAAAGAATATCTATAATTCTCAAATTCGTACTGGCTCGTGTCTGGAATTGATCCCCGTTACCATGTGGGGAAAAAAAGCCCTTACACTAAGCAATCCTGCACCAGATCCCCAATTTAGAACTTTGAAAGTCTCCCTTTATGAACTTCAGTCTCCAATAAAACCATTCAAACATTGAAATAGATTTAACTATATGTCTAACAGGACTGTGTACTGGATTACCAGAGCATCCCTCCAAAGAAAATAATCCAAATAAATATTCTCCTTTGGTTTCAAATTGGTTTTTTGCTTCATTGCTTTTGAAGGACTTTGAGATCCACTGGCAAAAGGGAATGTATGAATGAATGGGCTTTTTGGGTTTAGTTCACGTGCAAATTTGTATTAATGTATTTCTTATCCAATGCAACTTAAAATTGTTACAATATATCACATTGTTTTTTTACATACAATTACTAATTTATACAGCTGGATTTTTACTGAAGCAATTTAGGAAAGGTGCCTTGCTCATGGATACAACAGCAGTGTCCTCCACCTGGAATTCAACCCACGACACTGCAGTATAAGAACTGAGGTCTGGTTGTACAAGTTGCTACAAACTTGCACATGGGTATTGAAGTACTGAAGTCTGTTTCGGCACGTCTGAGCTTGTTGGAAGGTATTCTGCTTTATTGGTGAAGCTAAAAGCAGTGTTTTTCTAAATGGATTGTTAATTGTAATGAATTCCAGCTTGCTTTATTTTATTTTTTATTGAAATATATTAGCTGTTAATGACTTGAAAATGTCGGTGCCTTTCATCAAAGTGTTTTCCCCTCCCCTCCCCTCCTTATTGTAATTATTAATGCCTTTCCGAGTTGGGATCCCAATCTATTGAAGGAAAGACAGATGTTGAGAGGATTGCTGCGCTGTTGAACGTGACAGGCACCAGGACACAGTTGTTGGACTATTGACCGCTAGGAAAAGAGAAACAAAAACAGAGGAACATGGAGTACTTTAACTCAGCCCTAGATGTAGTTAGTTGCCTCCTACATATACCTCAGTGAAGTACTTTATTTTTCCACTGTGCTTCAGTGTTGCACACCAGTGTTTTATTGTGCTGCTCACTGTAGCATTTTGTTATTCTATCAGCTTTTAGCCTTGACTTCCCTTTCTGGAATTCATTATCACAATTATGATTGTTTTTGGGGGATTTATTTGCATACATTTGATACAAACCTGTTATGTCTGTTTTCATTGTAGGCCAGCATAAACACAGATTGTCTGACTGGGGTTATAATTGAAAGTATTCAAACAGTTATGCGGTGAATAATTTAGTTTGCATGAATTGTTCCTTAAACCACTTCTTTATCAGTGATATTTTAGAGTTTGACGCGCACAGAGACATGCTAGAAGACTGTAAAGATTCCAGCTGATTGAACGGTGTTAAGACAGGGTGTGTATAGACTGCTTCTCCATTGATTTCTATTGCATCCATTGCATCAGCTGGTGCAGTTTGTGAAATGTGGGGAATAGCAATCAATATGTTTTGTTTATGTGAAATGCATGCAGTTTGATTGCCCAGTGTGATTTCGTCTAGCCAGGTACTGAAGGGTGTACTGTTTTGCTTCACTACATTGCTCTACATTTTTCTTTGTACTGGAAACTTAAACGAGTGCAAAATATTCCATGTGATGTTTCAGGCAGCAGTGATTCATCCATAACTCTCCACGCTCATTCATAAAATGCTCCAGAACACCATTTCCCTTAGTGTGCTCCGCTGCGGCAGATCCTTTTCAAGTTGCAGCTAAATTACACAAGATGACGATGATCAGTTACTACCAGTGATGATGTACTAACTTGCACTGGTCCTCGTGCCAAACGCTTTTCAGCTCCTTGTTGTTCCCCGTCGTGCGCAGCCCAATGAGCAGTGCCAGTCGGGTAATGCATAGTGCCCACAACTAAACTTTTGGACAGTGTAAAACTGAAGAGAAATAAAAAAAGTCTGACCACTTATGTCTGGCAGTACCCATGTTGTGTGTTTTGAATTATGCTACAGTTTAATTTGATTTTTAAACCCTGACGGATTACAGTAACATTGCAATTTTTGTTTTTGTTTTTACTTTTCATATGGTTTAGTTATTTTAAAAGGAAAGGCATTGTTTAGATAAAATAACTTTACAAAAACTTAATTGATTTATGACCCTAATAATTTGGAAAAAAGCACCAAGGTTTTCTGGTTTATTCATACTACCTAATAGTCTTCCATATTAGGTCACCTTGGTGTTCATGCTAAAGTCAGTGACAAGGCTACATGTTCTTTGCATGTAGTACTAGGAAGTCTGTGGTCTAAAGTTCTCATCATCCTGCTTTGAGTGCCTTGTGCAGTTATTTAAAAACACAACCTCGCCTAGCGTTGTGTGCAATCATAAATTAAACCCTGCCTCTGGTCAGCACTACAGCCGGTTGCTGCCAACACAATGCAGGGACAATCAGCTGCAAACTTCCATAGGGGATCAAAATAAATAAATAAAGCAAACCATTCGGATCAGGCTTGTGGGTCACGATAACCCTGCAAGACTGTCTGTAACATACGGCCTGCTATTTATATGCAGCAGGTGTTTTTCTTGTTTTTCTTTTTTCTTTTCTTCCTGGTATTAACATCAGAGCTGATTGAATAGTACGTGGTGGACTGTGTTGTGCTGAGAATAAGGTCGCCGTCAGGGCCGAAGTACAGAGCAGCTGACAGTATACAGAGGGTGTGAGGGCTGAGGGCTGGACCTATGGAGGCAGATGCCACGGATACACTGGTCCGTGGGCTGTCTAGGGACAGGGCTCTGTCGTTCACACAGCATTCCACACCTTGAACCCCTCCCCTTTAGTTAAAGATTGTACTCCAGATAAAGGAATCCTCTGCTGAATATAAAGCCTGGTATAGATTAAATTGGCATGAAATAAGTTATCCACTTGCTAGGGTAACGTGCGTTTTGTGTGCGAAGGTCTTGGAAATTAACTGCTGTGTGCTCGGTGGTGTTTTTGAAGGGGAGGCAATTTGTCACTTTAATTTTGGCTTCCTCCTGCTGTCCTTTTGAGAATCTTTCTACCCTGTGGCTTTGTAGCATTTTAGAAAATTCTCTTTCCTTCTGACATATCAATTCGTTTGCAGTAGATTTCGCACAGACTTATTCTTGTATTTGTTTATTTATGTATTTTTTATTCCCTTTGTCAATAAATGTGGCTCATGATCGTGTGTAAGTTTTTGATGCAACCTCCTAGTACAATAAAAACAATCTCTTGCAACTGAGATCAAGCCAAAAATATGTAAAATAAATGTTTATACATATAAATGATTGTCCTTCAATAACTTGTTTTTCCCAGTGAACCTGGGAACCTAATCATGAATAAAGCAAAAGTGCAAATGAGTATGAAAACTCAGATTTTCTACATTTTGAATAGTCTTTCTGGGCGAAATAAAACCAAACCAGATTTGTATTTTATTGTGTGCTTGCTTTGTTGGAAGGAAGCATTTGAAATCATAAATCTGTTTTTAATGGATTATAATAACACAAGCTACCGTGGCAAGCCCTTAAACTGAAGACAGAACCCCACATGTTTGTGTGAGTGTGTCTGTGCCGGCAGGGTTAATTTTTTTTTTTTTTTCTTCTTCTTTGTCAACTTGTGTGTGTTTGAAAGATGAAAGGGTATCATAAAATTACAAAGGAACTCTTAAGGAGTTACTCAGCTAATTGAAACGGCCTCAACACCCACGTACGCCCATTAACCCGTCAGTGGCAGGAGTGCAGCTGGCAGTGCAGAAATCGACACCCTTTCAACTGCCCGGCGCTACCTGAATGGACTAGTAATGGTAGCAGCACATGTTTTTATGTTAACTACGATCTAAAGTAATGACTAAAACGGTTTATAACTGATGAGGTTTAGGGGTCAGTGGCATCAGGTGGAGGTACACATTGGACTCCATTGATTTTTGTAAGTGAAATACCTACCCAACACACATACACACACACACACACACACACACACACACACACCTATAGCTATACCCAAGCCCTGAGGTTGTGATAGATTGCACTTTTTACCTTCTTCATTGTTGGGCTATTCAAATCTCTACAGCCAGGGGAGGGGCATTGAAGAAGAAAAAGAAACAACTCTTTCCTGTCGGAAGCTGTTCAGCTCCCTTTATTGAGATCTTTGTCTCTGTGTTTAGAAAAACAAAAAGGAAAAAAAAGCCCAAACTATTCCCTTGTGCCTTCCCTCTTCCCAGAAGTGACATGCCTGCAGTTTTTGGTTCAACTGTGAAGAGAAGCAAGGGAGGGGAGGATGGAGGTGTGGGGGTGATGGAGGGAGTAGGAGTAGGAGGAAGAGGAGGAGGAGGCAGTTGTTTGTGCCTGCTGGGTGTAGAGCTTCTAGTCTTCTAGCATTGTCATTTCACTATCCCCCCCTCTCCACAGTTATTTATCTGGCAGAATAAACGAAAGAACAGGGTGAACCAAGTTATCCTCCGTAATTTAGCTCTGAATGCACTTGCTCACTGGCACGAAATGATGTAGACAGCTGGGTTTGCTTTACTAATGGGAGGGGGTGTGTGGTGGATTTTGGAAGTCGGGGGGGGGGGGGCTTGCTGCCTGAAGCTGAATGAAGAATAGCTCTGATACATGCCGGGGGAGGAAGGTGGGCTTTCTCTTCTTCCTTTCTTGTGAGCAGCCTGTTTGATTTAATCCACGGCCAGATTACATTTGTCAGCACCTTCCTTAATGGCCACAGGTGGCTGCTTGGCGGTGCTATTTCTCTGTCTGTCTCTCCTGGCAGGCTGGTCTCTACTTGGCTGTCAGCCCCGGTCGGCCACTCTTTAGCAAGATCGCCCGTCAGCACGGCACAAAACAACAAAGCACAAGAGTCAGGGTGGCCAGGCCGGCGTGGACTGGAAGAGTCTGAGTGCGAGAGACTGTGTGCGCAGTTAAATCTGTGCCCTCTTAACCTAAGACTGAAAAACCTCTACCTACATAAACTTAAAACCATTCACACCACCAAAAGACTGCACTGTGTCTATTCTAAGGTATTTCCATTGCAAGTCTGATCTGAGAATAGGTAACCGCTGATTGGAAAAGGTTAATAAAATTTGTATTTTGCTTTACTTATCACAGGGGGCATACCCAAGTCAATTTAATGAGTGGAGATCTGTAATGAATATCACTGCAGGGTCACTGCAAGTCACTTTCTCTTTGTGTTGATCAGCAAGAAGCAAAGTTTTTTTTTTTTTTTTTCCTGTTTTACATTCACTACGTTGATGCCTAAATAGGATTTCTGTTGCATTTTGTCTGATTTTATTACAATTTTTTTTTTTTTGTGGTTCCCCCCTCCCCTCATAAAATACCATCTGAATAGTAGAGTAGAGCTAATTGCTTTGTACAGCAGCACTAAAGTTGTTTAAAATGTATTGCAGCTTTTCCATGTAAACAAAAATAAAATGCCTACTGTCAAAATATCATCCCTCAATTGTGAAGTGCATAATAAGTAGTGATGCAGGCATCATTATTGTATGTGGTGCTCTTTTTTTGTTTTAAAGGATTTTGAGGTGATATTTTATCAATTGCCTTCTTCAATCATCAATATATCATTTTTATTTTTAGCATTTTAAACTCCAAAAATATCCTGTTTGTATAGAAGGAGCTGTAGCTAATCTGTGGTATAATCCAGAGAGAGTTTGTGCTGCCGGATGCGGAGTTCTTGCTCTTTGCCAGGCGAGGAGACGGAAACGGCAGACAGAAGTGCGACACAGCACACTGCGCATTATATCATTAAGAGCCCTTGCTTCCAGCTCTTCTGCTGGGTTGGGACATCTGGGGGGGTTAAGCAGCCTACTGTCTGAGCCAAGGTGTATTCCAGAGGTGAAAGTAAGCAGTTTTCCTCCTTAACTGGGGAGTGATCGAATCAGGGAGGCTGTCGTGGGGCGATAAGAGCAGAGATTAATTGAGGATCAGTTTGGAATTTTCCTGAGTTTCATCATCAGACACGGATGACTTATAGTATCAGACAAATATAGTACAGTACAGTACACTGCGTACTGTAAATCTTTCTAAAGCTTGTTCCCTGTGAACTTTGTATGGGAAGGGCTAATGTCTGAGGAGATCTTAATGCCCTGATTTACACCGCTGAACTTCAAATCGTCCAATAGCCGTTTCATTATCAGTTTTAATTTTCCTTTATATGAAAAAATGACTTATTGTTTTCAAGCTCCTGCATCAATCCATTTTCTTTGACATTGCTTCTAAATCTGGATTTTAACAGATTTTATTATGAAAAGCTTACATTTAATTGTGTGCTTATTTTTATGTTTGTGTGTGTATATATATATATATATATATATATATATATATATATATATATATATATATATATATATATATATATATATATATATATATATATATATATATATATATATATAATGTGTGTGTATATGTAATCAAGCGTCCCACATAAAAAAATGGGAAGATGACATAATAAAATTTGCAGGCGTGATATGGAAAAGAGATGCTGATGCTGCAGATCGAAGCAAGTGGAAACATCTTGGGGAGGCTTTCATCCAGCAGTGGATCAATATATGCAGAAGGTGATAAAGATATAGTTAGAGATTGGAAAAAAGAGGTTATTCTGATAAATCTGAAATGGAAGCTTAAGGTTTATCTCTGTTTTCCCCCTCTAATGTAGCTCAACTGGGTTTGAAAACTGGGGACTAGGTGCTTCCCTCATTGTTCCTCTGCTCTCTTCCAGTTATGATCAGATCAATTTTAGTATCTTAGAACTAAAAAAAAAAGCTGGCACTAAGACTTTAGAGAAAGCTAGGCCTGCACCTTCAAGCAATGCATCGGGCGTTAGATACCCCAGGGGTAACCCTGGAGTGAAAAGCCGACTGCAGGAGCGGATAAGGCCTTTTAGGTTCACTGAATTCTTCCAATTACAGAAAGGTCCCCTGTATGTTCATCATTCATGACAGAAGAAACAAAGAACCAGTGAATTGTGGCTTTAGATACACATCACATTCAAATGAATGCCCAATTTAAAACCAATAAATACAAATCTAAATCTCTTCTATTGAGATGGTTTTTGTGCTTTCAGCAGCCATGCATTTCAGTCAGGAAATCATCATTGTTTTAAGTGACTTATTAGGAGCACTAAGTATATTAATATTAATTTCAATAACAGTTTGAAAAGCAGCAGTGCACTATAACAACCTCGGTAAGCACAGTCTGCTTCCACGAATGAGGATAAAGCTTATTGCTGATTTGATTTGCCCATATTAGGGCTTCTCTGGGGACCCTCTGGACTGTCTCCGAGTCCCCTAGTGTAGGAGTTATTGGGTAGTCTGCCTCATCTTGTGCTGGGGTTGGATATAGTGCTTCCTACCCTATCCTCTTCCATCACCTCTGGCGCTCGTTTCACCGATTCTCCATTTCCGAGGAGGCTGCACCCCGCATTGAGCCGGGTAATGCAGGAGTGCTGAGCGAGTGGAGGTGCATTAGCTGGCCTTTCATCAAAGCGTTAGCTATGTCTGAGCGCAGCATGTCCATTTACAGTAGGAGAGCCTTTGAAATCCTAGGCTCTGTGCCTCTTGTCCCCATCAGCGCATCTATTACAGAGTGCCCCTCCCCCACTTGAGTGTACTTTGTGGGGTTTTGATTTTCTTTATTCCACATCAGATTCATCAGGAATTGTAGTGCTTTTTTTATGGTTTCTGTTCATTCGAGTTGATGAAGTAATGGCCCTTTTAATGTGGGCTTTTGTAGACTGCGCTTCTTGTAGGTGAGTGTATTAATCAATATACCTACATGTGCATTGGTAAGCCATCACTCAGTCACCCTTTTCCCACCGCTGTGAACTGTAGCTGGATCGTTTTTGGTTCTCTACCTAGCTACTATGCATACTAAATCTTATAGAGAAGTTAGTGGATTATTTATCATTCTGATGATTAATCCATACCAATTCCTTTGCCCATTTAATTTTAAGCATTAGCTTCCTCAGTCAGTGTAATTTTTCTACACCCTACAAGAAAAGACCATCGGAACAGTTTGAATAAATCCTTTTATGCAGCACAAGTTACAACTTTTCTGCCAATGCCGCTTTTCAGTCCAAAACATCTGCAGGTAATAAAAGGTGAAATGGGTCGAACTGCTTTGCACAGGGAGTTGGACTGCCGTTCCTGGGTCCGACTCATCGAGTTACTACGGAAACCAGGTGTGCAATATCTGCTGCTTTTTAACAAGTCTTCCTCCTCAGTACATAGCTCCCCTGGTGTCCAATTTGCTAGAGCACTTTTTATTCATCATTTGAAGAAGAAGAAAAGGAAGTTACCCTTTTACTGTACATATGTTTGCCCCAGGCCAGACTTGTGCTTACTTGTAAATAAGCTTGTTTTGTTTAAAGTCTTCCTTAGCTTGCTTTGACGTATGATTTAACTTCAGGTTTTTTCTTTTTTTGGTAATCACTTTTTTGTGTGCATTTGTGATAATGGCATGCATCGAGAGTCCTACTAAGCAAACGCTTTTACAATCCCTCCCCCTTCTCTCTCTCTCTCTCTCTCTCTCTCTCTCTGTGTGTCAGATTGCTTTATTAAGAAGTCGTCTCTTAATCTGACGAGCAAGGGCCACCCAAGCAGAAGAATGACTAAGTTAGGGAGGGGGCTCTGCCAGTGAGGGAGATGTATTTCTTAATCCATAGACTATTTGTGTGTTTGTGTGTGCTTGGTAGATGGGGGTGTAGGTTCTGGATGAAGTGATTGATTATGATTCAGCAGTAGAATAAGAAAAGCATTTACAAATCTCTCCGTCTATAATTATTACTGAATAACATTTAACATAAATACAAATATGCATAAAAAAGCATGTTCCGATTTGGTTTCCTGGAAGAAAGGAGGGCTCTGTTGACTTCCTTTCCTTCAGATTCTCAAGGTGCATTGTTTAGATGGTGTTCTGTCTGTGAATGAGTGTGTTGTGCAGTCCATGAGCCCCAAGCTGTAAGTGTGAATGGCACAGCTGTAGCTGGCTTGGGCTGGCGTGCCACAAACATGCAAGTCTCCTTGTAAACATGGAAGTCTCAATCCAGATGTGGGCCGAGTCCTGGGTCCTGGAAGGGAGGGGGGGAGGCGGATGTGTCTGTAACATCAGGGATACAATGCCTGCTTTGTTGGGAATACAGCATCGTAATTCTGCTGATTTGTTTGTCGTGCATGTCGGTCATTCATGCTAAATGCACAATGCTATTTCCTGCGGGGGTCATATTTATCCATCTTATTTTCCCTTCTGTCGCATTTCTCAAATGAGTAGCTTGTTTTGTTTACATCAGGATCATTAATGGAGGATGGCAGGCTTAGACGCTCTGTATAGCGAGAAGCCAGGCGGGTACAATCAGAGGATTGTAGTCAATGTCAAGTTATTAAATTAAGCTGTTAGCCTGCATCTTCCTTCATCTCGAGATGTTTATAGTGTTTAAAGCGAGAATTGGAAAATGAAAGATTTATGGGCACTTGTTTTTACTTAATTTCACAATTTGTTTCTCTTCCTTGGTGTGTCTTGTGATCTCTCTTTCTATGCATACTAATCTTAACACCATTCACTTCTGATCTTCTGAGGTGTGCAGATCAGAGTTGTATATAAAAATAACTAGATTTAGTCTGGTGAGGAATAGCTGTTTAGGTATCAGTCAGTTATCTCACAATTTACATTAATATGCCACTGGCAGGCATAGCCTAGGGTCAGCAAAAACAGAAAAGCTTGTCACGCATCCACTGTAGCTTACCTGCAGCCTGTGAACTTTGTGGTATTATCAGTTGATTAACAACCTGTGAATAATATGCCAATTTCATGGTTAACTATGTGTCCCCTTTTGACACATGTTCAGCAATGCAGAGCAGTGCGGGGCTCTGGATTCTTAACTGGGGGGTTGTGAGTTCAAATCCCACATGTTCTACCCTTGAGCAAGGTACTGTACACAGGTTGTTTCAGTAAAAACTCAGCTGGATAAATGGAGAACAATTTGAATTTAGAAATTAACAAATAAATGAATAGATGCAATAATCCTGCTCCTTTTCAGTTGGGTTTTCTCATTATCTGACAATCTTGCTTAGTGTTGAAACTTAGATGGCAAGTTAGCCTTGGTTTCCCATTAGGTGTAGTGTATTCTGTGCACTGTTAATCTCGTCTGAGTGAAGGTCGGTCGGCTGACTCGCTGGGAAAATGAGACCGGGGCATGCGGGGGCTAGGAGTCGTACTGCTTCCACTCTTGACTTTGTAGTCACTTTGGGAATGGTTAAGTAGGTTAGGCCAACTTGACCTTGTTTCTGTCTCCCCCCTGCTGGTCTCGGCCTGTCAGGCTGTGTGGCAGAGAGCAGGTGCAGCAAGTGTTGTACTTCACAGGTGTCTTTAGCAGCAGTGTGCTGGTCAGCCGAGGACCTCCAGCTTTTTGGAAGACATCTCTGCCCTGTGGCAGTCCTGCAGCTAATTGCATAATACCCATACTTAAGTACTGAATAACTTCAGTATTAAATACAGCATCATTTCCTTCTTTCAACATGTTATGGTAGTTTAAAAAAAAAAAGAAAAAGCTCTCAACTTGCTCTTGCATTGTGCAGCGAGGGCTTACACAACCTTCAGCTTCCCTAGTCTGCTTTGTAGGATTTTATTCCAAGAAGCGCAATTAAATGAACCAAAACGCAACAAAACATAAAACAGAAACTGACAATTAAACACCAAGAAACACCCAAGGTTGTCTGTTATTGCTTTTTCTTTTTGGCTTTGTGTTTGTTTTTGTTACCAGACTTCAGTGTCTTCAGTGTCCCAGATCCCCAGTGCTGAGTGTTTTCCATTCCAGTCGAGGCTTCACAGTTTAGTCTCCATGCAGTGGGCTTTTCTTCTCTTGTAATGACCCTGAACTGATAAAGTGCTTCTCAGGGAGCTGTAGGAATTGGTAGTGTGGCTGGCCAGTGGGATGGAGGGTGCAGGGGATGTTTTATGGTACAGGGGTCCAAAGGGCAGGGTTGCCTTTAGACTGTAACTCCTTATCTGGAAGTTGTAATTTCTGTTTTATTTTAAAAAGCTCTGATAAGTTTGCCCATAGTTTCAGTGTTGTGTTAAACTTATGTTACTATTTTGCTTGGTTTCCCAAATTGTGTGTTGTTTATGTATGTGTAGCAAGTCTGAAGTAAAAAAAAAAATGAAATTGAATTAAAAGCAGTTTAAGAACAAAACAAACAACCACCACCAACAAATCCGGCTCAAGTTAAATACTTTTGTTGGCTGTAAGTGAGGCGGGAATGATTAGCCATTTTATAAATGGTGTGCGATGTAAAAATAACTCCTCAGTCAGGACAGGAGCAGTCCCTGCTGAAAGCCGAGGTTTCGCTGTGCGTTCTTATTGCTTTGCAAACTCGTGCTAATTCCTAATCGACATTCAGAGAACATGCATGACGTGCTAATGTGATTATGGGTAAAGACTGCCAAGGACAGCTGGGTATGAAATACCACTGGTTCTTAAACTTTGTTATTCGTGGACCACCACAATCCTGCAGACCACACAATAAATGAAGTGGTTTAACAGAACGCAAGTAGCCTCTCAAACTTAAAAATAACCACGTTTACCTATCCGTGCATTTTTAAGAAGGGTTGTGGTTTCTTCTAATATTTGCCATTTCCTATTAACCCAAATTTATCAAGGGGATAAATACTGTATTTTTCAATTACAGCAAAGTGGAAACTGGCTAATCGTACTGTGCAATAACAAATAACTGATTAAAAGTGTAGTTTCATGTCCACAACATTGCTGTAATACGAGTGCAATGAAACAGAATGTACGTGAGTATTTCATGACATCATGTTATACTGTGTAAACCTGCTGCTACAAAAAAAAGCATGGAAATACAGGACAATAAAGTATTAAAGTATTTTGTAGCAAAACATTGTAAACATTTCAAAGATTTTACTGAGTTCCAGTTCATATAAGGAAATCAGTCAATTGAAATAAACTCATTAGACCCTAATCTATGGATTTCAAGTCTCAAGTTTTGAGGGAGTGTGCAATTGGCATGCTGACTGCAGGAATGTCCAACAGAGCTGCAGTCAGGTCAAGACCCTCGTGAGGACGATGAGCTGCAGATGAGCTTCTCTGAGACGACTTCTGGCCGTTTGTGCAGAAATTCTTTGGTTTCATCAGCTGTCCAGGGGACTGGTCTCAGATGATCCCACAGGTGAATCGATGGACACAGTGAGTGTGCACTGACAACTGTCAATCGCATGCTCCCTCAAAATTTGAGACATCTGTGGCATTGAGTTGTGTGATAAAACTGCACATTTTAGAGTAGCCTTTTACTGTCCCCAGCACAAGGTGCACCTGTGTAATGATCCCACTGTTTAATGAGCTTCTTGATATGCCACACCTGTCAGGTGGATGAATTATGTTGTGAAACTCTCACTAACAGGAATGTAAAAAAATGTGTGCACAAAACATTATGGAAATACTTTTTTTTTCTGTGTGGACAATTTCTGGGATCTTCCACATCAGCTCATAAAACATGGGACCAACACTTTTACATGTTGTTTTTATATTTTTGTTCAGTATATTTATGTGTAGGTATGTATATTATATATTATGTATTTATTTACATGTTCCCTTATTTCATTAGGAAACCTGTAGAGTTCCCTCCACCCTTTCTCTTTTTTGTAGATTGTGAAAGGCGGTTTTGTTCATTCCCTTTTGCTGGTAATGTTTTTTAGAATTCCTAACTCCTCCTCATGTGAGCAAATCCTTCTAAATCTGAGCCAGTGTCTGCAGGCTGCAGTTCCAGAGGGAATGTGTGTTTACTACCTCGGCTAAATTAGTGCACTGAACCCTGCTGCAGACTTCTGACTGTCTCTGTTTTTTAGTTATGTTCAATAAAAGCATAGTGTTGTTTTCTTTTTTTTCCTCCCTGTGTATGTATTTTTGTTTTTGCTTGAAGGTGAGCAGTAGCACACTGGCGCTTTGTACTCTTGCAGTGGAGGGTACATAAACATCAAAACAGGCACTTACAGTAAGTGTAAGTACGTGCATCAGCAAACACACCGCACAGCGCCATGGAGACACACACCTCTGAACTGCGCGTTAATATGCCCAAAGGCTTCAGTGGGGGGGAAATAAAAGAATAAACACATGTGTTTAAAGTTGACTCTTCAGAAGTGAATATTGTGGGAGGAATCTTTTCTACTCTTAAGAAAAAAAAAGACAAAATGCAAACGCTGCGGTGTCTTTTCAAGTTCTTTGCTGACACACTGCCTTTGATTTATTGAAGACAGCTCTGCGGAAGCTGGGGGCTGGAGCTGTACTGGATCAGGGGTTATCAGGGAGCGTCTTTCAGCCACTTTGTGTGGCATTTGGGGATTTAGCTGTATCTGCTGGGAGGCTTCAGCGATGTCCGCAGCAACTGTTTATAAATAGAGATTCAGTTTGGTTCTGGCGGACCCTGGTCCTGGAGCAAGACCATCTTGCAGATTTGTTTTGGAGTAAATTTGTTCACAACCATTCACTGGCAGCTAACCTTTTTATCTAAATTTGTGAACTGACTTCCTACAAAGTGTCCGAGTGCCTTTTGAGCTGCAACTCCACAGAAAACTGAATTGACAAAACCACAATTGGAACAAATCAACAAGAAGTAAATTGTGTTTTATTACGCAACAGGCATTTCAACAATTATGGCATGATATGTTTCAGATGTTTCGAAAAACAAATGGGAATTTAGTTGAACACCAATATCCTATCGTCATTTTTATTTCACGTTTGTTCAGGATGGGTACAGAATGAGCAATTTTAGCATTACTTACATGTTGACCCTTTGGTCCTATGTGTAACAAAGGACAACCAAAGCCTTTCCAAATCATTAATCAATTGAATCTATTAATGGGACAAGTAGCCTAAATAAGATGCAACCTGATGTGTTGTGTCTATAAAATAATCTGAGTTGGGTGCATTAGCTTCAACAATTTGTATTGATGCCATTCAATGGGTACTGTAATTTACATTCAGTCAAGATATGATTTTCACACAGTAGCACACTGTAGTGATGATTTAATCCATGGGTGAACCACAGTGCCACGCATGCCATTGAAGTGCACTGATCAAACCTGCAATTCTATTAATTATTCCCTAATAAATTAATTGGGCCTGCTTTTGGAGATCACTTAAATAATTAAGGATTATTTGCAATAGAATGAAAGTGCCTAGGTTCTTGCTTTATTCCACTGGAATGTTAGGGAAGAATATACAAGTTATTGTTGGAGGGTAGTTCAGAAGGTGGCACTCAGTGTTAGGATCACCTTTCCTCTAATCATGCAAAGCTATGATGTCAACCTCTGGGGGCTGGCACCCTCAGCCACCCAAGGGAGCGTGGTTCCCAGAACAGCCTGAAGAGAAGAAGGGAAAAATAAAGTAAAACAAAAACAGAACCATCTCTGTGTTATGCATCTTTAATTGCAGGGATGGTATTGTGCTGAAAGTACGGCTGTGACTCTTTTTTTCTTTTTTCTTTTTTTTTGGTAAACTGACACACCCTTTCCAGGAATCTCCAAAGAACTCTGCGGTTATACTGTATTTAACTTTCCCATGTAATTACATACCCTTTAACTGTGCGACGATGAGGGTTATCATGAATTGATTCAGATAAGGTCTGGCTGCAGTGAAAGGAAAGGACTCCTCTTTGGAGGATGACTAGAGAATTCGGGTTGTCTGTCTCGTTTAATATTTTTTCCTGCATTCTTTGCACCCAGTTAGGTAAGCAAGTGAAGTTAAACAGGGAATTTAACTGGTCGTGAAAAAATTGTGTATATTTAAAAAAAAAAAAAAAAAAAAAAAAAAAGTGAGCTCACCAAAAGGCTTAATGGGGGTGCAGTTTACAAGGCTTTGCCATCACAAAACTTGAAAGGTAAGTTGCAGACTCTATTGCAATCCCAATAATTCTTTTAAACTAATAAAAAACAAAGACGAGAAGAGAAAAATAAAGCTTTGTCTTGCAATTAAATCCTTTGTCCCTTTTCGGCATCCTTTACACAAACCGTACCGTCAACCATTTTCTAAATAGTTTCCATCTTAATACAACTGTTCCAGACCATGACTGTTGGACCAGTAAGTTATCTTTAATTGCTTGGCATCCCTCCTCCTTTTGGAGTGCTGCTGTCCCCATTCTGAGCATTCTCGTGGGATTAAGATCAGTGGGGGATTCCCGATATGGAGACAACTGAACCAGTGCTGAACCAGTGGTCATTGTTTTGAAGGTGAAGGTGCTGCCTTCAGTGGAAAGAGTAGACATTAAGCAGAGAAGCAGTTCTCTCTGGGGAGCAGTCTCTCTCTATAAGGCAAGAGTCCCTGTCTTTACCATGTTAAGTGAATTCATTGACCCAGTAATTATTTTTGCCCCTGGCACCTATCAGATTTATTTGATCTTTTACAAAATTTGTATTTCTGTTATTGCATTTTAAACCACATCACACAGTGCAAATACATCAGATTTTCTGTGAAAATTGCAATTTAAAACTCCAGATTAACAGACTATGCTGTTTATTTAGTTGGGAACTTTACTACATCAGTGATTTTTAGGTCATGAACACTGTTATCCTGCTTCAGGCCGGCCTGGTTCATTGTTTTGCCTCTTACTGGCTTCATACCATAGTGCCGTGCTTTTTTTTTTTTAAAGTAAAGCTATTGCTGCCTGCGTTTCTAGAAAGAGACTGTTGGTTGTGAAAAGAGAAATGAATTTTTTTGTGCAGGTCTGGATTTAAACATCGTTTTCTGGAGTTTGCTGGAAAAAAACAACAACTTGAAAGTTAGTTTCCTGTGAATTATTTTTGTCTTTTATATTTTAGAGTAAGGCTGAACTGGGGGAGGCTTGACCAAAAAAGTAATACAAATAGTGGAGCTAAATACTGGTGTTAAAGGTCATTATGAATCCAAGTTCTTAATTTTTCCCCTTTAAATTCTGGGTAATCTCTTTGATCTTGATGCACATCATAAAATTAAACGAAGCAGACGTTATCGCGTTATCACAAAGACAAGATTCCACTGTTGCTGAGGAAAATGAAGAAATCAGCAGAAAGCTATTTGTTGACATTCTCCGCTTAATTAAGCAACTGGCTACTCGCATCTCCTGGTTATTTCTATATATTAACAGATATATGATCAGACAAGTAATAATAGTACAAAATAAATCACAATTTACTGTACAAGTTAATGATTTTTTCCCAAACCAGGTAAAATAAAAATAAAAAAATATTTAGCAGAATTTTGAAAGTACTTGGCAACTCAGTATCTCCTGTCATAGTTCACACTCTAGTCTTAATAACGGATGAAATGCAGAACACAAACCCACAGAGTTTAGAATGGCAACAACACTGCTAATGAAGGTACCTTCTTAAAAAACAATTAAAGAGTTTAAAAAAAAAAAAAAAAAAAAGGCAAATTATAGTTCAAGGAGGATAAACCATAACTTGACTCTGTTCCCACTTACTGTACTTGGTCTCACCTGTGCTGAACTTCATTCTTTGTGTACCACGCTTTCCGCACGAGGTGTTTGTCAGCCCTGGGGTGCTGTGGTGTGTCTTTGTGAGGGAGAGGTGCAGTGTGAACCTGCAGTCTGCTTTGGGGGATATGATTGGGCATATACTATTGGAATCTTGCATAGCATAGACAATTACATAGAATTTTTCAGCCAATACAGCCACAAAATGTTGTTTGCAGTTACTTTTAGATTTGTAAAAGGTCTGATAACTATAAATATATTTGGGGGTGTAACTATACTATTTAAAGAAATACACACACTTGTTGAATTGCATTAATGCCACTTCCAATGCCTGTATATGATTGCTCTGTGGATTTATTGAAGCTTAAACTTATGTTTAAACAAAGTGCCTCGGAGTGGTGTTGCTGCAGAGAAGAATCACTCCACCGACTGTGTTTTAGAATGGATCCAGTTTGGCAGAGCCCAGGCAGCTGTTGAACACCCAAACGCCCACTTCCTGGGTTTGATCATAGTTTAGACTGTGCTCCTCTCCTGTGCTTAAGTGGCTCTGTAAACTCAACAACAGATCAATTAAAGCTGAAGGACAATCTGTCTGAAAACGCGAGGCTGGAAGCGTTCCTCGCCACCCATGGCAGCAGCTCCAGCTCTCCATGAGGACGGCTACGTGCACATTTTGTTTACCCACCCGGATAAGAGATCTGCTGCATAATTGTAGATAATTAAGTACACTGTGGGGGGAAATGCCGAGATTTTCCTCATGACTTTGAATGTCTTCGTATCGCGTGTTATCGCGGAATCTCGTATTACCTGCTGTGTCGCAATTGGCGCTGGCCTTCTTTTCCTGTTTTTTACGCAGTGAAACGCTTGCATTTTTATATACATTTGATTTGCCACAAGAAAATAATTGTAATAATAAAATAATTATAAAAATAATCAAATCAGTGCAGCATTTTGAAGAAACGACTGCATTAGGCCCTTAGCTATCGAATAACTTAATATAAATATTTGAACAGTTTACTATTGGCACAATTTGGTAGTGCTTTATCGGCATAAAACATTGAAAAACTACAGTATGCAGTACTGTGTGTATATATATATATATATATATAAAAAACCATTTTTTTTCTATGTATTCCAGTCTTTTTATGTTTTTATCATCACTGTTGTTTATTGATTTATATTGGACTCTGGTAAGCTGTTTTCAATAGAGGCATCAGCCTAGTAAATAAAAAAAAAAAAAATAATAATAAAAAAAAAATGAAAGGATTATTATTATTTTTACCATGTCATCAGATTCCCTCAGCTAAACGTGACTTCTGGAAAAGAGCTTGATTTGATGTTGCTAGTTTTCCAATTTGAACCAGACCATTGGAGTAATAAACTGACCTGAATCAGAGTTGGGAGAGCTTTTGGAGGATTTCATTCTAATTTGTAATTGCTCAGATCAGGTCTCGCTAATTAAAAACTCTCCAGTGATGATTTAATGTCTTTGGCAGTCTGGCTCCCTGGCATTTGGATCGGCATTTGCGTGGTTGTGGTGCCAGCTTATTGTGGTGTGAAGGCTACATGACCGTGTGCGCTGACTTGTGCTTTGTCTAAGTTTGGTGTTCACTCATCATTTATTAGGTTCTAGAACATAGCTTAGGATGTGCCTGCACTTTTGTGTTGAGAAGCAGATTTCTAAGTGTCATTTAAGTATAGTGTGTGTGTATATATATATATATATAATTTTTTTTTTTTTTTTTTAAATTCTCACAGATAGGTAATCTCCTTCACAAAGGCTCAGACTGAAGCAGGTCATATTTTTCCAACCCTGGTCCTGGAGAGCCCCAGACTGTAAGGTTTTATTTGATTGTATTGGGCTTCTCATTAAGTGTCTAAAGCTCATGTTTCTCTTGATTTGATTAAGCACAAAATTGGTTCCATTACACAACTGAGAGCTGGACTGCACTGAAAATGTGGCTCTGTAGGGTTGTAGACTCCCTGCTGTAAGACGTACTCCAAACTAATAGTGGGAAATAGTCTGTTTTGAATGCATAAACAATTCAAAGTACACTTTCCAAAAATTATATTTAACCCCCACAATAAAACTGATTCGTGTGTATCCTTCCCCCCCCCCCCACTCCCTCTCTCCCTTTAACCCTTTCTTGGTTCATTACCACACAGCCACTGTACCCCTACACACAAAAGCTTGATGTCACTGGTGGTTTATAGATGGCTCCAGTGGAATATGTATCTGCTCTAGCTTCAACAACATGCTTCTCTCTCTGTGGCTCTTCCTTCGTTTTTCTGTATTAAGGAACAGCTCCCTAATACACACATGCATGCATTGTGTACTCCACTGTATGTCTGTTCATTATTCTTCAATTAACCAACCACTAGTTTTATTTTCAGTCAGAAAATGTTAGCGGTATAAGCACAGCCGTTTTTCAGTCTTCATTCCTGCAGTCTTCATTTATTTATGCATGTATTTATTAAAACATTTTTCTACCTGAGGACAGATTCTAAGGTGCTCAACCCCACGTTTGTTTGGGTTTCTTCTACCAGGCAGTCCACTAGCAGTTGATCACATTCTTCTAATCATTGACTGGCGATGACTCCCAAGACATTCCATGGATTCTTGTGCTCAACTGCGAAATAAGGCAGCAAACAATAGACTAGGTTTAAAGTTGAGGTGAAAGATGAAGGCAGAGACGAAACCCATGTCATTTTTGTTTGGCCTTGTCTGATCACCAGCCTATCTCCTTGCCTCTTGATCTTCATCTGATCAATATTGCGGACGCCTCGGGGTCTGATAACAACTAGCGCTTCCTAAAACTGTTATTGAACTATTCAGATGGTGTTTTCTAGGAGGGGTGTACCGAGTGACCGAGGTGATTGAAGTTTAAAATTGGAGAACAGCTGTAAGAGTTTGTATTGATTTTAATCCAGCGTGAAAGGAGAGGAATGGTTTACTTGGCCACGTTTTCAGGATTTATCGGTCTCTCTCACCAGGTTAATCGGTTTCCTTCATTTCTCCACGCAGGATTGATTAATCAATACTGACTCGTCCAGTTGCTCTTCAGTTCTGAGTGTCATTCTTTATCCCTCTCGGAAAACCCCTTCCATAGTTGATTAATCATTTTGGGCAGCACTAGAAACCTACCTCAGGCATTTCCCAGTCCCTGAGCAACCCTTGAAAGAGTTTGCCTGAGAGGTGTATATTTAAATGAGATGTTTTGTTATTGTACTTTTCTAGTTAGTGTTGTGAGATAAACAAACAAAAATATACAGCACCTACATTGCCTTAAGAAGATCTATGTGATGGTTGCTAATGGCTGAGTATCTGACTTGGCTCGGCAATTTTGTTTTGTAATTTATTCAGACAATTAAGAGGTGCAAAATGCCTGAACTAAGCTTGTTCTTACTGACAGAGGTATATAATAACACCCCTTCAAGCTGGAAATGCTGATTTCACCTTGGTATAAGAGGTAAGCTACATTGGGAGCATATAGACAGCAGAAAATTGCCTTTTTTGAAACCCAGAGTCGTCCTGTTAATAAATGGATGGATAGATACTGGAGAAGTCCTAAGCAGATACAGTGGCTGTTTTATTCTTATCTTGTGTTTATTCTTATCTTGGGTTTTCCAGTGAAATGTATAACTCTTTTGGCTGCCCTTTTAATGATGAACTAATACCAAATATTTGATTGAGAGTATATACAGTAAGAGAAGTGGAGTAAACAAATGATGGCAGATTAGAGAGTGAATGTTAGGGTGGGGGGTTACCTGTGTGCATTTCTGTGCTGTTATCTGTCATTTAATGTGTTTTTAAGCACTTTGGCAAAACAGTTCACTTGATCCTGCCAATAAAAAAAAGGCCTTTTTGATTTTGAGGCCCCGGAGAGCGAACAGTTGGCTGCCTTGGTTGAAACTAAGATTGAACTGAACTTCTGTAATGGAGGTGAGAGAGCTATTGTACAAGAGGTCCCCATTAAAAGAGCCAGAATGGTGGCAGGTTTAAATAGCTTGTAAACTGCCTCTCTGTTCTGGACTAGAGGTGGCTTTCGTTCTTCACTGTGGAGACACGAGGCGGAAGAAGAGCAGCTTGTAAAATCAACAAGGCGGTGCCACTGTTGTTGTAGGCCCAGAGGTCGTGAGCCCACAGTGTGCGCTGCTTGCGATGGGCCCTTGATACCTCAATGGACTGTAATCAGATAACATCTCCTTAAGGAGACCACACACACCAGTCTGTCTGTTCCTCCGTCTTCACTGTAAGGAAGAGGGGAAATTCAGGCTCTTTTCTTTAGGGGAGAGAACTTAGAGGAATGTTAATTTGTTGATATTTGAAGGGACTGATGGACTCGGCTGTGGTGTTTTCCTCCTTAGAACAAAGCATTCCCCTTTTTGTTTGGTTTTGTTTATTTCAAATCTGCTATTATTTGCAGTTTTGCTCCTGTTTTCTATATTTGCTGCTTTTTGTTGTTTGCCATTTACTTCCTTTGTGTTGGTGTCACATTACAGCTCAGGTAACGAGATGGCATGTCTAATGTACTCCCTCCCAGCAGTGCTGGTTTGAAAGCTCTTCTGGCAGCTCAATGATGTTATTGTCCGCCCCCCCCAAACCCCAAACCCCCCCCCCGTCGTCCCCTTTCATGGAGAATTCCAAGAATTCCCATTGTTTCCAGACTACCTGTCTTGTCAGAGGAGTTCAGGTTAGTCCTGTCTGCAGATTAAGGGGATATCCTATTCCCACTGCTGGCCTAATAACAGAGCAGCTGCTACACAGTAAAAACTTCCTCCAGCAACAGTATCTTCAGGCCTGTGCTCTGTTGACATAGTCATAATGAACAAAAAGTCATTGTTGGCCTTATTATGTAAAACTATCTCTTTCTGCCTGATTTTCTGTTTCAGTTGTTTTTAATAATACTTCCATTAGATCCATGGAAAAACAAATCTGATTTTTCCTTCATCCCCCAATTCTTGCAATCTCCTTAGGTCCAGTATTTCTCTGTTCCCTCTCCTTTGACCAAACCGCCTTTCCCCTCCCTGATCTGTCTTGGGGGGGGGTTGCACATATATTAGAGTATATCTATATGGTTTAAATATTCACATTAGTTTGGTGACTCATTAATTAATTTACTTTCCCTCTCTGGATGTAATTTAAACTAGTACATTTTTGTTCCTGGTCATTCTATTTATTTTTTTGAGGGAGGGAAAGAATGAATGAATGGTTTCATGTTTGACATTTTTTGTGTAATTATGTTTAACACAATTAATTACTGCCAGGAAAAATGGGCCCTTTGTTTTCCAAGGTAGCAAGTTATTGAAATAAGTTCAAGTGCAGCAACTGAAGGGATCTGCTGTCAGTCAGGCTGCAGGACAGAGACCAGTCTGGGAGTAACCCTTTATCTGGCAGCTGTACACTGGCTGCGTTAGAAGAATAACCAAAATCTAATGAACAACAACAAACAAGATGTAAAGAGCAATCATACCTGCATCTGTGAAAAGCCCACAGCCCAGAGTTCAGGCTGGGTCTTGGATCGAGCTGGGCTCCAATTCTGGTTAGGCTATTGGCAGCTTTAGTGTGGAGTTGTTTTAAATAAAACCTTTTTATTTTAATATTACATTTGTTATTGATTTTATTCTGTGGACCGACCGGTCAGGCAAGGTAATGCGTAGCTGCTTAACTGTTACATTTCAGATCTCGAGGACACAACTGGGAGGCACTGGTGCAGGACAGTAAATAGTTTTGGACTGGGCTTCCCGGAGAGTGCTTTAATTAGATGTGTGGTGAGTGAACACTCTTGCAGGCGCATAGAGTAGTGTTTGTCTTGGGCTGGCTGCAGATAGAAGACTTACTATCAGCAAATTGATCCGAGTGCCCGTGTGTGTTAGCATTACTCTGTAAGGGCGGGCAAGAGAGGAGGTATCCAGTAAACATGCATGGAATGGTGCTGGCTGTGTGCCCTGTGAAGAGCAGTTGTAGACAGACTGCAGTAAACTTGGTTGCAAACAGAAAGCCTTTTACATTTGATTGTTCCCCCCCCTAACAACAACAACATAATCATAATTAAAGGTTGCACACTGCGAGAAGCTTGCGCACCGGCTATATCATCATCATCTCTAATTCAATTGGAACAGTTATTACAAAAATCTTTGGGACAGGTTACAAAACAAAGGAAACGAAACACACACAAATGCCTCAAAGCATTGGAACATTGAACACAGCTGTCAGTGAATGGCTTTTGCCGTGTAGATCAGTCCCTGTTGAGCTTTTCTCAGATGCATTCACATTGTCAGGTGCTGTGTGGAATTTAGTTGAATTTGTTTTATCAGGGTTTGCATTGCGTGCTCCAGCCCCCTCAGTGTTGTGTGGAGTGTCCAGTTCAGTGTCTGTGAGGGAGGGATTTCTATTGGCAGAACACACCAATACACACACAGCACCTGACTGCACAGGAATCTGTTTTCCCGTGAGAATAATGGCTATTAAACGGACGCCTTTTCACACTTTGTAGGGCTCCATTAACCTTCACCTCCTGTGTTTGCTTGTTACAAAAGCATAGTTATTTGGAGGTCTTTGTGTTGTTTAAAAAAAGAAAAAAGAAAATAGTTTTGTTTAAATACCAGTCAAAATGTGCAGCTTGCATGGGTGCGGGGACAGTCTTTACTCCTGGCATTGGATAGAGGGCGGTCTTCTGTTATTTGCAGTCTAGACGGCCTTTTGCAAAGATTGGAAGGTACCGGTTCACAACTGTTTGAAATATTCCTTGTACAGGCAGATAAGAACTGTATGAGACTCTGATTAAAGCTATGGAAGCTGATGGATTTGGGGCTCCTCTGTGGTGCCTGCAGTGAAGGTCTCAGCTCAAAATGTAGGCTGTGTGCTATAGCTCCAGTCAAACCTATATTTTACTATGGCTTTAACAATGAATTCTGAAGGGACCATGCGTGCATTTGTCCAAGCTTCACCGGGGTCAGTTGGGCATAAATCGGTTAAGGGCTCTCACATCGTACACTAGCAACTCCCTGTGGCTGAAGTGGACCTAACAGGCGAATTTTGCTATTTGATCATGCATTTCGGAGGATGTGCCTTTTCTTCTCCCTCAAAAAGAAGCATCAAGCATCGTAGCGGTTGTCTGGCTTTGGTAATTGGTGATTTTCAAATTTAGGGTGAAAATGGAAAATTAATAATTCAAACTCCTCCCCCCACCCCCCCAAAAAATAACCAAAAATAGGACAAGCTGAAAAGGTGGACTTGGAATTTAAGAGTTGACACATCTGGATTGTCGGATAAGCGGGTGAGAAACGAATGAACAAACAAACATCTGGGATGTATCCGTTCATTGACTAATGTGAGAGCAAGCAACAGCGCATAGTTTCCCAGCTGTAAGAAATACAGCTTTAGCCAGCTTAACTCTAAGAAAGGAAATAACTGTAGCATCTGCTCTTTTCTCCACTTGTGGAATTAGATTTATTTTCATATCCCCAGACCTGTTGGGGCAGGCACTGTTTTTTTTAGGTGTCTGTGCACCATGTTATTGCCCCTCTACAGGCTGTAATTATCATCAGAAAAGCTTCCCGCTCTTAAATAAGATCTTGTCCGTCTCTTGTCTTTGTGCTGCCAGGGTAACATCTGTAGACAAGGATGGGAGGTCTGACTTTTTTTTTTTTTTAAATGTCTGTAGGTGTATCATTCAAGATGCAGTTTGTTTTCCCCATGGAAGTCAAAGTTCACACACTACCTGGAATTTTTTTTTTAATGTTTGTTTGCTAATGCAGAAACCCCTCTCCAGAAAAACATGCAGAATACATAGTGTTCTCCACCACTACAAGCAAAATAGCATTGTTGTACATTACAATCACACTAGATCTAATATAGGAAATATGCTGTTTTTGATTTGTTGTCTTTGACCAAAAAAATGTAAAAGGAAAAAAAGGTTCCTTTTTTTCTATACATATATGGAAAACCACTTGAAGAATGTGTTACTGTGGTCACCAATACTGTGGCAATTATATTCACACAGCTAAGCAATTGAGAGCTGGCTGTGTGGGGGGGGGTGTAATTCTAGTCTCCAATGGGGCAAAACTTACATTGAGCATGGCAAATTTCACTTAGGGTTGGAGACCATAACTACTACAGCTGGAAAGCTTGGGATTTGTGATTCTCCCAGCTCTGCTCATCAGCAAGGGGAACCCCCCCCTTCCCCCTCCTTTTCTCCCCATCTTCGTAAACAGAGCAAGTTAGTCTAGCACGCCTACAGATCTGTGCCTCTGACAGCTGCAGCAATCTGAGAGTTCAAGAGTGGGGGAACAGAAAGGGGCAGAGAGGGACGCAAGGAGGGAGTTAAGTGGGTGTGGGGAGCTGGAAAGGGCTACTCTGCTCTGCCGTGCCATGCTGTTGTGGTTTGTGTGTGCACATACTTGGTGCAGAGGTACATGCCTGTCTTAGAGGGGGATTAAATGCTACCGTCTGCCACTAAGATGAATTGAAAGAGTAAACGGTTCTCCTGCCTGGGAAGATCGATGCAAAGATGCTGTGCTTCAGGACGTTCAAGTTGTATCTGAAAGGAGCCGCTGGAGCGAGCGTCCGCGTTAGGATCTCTAGGCCCTCATCTTTCGGAGCAGTGTGGCGATCGGAGACGATTTAGAGAGGAATGTGACCCTTTGACGGGGTCCTCAGCTTTGTTTAAAACACAGACACTCAAAACATGGAGGCATTGCAATGTTATCCCACCCTCCCTTTTAAAAACACAAATCTGGTCCCGATTCGCAGTGAAGCACTATACTTTCTTGTTGTTTTGAAGATTGATGTAGGCGAGTTTTTGTTGTAACCACCAGGCGATCACCTCCGAGGGGAAATTGCCCGCTGAAAGCGCTCTGAACATCTGAAGTTTGATCAGTTTCAGGTATTGAATGTGTCCTTAACAAGCAGGTTGCAGCTAATGGCAATTTCAAAATTTTTTACGTAAATAAGGTCGGTCTGTGCTGTTGGACCATCAGTGGATGTTGCAGCAGATACTGGGAGATACAGAGGTGTTGTTGCAGTATTACCCACAGTTAAAGTACTCTTAATTCAAGCTCAATAACCATCAAATGCCTTAAATATTAAATATAAGTAGTGTATTGACTAGTGTGTCGAGGTCCCATTTCTTCTCTGAGTCATCGGGGGAGTAAGTGGGTACTCTTCACATGGTCAGTCTGGACCAGCTGGCTGTTAATAAAACCCGGTCAGTATCGTAGCATGGCGTCACGGAAGAGACTCTGGCGTTCTGCAGACAGACGGACAGCTGGTCAAACAAGCTTAGGAGAGCACTGGGCAATCTGGCCACAAATTAAGAACATTATGAGAGCGCAGGGCAGCCTTCCTACAAACTGCTGCCTTCTCAGCAGATTGGCTTTAAAGTGACACGCCGCCTCTACTACAGCACGCTAGTTAGCGTCTTAAAAAAAACTTAAAAAAAAAAAAAAAGCATGATGCCTGGCCAGAACTGAGAAGCCTGCTGCAGCGTACGGTGTGCTGATGTAGATGTACATTGTGCATGCATGTGTATGTGTGTGTGCACACGCTACTCGTGCAGGGTATGCAGAAACAATGAAGAGCAATACAATATAATATGGTTTTCAAGAGAAGAACATTGGTGAAAATGCTTAACACCACTTCTCAATCCGCGACCTCTGGTATTAAACACCCTTTAATCGTTTTCAGAAACCTGCAAGTTTGTTGTTGACCCTTTCTGTAATAGTTCGGCATGTTTCACACGTTTTTAAAAAAAGGGTTTCAGCTTGTGATGAGAGTCCTTTTAAAATTCCTGTCGACTACATACACATTGTGTTCTGTAGGCATCTGGGATCTGATACCTTTAATGGGGTCGGGCCGTGCAGTGCTAGCGGGGCTGTTGAGCTGCGGCGGGAGGGGGAGGGAGAGATGGAATGCGGTGCGGGTCGAGGGAGGGAGGGTGGAAGGGGAGCCTCTCTGCTGAGTTTGGTCCTCCCCTTAGAGGCCCCCCCCCTCGGCTGTGTGCGACACAAAAACAACCACCCCAGTCTCCTCCACAGAACGACAGCTTACAAAGCCCCCCCTCCAACTTCGACCGCTTTATTCTTTCTAAACCAGCCTACTATGTTAATGCTACATTGTGGGCCTCCTCTGCTCCACCCCTTCTCCTACTCTCTCCACCAAGCCCCCCCCAAAAATAAATAAATAAATAAATAAATATATATATATAAAACTAGAAAGGGAAATTAAGAGAGAAAAAACAGGCACCCCCTGCCTTCTCTTTCCCCCCACCTCCCTGTAATTAGTAGTTAAAATATTTATACTGGTGCATGAATGCACCTCTCTCTCTCTCTCTCTGTGTGCATGTGTGTCGATCTCCATCTCCCTGCCTCTCCCCTCCTCTTATCAGTCTCGTTTTCTTCCTCTGCGCAATGCATGGTCTTGCTCTTTCTCTTCCTCTCACATCCCTCTGTTATGCAGTTCAGATGAAGCTGTTTAGCAGTGAATCAAAGTATTTTTAATGTGTCACTCATGATTTGCCTCGGATTTGGAGAAACATTTGCTAACTAGATAGTCCTTTTACTGTAATCAGTAAGCAGTGATTTTCAAAATTGAGTTTCCACCATCTTCTAGTGCATGTGGAAAATATTTGTTTTCAGTTTTCAGGTCTTTCCGCACATTGTTATACAAAAATGTCGATTTTACTTGTATCTGTTAATTTAGCATACATGATCACTTTATTTTGTATGTTAGGGGTATAAGCAAACCTTGCATTGCATATTCTAGCAGTCCACTATGGCATTGAGAAGTCACTTGACCAGTTATAAATTCCCCTCTTTTGGGCCTTTTTCCTAATTAAAATAAATATGAACCAGTTAAGACTTGAGAGAAAGAGAGATTCTCATTTTCCACAGGTTGGAGGATCATGACACCCAAAAACAGCCTAAATGGAAGGGAATTGAAAATTCCATGTCAATTTCGGTTATAGATTTTTAAATGTTTTTTTGAGAATGAAAATGGCGGGGGTGGGGGGGATATGGTCTTACCCCCCACTCTTGTTTTCTTCAGTGATGTATGATCAAATGTGAAGGTATTTTTAAAACCAATCTGATCTCACTCAAGGCCCTGTTTGGAGAATCGCATAGTTCTTGTGTCCATTCCCAGAATCCATCCTGATATTTGTGTGTTAGACTTGCGTTTCTTTGTTTGTTTGCAGCCACAGAGAGCTTCAGTGTGATTGGGTGGGGCCACTGGGTGTCTGTCCTTCTTCAAGTACGAAGGACCTCAGTGTAGCATTGACTGAATTAATAAGTCTCCTGTTCTTCACCACAGCTATGTCTTGTTGTAACATAGCTAAGATGTTTGGCAGCGCCTACATACTTTCATGCATATGCTGTAGGTATTACGACACTGAGGTTTTTATTTTTGTGTGCGTTTTCTTTGCCCCCACACCAAATTAAATTAAACAAAACAGTCAAATGTCTGTCGGGTAATATCCTCCTCTTTCACATCCTTTTTCTGTAGTGTAAGAGTAGTAGGGGTTTGCAGTATTTTGCAGTACCTGATGAGCACTGATTTTTGTGTCACTCTAGGCAGCATACAGTCACTTCCAAAATTAACTTGATAAAGTAAGGTAATTAGCTGTATTTTATGCTCACAAATGCGGGAGAACTATATTAGTAATAATGATTCTTCTTATAAAAAAAAAAAAAAATCTGCATTAACATTCTGCTTTAAGTAGGCTTACATCTCAGTCTTAAGAAACTGTATTGTGGCCTTTCAGAGCTTCCTTTTTCACTGGGGTATAAAAATGAACTAACATGAATGGATGACAATGAATGGAGTTTACATCACTATGGCAACAGGCAAAGAACTCACAAATGAAGAGACAAATAAAGGGTTGTTGAACCTCATAAATCTGGCAATGGGTACAAACAAAATGCTAAAAACATAAATATACCACTTACCACTATTAGAGCAATAATTTAAAAGTTAAAAACCAGTGGAACGGTGGTAAACCTGCCTGGTAGAGGACGCTAGTACATCTTGTCCACACACAGTGAGGAATCTACAATTAGACACCAACTCCGTACCAGTAGCCTATTTGCAAGGTTTGCCAAAAAATAAAAGCCTTTATTGAGAGCAACCAACAAATGTAGGCACCAGGAGTTTTCTAAACAGCATTTGCATTTGGATTGGAAATGGGTGCTATGGTCAGACGAGATGAAAATAGAGCTGTTTGGCCATGCACACCAGTGGTGGGGTTTGCGTAGAAAGAAAGATGCGTATGCAGAAAAGAACCTCATACCTACTTTAAAATATGGTTGCGGATCTTTGATGTTATAGGGCTGTTTTGCTTCCACTGGTCCTGAGGCCCTTGTTAAGGTCAAAAGGCATCATGAACTCTACCAAGTACCAGGACCTCTTTATCCAAAAATCTGGTTGCCTCTACCAGGAGACTGAAACTTGGCCGCAAGTGGATCTTCCAGCAAGATTCCAAGCACATTTAAAATCCACAGTGTGAGATGTGTAATTTTGGTAAATTCCCTTGAATCATGAATAAAGTACAATATTTTCCACATGTTGGAAAATTACAATATAGCTTATTACCTTTATTTTATACAACCTTTTTTGCTCATCTTTAACAAGGGTGCCAATATACGCTAAGGTGTTGACTGAATACGCATATATGCGTTTATTTCTTCTGTTCCTACCTGCATTTAAAGTTGTAATGCTTTTTCAGAGTTTAGATCTGAGGATTAATCGAGGATTTCTTAAGATTTCCTTCTTGTTTAAAGGACACTCTCTGAAGTGCAATCAGGCAATACAGAGCAACACAACTGCTTAGGTTATTTGGTCAGTCAGTGAGCTGTTGGGTAATTCTTGTAGTGAACGAAACTCATTGAGGACAAATCTTATTCGTCAAGTTGTTTTTCAAAATAGTATTTTGAAAAATAAAGGAAAGGTCCAAGGAGTACCAAGCCATCTCTAAGTTATGGATTCCCAATCAAGTAGGAAATGGTGAAAGGATATTATTGTAACGGTTCAAAGATAATTTAGCGGAAGACTGAGTTCTTGTGTTCATTCACATAACATGTTTATGAAGGACGAAATTGAGGAGGTGGAGGAGAGGTATTAATGCTAGAAGAGGAAACACTTTCCCTTCCTGTGTATTATTCTGTTACAGGATGTTTTCATCCACAGTCCGTCATTCTCTATTAAACCTTTACCAGAACTGATTAAATATTGAAGAATATGGCATGACCCTGGAATCGACTGGATTGGCTTTTTCCAAAGGCAGTGCTTGGTTGCTCCTTTTTCCTTTTGCATCTCTTACACTGATAAATAATAATTAAAAAAATGCCATTGTATAGCCTCTTGTATAGGCAGAAACTGATTCACTTGGCAAAAAAGGCGATTTCCAGAGTTTATCCGTTTCTCTTGCCAGGTGAATCCATGTTCCACAGTGCAGATTAATCGATACACACTCACAGCTTGCTCTTGAATGTTCAGTCTTGATCAATCAAACAGTGTCACTGTACACCCCTCCCAGAAAAACACCATCCGAATAGTCTTTCTGTGCAGCACTCATTTAAACTCAAGGTAAAACGATACAAATTTGAAGGTGCTCTTTGAGATTTGCTGAAACACTCCAGGGACTGAAGCTGGCATATATACATAAGGCTGTTACTGGAGGGCTCCTGAGGGGCGCATTTTGTGTCGTGGGCCCAGAGTGCAGGACCGTTCCTATAGCCTTCATTGCTCAGGTCTTTAATCCTGGCAATGGCGTTGATGGCTTTAGGTGGGAGTTTCCAGGTATTGGCCCAAAACAGACCATGTGACTGAAGCTAGGTTGGGTAGAAGTTAGCTTGGCACTTCTGGGATCATCACTTCTCAAGCGACTGCAGTTTTGGATTGTGACAGGTCTACCTGCATCAAGTCCTCCAATTGAGGTAATTGCTAGGGCTGGGGGCAATATGAGCTTGCAAGTAGTGGATGACTTTGGAAACTTGTTGTGTAGCATTGTCTCGTCCCTCCTGCAGAAGAACAGTAGAGACTTTGCAGTGGGCTGAGTTGGCTCATGTGTGATTTCCAAATGGGGGGGGGGTGTAATTGGGGTGTGGGGTGGTTGGTGTGCTGCAGCTATTAAAATCCAGAATAGGTCAAGGGGCTTACCATCGGGAGTCTCATCTTTTGTTCCCGTTGAGGTGTGATTTGAGTAGTGCAATTCAGTGTCATTGTGACCCCCTTGGAAAAGATACCTTCAGTGTCTTGTGTTGTAGCAGCTGTGAGGCAGTGAAAGGTCTGTGTGTGCACATGTGTGTAATTGTGTGTGTGTATGTGTGTTTGTCTGTTGCCCATTGTTCAAAGGCAGGCAAGCTGAAATGGGTCTCCAATGGCCATGGCTGCTACTACTGCTGCCTCTGCTGCTGCTCTCTGACACTGGTTCCATTTCTTTTTCGCACATCTGGATTTAATATGTTGAATTTCCTTTTCTGAAGGAGGAACAAATATAAATAGAAAACTGCAGTTAACCACATTATACAGTAGGGCTTGTTTAAAGGGCCGGCTTTTTATTTTGTTCAGGCCTTCAGATATGGGGCATTTAAAATGCCAGTTGCCCCCCCACCCCATATAGGAGCTCCAGGGTGAAACGCTGTGACGTGGGGATGAGCGGTCTCTACCGATACTGATCTGTGTGGAAAGTTTGAGTGAAGAAAGGGGGTGGGTTTGGTGGGTGGGTGAATGGGCAATGGAAAACTCCTGATTGTAGCTGAACAACACTGGGAACAACAATTAGTATTCAAGACCATGAGCAAGCTGTCTTTTTTTTCTTTTTTTTATAATTATTGCCAGGTTTAGTCCCTTAGCCCTCATTTGGATTTGGTTTGCTGACTGAATTTTAACATTTACATGGATTTTTTCTCATTATTATTATTATTGTTTATTTTTTTTATTCCTGTTAACACAACTCGATTTGTAGGTGGCATACAAACATTGTAACAAGACTGTTTCTCGTAACTTTTTACATCTGTAAGAACACTGGACCGCAAATGTGAAAGCTAAAAATGTCAGATCTGCTGCTGCTCTTTACTGTGAAGAATTGAACTCCCATATAACAAGGCTGGTGGGGTAGCCATAGAGACTTCCCGACAAATCTTTAATATCTTACTTTGCCTTCACACAGTCCTGTAGTGCTAGCTCAACTTTGAGGCACTGGAAGTACAGTACGAAGAGTGAAATTGTATTTTTTGCGTCTTCCTTTCGTGATTATACACACATGCACCCATAAATACAATGGCTGTGTTGCTGTAGGAGAGGGTGGAGCGAGTGATCGAGGGCAGTGTTATTGAGTGTGTTCTACTGTGTTGTCCGTGGCAGTAGCACAACAAGGCATCACTGACAGTGCTGAGTTTGTTGTTGTTGTGGCCAGTCTTGAAGCAGGTCATTTTCTCTCTCTCTCTCCCTCTCTCATCTCCCCCTCTGCACTGCCCTCCAAACACATGCCGCTTTGTCTGCCACACGTGCGAGGCTCTCTGTGTAGGAGCGCAGCAGCCGCAGACCCCTGCAACCTACTTTTAGTGTTTCCCTGTCTGCCCCGGTCTGTGCGTGTGTGTGTTGAAGGAGGTTTTGGGTCATAGTGGGGGGGGGGCAGTAAAATGCTTATACCTCCTCTTGCTTGACTGCGTTTGAATGTCTGATGAGAGACCAGAAGATGCGGCTGTCGCAAGGGGAACACGACACACACTTTCACGCACGCTCCTTGAAGAAGGCCTGCGTATTTACATGGAAGTTTCTGGCCTGGGATACAGCTCTCTCCCTTGCGACATTGTACACATCACAATTGTTCACCTTGGATATACACAGCTCAGCCGTTCTGATAAAAACTCTCCATATTTCTCTAGGCCTCTGCATTCTAGGAATTTCCTAGGTTTAAAAAAAACAGAAAAACAAATCGTAAACAATACCATTAACTGAAACGGATATGTTTCACACATTTAACCCCCCACCCACCCACCATGACAAGATGCCACTCTACCGCCCACTTCTCTAGCTCATCATCTAGCCTTCTTTCATAATAATTACTATAGCAAAAGTATCAGAAAGGAAATGAATCACTAAATAGGCCAAAAATGCAACTGGATCTATTTGTAATTTGTGTCTGAGTTTTGCAGTTTTGCAGGCGTCAGTATTGATGAATGGGTTCCGGATAAAAATCAAATGCTGTGGGTATGTTTAAAGACTTGACATTAAGAGTTGAGAGTCCGTAATTTGAGCCAATGTGGAAATTAGCATTTTTGTGCTATAAAAAAATAAAACCTCTAAAAAAATATATTTTTCTTGATCAGTGATCTTTATTACACAGATCTAGTTTATCTAGATGTCAGAAAAGAGATTACTGTCCTTGGCAAGAGGAGGAAGAAAAATAATTATACACTACAAACATCCAAACATATTAAAATAAAGGTATACTGAAATATAAATGTCCTATTTCCCCCAGGCGTGTGCATGCATGTGTGAAAAAGTAAAGAAATCCACCTGTATTATTTTGTTTACTTCCCCCCCCAAAAAAAAAAAAAAAAAAAAAAACCTCTGTTCTGTCATTAGTTTCCAGAGTGTTTAATAATAAATAAAAAGCCTAAATAAAGAAAAAATGACAGATATAGTATTCTCTGTCAACATCGCCCCAGCCCAACCCAGCCCAGTCCCCCCCTAACAGGCCTCTGAACAGAAACCTTCTGGTTGTAACCAAATGCTAGTGTGAGTTTGTTTCCCAGAAGCCATGAGGGTATCAGGTTTGTTTATAGGAGGGAGGGGAAGAAGGAACAAATAGGAGACTCGATGAGATGCATAATTACCCCCCCCCCCCCACACACACACACAAAAAGAGAGGGTGTGTGGGGGGAATACAAAAACAACCATCCCCTTCCCATCTCCCCATCTCCTCATCACCCGTGACCCTTCCCCAGTAAATCCCGTGTCAGCAGCTGGAGTTGTTAAGCAGCCATTTTATGAATGAGGGTGGAAGGGAGGGAGGGATGAAGGGAGAAGAAAGAGGAGAGTCAGGTGGTACACACGCGCACACACACCGACACCGTCTCTGCAGTTGCTTTCAGTCTGAGCGGAGGAGTGGAGGAGGAGTGCAGTGAAGCCTTCTGTGACTGCACATCCAGAGGCTTCAAGGCCTTGTTTTTGTTGTTGTTTTTGTCATTTTCTCTGTGTCGTGCCCTAACCCTGTTTACCAAATAGGTTTTCCTGGTTGGATCCAGTATAAGCAGTGGGCTATTCTATTCACACCGCTGATCACATCAGGACATTAAAGCCCCAGATAGAATATTTTTGTTTTATTTGTTTGCTTGTTTTATTTTAAAGTTTTTAAACCCAGAATTCCATAAACTGGCCTAATTCATATTGCAAACAGCGTGACTTATGAAGTGGGGTTGGCAGGGGGGCTGGGGGGTTGTGAATTCGGGGGGGGGGGGGGGGGGGTGCGGTACCACATGCTGACTGACTACATTGTTGTTGGCTGTCTAGCTGTCTGGGTAAGAGCTGACTGTCCTTGTCTATTTTTTGTTTTTGAGTCAGTTAGTCCTTTGTTTGTGTTTCTCTCTTTTCTTTTAACAATTAATTGTTTTTTTCCCTGGAAAAAATCACAAGTTTACCCAATACCAATTCCAGTCTTCAACAGGAAAGTGTCTCCTCATCACAGCATCTGTGATTCATTTTGTCTCTGTTTCTTCTGTGTTGCGTACACAAACAGAGTGCAGAGGACACCAACTGGCCTAAATCTACGCTAACCAAAAAACGAAACGGAAATAAACAATCTGATTTTATGTTATGTAGCAGCTGCTGAAAGAGAGAAGCTTGGGGCGGTAGAGAAATGGAGACTGGTCTGAAAATTATTTCCTGACCAGAATTGTTTTGGTCTGCATGCAGGGTTTGTTAAAGGCGCGAGCTATGAAACCAATCATTTTTAATTATTATTAAATACCCAAGGTGACATGTTTCATCACATGTTTAACATCAAACTACTAAGGTCACGGCAAGCTTAAGTTCTTTTACCGTCGTTGAGGCAGTATGTTTTCATGGATTTATATGAGATACGCTCTTCAATTTAGAGGAGTTATTGGCATCTCCTCACTGTTTGGAGCCCACTAACCACACCCTCAGACAATAGTGCCCCCGCCTTGGTCCCTCCTCTTCACGATTTGTTGTCGTTGGTGGAGGGGGAAAGGGGTGGGAGGGCTTGTTTGAAGAATAAGGAGACTGGGGGGCCCATGTGAAGTAAGGATTTGTGGGTGGGGTTAGACTATCTAGCCCCCTGAAGCCCCAAACCTGGGCCGTCTGTCTGTGGAAGATCTATTGTTAAGGGGAACCAGACTACCGCTTGCAGAATGTTGCAATTCATTCACTATGTGGAGAGAAACTAACAGACTGGGTATTTCCCCCCCCCCTCCCCTCCCCATCCACACATGCACACACACATGCATGCACAAACACCACCCCCTCCCCTGAAAAAACAGACAACCTACTGAAATTGACAGGGTTAGGGGGGTTGACCAATAGAAAGGGGGAGGCATTGTAGGAAGATAAACAATAACCAAGGAGGGAGTGGAAGGCTGGGCCTAAATGGAGAATTAAGATTGCAGCACTGGAAAGAGGGAGACAGAAGGAGAGAGGGAGGAAAGCACAATAGCACAACCATCGTAGCAGGGAGAGGAAAATTGCAGCCTCTCTCTCTATCATGTTCAAAATAGAAGAGAGGACGGTACAGCATTAAGAATAACAAACCTTAAACCAGTCGTGTAATGTACAGGAGATCAAGATGTGACATTTCAGTTTTACATATTACTCAAGATTCAAGACGAAATGTCAGCACTGATTATAGTGTGAAACATATTTAAAACGAAGGCTTACAGTGTTGAGAACAGAAGGGAAGCCCAGCACATTTAAGTCTCTGAGGTACTAGTTAGCATTGTCACATTTCGGGTGTCTTTCTGTTCCTTTTTTGTGGTTCAGTTTGCACTCTCTTCCCTGCCTGTGCTGTGTGACCTCGGCAGGGTGATCGGTGAGAGCTGCAGCCCTCCACCCCATGATGCTATAGTTTGCTACATGTGCTGTGGACCCAGTGTGAAAAGGTGTGTACATAGATGAAGCATGATGTCATAGTCATGGCAGTGAACCAGGTGTCCAAAGAAAAATAATAAAAACGTACATTACATTTTTCATCCTGTCTATATTTTAATCTATGCATTTATTTATGCAACTGCTGGAATAAACGCTTTGCCTTTTCTCCTCGTGTGGATCTCGGCTGTTGTTTCAGGGCCTCTCGTCTCTGACACAGATCTCTGGTAAAGCTGACGTGTTCTACCGAGCCAGTTTGAATAGTAATTAGAATACGGAGCATTAAAACGCAGGCTTTTGTAGACCTGCTCTAACACGCGAGTCCTCACACGTCAGCAAGGTCCTGTTGCCCCTTGATGGTATTCATTTATTCCAAATTATTCTTCCTGCAGAACACTCTTCTTTTCCCTTTCTTAGGCTGAACCAGAGGACCGCAAAAGTAGAGAAAAATGATGTCGATTAGACAACAAAGAGGCATCTGCACATGAAATGGCAGCCCATGAACATCATAATTAACGGCTGACAATTAAAAAGGGTCTTTGAATCAAAGATTTGTACCGTGAAAGCGTTTTAATGTAATTCCCCCTCTTTGCTGAGAACGCTTTGATCTGGTGTCCTTAATGTTACAGCGGCTTCAGTCTTGTTTTGAGCATTTGTGATGCTGCGATACTTCAAGTACTTTGGGTTTCCACGTGATTGCTTGTGTTTGTTTTATATTTATGAGACGGAAAGATTGATCAGAGATGTTGTCATGATGCATTCAGATTATTTCTGTCTGGTTGCAGTTATGACGGGGCTTGCTGTTATTGTATCCTTCCAGGCTCTATATTGACTCCTTGTTTAATTAGTGAACATTAATGCCGTATAAATCTAATTTGTTTTGTGAATACATTAAAAAAAATGTAAAGATTCCTTACTAGCTTTATCCTTTCCAGCTTTAAAATATATTGACCTATTTGACAGCTTCTTGCTCTTTATCCCTGACCGGCACAGACATATTCTTCCTTTGCACTTTGCTCTTGACAGTGATACACATAACATAACATGGAACACAGGAGCAATACTGAGGTCTGTATTTTCTTTTTAAGGACCACCCCTGCTTACTTCACCCCCTCACCCCAGATTTCTTACTGTGGATAACTAAAAGACCTGAAATATCAGCTCGAAACATTCGTTACCTCGGGGGTTGGCGATTGCTTTTCCGTTAGCTGGCCTCAGTGGATCCATCATTCAGCGAGCTACAGTTGATACAAAACACTGCTGCCAAGATACATACATGTACACAGAGAGAACGAGAGAGAGAGAGAGAGAATGCGCGCGCATCTCTCATCAAATGGTAATCCCAAGTTCTGCAGAGACCATATCAACATGCAGAATGTAGAGAGCTGCTTGTCCGTTCTGCCTGCCAGCACCACATGGCAGGATTAAAATGCCAATCTGCTTCTTTCTCTTTTACATACATGTGCGTGCGTGTGGTTTTACTGGAAGAATAAAAGCTTGCGTCCGGTTCTGGCCAGACCCATGCTTTTTCAGTGCTGACATCATGATCTCTTTTTGCGAACTCCATTTTGCACAAGAAATGCATCATTGGGAACATGTGACATCATCTGTGACGGGGGAGGACAGCAAGTCCAGTTACGCATTTTGGAAGCAGGGCCCTACCACACAGTCCAGTTGGCTCAGATCTCAGCCAGTTTGGACATTTTCACATCAATTTAGTTCCTTATTGGACCACCAAGCTCAGTTCAGGCTCTCACTTCTTTAGGTTGTTAGCGGTTCCAGCTGTATTAAATTGTCCAATTTCTGTAATGGCTGGGCTGTAGGCATATTCAACTACCTGTAGGCCTACATATTGAAAAATAGCTTACTGCTGTGACACCTTGAGTTTCTGAGGATGCGCGCTTTGCCCTGAAGAAGCTCCAAGTCGTATCACTGATCCATGTTCTGTGAGGTGGTAGATAATTAGATGCCAAACAGCAGCAACAACAACAACAACAACAAACTCAGTCTTGCTCAGGGTCTTGGATCATTCATGACATGGTGACTAAGATGGGCTGGACTGCCGCCACTGCGTTACCTTCCATTCTTGTTTGTGAGTCTGTACATAAACGCAAGACGCCCACGCTACTCCACACCACACACCACCTCTAAAGACGATTCTGGGATTAACAGACAGATAGTCAGCCAGGCTCCCCAGCAGTGCTGTTTTACAGTCTGCTCTCACGTACCGTGGGTATCCACAGGAACTGGGAATCCTGCCTGTTTTTGTACTGTTTTTCTTTCTCGTCCTTTTAATTTAAGTCATGAGTACCAAGTGGAGTTTGGAGAATAGCATAATCTATTCCTCTGGACAGGCTGTGAAATCTTGAATAGCTGAAATTCTTTTGTTAAACCGCTTGCCTAACCCCCTGACTGGGTCCTCACCTTGTTTACCAGTGAGGACAAGGAGGGGGGTAGGATTTGAACTCTTGCCTTCATTTCCTGCTCAGACCTTCTCTGCTGGAATATTTTGTTTTGGGGGGTGTGTGTGATCTGATCCTGTGCCCCGAGAGGTGGTGCAGGAGGGGAGGGTTGAGGTTCACTGGCTTCCCCAACCGCCCAGCCCCACCCCCACCCCCCACATTTTATATACACGTCTGTGTGCAGCTCTGTTCTTTGGAGAGAACTGCAACTAGAAGGGGCTGCAAAATACAGCTCTATGAGGGAGTGGCTGCAGGATGACTACAGCAAAAAAGGAGTTGATAAAAATGGAAAAAGAAGCCTGTTTATTACAGTCACAGTACTGTAGGGTTGTTACATATTTACAGAATGCTGCTTTGGCGTTTCATCTTGGCTTTCTGTAGGGTGGATTGACTATTGTTTGTTTTCCCTTTCATTTTAACGGGACTGTTGCCAATCCAATCAGATTGGAGACATCTGACGGTAAACTCTTTAATTCACAACCTCTCCCCCAGCATGAATACAAAAAGGAATGGAGAGTTGCAGTTATAAGGAACAATGCTGCCTTTCACCTCTGCCATGTTAGTGCAGCAGCTTCATTCAAAAAGCGTTAAGTTAATCAGTTGAACATTTAGTTTTGTTTTGTTTTGGGCAAATAAATAGTCCCCCAAATGAAAATGTATTATCCAACATTGGAAAGCATTACTATGTTTATTTGGGACACAGTCTTAAAGGTCAGCAGAGCGGTATTAGCAGTAGAACACAGATTCCTTATTAGAATTAAGATGATGTATCTCCTGTTTGCTTTACTGAGTTCTGGAGCTCTACTTGTAATGAGTAAAATTGCTGGAAAAGACAAGTGCATCCAAATCAGGTGGGACTGTTTTGAGATTATTATTATTTTTTTTTTTTTTTCAGGTAGTACTATTTTGAACTAAGTTTTGTTAAACAATGTCTCCAGAATGTTTTAAAAATGTGTGTGTGTGTGTATATATATATATATGTATATATATATATATATATATATATATATACATTACTGAATGTTTGCTGTTGGTCTCGTAAATATGTTATACATTATACAGAATTTTGTTGAAGTATAGTGTTACTGAACACTACAGTTTTTATTTTTTATACATGGTAAAAAGTTATTATTTTGAAACGTATTAAAACATTTGAAAATATATAAAACACTCCTTCACCTCATGACATAAAGACATAAACAAGCAAGCTCATATTTATATTTTATTTTTCCTCAGTCACTGTCCCATCAGTCAGAGACTGAGAGATCTTGTTCCTACCTGCCTCTCCAGGAGAACCTGTAGTCTGTCAGTTGTCTGCAGCCAGCATGACTGACTGAAGCTTTTAAACAAGGGACACTTTCAACAAAGATTTATTACAGTGCCCCTGAGCTAGAATAATGCAGGATATTACTGACGTCTGCTAAGAAATAATAATAACTAATGTGACACTTTATGACTTTGTTTCACTACAAGGAGAAAAAACAAAACAAAGAAAAACAAAACAAATGTAAACATAGCTTTGCAGTACATTTTCTGGATGAGGGCCAGAACAGGTTTAAAGATGGAGTTCACATACACACCCCCTGACAGACTATTAGACCTTGGCAATGGGAAAAACATTTCATTGAAATGCACTATCCCCAGGGCTCTGTATTTGCAGTTTTAATTTTTTGTTGATCTACCTGCATTTACAGCTATAATCATCCTTCACTAATTTAGATTGCTCTTCCAACGTTGGCAATATCTACAGGTGTATTTTTTTGGCACCGCACAAGTTTTACTCCTTGTGTATATCCTGATTCATCAGTATTATTAATAATAACCATCATAATAATCATAATCATAATATGGAGATACCCATAGACCAGTTTTGACAACCAAGGAATGGAACAGTTAAAAACCCTTATCTTGCGATTGGACAAAGCTTGCTTTGTTTATACCAGACACAATTACTGTAACACCTGAATTTGGTGCCATTTAATCATTGCTAAAAAGGCTCATTGAGGCAGTGCAGTGAGTGCAATCGAGCTTGATCACTATTAATAGCTTGCTCTTACGTTTTCTGTGCCGCATTGACTCAAAATCTGTTGGAGGACCGGAAGATAAACAGAACATTGCATGAATTATCTCATACATGCTAGCATGGTCAGAAGAGCAACCATATTCAGTTATTGCATTGATTTTTAACCTTATTCAGTTAAATGCAGGCAGGAGAGGTGTAATAAATGCATTACATTTACATGCAAGACAGATGCAGAAGTATCCCACACCTGGTTATTCTTAATGCATATATTCTGAATTTGGTGTCTGTGAGCCACCTTATATTCCACAATTATTCAGGGTTCAGTGTGCAGGATGCTGCCATCTGTGGTCGTGTGCAATGGAAAGTGTTGTGTACAAAGTGGGACTGGTCATCTTTATAATGTGCCTACTGCACTGGACCGGTGCAGAACCTTACTGCCAATATCTTCTCCTTCAGTATTCCTGTTCTTGAAGCTTCGGATGTCTAGCTGACACAAGAAATTCTGCATGGCAAGAGCCTTCAACAACAGGATCACGAGAAGAGAGAAGTGTTTGGAATAATAATCATCCACAAGGAAGCTGAAATCATTTGGGAGGCTTATGCTTTCATCTTGTAGGATTTTAATTTGGGATACCCCATTGATGTATATAGATAGAGTATTACTGAATGCTGTAATATTTAAATGATCGTCAGGTGTCAGACTTGGTTATTACTATTGCATTTGAAATGCTTTTTGGTTACCAGAGCAGATGATTGCAGTGGAAGGATATAGTATTGTACTGTGGCAGGGCAGTAGAGTACAGTGCTAGGCAGTGAACTAAGTGCTTTTGTGGAGAGTTTCATGTGGTTCTTGTGGGTTTTCGCTTTCTCTCGGTCTCCAAATCTGGCACCCTGGTTACAGCAGAAAGTGCTTGCTCAGGTTTATCCTTATGAGATGAAGGCTGGAGAGCGGAAGATAATGATGGTAGAGAGACTGTAAAATACAGAAGTATAACTGTAAAGGAAGCCTTGTGGATATGGATAACTTACAGCTGCACATTCACCGAGACACTTTAAGACGGAACAGTTTCCTTCAAACTGGAAGACGCAAAGCAGTAAATCTTTTGTGAAATAGTATGGTTGCTTTAATGACCTGTAGAACAAATAAAGGCTAATAACATATCTGCTCATTTGTCCTGTTTCTTTTCTGCTTGCAGTTCGTAACATCTTGAAGGCGGTTCATCTTTGGTTGATTAATAATGAATAATGAATTTGAAAGAAAAATGTGGAATTACCTTCCTGATCCAATAGCAATTGATCAGCTGAGGTAGAAATGGTAAACCTATATATTAATAAAGAAATTGGTTAAAATACTGCATTGTGTGTGTACTAGAAGACCTTATGTTTAATGCTGGAAACAATCATATTGTTTCTGAATGGTGTTTTAATTTGTCTTCCAGAGCCTTTTATTTATTTTGTATTAAAAGTAGACCATTTTCATGAGGTAGGGTTTACGTTTCATTGAGATGTACCTTTGGGTAGTACTGGGGAATCATAGTTGTGTTTGTAATTGTGTGTGTGTGTGTGTGTGTGCAAGAGAGAGTCCATGTCCAAAGTTTGGACAGCATATCACAGCACAGTACGTGTCACAACAGCCACTTCGAACACGCAGGAGAGACAGATTTTGTGGAGCAGTGGGGGGTGGGTATGTCTGCACACACACTGCTCCGGGGAGCCTTAAAATACGAGTGACAGGAAAATAAAGAACAGTAAACACTATGTAGCACTTTGAAAGATGTGTGGGACAATGGGCCGACTCAAGAAATGCTTCTACTGGGAATTATCTGCTTTAATGTACTAAAGGCCAATGGATCCAGGTTTGGACAGTGATATGTTAGGTGCAGGTTGTTGGTATTTAATCTCCACATTTTTGAAAACTACAAATAACTATTTCCCTTTACTGTTTTATACAAACTTTTGATTTTTTTTCTTGTTGGTTGTATGGATAAAAATACTTCGACTTTTGAGAAATAGTCAAACTGCAGGGTGTGCGTGCGTGCGTATGTATGTGTGTGTGTATGTATGTATGTATATATATATATATATATATATATATATATATATATATATATATATATAATATTAGTGTGTGTGTATGTATGTATGTATGTGTAATATATACTGCACCTTTTAATACTGCTTACATGACTGTATACAAACCCTCTCCTCTCTTCTAGGTATGGGTTATAAGGGTGTATACATACATGTATAGTTTATAATGTTAATTTTTCCCCTGTACCCGAGCCCCCTGCTGGCCAGAGGCTGTACTGCACAGCGGATCCTCTGTGGACTGTGTGAGGTCCAGGGCGACCGGGAAACAAAGGGGATATTTTTCAGAGTGGGGGCCTCCAGAGCCTGTGGGCTGTGTCACAGCTGAGAGAGTGTTTGTGGGAAGGAAAGAGAAGGGTTGGTGGGGGCGGGGTGTCCCGCCACACAGCTCTGAGGAAGAGCGAGTGAGAGAGCGAGTGAGGCCTGCTTCCTCAAAACTAGTCTTTATGTCCCCTAGCTGCGTCCGTGGCAAAACATTGCACAATCAAGCTATTGTTTGTTTGGGGGAAAGCAATGGCATTCTATTTCAATTATTTATGGAAGTGTATGTTTGATGTGGGGGCCCAAGAACTTCCTCTGGCTCACACACTCGCACTCGCTCTCTCGCTCGCTTGCTTTTCCTGGTCTCCTTCTCGCTTGTTCATTCTTGTGCTATTTTATCTCTCACCCCCCCTCAGTCTTAACTTTGACCTCTTTCTCACTCTTCTCCTCTTCCTTTTCCCTCATCTTATAAATTTTCACTTTGCATGCTTAGTCATTTGAATATATAACATTTCCCCTCTCTTTTTTCCCCTTTCTCTCTCATTCCATTTCCTAATTTCTCTCTCTATCTTTAGTTTCCCTTTCCTTACCCCCTTTCACAGGTCAGTCATTTCCCTCTTTTGTTAGGTTTTTTACAGTTTTATGACAGGGGTTTGAATGTGTTAGTTTAGTTATTAGGCCTATACAAACTGTTCAGTTACATGGGACTTTCGTATTTGTTTTTTGTAAATTAGTGGGAAGTTGTTCTATTGTGTGAGTAATATGAAGATGTTGTATTTGTAATCAATGTCTACTTGAGGATTAGTAGCTGAAATTAGTCTGCATCTTGTTTCACAAAAACAAGCCAGTTATTATATTACAAAAAATAAGTAAGAGATGAATGTTCCTTTGCATGGGAATTGAGAGCCATCTACCCTTTTCTGAGTGCTATCTTCAATCTGTATTCTTTTTTCTGCCCAACTGCCTGTCTTAACCAATCCATTTTAGATTTTATTTAGGATTTGTTTTTCTTTTTGAGATCATTATTTCCCCCTATCACCATGCCTTTGCTCTGACATTTCACTTCTTCAGCATGAGGCGGTGACTCCTTACCTAATCCGATTTAGGTTAATCTGTCACAGGGAAGGCGGGGGGGTGGGCAGTGGGTCTCTGGGACAGCCCTTGTGCTCCTGTTGCACAGAGCCAAGCCGGGCTCACTGGCTCCCTCCCTCCCTACCTCCCTGCCATGCCAGACAAGCAGACACCTGTCTACCAGAGGATCAGTGCTTTTGCTTCAGACTTGTCTAAGCCAGGCTGTCAGTATTCACTCGCTTGCTTATTCATTGACTGCCCTTCCCGTTGTGACTCTCTACCAAAAAATCCAAGCCCTCCCACGATAAGTGGGTGACAACCTTTTGCTTTGGTGATGTCCACAGAAAACTGGATACTTGATTGTAAAAAAGGGGTTATATAAATTGTGCTATTTTGCACTAATACACCCACCTCTGTTTCATGAAGACATTTCAACAAAATGTTTTATGGCGACAAGCGTTTAACTGGAGATGCTGCAGAATCTTGTACATAAATGGCACTGACGAAGCAGAAACGCCACTATATTTACATTTGTATCTGCCTCTGTTTACCTCTGTCTGTGCAGTTTCTACACAAAATAAGGTAGCAAGCATAAACCATTCAGCACGTGGTTGGCTTACATACAAGTAAAGTTGGAAATCCACAAATTACTCCAGAGCCTTTCTTTCCATCCTTGGGGTCAGTAAAATATAAGTATGAAGAGAAAGTACTGTATGTATAATAATAGAATGTCTTTTTTTTATGTTTTTGTTGTTTGGTTAGTTTTCTCGAATTGACCATTGCGTGACACAATGACAAACCACAGTCAGCCATCCATCCCCCCTAAATAGACTGTGGGTGGAGGTCAATCACACTGTCCAACTGGCTATAGGGACAGTTAGTAAAGGGACAAATAGGGTGCCTTGTGTTTTTGAGTGTTTGATTGACACAGCATCACAACAGAAAATCCTGTGATTGTTAGCATTGTTACCCTGTGAAAGCCAAAACCTTTTATTTATTTATATGTATATTGAATGGAATCGCAATCGACTTTGTAGATTCTAGACCTAGTACATTGTCAATGAACATCTCTTCACATAGTGGGGAATAATGTGTTTCAGGCATGGGATAAGAAAGCTTGATAGGGGTGAGTTGTTGTGTTGCTGTTTGACTGCAGCTTGACCCCACTGTTGAAACGCTGCATTTGAGATTTCAATGTAAATAAGGCTGTAACGGTGTGACTCCCAAAGGACTTTTACACCTGGCTAGATTGTCACATTCAACTGGTGTCACTGACGGTGTCAGGGGCTTGCAAAGTACACAGTATTCACGGTAAAACAAACCTTTACCCTAGCAGGCGTATATTGGAGATGTTTTTCAGTGGCAGAAATGTAAAGTAACTTAAAGGCTTGAAATATATTTTTTCTCCACTTGCACTGCTTTTCTGAATATATAAATCTCTTGCTCTCTCTTTCCCTCTCTTGCACGCTCAGTAGGGTTGGCCATGTGAGCTTCGGAGGTCCCTGAAAGGGGGGGAGAGAGAGGGAGGAAAAAAGAGAGAGGGAACAGAACTCCCCCCCCACCAAAAAAAAGAAAAAAGCTGAATTAGAGAATGATGTCACCAGTAGCCAATGAAAGGTGAAGGCTGCGGAGTACAGAGGGCCCTGTTTTGGCAGTGAGGGCGGGCCTGTGGCCGGGACTGTCAGCTGTCCCTCTCCATCCACATCAGCTGCCTGTTACTGGGGAGAAAGGGGAGTGGGGTGCTGGAAGGATTGTACATCCACCAGCACGAACAGTTGACTTAGGAAGACTTCCTAACCAATAAAATCTACAAAGCAGTTTTAGTAGCTTTTCGTGACCTCTGTAGTGTGAAAAGTAATAAAGCCAAAACTTTCATGCCAACAATGCTCAACTATCAACTGAAGCTGTAACCTAGCCTTAACTCACCTTACAGGTGAAAAGTGTGTGGCAATAGCTGTTTTAGGTAGTGGTTGTTATCTGAGAGCTGGGTACCTCCCTTATTCTAAAGAGAATACCCCCCACCTTCCCCTATTTGTTGTTGTTACCCATTACTTAATGAGGACATGCCTTTATGAGTCCATTGTTTACAGCAGAATAATAGTTGCTTAGTGTAATCAAATCTCTTAATCCTAACCCTAATGCGTGCTGGTTTTTGAATTGTCCTCCCTGTCAATGGCAGCTAATAAGTGTGTGTTTACAAAATTGTCGCGCTCTCTCTCTCTCTCTCTTTTTCCGAGCCCCTCTCCCCCCCATCACCCCCGTTCTGTTTTTAGAACTCACGTGTTCCCTGTGAGAGCACAAGAAATACGGGGCCCAAAGTCATTGAGAAACTGTGACACCATGAAAACGAGTTGATGTTTAGTTGAAATGAATGATTAGCTTCCTGCAAACCAATTCAACCCTAACACATGCACTAGGAATAGTGATGTTTTTCCAGATGAATTACTATACTTTCAGATGCACAAAGTGTATTGAGTATGGGGGGTATGTAGATGAAAAATGTAAGAGCAGTAAAATACTGTAGTCCCACACTTATTTTGAAGTCGCACAGGGCTTCCTGAGATTGCCAGGCAAGCAAACGAGCTATGATCCCTGCGACGGTATCGCCGAGATACCCATGTGGAGCTTTATACAGTATCTTATGTTTTTTTTTTTTGGTTATATATTCTTTGAGATGAACTGAAGCACGTAACACTTTGTAGTGAAAATTGCCCATGTAATTATATCCTACTTACAGATACAGTCAGGTGATGAACATCAGTCTCGGAACATTTAACATGAAAGAAAGAAAATAAATATATAAAACATGCCGTGTATCAGAACTGATTTATATGTGTGGAGTGGTTCTTGGGGCTGTGCGTTTGATATTCATTTAGAACAGATCCACATGCGGCTGAGTCTCAGCGAGAGTTCAGAGCTCGTTAAATAAGCTTTTTTCAGTTTGTCTCCACATTTTGTAGCGTTGACTCCTCTTATAAAAAGAAAGACCGAAACAAACAAACAAACAAAAACAACTGCCACACAACCCACCAGTACTTTCTGGATCTATGGAATGTCATTTGGAGAGGTGGCAGACGCACGCTTGCTACCCAAAAATAAAATAAGACACGCCAGAAAAACGGCAAGAAAAACAAAGGTCTGCCACCACAGGCTTGGCACAGAGACACGGCCGCTTGGCCAGTGTCGAGAGAGAGAGAGAGAGAGAGAGAGAGAGAGAGAGAGAGAGAGAAAGAGAGAGAGAGAGAGAGAGAGCGCTGGGAGAGATACCCACACAGCACTCTTCCAGTAAAAGGCATTGTGCAGAGGCCTCCTTTTCACAGACACTGTGACTTCATATTTACCTTAATTTATTTACATTGTTGGAATCGACCATTTGTTTCTTAGAACCCTCCCAATCTGCAATTGCCAGTTGAAGATCAGTTCGGTTTAATGCTGTGACCCCTTTGCTGCAGGTGGGAGAGATTTTAATGGCTACCTTACTCTGAAATGTATTTGAATAACTTTTGATTTATATAATTGTGAAGCTTGATGCCAACTAGTGTTGTGCTTTTTGTGTTGTATAGCCCAATGCAAAGCGATATCCTAAATACACAGATAGGTTGCTGATGTGTACTGAATTGTGTTCTTGTTTTAGTATACAGGGAAAAAAAACAATGGCTGGACAAAAAAACGGCACAGCTAACAGGAATAGTTATATCCCAAACAGACATTTGAGACTGAGAATCTGTCTATAATAGGCAGCTCATGTGACCGATCGTACTCGGCATTGACCAGACAGCCAGGGAGATGATGTCAAAGGTCAGAGGGTAAGGAGCCTCTTGAGATTGTGCTGCAGCATCAAAATAGCCCTCGCCAACGTCCGAATTAAGTGGTCTCTGTCAGTCACAGCATTGTAATAACAATATTCCCTGGCAACAACAAAAACAATAATAAAATGCCAGTATCCTTCAAATGCAAAAGAAGAAGAGGGAAAAAAAGTCATCTATAGTAGATGGTAATTTTACAACAAATTTTACAATGCAACTGTGTAACTTTTAGTCCCATTCTGGGTTACTTCAATGTTATATTCCATCCCTGCAGTTTCACAACAGTTAAGTCCTACTTTCTTAGCAGTGACCAGCATTAGGAGCTAAGGTCTTGCTTTTTTTCTCCTCTTTCTTCAAAGTTGATAGTCTATAAATAAAAAGGCTTTTGTAAGATACCCAAGGCCAGGCTTTTGTGCTTTTTCTTGACATAAATATTGTATTTTCTCTGTCAAGACAGGGTAGGAAAGAGGGTTCAAGTTGCAAAATTGTCACTTGACTGAGCAAGGAATGTTGTTTTGCTTGTGCATTTTGTTTACTTCCCCGATTACTATTTCATTCGATTTGATTTCAGGTTGAAATTTCACTCTCATCTGGCAAAGGCCAGAGAATGAGATGAGGCTCAGAGTGACCCAGAGATGGGTGTGTGGACTGGGCTCTCTCTATGGTAGCGTGCCTTTGCTTTCCTGGCACATCATCAGGGAGGCTGTGGAACCCGGACAAAGGGGGTTTCTCCACAAGTCGGACTGACCTGCCAGAAAATTCACAGAATGTAATAAACACTCTCTGTCTGTGCGTGACAGTGTTTATTTATAGCAGCTACTTATATTAAAAAGAAACAGCATTGCATTTGAAGATTCTCATTTCAGAATTAGTTTCTTGATCCCATTGCAGATCTCTTACAAATAGGCTTGAGGTAGTTTCCGTCCAATAAAACATTCAAATATCATACCACCCACCTTTATGTGTTTTTGTCAAAGCCTTGTGTAATACCTATTAACAACATTGTTAGTTTGGATGGACACAAGCATTTTACCTCTGAAATGGGATAACTTTCAATGAGTTACCTATTATGTCGTCCGATTTAAGTTGTTTGAATCCTAAACCTGCAAGGACATCGCGTGCGCAATGAGAGAGGGAGAGGGAGAGGTGCGTCAGTTATGTACAGTAACATAACGGAGATGACTGAATCTGACCTTGCAATTTCTAATTTTGATTAGATTAGGTTTGATTTGCAGGAGTTTCCACCTAAGCTGTTAGTTTTCAGCAGGTGCAAGACCAATTTTAAATTGTAAAGCCATAAGATGTGCTCTGTATTTAACAGTTTCAAATGAATTACTTGAAGTCGTGGATTTGTAAAATGTTACATTGCAGCAAAACCTGCTCATTGACACAAATGTGGGGAGTAACAAGCCTGATAGAAAGTTTTGAAATCCAGATTCCTATGCCAGATAATTTATTATGGAGAACAGATGTGGTTGTATTTATTATGACAAAGCTTAATTTCTCCTGTATTTTCTCTTAGGGTATTTCTAGAAATTGTATCCCCTACCTCCCACTTGTGAGACTGTAAGCAAATATTTTAGGACTGTTTTTTCCCTGTAAATCACACCTTTGTATGTTTGTATAGTTGGCTGAAGATAGGAAAACATGTTTTGTAATGCATGGCAATGACAATGTAATGTTATATTTGGGGGGGGGGGGGGGGTGGTGTGCGTGTGTCTATGAGTAAGGTGGCTATAGCATTTCGTCTTTAGTCATTTTATTTTACTTTTTTACAAATTGAAGGGGAGGGAAGGTACTTTCTGTGCCAGTAAGCGCAACCTGTTTTTCACAAACACACTAGTTCATGACAGCCAAAATCAGCAGCAAAGAAAAGTCCTCAGATGAACTTGGAGACTTTCCTGAATTAATAAGGAAGAAGGCAGAGACTTCGCTGCCACCTAAACATAAAAGATCTCAAGGCGTTCTTCCAGCACTGCCACTGTCTGGGGATGAGCAGTGGAGGGATGGGCCGCAGTGATCATCTGTCACAAGAGTCAGATTGGGTGCAGGCGGGACATAATGGTTTATGAACAACTCCACAATAACAGGAATACAACTTTTTACATCTATTAATGAACATGAAAGAAAAAGCAGAAGAATGGCTGTAGAAGCTGATATAATTAAAAGGCCCTACTTTTAACAGTTGTTTTCTGCAGTGATAAGCTGCTTCATTAAAAGTGATTAGCCAGCTTGTGTATTATGTATGGTTCACCTCCTTTTCCTAATGTATTTGCATAACCCACCCAGCTATAGGTCTCTAAGGACTAATGTATGGTACCATTTACTTCTGTAATGTTAGTTTAAAGAAAAAGAAGAAACAAAGAGATACTGTAGCACACAGCAAACAAAACATAAAATGCAAAGTTTACCCAGAAAACCCAAAGTTCCCAGTTCCTGCATGATTTGGAGTGTGCATTTTCATAAAGAGTTCTGTAGCGTGAATGAAAACTTAACATTGTCATGTGTGGCCGGAGGCAGATTAATTTTCATAATTGCTCTCCACTGATTTTCTTTTCTTTTTTCCCCCCCCTTCACTGCAAGATATATCCACTTCCTAATAAAGATTTCCTGTTTATGACAGTGTACAGTTTTAAATGGGGAGTTTCAGAAGGATATTAATAACTGTATGCTAATAAGAAAAAGCCATCCCTGAAGTTATGTTCCCTTATTTGGCAATATGAATCCCATGTGTGTTCAGCACTTTTAACTAGCAGCGGTGGTATATTAGCACAATAGGACCTAAAGCTTCCCTTCATGAGTTTTGTATTTTTGATGTTTGTTAGAACTAGTTTAACAGAATTCCAATATGAGAGGCGAGAAGGGCCATTTCTCCCTGGTGTAGGTACTGGGCCTGTCCTACCTCTCTGCCTGTTCACTTTCCTAAAAGTGATTCACAATGTAAAGACGATAAATATTTTTCTGCCTCAATATAAAATAAGACTTAAACATGCCTGTGTGTGTATATAAAACATATTCATTATTTATTTAGTGCTCTGTGTCTACACCCATGTCACTTCTTGTTACAGTGATGACTTTGGAGTTATTGGAAGGGGAATATTTGCTCTGGAGAGGGAGGTAGGGGGAAGCAGTGAACTCACCCTCTCCTGTAAATGGTAAAATGTATACGAAAGACAACAAAAATGTGATGAGGCAGGTGAGCCTTGAAGGAAGGGGAGTGTTGTTGTGACTAAATTCTGGCAATAGGAAATGCCATGCATGCCTGAACACAGAGACCAATGCATACCTAAGTGAAATGTGTGCCCCTGGGTGGGCGGGGGGGTGGGGGGTCACACAGCAAACAGGCCCATTCCTTTACTTAAGAAGAGCCTCAAAGTCTGGGATCTGCAGGTTAAGAGGAAACACATTTTTTGTTGTTAAAGCAAGAAAAGGGGTAAATGCTACCCCCACCCTCCAACAAACAAAAAAACACTCTCCATCCTGTAATGAGAAGCCATTTTGGATAACCTAAAACCTGCCATGAAAAAAAGGCAGCTATTGTAGCTCTGCAAAGTTAGAGGCATTGTTTTCCTCCGAGGCAGTGTTATCAAAAGATAATCTATCATTATTGCAGTTTTATATGATACTTCTGTTTATGTCCCAGTACTCTGCTGGAGGGAGCTGAGGGTGTCAAACTCCACTATAAGGTTTTCTTTCCCTGACAACGTATATGGTAGCATTACCTTACAGAGCATGTACAGACCAGTTCCCTCATTCACTTTGTAACTTAAAGAACCAGAAGCACATGAAATGCTATAGGAGAGTTATCCAATGCTGGTCCTGGATACCCAATCCAGCAGATTATATAGGGCACCCTCAAATCAATGTATAAAGTCTTCAGTTTAGCAGGTGTTCAGCGGGTAAGTTATGTTGTATAGATGCATTTATTTTTATTGGTGATTTAATACATCTGACTGAATTGGGGATCTCCAGGACCAGGGTTGAAGACCACACATCCTGTTTAAGTGACTGTGTATAAGAATCCCCACTCAAAAATAAATTGAAAGTTGAGTGACTGCTCTGGGAAATTGCAGCCTCGGGGTCATCAAAGGACGGGCAAGAGGTCAAGGTCTGGCCATTGGTCACTTCCAGATTTCAGAGATTATACATGGCTGTCATAGGCCATTAAGGTCACCTGCTTCTGCCAAATAGAGAGAGCATCAGAGGAGGTCAGCACACAGCCCAAAGTGTATTAGATGTGTCACTGGACTGCGCAGATTGAGTCTGAGTCTGTACAAGTTCTTCTCCAGTTTACATGACTCAGCACTTTTAAAGAAAGCATTCATTTATCTAACTCTCCATCTATCTATTATAACTAAATGGTAATAGTAAGTCACTCCTACTATTATGTTGTGCATTGGTGCCTCAGCTACAGAAATAGAATGCTTTTAAATCTGTTACAAACAAGGAATATCAAGTGCTTTTCAATCCTTGTTTAAAAAAACAAACCATACTTATTTTATTTAAAAAATATATATATCATTGCTGCATATTGCCTTTTTTTGAAGTACACCACTTTGCTTGAACAATTATCGTAACCCTGGCCAGTGTGAGTGGCTCAGTGGCCCAGATTTCCTCTACAAGCACTCCAAATGTTTTTCCTGCTAGGTGTACAAAGAGCCCTGTTTGCATTGCATTAAATTTGAATCAGATATCCGTTTGTGAGTCATGGCAGGTGACACTGGGTAGCTGCATAGACGGTTCTTAATGAATTTTGAATGTTTCACAAACAGCAAAAAATAAACACCCAATTAAATGGTGGAGTCGAGCAATTGCTGCAGATTGAGGTGCAATTCTAGTTTAGTAAAGTTATGTAGCCAGTATCTTTGAAGGAAATTAGTGTTTTTTCAATATACATACATACATACACACAGATGTAGATATACAGCGTTTCCCCCAGAGATTACATAGGCATGGCGGTTTGTTTCTGTCGCGGTACCTTCGCCAATCAAGGACTACAGTTATTTTAATTGAACAAGTGGTTTACTTAATTTGATCAATAACGAAGATGTGCTCCTACTCTTTAGAAATTGGTGATGGGTGACCATTATCAAGATTCTCCAGTATCAGGGTTTCAACCCAACTAGTGCTGAACACAAAGAACTAAGGACAGTACAGCACAAGCTGCTGCTGGTTTAAAACTTGTCTCCTTGCCTGGGTGCCTGCAGGTTCATCAGCCAACAGTCCTTCAAGGTGCCTATTATCAAAATGCACAGTATTGAATACACTTGTCTGTTTCCCTTGTTTCTGCAATGCTCAGTGCATTTGCCTTCGGTTTGGCACCAGATTCATGCAGCCTGAGCCACAGCGAGGAAAACACTATGCAAACTGCCAGTGGCGAGATGATATCACCAATAACGAGCCTTTTTTTTTTTTTTTTTTCTTGTTTTCGTCTTTATTTTTCAAGGACGTCAGGGATTTTTTAGCATGATAACCATGTGGGCTAAAAAAACCAAAAACCCAGCTGCTCCAGTGAGGCAATCTGTCTCAGACAGGCGCATGAGTGACTCTAATATCAGACCTGTTGATGATCCAAGCAGTGGCCAACATGCCAAGGATTCCATTGGTTACTGTGTTTCCGTGATACTAAATTAAATAATACCAGAGCCCATGCTTCATCTTCTGTGTATTTAATATTATATTGTAATGAGAGCTACTAGCTGACTTTCATTTATTCATTCAATTAGTTGCCTAGATTTATATGTTTTGGTTCAAAAATACTGCTTGTTAATTCTGCAGATGTTACTGTAACAATGTATAGAACATTACTTTGTTTGGATCATAGCAGGAAACATCTTTTTGCTTTTTGGAGATTCTGAGTGAAGATCATAAAAACAACAGGAAATCATATTGAAGATTCATCCAACGAAATGTGCTGTAGTTGTAGATTCAGAGATACCACAGCATGTAACCCTGCCTTTTGTGGCTGCTTGTTAGTGTTCCTGTCTGCAGGTAAAACCAGATAAGGCCGTTGGAAAGTGGCACACAGTGAGTGAGTGACCTGGACTCCATGTGTGAACCCTGACTCAGGGAGTAACTCAAGAGAGAGGGCCACTCTCAACAGGAAAAGCAAAACACACCCGGATGACATAAACCAACTCTAGCATGTCCTATTACTTTATACATTCAATAAAAATTTAAAAAAACAGCGCTTTTATCTTCCTCACTTGTTTCTTTCTTTTCCTGGCTGGGTATCCAGGCAACCAGAGTAGTGGGATGGTGATGTCATTGAGATTAAATGAGAGAGAGAAAAGTATTTCAGCAGGGGCTGGTTTAGCATACAGTGGGGGTCACTGGAGCCTTTCTTTAGATGGGTTTGATTTGAGTTTGGATTAGACAAATTGCAGTCATGCTTCCTGTTTGCATTTATTTTCCTTTCATAGATACTGTTAGTGGGACATGGCCTACAGGGCAAAAGTTTATTTAATAATATTTAAACCATATAACCTCTTTTTCTTTGGTTGACTGATGTTGTAAAACTGTGTCAGAGCTTGGCTTTTCATCTTTTTCTCTTTTAAACATAGAATTGCACTTAATGGTTACAACAAATTAATAATTCTGTCTCAGTTAAGTGTATGCCCCCTTCCCATCCCATTCCTTCTTCTCCTTATTGAATACTACACTATCTGGTACACAAGCCATATACTGGACTACATGAAGAGGGGGGTTTTCTGATATGATTGGCTTAGACAGTTTTTAGAATCTACAAGGAAGACAAGCAAACTGGTTTTAATATTTTGTTTGTGTTTAATGTAAATTAACATGTCTTAAATACCCTTACTAAGCAGGTGCAAATAAATGCGTCATGATGCCTAATAAATGTAACGGAACAACAAACAAGCACGCTGGCTGCACACAGCACATGAAGTCCTCAAAACTAGTCAACAAGTATTTTTTCTGTTTTCCTTTTGGATAGACGATGGTTGTTTTTGTCAGATATGAATCTACACTTATTTTCGGAGCTCTCAACGAGCCTTTAACATGGCAGAACCTGTATCATTTACAGTTACTTCACGGTTTGATCCCGGATTTGGTAACATTTTGATACTCGGCAGGTGCCCGATGATTAAATGAGAATTATTATCTATCAGGATTGGAACTGACGTTAGGTATATTATCTAATTGGTATGTTAATTAATCGAATTATATATCTATTTGGGTGATGGAAATGTTACTGCTTATGACGCTTGCGCTTAACGCTGGTGGCTTAGTGGTAATATTTGTTTCTGCAAATAGAAAACGCACCATTTTTTTAGGCCACGGGGTCTGGTATAATGCAATGTTTTTGTACTGCAGCTGTGCATGCTGTCTTGTTTTCGGGGGACGCTGGTGTCTGGCTGTATTCGGGGGACGCTGGTGTCTGGCTGTATTCGGGGGACACTGGTGTCTGGCTGTATTCGGGGGACGCTGGTGTCTGGCTGTATTCGGGGGACGCTGGTGTCTGGCTGTATTCGGGGGACGCTGGTGTCTGGCTGTTTTCCGGGGACGCTGGTGTCTGGCTGTTTTCCGGGGACGCTGGTGTCTGGCTGTATTCGGGGGACGCTGGTGTCTGGCTGTATTCGGGGGACACTGGTGTCTGGCTGTATTCGGGGGACGCTGGTGTCTGGCTGTATTCGGGGGACGCTGGTGTCTGGCTGTATTCGGGGGACGCTGGTGTCTGGCTGTTTTCCGGGGACGCTGGTGTCTGGCTGTATTCGGGGGACGCTGGTGTCTGGCTGTATTCGGGGGACGCTGGTGTCTGGCTGTATTCGGGGGACGCTGGTGTCTGGCTGTATTCGGGGACGCTGGTGTCTGGCTGTATTCGGGGGACGCTGGTGTCTGGCTGTTTTCCGGGGACGCTGGTGTCTGGCTGTTTTCCGGGGACGCTGGTGTCTGGCTGTATTCGGGGGACGCTGGTGTCTGGCTGTATTCGGGGGACGCTGGTGTCTGGCTGTATTCGGGGGACGCTGGTGTCTGGCTGTATTCGGGGGACGCTGGTGTCTGGCTGCACAAGGATGCAGGCGACATCTTCTCCGCGCATAGGTGCGAGCTGCAGTCTGGAGCAGGAATGCATTGCCATGGCTGCAGCTGCCCCTCCCGCCCCGCTGCTCCAGGCGGGAGAGCTTGTTTACCACATTTCCACTCCAGACTCAATAACATGCCAATCACCCGGGACCGCCCCCTCGGCGCTGCCATTGGTTCACTGCCATCCCACCCTTTTATACTATATATCCCATTCTCGACTGACGTTGAATGAGGTACCATGGGGGAGACTGTCTTACGGGAAATACTGTGATTCACTGCTGTAGAGATTCTGCTTTGAACTATATCCAGTATTATTACTACAATCCCTTTATGCGTCGCCATATAAAACATACTCATACACAGCTAGAGTTCTATGTATTGTATTATTATTAATACTAAAAACTGCGATGGCAAGATCTTGCATTTGACGGCGAAATGTATCTTACACGGCAAGCCTTTGCCAATGTGAGTACATTAAAACCGACGTGTAGCATGTCAACACAAAATACAGGCACAGACTGACTAGATTTTATGTGGTAGACCAATTGTATGGATAAATGGGCGTAAGCACGGTGTGTGTGTGGGGGGGTCTAAGGGTTTATGCATAAACGGATCTGGTTCATTTTACACCTGTTTCGTCTGTGCTTGCAGCCTTTTTTTCTGCGCTTGTGCGTCATTGCAGTCCAGTTTTCTACAAGACGTGTGCATGGCTTACGGCTCTGTGGTGAAAGTAGGGCACCGTGGAGCTGATGCTGGTGTTTTCCTACCTGCTGCTCTGAGCTGAATCAGTGTCTCCTCTCGCCTGTTGCGGTGGTGGCGTTCTTGCAGCGCGCAGTTCCGCAGTTCTGCGCAGATGTGCAGAATCGCACCGCTCCCATTGGTGGAGCCGCGCAGAACGCGACCATTGTAACAGGCGCTGTTATTGCGAGTGATCGCGCAGGCCGGCGCTTGAAGTATCGGTGGCAGGGCGCTCTGCAATTCACGAAACGGAGTTGTGTAGTTGGACTGGATCGCAACTGCAGTGGTTTTAGCCGCTACCCCACACAGCCATGCAAGAAAGCGCCGAACCGGGGCCGAGCGGCTGTCAAGAAAGCGCCGAACCGGGGCCGAGCGGCTGTCAAGAAAGCGCCGAACCGGGGCCGAGCGGCTGTCAAGAAAGCGCCGAACCGGGGCCGAGCGGCTGTCGGGGCGCCGGCGCAGACGTGGAAGCGGCGTTTGAAAAAGACGCTCCCGAAACCAAAACACGGGAGAGGAAGGGAGACCTGCCTCAGCTCGTTACATGCGTTTAAATATATACCAGACGAATCACACCATTAAACCTAAGTCCACAATGTTTGTTGAAGCTCAAAGGTGGTTTGAAAAGAGCAGGTATTCATCTTTTACTGGAAGTTTACCTCTCTAATTAACACGACCCAACACGTTTAAACAGCCTACAGTAGTTTTCATGTATATCCTTAAAAAACAGTCAATTTACGCTCCATCGGGAAAAAACAAAACATTAGTCTATAAAGAAAGACGTTTCCAGATTAATTAAACACACACATATAAATAATATAATAATAATAATAATAATAATAATAATAATAATAATAATAATGGTGCTGGGATAAGTGTCTGAGGTCAAATACATATTTATGTTGTTTAAAGCTGAGTATGCCTCCAATTCAGCATCATCCACCACCAAACAAATAACAGCAGAAGATTAATTTAGGTTAATTCATTGATAAACTTGTGAACTTTGTGGTTGATGAGCTGCTTCTTTGATGTTCAGACTTTTACGCTTCAAACAAGATTGGCTTTTGAGTAAAGAATTGTTTAATATCAGTTGGACAAACACCTGTGTTTTTAACCCCTACTCGCCACACTGTTTGTGTGTTAAAATACAAATGCTTGTACTTATATGAAATATTTTCAATTTAAGCATTTTACTTTGTCTACTCATTTGATCTGACAGTAATTCCTCACGTACAGTCTGGGGGTTGTTCGAGGCATGATTTATGTAATGAATTTGTCTTACAAAGTCAGAGAAGGTTTTTTTTTTTTTAATATGTATTTCAAGAGGTTAAAGAGCACAGATTAAAGATGTCACCAGGTGCTGCTTTTCTGGCATGAGGAATGTTTTTCAAACATTGTTCTTTGATACAGAAGATATGAGGCGTGTGAAAGATTTAAGGTCTTTATAGACACGGTAAAAGATTACCCCCTAGGGCACATAAATACTGATACATTGAGGAGGAGCACCACGCAAAATAGCTTCCTTTTGATCTAAATGTTCCTTTTGATTTAAAGAACCAACTTCCTACTGAACATGAGACACGTTCCTCAGTCAGTTACATCTTCACTTAATGTGGTCGAGCAGCCAAGTTGTTCGAGTGATCATTCAAAAAGATGAGGTTGGTTTGGTAGTAAATCCATAAACCAGGAACTGTTTATTGGAGTATGGCCGGCCAGGCATCAGGTACAAACAAAACAATAATTATAATAAAAAAATCAAAAAAAAAAAAATCAAAGAAGGTACTCTAATCTTAGGTAATAACCATTGAAGTCAGCAGTTCATCAAAACTCGGCAGACATGCATACAACCTCCTGTATGAGAGTCTAAATGCCTTCCCTCTGCTCTTCACCTTGGGCCTTATATACGCACCCTTCCCATGATGGAACAAACCAAAAGGATAGAATACAGAGAGCACAAAAATATAAATAAAAACCACTTTAAGTGAGCTAATAATAAACAGTAATCACACTTTCCTACGATTCCAGATTACATTTAAATATATACAGATCAAATTTATATAACATTAATTTTGTTACAGCTATGGGTACTTTTCTTTTAATCTCGAACCGGTATAACAGCCAGTTCCCAAGTTAATCATGTTGGATCACCACATGCACCAATGATACATTCAGGAAGACGCAATGATCACTGGTATAAGAAGGGAGAAAGAACAGTGGGTAAACAATGCTGGAACTTAACATTTGTCTATGTTCTTAAATACCAGAATGGAATATATGACAAAAATAAGGATTATGAATAGGCTAGCAATAACAAACATTATGCAATATGCGTGCATTATTTCCAGTCGGGTGATGATGGGAGCTCCCGTTCATCACCACCCTGGAGTTTGTGATGATCCTAAAACTGTTCTGGCAGCTTAACACCCGTTTGAAAGCAAGTTGCGCAGGAATGATGGATGAATGCTTTTCGTAGTTGGTACTTATTTTATTAAATCAATATAAGAGACCAAAACATTTTAGGCTGAACTAATCTGCCCTTAAACTGAAGTTGAATAATTTCTGTTTAAGAAAAAAACTGAAAAGCCACTTTTCAAGGTAATGTACTTTGCCATAAAAGGTCATGTTCCTATGATTGAGAATAAACCAGAGATCATGCTGCACTCATAATGCAATAACAAGGTTAAATGATCTTGCATCTATTTGAGTGAACACAGAGAGATGGCTTTGTGGTAGGGCCCATGTATATTGATATACAGACAGAGGCATGCACACAGATGCAGAAGCCAGCCCCATTAGCAAATCTCCCGATATCTTGGGTAGTAAACACTGCAACATGCATGCACCCAGACACAAACACAGCCAGGCACGCAGGCGGGCAACCCAAATAAAATGATAAAAAAAAAAAAAGGAAAGGTTTAAGAGTGATGAGGGGAATGTGCAGCGAGAGCTCAGGTGCAGTCTGTCTTCTCCGGGGCAGACGGCGTGCGATTGGTGCTGGAGGAGGCGACCAGCAGTGATAGACTCAAGATCTCACCGTCTCCTCATCAGGTCAGAGCTGTTTTTGACAGACTGTGAGGGAAGGGGGGGCGGGGGTGGGGAGGGGAGATCTGTCACATGATCCCAATCCAAGATCACAAACTGCTCAGAATCACATCGGCTGCCAGCCTGCATACACACTGAGGTCTGGGCCGAGGTACAGACAGAGTCCCAGCCAAGCTTCCCCTCCTATCAGTGCAGCTTTTTGCATCCTTACACTGCATTGTGGAATTTAGTCTCTGTATTTGCTACACATCTTATTTCTGTAATTTGGATTATTTTCAAATGGTGCATTAGTTTTTATTTTTATAGTCCTATATATATATATATATATATATATATATATATATATATATATATATATATATATATATATATATATATAGTGTATATGTGTATATATATATATATATATATATATATATATATATATAGTGTATATGTATATGTGTGTATGTATACACTCACCTAAAGGATTATCAGGAACACCTGTTCAATTTCTCATTAATGCAATTATCTAACCAACCAATCACATGGCAGTTGCTTCAATGCATTTAGGGGTGTGGTCCTGGTCAAGGCAATCTCCTGAACTCCAAACTGAATGTCTGAATGGGAAAGAAAGGTGATTTAAGCAATTTTGAGCGTGGCATGGTTGTTGGTGCCAGACGGGCCGGTCTGAGTATTTCACAATCTGCTCAGTTACTGGGATTTTCACGCACAACCATTTCTAGGGTTTACAAAGAATGGTGTGAAAAGGGAAAAACACCCAGTATGCGGCAGTCCTGTGGGCGAAAATGCCTTGTTGATGCTAGAGGTCAGAGGAGAATGGGCCGACTGATTCAAGCTGATAGAAGAGCAACTTTGACTGAAATAACCACTCGTTACAACCGAGGTATGCAGCAAAGCATTTGTGAAGCCACAACACGTACAACCTTGAGGCGGATGGGCTACAACAGCAGAAGACCCCACCGGGTACCACTCATCTCCACTACAAATAGGAAAAAGAGGCTACAATTTGCACAAGCTCACCAAAATTGGACAGTTGAAGACTGGAAAAATGTTGCCTGGTCTGATGAGTCTCGATTTCTGTTGAGACATTCAGATGGTAGAGTCAGAATTTGGCGTAAACAGAATGAGAACATGGATCCATCATGCCTTGTTACCACTGTGCAGGCTGGTGGTGGTGGTGTAATGGTGTGGGGGATGTTTTCTTGGCACACTTTAGGCCCCTTAGTGCCAATTGGGCATCGTTTAAATGCCACGGCCTACCTGAGCATTGTTTCTGACCATGTCCATCCCTTTATGACCACCATGTACCCATCCTCTGATGGCTACTTCCAGCAGGATAATGCGCCATGTCACAAAGGTCGTATCATTTCAAATTGGTTTCTTGAACATGACAATGAGTTCACTGTACTAAACTGGCCCCCCCACAGTCACCAGATCTCAACCCAAGAGAGCATCTTTGGGATGTGGTGGAACGGGAGCTTCGTGCCCTGGATGTGCATCCCATAAATTTCCTTCAACTGCAAGATGCTATCCTATCAATATGGGCCAACATTTCTAAAGAATGCTTTCAGCACCTTGTTGAATCAATGCCACGTAGAATTAAGGCAGTTCTGAAAGCGAAAGGGGGTCAAACACAGTATTAGTATGGTGTTCCTAATAATCCTTTAGGTGAGTGTATATATATGTATATAATTTGTCGTTATTTAAACAACTGTAATGATTTACCTGTAGGGCATGGTGTTGTAAATTACCAATAACCTGCCACAGAGTGCTTACATTTTCTTCTTTTTTTCCCTCTTCTACTAGATAAGCTGTTTAATGATTTTGCTCGGTTGGCCTGAAATGAACTTGAAGCTGAAGTGATCGTGGTATTTTTGGCATGTTTTGTGGAATTCTGTTTAGCAAAGTTCTGGCTGGGGCGCAGGCCTGTGCTAGAATGCCTTTGTAATTAACAGGCTCCAAAACTGTAGACCTGAAAGGTTTCCAGTTAAAACCTATTATAACCTGCCTGTTAGAAAACAGGTCTACGTAATCTTACAGAAACTAAATACATTTCCACTGAGAAATAAGTTGTTGCTTATACTCTCTCTGCCTCCTAAAATTCTTGACAAGACAAATAATTAAAACATTTATTTTTATAAAGAAGCTTGTTTTCTCATTTGCATTTTTCAGGAAAGAATTATTTGATAAACATAATGATACTGTTTTGCCAGTGTGTAAAGTCTGTAGTAAAAGTGAGACCATTATTGATATCCTGAATAAGGGGATTCACTGTCTACTCTACCGCTGTGCTGCTTGCAAAAACGTTCTAGATTCTATTTACATTGTTACAGACTCAGACAGAAATAATAAAAATGAAAAAAATAAAACCTAAAAATGAACAAGAACATAAAACCGCCAAGTAGGTCAGTCTTCTTATGCTAAAGGGCCTTCAACACACCATTGGACGGAAGGAGTGGTTAAGTAACAATGTAGAATTGCACTGCAAAAATACAATTTCAGGATAAAAAATAAATAAATATAAAACGAGCCACAAAACTCATGTTGTGGAACAGTTGTTTTATTAAAACAAACCAACAAACAAAAAAGAAAGAAAATGTGGAAAATGCAGAATTTTCTGGTTGGATCAAAAATGACAAAATTGGATTAAAGTCTAAAGTCATTCTGTTTCTGCCTGAAGCTCAGGCACTTTTCAGACTTAAATGCAAACTGCACTTCTCAGCCTGTTAAGTCCGTAATGTGTTTGCTGCTTGCAGTGCGGGCAGCAGTCTTATTTACTTGTTTACTGCAGTCTGTGGATCTCATTAGGACTCCGCAGTTGATGTGCTTTTCCAAACCAGTTGACAGCCGAGGCCCTGTCCTCCCAGTCCTCTACACCAGCTTGTTTTCCCCCTATATGGAGACACACAGACTCCAGTCAGCATGCATCATGGAAAACCCCATTCCATCCCTAATTCTGTGCTGTGTAGACATGGCATGTATCTACGAGAAGTGATCTTCATGCTAATAAAAAATAAATAATAATAAATAAATACAAATATAAAAGGACTGGCTGCAGCAAAGTTTAACCATTTTACAGCAGGTTGCGTAACTTAGTAATTTTGTTTTTATGGTCTTGTCAGAGACCAAGTCACTAATCTTTATGTGAAGAAGAGAAAAATAAGTGTGAATGTTCCACAAAAAAATACTTAAGTTGTTTTTCAGGAACAGTGCTCCTTTAATTTGGTTTATGAAAGTAAAGCTGTCATGCACTGCATTACTCAGCTTTTCAGATTGCGGTTTAGGTATGATGATCAGGAAAACTCGGTCTGTGTAGGCTCGTGCTGAGTTTGTTGTTGTTGATGTTGTCCACATTCACATTATTAACCATCATTTTCTGTCGGCCTAGTTTCTGATCTCTGTAGATCTTACAGCAAAGCATGAAACGAGCTTTCAAGCAGTATGAAAATGTTTTATTGAAAATTTGAAATTAAATCGAAAGTAAAGTTGAATTTGACATTCTCTCCCTATGGAAAAAAATAAAGGGCCTTTTCTTCATTCCCTTTGCCTGTGGTTGGTCACATACCCTGGTTTATTTGGGTTTATTGCAGTAAGAGGTGCTGGGTTTTGTATTCAATGACATCACCAGTTATTTTATTATTTACTTTTTCTTCTCAATTCACACTCCATAATCCAAAAGATTTAATTTGTGACGGCCTTTCTACTACCAAAGGTCCCTGTCTGTGGGAATGGCCCCTCAGCTGATAAAACACACTCCCAAATTGTTCCTCTGAGGAGTTCTTTCCTTGTTAGGCAGTTCTGTGCTGCAAGCAGTGGAAACCCACAATGCCTGGCATAGCTACGGGTACAGCAGTGGAGTATAGAAATAGGACAGCACTTGGGATAGCTATAAATAAAAGAATGCATCCTTGATACTGTTGGATGTTTTGGCCCCTGAGGGAAATGGAGGTTGACTTATAAGGAATTTGGAGCAGTGGCTTTTTTTCTTTTTTTTTTTCTTTTGTATTTGTGCATGTTTGGAATTTCTCCCCTTTGAAGAATTTATCAAAACGATTTATACGCTTTGAAAAGGTAGTTGTGTTTTGCTGGGGTGCCCCCTTTTGGTAGAAGGCCCTGACTTTAACTTTTCCTCTTTTATTTATTCATTTATTTTTAAAATCTCCACCTGCCCTAAGACTATACTATTACTGTACTGGTCTGATAGCATCTTATAAGTGTTTCATGTAACATTTAGCGATTTTACTTTTACTGAAATGAAATGTGTGGTGTTAAAAATTAAAAATAAAGTTCTTTTTTTATTATTATTTTAAACAACCCATGACTCTGGTTATTCTATTTGTAATATGCTTTTATTGTATCAAGATTCACAATTCTCTAAAACCCTTAAAAAAATACAATAAAAATAAGTAGTTCAGGTTTGTAAGTTCTGGATTCAGTGCTTCCAGCTGCAGCAGGTCTAATGCAGCAACATCATGTGCTGCAGAATTTCCCAGATGTTTAGTAAAGCAACATAAAATATTCAGTTTGTGGCTCTGTACCCTTCTCCACCTGCATTACACCAAGCTGCAACACACACCAGAATTGTCCGTCACAATGCAGATGTGCCTGTTTTTGTTGTTGGTAGGTTTCTTATAGAGCAATCAGACTGTAATAACCATTACTTTATTTACATACAGACATACATGTGGGTTACATAGTCATAACATTCGTAGGTATCCCCATGATTGAGTACTTCTGTATGCTATGATAATAGCACAAAAAAGTCAAGTCTTTGGCTGGGCCCAAGTGTGCCAGGCATGGTGCCAGCTTATGGTTACTAGGAGACTGTATGTGCTATGACTCTTGGCGGTTCTGCAGCTGGCCTGTAGGTTGAATCTGTTAATTTACCTGATGACTGTGTTTCAGGATGACATGCCAGAAAATCTGAGGAGTGCCTCTGTATCTTTCAGTTCTCCCTTCGCACTAGATTGTCATGCTAGCTACTCCTGTGTGTCCGCCTCCTTGTTTTTGTTTTTCCCCCCACTGCCCTTTTCAGACAGGATTGCAGTTTTTGCACGTACCTCTCTAACCCCCCCTAGCTGTGCCCCTGATACAGCCTCAATACACAGCAAGCAGAGTGGTTCCTTGCTGCTGCTTTGTTTTTAAAACCTGCAGAGTTCTGGCAGGACCAGGTGCTGGACTAAGACGCAGTGGCCCACATGTGTTGTGACCAGTTTGTGCTGCTGTCCCAGTAGTGGGTATTGGAGTTACCCTACCAGGGTAGCAGCTGCTCCATTCTACATCCCCACAGGTATCGCTACAACCATGCCCTCTAGTCTGAATGTGTTAAGAATGTGATCTTTCTTTCTTACAATAAAATAGTTGCTTCCCTGTTTCTGTTTAGATATCAGATTTTATGTTCTCTCTCCTATGCTGTAAAGCCCAGAGAGATGTCATTCAGTATGGATATTTCCTGTCCATTCCAAGAACATGATGGACTAAAACCATGATGCTTTAGTTAACAACAACATTGCATATCTATATAGCAAGTCTTGTGGGAACATCTGGCATGGCCACAATTTCTGAGGCGAGTTTGATAACAAGTAACCAGGAAAACCCACACCTTCCTCTTTTTCATTATCAGGAACTGAAGCACAAGGATCCATATATTTTGAAGATGTAGTTATTTTCCTTTTCCTTCTCCCTTTTTTCCTCCTATTGTTTTTTTCCTCCCCTTCTTTCTCTATGAGGCCTGCCAAAACACACACGACCCAAGTGCAGCCATGAACCTTCTTCCAGGGCACAGAGACCTTTTGTTCCCACTACCAAATGGATGCCCAATGAATGCAGTTGGCATGCTTTTCCAAGTCAAAATCGTTTACCGATGCCATACTTTAGGACAGTGCGGCCTCTCAATTATCTCCGTAAACATTAACAATGTGCTTTATAATGCGTATTACTGAAAAGTTTAATTTGAAACACACTGCTTTTCTCCGCTCACTTGTTTTACTGTTGTTTTTCTCACGCTGGTGACGGAAGTGGAGCTTGGTTGAAAATGACTGTGGTAGAACAATACTGCCTTGGTTTTGGAAAGGACACATACAAAGCTGCGAAGTCATCTGCTTTTTTAATTGTGTGCATTGGCTTAAATCTGTTTAACTATGGCATTTAAAAATATATATATATTGCATTTGTTTGTGCACTGTTTACTGGGGATATTTTTTTCCATTCTGTACATCCTGTATGGTGTAAGAGACTTGACACTTAAAGCTAATTCGTTGTTCCATAAGGTTTTGCTTTGTTGTGGCATATCAAAAATTGTTTTAGCGTTTATTTCCCAAAAGTCCTGTTTTGGTCTGTGATTGACGGTTCTGTAAAATTGTAGTTGACGTTGGCAGAAGTCAAGATTTACTGTGCCAGGCTTTTTTGTTCCTTCTTAATTCTCTTTAAGTACTGAGTAAGAATTATTTTTTATATATAAACAATTTTTTGTCAGGGAGGGGCATATGAAACGGATATGATATTGATCACAAAGATGTGTTCACAAAGCAGTCTTTCACTGGTATATTTGGGCTTGTTTACTCTCACTTTCCATTGTTTTGAAATGCTATCACTGTAAAACGTCTGCGAAATTTCATTGAAAATGAGACACTCAAGAATTAAACGTGGCATTCATCGGTACACATCTGGGGAAATGTTGAGATTTTGCAAGACGCTGTCAAAGGGAGAAGGGGGACGCCCATCGAGGCTGATAGACAAGGGTCTGGAGCGTCCCGTCCTGGCTTGTATTCGAAACACACAGCCCCCCTTTAATCCATATGACTTAGACCAGGACTGCTCTCACTTCGGTGGCTGGGAGCTGGGAAATCCAGCCACTAAATCGCTGATTGGCATCCTCCCTTCTCTATAGTTATAGCAGTCTATCTGCTGGCAAGACCCTTTTTTTTTTTTCCTCTCTCTCCTTTCCCCCAAATTCCTCTAATAGTCCTGTACAGTAATAATATTTAGTTACAGCGGGTCCAACTCTGCAGTTTACTAACCAGGCTGGCGTACAGTACTGCAGGGCTTGTGCACACATTCATCAGCCCTGCCATATACATCCACCCCTGTCATATATTTTTGAATGTGTATTAATGTCACACCCAAAATTATTTTTAAAATGCATTTGATTTAAATTGACCTTGATTTAAGGTATTCTATAAATCTTCCTGATGCAAACTTGTCTAAGACGAGCACCTAAAAAGCAGGAGAATGCTTTGTTGGTCTGTAAAATGTTATATTAGGCTCTTTAAAATTACGCCATCCTACCTGTGTTAATGGACAAACTGAAAGTGCTGAGCATATGTGGATGATTGTGTTTGCAGTGTTTTGTGACCTGCGCTCTTCCTTTCCCTCCTGCAGTGTGTCCTGTTGAATGTGAGAAGCGGGCATGCACAGAGACGGGCGAGTGCTGCCACCCGGAGTGCTTGGGCGGTTGCACGGTGCCCAACAACAATTCGGCATGCGCCGCCTGCACACACTACAACCATGAGGGTCGATGCGTGCCCGACTGCCCCCCGGACACCTACAAATTTGAGGGCTGGCGTTGTGTCACCAGGGACTTCTGCGCCAAGGTGCCCACCTCCCTCGCCAATGAGTTTGAGAAGTTTGTCATCCACAGCGGGGAGTGTGTGCAGGACTGTCCCTCGGGCTTCACCCGCAATGAGAGCCAGAGGTGAGCATCTGCCGTCTAGTTAGCAGTCGTCTTTTTTCTTTGTTTGTTTCACCCATTAGTTTTACTTTGCTCACTTTGGGTCTGTAGCTGGTAATAAAGAGAATGAAAACAAAGAAAAGCCTAAAAGATATGTGGATTGTCCTAGCATACATTTGAAATTTCTACCCCTATAAATATTGCTTTAACCGTATTCAATATAATTAGACACTCTTTAAGTCTCACATCTTATATCAGTTCCTCCCATTTCTGTTGATGCTGCTCATAGAATGATAAAATATCCTTAGAAAAGGTGCTTGAGAGAGAGAAAGATGTTTAAAACCTGATATATACAAGCAGGAAACCAGGAAAAGAAAGCGATCCAGAAACACCATACGGATTGCTTCACTTGTCAAGGATCAGGTGTTATAGCCAGGTTTGTGAAGCATACCAATGGAAGCACTTGACTGGGAAGGCCTGGTATTCATGACCATGTATTTTCTAGAAAACCTTATTCATTGACTGTCTATATCCTGCAGATTCTCATTCTGAGGTCTCCTAGCTGACAAAACTCCCATTGTATGACAGCAGGATAAATTAAAACCTCGGGTGCAGCGCTGACATATTTATAATTGTATCCTTCACTTGCCAAATTATTAACATAAACAAAAGTCTTACTCATCCTCAAGTCTTCTTGTCTATGTCTTACTCTCAGTTCTACTAATAGTATCATTGTACGTCCAGCCACACTTCCATAAAGAGAGAGGTCTCTTGACACACTATTACAAAAAAGTTGCTTACTATTTAAAAAGCTTCCTTAGGCTAAACAAACAAAAAACAAAAATGGCAAGTTCAGTAGAGGTCTTCATCTCTTTTTTCCCATACCCATAGCCTTGAGATATTTCCTTTTTTGTGAGTGTTTTTTGACCTTATATGACATTTCACAGCAATTCAAACAGGAAAACATAATTCTGATTAAGTGAAGTTACCCTTAACTTCCAAGGCCTCTTCTGTGATTGTGTTTATGGGAGGTTGGGGTTGATTAATGTTTTTTTCGAAAACCAAAACGAGAAAAACCCCTCAAAAAACGATTACTAAAGTTGAGCTCTGCAGGATGGCCGGCTCTGTCCTATCAAAGCTGCTTTGCTGTCCGAGAGTTGTTTATGTGTTTTTTTTTTTTTCAGGGAGTCCTTGACAGTTCCCTCCTGTTGATCTTTCCCTCTCTCTCTCTCACACACAGTATGTTCTGTAGTGCCTGTATTGGACTGTGCGACAAAATCTGCGATGAGAAGACCATTGACTCTGTAGATGCAGCTCAGTCACTGAAGGGCTGTACTGTAATTAAAGGCAACTTACGCATCAACATCCGGCGCGGCAGTAAGTACTGTTCCAGACGGAGGATTAGCGTCTCTTCAGCTAAAAAGCCTTTCACTGTCTATTACGATCTGCTCTGCATTTATGTATGGATGTTGTTTGATTGATTATTATGCCCCCCTTTTCAGCCATACTTGAAACCTCCAATTACTCAGCTTGTCGTACCATCACGACATCTATGCTAAATCTGGAAGGAAAAGACAAGGGGCACTTCCTCCGATAAACTTGTTGACAAATCCATCCTCTATGTTTTGCTCTCCAAGCCCAGAAGCCCTAAAGTCCCCGTCCCCATCACAGCAATGGGCAGTTTTGATGTGGCTGAGCGGCCACACAAGTCACTTGTGTGTGGAGAAAAGAATACTCCCCAGCTGGCTAATATTAACCACCCCACCATATCTGGGTGGTGTCCCTTGCAAACTCTGTGCTGTTACTGCATGTGTTACTCAACTTACATTTTAGTTAATTAACTTTATTTATCTGTTAAAACCTAATTCTAATCGAAACAGAACAAATGTAAAGAATATGGTACCTCTTTTTTTTTTTTTTTTTTAAACAATCGCATGCAATTCAATGATGAAGAAAGAAATTTGTTTTTACCACTAGAAGCGCCGACATTTCGAACAAGCGCCAAAGCCGATCATTGTAACCGATAGCTCTTTATCTGCTGCGATACTATAATCAAAGGCAAAACATCATATAAAACTGTTTTATTCATGAACATCAAATCCAACATTTATATAGCACAAATGGAGTATTTAAATTGAAATATGAAAACTTATTTATTGCTATAATAAATATTATTAATATTATTATTATTGCTATAAATTACATCAAAACTTTTTTAAACAATTGTAAACATAAGTATAGGCATAATTTGCAAAATCAATATTTTATATATTTTAATTAATATTTTATCAAAACATAATTGTACACTAAAGTAAACAGTTTCAACACCTTGTAGACTTTGTTTTCAACATACAGTGCTTGTATTCACTGTAGCTTTGTATTTCAATAAACTATTTACTATATATATACCGATCAGCCATAACATTATGACCACCTGCCTAATATTGTGTAGGTCCCCCTTTTGCCACGAAAACAGCCCTGACCTGTCGAGGCATGGACTCCACTAGACCACAGCACACCTTCAGAGGTATCTGGCACCAAGACGTTAGCAGCAGATCCTTTAAGTCCTGTAAGTTGCGAGGTGGGGTCTCCATGGATCGGACTTGTTTGTCCAGCACATCCCACAGATGCTCGATTGGATTGAGATCTGGGGAATTTGGAGGCCAAGTCAACATCTTGAACTCATGATTCATCAGACCAGGCCACCTTCTTCCATTGCTCCGTGGTCCAGTTCTGATGCTCACGTGCCCATTGTAGGCGCTTTCGGCAGTGGACAGGGGTCAGCATGGGCACCCTGACTGCTCTGCAGCTACGCAGCCCCATACGCAACAAACTGCGATGCACTGTGTGTTCTGACACCTTTCTATCAGAACCAGCATGAACTTTTTCAGCAATTTGAGCTACAGTAGCTCGTCTGTTGGATTGGACCACATGGGCCATCCTTCGCGCCCCACGTGCATCAATGAGCCTTGGTCGCCCATGACCCTGTCACCCCTTTTCTTTCCTTGGACCACTTTTGATAGGTACTGACCACTGCAGACCGGGAACACCCCACAAGAGCTGCAGTTCTGGAGATGCTCTGACCCAGTCGTCTAGCCATCACAATTTGGCACTTGTCAAAGTCGCTCAGATCCTTACGCTTGCCCATTTTTCCTGCTTCTAACACATCAACTTTGAGGACAAAATGTTCACTTGCTGCCTAATATATCCCACCCACTGACAGGTGCCATGATAACGAGATTATCAGTGTTATTCACTTCACCTGTCGGTGGTCATAATGTTATGGCTGATCGGTGTGTGTATATATGTATGTATGTATGTATGTATATGTGTGTATATATATATAGAGCCTGCGTATCTGACGCCTCAGTACAGTACACACTGGACACGTTTCTCCACTTTCCCTGCATGAGCACGTACCATAGACTGCATTTTGACAGCCCTCTCCAGGCGAACACTTTTGCTACACGAAAATATGGCAACGCAATAAATGCTCCTCAACTGATAATGTCCATAAATCATTATTTTGCATGCGATGTGCCTGCGCTATTGCACTCTGTACTATGTGCAGTAGCAATCGCGTATTGATCAGTGGAATAAAAAAATGCACTCGGTGCCATTTGGACCTGGCGTTTCACATGCAGTGTTTTCACAGCACTGGCACAAACCCACGAATGATCTGTCATTGCCAATATAACTGATGCCCCTGAATCAGTCATGTTCATAGACATGGCATTTCCAAAACGAGCTCTCTTCAATTTCTGTTTCAAATCCATGTTTGTTTGCAGGGTAATCACTGAATCCACACAATCTGACTACAATTCTTGTATTTTTCAAACACATGAAAAACTAGACAGGCAGAAATTGCCACTTGAGTGCAGGGCTGACTGTATTGTAAAGGACAGACAGGATAATGCGTTATATTTGATTTAGTATTTAAATGATCAGTCAAAATAACCCAATTTCGGCTATTCTAGGTAAATGTGTTTTCACGTTTATGCAGCTTAAACGCTGTAGGTATGTTTAATACATATATTTAGGAAAAGTCACAAACTGGTATGCGCAGTGAATTGAGGAACACAGAGTAATTCAAATTTTAATAACCAAATCCGTCAAATTGACCGGATTGGCGCTTTTAGTGTTAATGTAATATTTTTAACACATTCCAATGGAAAACGAACTTCAGAAAAAACGCTTTCTCTTTTGTATCACTTGGGGGTTGTTAACAGTTTATTCTGTGCATGTTATGAGCATGAAATAAATCTGTAGCCTTGAAACATTGAGCACAATGCCAGGTCTGTTCCCCACACACATTCTTGGACTGTAGTCATGAAAGTCTTATCAGCAGTTTATTTGTTTTTTTTATTCATATTTTTCCCTGGATATGTTATGTACTTTTTTTTGGTTTTTATTTTCCCAGACAACATTGCTTCTGAGCTGGAAACCTTCATGGGACTGATCCAGACAGTGACTGGCTATGTGAAGATCCGTCACTCTCACACCCTGGCCTCTCTATCCTTCCTGAAGAATCTGCGCTACATTAACGGGGAAGAGCTCCTGGAGGGGTATGTCTGGATCTCACCTGTAGTTGTCATACTTAGAAAACATAGTGGGTCTACAGCGCAAAACATCTTTATTGAATAGGTTGTAGGGCTTTGGTCTTTTTTATTGAAAGTCAAAGAAACACTGTGCCATTCCTTCCATAGTGCAGTTTGTACTGCAGCGAGGGATGCTGGTCTAAGGGGTCCCTCCATGATTTATTATTTAAGTTTATCCCAGAGGTGCTCAATGGGATTGTGGCCATAGAATTCTATCAGTGCTGGAAGTATACTCTTGTGCAAAATGTTCACATTCATTAAGAAGCAACTTCTGTATAGCTTCTATATCTCTTTAATTTAGTATGCTACAGTATTATTATTAAGGGCAATTTGGATTACATCATAGATGATGACCTGGCTTTGTTATTTAATGAAACAAAGGTTGTGCATTAAGAGATTAACCTGATCAGCTGTGTACAAAATATAATAATATGCAATAAAATCAACTATAATTGGTTTAAAACGCAAATATTAGAGATGAAATGTTGACAACCTGTTTGTTTGCAACACGCTCAGTCGATAATCAGAACAGAGTGCCCGCTATTATATTTTGTAATAATCACAGTCCTGAATAATTTACTAGTAAAGAGATTCATTTGGTTACATAGGGCCTGTAAGGATGCACTGAGCTATGCCGAATGTTACACTGAACAGCTTTGATCTAGAAATATGTGATACAACACCAAGCATGGAAGGCAGCACAACAGGACCTTGACTTTATGTATCCTTGGAAGGCTTGGAATCTCCTGCAGAAAGCTAGTTGTTTTTTTAAAACTCCAGTTTGTCAGAATATGGAACAGTTCTGCTTACTATAGATGTACTTTATTTAAATTGTACACATTTTTCTGATACCTTGATATTATCCTTATTTTTTTTGGCAGTGCTTATATTGCACACAAACAGATTTGTTGATTGCGAAAGATCCACATATTGTTCTGCGTTTTTTTTTTTTTGTTGAATCTACAGTTGGTGTCAGTGCTGTGAAGTCTTATTCATTTGACAATTGTAAATTTCCCCCTTTCACATTAAAACTTTCAAGGTGATCGACAGCAGCGGTTAAGTGGAGAGCGAGAAAGAACCCAAGAACTGTGTGTTCAGGCCTGTTTAAGGCAATGATGGATCCTCTCAACAGGAGTACGACAATAATTGAAACCATTGAATAGAAATGCCACAAAAAAAAGAAGGCTATTGAAAAGCTTGTCCTGTGAATACAGTTTTCTTTTAGAAAGACTTTGACACAATGGAAGCCCTGTGTGTAAACACTCTCAAGGCAATTGACAAAAAGACTCATTCTTCATTGTTTTATATGGCTAGTTGTTTTTCTTTTGCTGTTTACAAGAGGTGACAGATGGATGAGAGAGATTTGTTCTCAGGAATTTCCTGTCCTTCAAAAAATCGTTCCTTTTTTTCTTCTCTTTTCGAGTCTTGAGTTGGTTTCTATAGAAAACAGGTTACACAGCATGTGATTCGACCGCGGCTCTGATGGACTGTGAGGAAGTCTTCCCCAAGAAACTGATCATTTCAAGCAGCAGAGCTATCCTCTCCTAAACATGTTTTTTGGTTGCTCTTTTAAGCATTCAATACAATGACTTTACATGAGTAATACATATACACCTTGTGTTAGCAAGCTCCTTCCACCTGCTTCACACACAAGGCATGAAATATTCAGCACATTTTATGAACATTTCCCACTTTACACACACACATTGCAGAGTGGGTTTTTGGTAATACCTTGGCCTTCGATACTGCAGTATAGTGTGTGTACAGCAAAGGCCGTTAGACTACAGACGCAGGAAGTGGAAAAAGAGTCAAACTGGTGAACTTGTTTTGACGATTAGGACTTGCTTTCACACCCAAGCTGTATTACTCTTGTGTGTGTATAAGTAAGATGTAAACCTGCTTTTAAATGGCTCTCTGCTATTTCCATTTTTGTCAGACTAGACTCTCACTGTGGAAATCTATTATATAGTCTTCAAACCAGCTGCTTCATTCTGTACCACTAAAGGTCATAGAAGTTCAAAGTGCAAGGTGAAATCACTGATCATTAAAACAAACACGGTTCAGTGTAGGATTACAGAAAGGCTGCTTGCTGACCTGTTTATTATTCGTTCTTCATTCTGGTGTCAGTGTGTGTTATTTGATAAGATTATATAGCTATATGTGCAAATGTATTGGAGAAAAATCACAATTTACGACAAATGTGTTCATTTTTGCAAATTGGTCTTGGTTGAAGAAAATAAATCGTAATTGTTTATGAATGGAACACCAGGATGGCATCACAAGAAAAAAATATATCTTATTTGTGCAGATTCTTCCCTTGGTGTGTCTTAATATTTTACATGCATTCTGTGTATGGAAGTTTAATAGTCATTAAGGGGCAATTTTCTGGAATCTTCAGCTACTGCAATTTGATTCCTTATGTAAAACTAATAAAAACTGCAGAAGCAATGACTCTTCATCGGATACTACATAACAATATACTGTTGTCTACACATCGTCGTGGTAGCTTGTTAAGGCCACGACCAATTAAAATAAACACATTTTTAATAAATAAACACATCTTTATCTCGTGACCATGAGATAACGACTGGCAATATTAAGATCTTGAGAGAAATTCACAATATAAGGAAATTGTTTTGTTTGTTTTGCTTTGGTCATGGCCTCCACAAACCAGTCACATCTGTGATAGCATCATGACCGGTTTGCCGCCGGACAGGTGGGAGCCCTCCTGGTGTATTTCTGACTTTGGTCCACCCTCATAACTGTTGATTCTTGATTCTTCTGGTAAGAGATCACACTGTATTGAAATGCTGGACTTGTCGCTTTCCCAGATTGTACTCGTTCCACGTGCTGGATAACCAGAATTTACAGCATCTCTGGGACTGGAACCACCACAACCTCACCATCAGAGCTGGGAAACTCTTCTTTAACGCAAACCCCAAACTGTGTGTCTCTGAGATCCGGAAGATGTGGGAGAAGACGGGGATCGCGGAGAAGTTTAAAGAAAATGAATTCCGCTACAATGGTGACAGAGCCAGCTGTGAGTAGTTCTTTCATATATCTTTAATTTCAATTAAGCTTAGGAAACTGCAGGTTATGTTTGAATATCATGTATTTTAAAAGTATCAAATCATGTTTTTTGTATGGATCCAGTGAGGCGCATCCTGTTAAAGGGGTTCAGCTCTATAGTCCAGACAGTTTTTGTTAGAATCAGGGTCTGGTTGCATAAAACTATCATTAGACAGACTAAGACTAAAAAGTTATCCTCCTCACTGCTAGGCTATCTTAGAATTGAAGTCTATCTTTCCATTGAAACTGCTTGCCTGATGCTGACTCCTCTCACTGACTCTCACACTGTGCCATCCCACCCACCGGCAATCCCCCCAAACATTGAGACTCCAATTCTGTGGTGTGTTTTAAGTTTTATGTTTGAGTATGTTAGTGTAAGTTTCAGAAAATGTCCCAAAAAGTATGTATTTTTATGCATTATATTCCAATAACTAGTCTCCACCATGTTTTTTTTCTTCAATTGTCTTAAAATTCCCAGAATGCTTTGCGCGATTGACTAAGACAGACCAGTTTAATGAAAGACTGTTTTATGCAATGGTTTTAACTGAGTGTTCATAGTTTGTATGACTTATAATTATACTAAGACAAAAAATCTATGTTTATGCAACTGGGCCCAGATTTATAGATTTTTGCTTTTATATGGCGGTTTCTGTAAGACTTACATTTCCATTACAGTCCTGAAGTCCTAGCTGAATTTGTGACGCACATCTGTCTCAAATGGGTGGAAGATCTACTGCCTCAATATGTCAAATAACTTATGTCTGCACTTGTTACCTACTAGAACTAGAATGTATGACTTGTATTTTATATTATGTCTATTTACCTATGCACTTCTGTAATTTTGGAACTAATTTTATTATGCTTGATTTTCAAGAAAATGCAATAATAAATGCATTCTTTGACCAAGAATTTCACTGTTAACTTGCAAGCAACTACATTTATATAAGTGTTTTGCCACAATACTGTATCCTTCACATAGTCCATTACATCAGAGTTGTTCCAGTAATTATTAATAAATCATTTCAAAGTTAAAATAGTCATTACCTCATAGGTAGCTCATTAAGCATTTTTGCATAGTTAGTGGGTAAGCTGGTAGAGAGGGTACTGTTAAATCACAGTTTCCATTATTGTATGGCACATGACTGGAATTATCCTAGTTTAATTTGTAGCACAAAGCTTAATCAGTCTTATTTTTCTTCTAAACTTAATACATTTGCTGTCATTGGCCCTTGTGCTCGGTCCAAGTGATGTTGTTGGATTTACATTAGCCAGGTGATTATACTTGACAACCAAGGATCCATCATCCCAGATGTCTGCACTTCTGAATTAAATATTAATTTACAGAATCTTTTTTTTTTTTTTTTTTACTTCAATCCTGCTGACAAAAGATTAAACCAGTAAGTGCAGACAATGTGTCAAAACAGTAGAAATACCACTTTAGTGCTCTTGCAGCCAATTGGCATTTATTAATGTTCAGTGCTGAGAGATGACCACACACAAATGCACATCTGGACAAACTCCATCTCTGAGAGTTGGCTGCTGTCAAAGTCCTCTGGAATCCCAATACTCAACTCACTCAGGGGAAACAATTGTGCATTTCCAAACAGTTTCTACAGTACATTATTTTACTATAAATAATAATAATAACACCAATACTGATAATGGTGTGTGCGGTTTCTGTTTAAGGTGAGAGCTACATTCTGCAGTTCAAGTACAACAGCACCATGAGTAATAGGATCAAACTAACCTGGGAAAGATATCGCCCCCCAGATTTCAGAGACCTCATCAGTTTTATTGTTTACTACAAAGAAGCGTGAGTATTCTCTGGATTAATTTATGCATGTATGTTTTCTACTTGCCTGTACAGCTTGATTGGAGGTATTAGTGCATTGTTATGCTCATCAGCACTGTCCAGTTTGCTTCCTTACAAGACTGTGTTTTATAATTTTTTATAATAATGGTTAATATCTTCTTAGGCACAAAACAGTCTGACTCTTCTGCAAATTGTATTGATGAAGCTATGCAATATACTGGTTTAGTGATTGCTGCAAAATGCATTGAATTGTACTGCTGTCCGATTAGTTTCCATAACTATTACAACAAGTTATTTGACATCAGGAATGTAACTTCCCATTACATTTGGGATACGTGGCCCCTGATCTCAAAGTTACAGGTTATGGTTTTTATTGCACCCTGTGCTTTTACCTACCAAGTTAGCTTATTTGGAATTTAATTACAATTCTTAGTTCATAAGATAATGACCATTTAGTACTCTACTGTCCCTCCAGTACCCGAGTCGGACACCCCTGTATGACACATTGTAGTTGCTCAGCCAGTGTTCACCCTTGGTTGCAGGCCCTTCCAAAACATCACAGAGTTCGATGGCCAAGATGGGTGCGGCTCAAACAGCTGGAACTTGGTGGATGTGGACCTTCCAAGTGACAAGAACACGGACCCCGGTGTTCTGCTCTCTCCACTAAAGCCATGGACTCAGTACGCCATCTTCGTTAAGGCCATCACTCTGGCAGTAGAGGATCCCCACATCCCAGGGGCGAAGAGCCGGGTGGTTTACATCCGCACCAAGGCCTCAGGTGAGGGCTATCCCAGGATTGACTGTTTACCACTGTGTAACAACACCTTTTCTTTTAATAGCACTTATTAAGCGTTTGGGCACTGAAGACACCAGTTGGTTAAGTTTAGCAAGTGGAATTTTCCCCCATTCATCCAGTATGCATTTCTTCAGCTGCGCAACTGTACGGGGCCTTCGTTGCCTTATTTTGTGCTTCATAATGCACCACACATTCTCAATGGGAGACAGGTCAGGACTGCAGGCAGGCCATGCTAGCACCTGCACTATCTGCTTACGCAACCATGTGCTTGTAATCCGGGCAGAATGTGGTTTGGCATTGTCCTGCTGGAAAATGCAGGGACATCCCTGGAAAAGACGACATCTGGATGGCAGCATATGTTGCTCCAAAATGTGTACATATCTTTCTGCATTAATGGTGCCCTCACAGATGTGCAAGTTACCCATGCCATGGGCACTGACACACCCCCATACCATGACAGACGCTGGCTTTTGGACCTGACACTGATAACAGCTTGGATGGTCCTTTTCCTCTTTGGCCTGGAGAATATGACAGCTGTTTTGTCCAAAAACGATTTGAAATGTTGACTCGTCGGACCACAAAACACGATTCCACTGTGCTACTGTCCATCTCAGATGAGACCGAGCCCAGAGAAGTCGGTGGCGCTTCTGGACAGTGTTGATGTATGGCTTCTGCTTTGCGTAGAAAAGCTTTAACTTGCATCTGTGGATGCAGCGGCGAATGGTGTTGACTGACAAAGGTTTACCAGAGTATTCCCGAGCCCATGTCAGGATATTCATTACAGACTCATGGCAGATTTTAAGACCGTGACGTCTGAGGGATCGGAGATCACGCGCATTCAGAAGTGGTTTTAGGCCTTGCCCTTTACGCAGCAAGATTTTACCGGATTCCTTGAATCTTTTAATTATATTGTGCACTGTAGAAGGTGAAATGCCCAAAATCCTACCGATTTGTCTTTGGGGAATGTTGTTCTCAAAGTGTTGGATTATTCGCTGACACATCTGTTGTCAGATTGGCGAGCCTCGACCCATCCTTTCTATTGGCCTTTTTTGGAGGCTCCTTATATACTATGATTACATGATTGCCTCACCTGTTTCACATCACCTTCTTATTTCAGCTTGTCACATCGCTATTAGTCCTAAATTGCCCCTGTTCCAACTTTTTTGGAACATGTTGCATGCATCAATTTCAAAATAATTTTCCATATTGTCCCAACTTTTTCAGAATTGAGGTTGTACATTGAATTTACAGGCCTTAGTTTTCCCTCTTTTCTTTAAGTGACAGAATTAAAGGCATGTTGGCAGCAGCAGTAGTAGTAGTAGTAATAAAAATAATAATAATTATTATTATTATTATTAAATGCTTATTAATCATTAATTAATTAATTAATTAAGCCCAGTGAACTTTTTAAGCACTTTAATAAAATAAATACCAGAAGACACTGTGTCTCTCCAGGACCAGGGTTGGACACCACTGTTTTACAGAATGAACTTGTAAACTTATTTAGTTTTGTTTGTTGTGTCTATTTTCAATTACAGAGCCCTCCATGCCCTTGGACTTGCGTTCATACTCCAATTCCTCCTCCAAACTGCTTGTAAAATGGTCACCTCCTACCTCCCCTAATGGCAACCTGACTTACTACCTGGTTCGCTGGCAGCAGCAGCCTGAGGATAAGGAACTCTACATGCACAACTACTGCTCTAAAGGTGAGCCCCTGGCATGCAGGCCTCTCTGCCAAAGGGAACAGTGAGCTGCAAAGGTTAGAACTTCTAAAAGATCGCCAACAAGAAAATCCCATGCACTTGTCTTTTGGTTGATCCACAATTATTGAACCAAAAATTCTTGTCAAGATCTTTCCATTTTCATGAAGGCACTACAGGGAAGGTCAAAGTTCAGGCATGGAAGAATGTCTTCTAGCTCAATGTCAGACTGTTATCTGCACAAGAATGTGGATGTCTATATCTGGGTGGCTCCAATTAATTACTTGACCTTAGTTAGCCATCAATTTAAGCTTTACTGACTTTACTAAGCTTTTCCTTTCAGTTTTTCCATTTAAAAATCAGGTATCAGGGTATGCCGGCACAGTATTTTTGCCTTAGACACTTGGATGGAATTTTGTAGAAGTATACGACAAAAGGGAAGCAGGAATTAGGAGTCTCTAATTTCTCCAACGTTTTTTCAGAGCTGAAGATTCCCATCCGGATCCCGGCCACAGGTGCTATAGATCTGGAAGAGGACACCAAACCCACAAAGTCAGACGCGGGAGGGGGAGATAAAGGTCCCTGCTGCAGCTGTCCGAAGACCTCGGACGAGCTGAAGGCCGATGCTGAGGACGCCTCCTACCGCAAAGTCTTTGAGAACTTCCTTCACAACTCCATTTTCACACCTAGGTACAAGGGGCCGTGCTGGGCATTCCTAACATAAAGTGTCAGACTCCATTCATTTGAGTACTTAGATTTGCCCAGAGTCTTTTTATTCATTTATTTACATTTCTTTCTTCATCTGTTTCCCTGCTCATTTCTCCCTCACAACCAGGATCTAGCCAGAGGTTTGCGTTTCAGAAACGCATGTGTACTAAGGTGTCTTTTTGTGGTTTGTGTTAAATAACACTGATGAGGATGAGTTGCTTCAGATTGAATGTGGGAAACGTCCTTCCAAAAAGGCTTTTCTCTGTGTTTTTTTTTTTATTTTATTTTGTCGTCTTTTACCCCCAGCATCTAAGTATTGCTATAGCAGAGGCATAATCATTAAGTCTTAGTAGGATGTATTTGAGGCAAAAGCATAATGATTTTTCGATGTTTGGATCTGGGGGATGCAATACATGCATTTTTTCCCCCCCTTTCATTACTCTTATTCTTATTATTTATACCAGCAGAGGAACATCTGTGTTATATTTTCCTTTACCTTGCTAGTGGCTACGGATGTTTCCTTGTTTCAAAGGCTTTTAGTTTTTTTCCTTCTTCCCCCCACACTGTGAGGCTGATTGCATTTTAAATATGAACCTCTTTCAGGGTAAACTTGGGGCACCTCTCTTCCTGCTGCAGCTGTCAGCCTGTTGCTGGTCTTTGTATTCGCAAGCTATTCTCCCTGTTTCCCTTCAGAGTGGCACGGTGTCATGTGAAAATCTGAATGCTGAAGTATCTTTATTGCTTGTTGTGGGAACAACATAATTTTCTCACCAGTTTCTGCCTCTTGTACACATTTTTCAGTATTGCATTTCCCCCCAATTTTTTATTTTTTTTATTATTTTTTGTGGGAGGGTTTAGTTGTTCACACTGTGACTAACTTCTCAGAAAGGTGGTCTCTGATATTCAGTAGAAGTATGGCATAGCGCCAACACATTTTCAGTTTGTAAAAAAAGAACGAAAAAGTGAATCATGTTAAAACTATATTTTAGAGAAGAACAAAACAATATACCAAGGTTTTTTTTATGTATTTTATTTCTTGTGTAGCTGTATAGCTGTCTAGGAAAATGCAGATGCCAGAAATCCATCAGTCTGCTGAGAGGCAGGTTTTTTCAACGTGCCCTGACCCTGACTAGTCAACAGAGGCTGCTTTATTGAGAGCGGAGCGCTTTAGGGAAGTGCCTCTGAGTTTTCTAAGAAAGTGGGGAAAAAAGTTCAGGATTTAGAAGAACAAATCTGAAAGAAAAGGAAATGTTTTCCATTCTGCCCTGCACCCCCCTCCCCTCCTCCCCTCCCCTCAGTCTTTGTCAGAGCTGTTGTGTGGAGTGACTCGCTGCCAGGAAATGTACAGCAAAGCCATCTGGAATACTAATGAAATAAAGGGAAGATCCCCTTCAGCCAGCCTGTGGAGACTAATGGAGGGAGCTTGGCAGCCGTGACGGGTGGGGAGAGAAGTGTGGCTCGAGGAGATCCGATTGTCTGGGCTTTTCACATCCAGGAGTGTCAGCTGTTTTAAGCATTGCTGCAGTGCCGCACTTCCAGAAACCACCTGATGTTACACACACTTAATGCACATATGAAAACAGCCCAGTCTAGATAAATCTCCTAGGTCTGATTTTTTTTTTTTTTTTTCAACCTTTGGAATTTTTAATTGGGATTCACGTACCAATTGGCCTTCCTCTGATTTTTTTTTTTTATGATGTTCCCCATTATTTTCATTTGCATCTGATCCACCAGGTATAATAAGAAAATAAGGCATTTTGCTACTTTGTTACCATTGTCATAGATTTCTTTTTTTTGTTGTCATTTTAGAGGAAAAGCAAAACAACCCTCTTTGTTTCTCTTGTTATTGTCAGTTTGTTATCCTCGGGTTTTGTGAAGCAACACATTTAAAGAACAGAAAAATAACACCAGCTGAGGCAATGCCCAGCAGAGAGAGGGGCACTGGAGTCCGCAGTTCATTTCAGGACATTGTTGCCTTGGCACAGCAGGGCTCAGCTCGCTCTCAGGATAAACACAGCCGGAGCTCAGCCGGCCCGCAGGGGATATTTTCATGTGCGCCAGCTGATGCAGATGCGTCTGGGGTCCCGCCTGTGGTCTCCCTGCCTCCTCCTGCCCCCCCTCGGCCCCACTGTTGTCACCTGGGCAGAAGGGGGGTTTGGGCATGCGTCGGGAGTCCACAGCAAGACTGGCTTATTTTATTGTTCAGCTGCAGCTTGGGAGAACAACCTGCTCTTTACTTTTGACATTATCTCCTTTCAACTTGTTTTTTCCTTCTGTAGCCTTTGTAAATGCCAGGCATATATTTATTTGTATATACTGTATTGTTTTTCCTTCCTTCATTCATTCATTAATTTATATATATATATATATATATATATATATATATATATATATATATATATATATAGTCATGAATAGATTTTACTATATATATATATATAGTAAAATCTATTCATGACAATTCATGTGCTGTTCTTTTCGCACTGCAAGCCTTAAATGCCCCCAGTCGAACTATGACCCCTAATTGCAGGACTTTTTGCAGCTGTAACTGCGACCAACCTGACCCTGCATGGAGTTACTCCTGTGTGTAGAACTGAGGATCGGCCAGTTCATTTCTGCCCACACAGCCCTGGTGCCGTTCAGCCCGTTGTCCACTGCTGCCTGAGAGCTCCTGTCAGTAGTAAAGGCAGAATAGAAGACCAGCTGCACTGCGGATTGCAGATTATTTGCTTGTTTTTTTTTTTTGTTTTTTTTTTACCTGGTTTGTCAATCAGGAGCCTGTTTTACATGTTCAGAATTGTGTGTTTGTAGACTAGTGATTAGGAACCAGAAACTTCAGAAAGATCGACACTGAACTAAGAAGATAAACAGCAGTATTGGCAGGTACATTTCCTCCCGAGCTTTTTGTATCTGCAGGCTGAGACAGGTTTGGGGGATGAGCGTTGCCCTAGTTTGCCATGTCATTAGCAGTTATTTAAGATGATTTTTAAGGTTTAAACTGGAGACCGCTTTAATGTTTAATTTGAGCTTCCTGCTTGATCAGTTACACTGTTATTATATAAGATGGTCCTGTCAAGGAGAATCTTAGCCTAAAACCACATTACTCTGCTGTAATTCTGCATCCAAAATATGAATTAATGAATATTCATGAGTATTGTGGTTTTAGGCTAGGATTCTCCTTGACAGGGCCATCCTGTATAATATATGTATAGATATATAGATATCTATATATAGATATATCTATATATAAATAATCAGCCTATATCAGTCCACTGGATGAAGATGTTTCCACTTGCTTTGATCTCCAGTTTCTCTTTTCCAAATTATTCCTGCAAAGTCTGATTTAATCTTCCTGTCTTCTATGTGGTTGTTTAGGTATTTTTTCATCTCTGGGGATTCATTTAATACCTTACTTTGTCCATCTTTGTTCTGTTCCTCTTGAAATGTATCCAGCCCATTGCCATTTAAACAGTTTCACTCTTTCATTGTCGTCACATATTTTGGTTTGTTCTTGGATCCATTAATTTCCTTTTCAGTCTTTTCATGTTAAAGCAGACATCCGTTGTGTCGTCTGCAGTTTCTGTATCATTTTTAAATTAAGTGACTTGGTTTCACATCCATAAGTGAGCACTGGTAGTATGAATTGATCAGATACTTTTCTCTTCAGGCAAGTGGGGATTTCTTTTCAACAGCATGCTGTTCCTTCCAAATGCACTCCTCTTCGCAATTTACAAACCTTTTTTATTTTCTGAAACCAAAACGGAGACCTGAAGTACTCTACTAATGCCATATCTCAGTGACATCTTTTAGGACAAAATGTGTCTCTAGGCATTGCTTTCATTTCCACAGTTTGATCGCCAAACATCTTAATCCTTTCTTTTTACCCCCCTCCTAAGAATGTAAAAACTCACCACCTCTTTCCTACCCTTGCTCTGGGTGTAGTGGACTGACTGTAAACAACGCAACCCTTGGAGAGTTGCTCTAAAGTACTTTCTATACTGGAAAAATGATGTCACCAGATATCAATAATTTCATCAAGCAACATAATAGGGGACTTAACAATGCTTAATAGTTACTTGCTGCCCACACATATAAAAAGGGCTCCTTCACTTTACCAATAAGGTGTAAATACCTCATGGAAAGAAACCAGGTTCCCCAACGTAGAGATTCATGTGTGTTTTAGATTTGATGGAAAGAAAACAAACTAAAAGAAAACTGCATAATTAAAATGAACTCTGTCTGTTGAATTGCACAGTGTTGCCATTACACTTGGTGTGGCTCAGCATTGTACGAAAAGCCTGAGACATGCTGCTAAAAATCTGCCTATTAGCAAGGAATGTTGATGTAGGAGAAACTGGGCTTTGTGATTTAAGCCTTAACCAATTTTATTTCCCCAATTTTCTTTTATAATTTTTTTCAAAAAGAAACTTTGCAAGCAAGTCTTGCTAGATACAATGCAATATCTGACCTTATCGTTTCTTATGTGAACACATCTAAACAAATTAGACCTTCCTGTAGTCTCATACATTAACCATACACTGTCAACTCTTTAAGCAAACATATTTACTCTTCACATTCTATTCACTAGTCCTGTTTTTAATACCCATCAGTGCACAGTTTGTTGTTTCTGTTAAGTTTGATTTTCATTTATATATTTTTTTGTTTGCCATGGTTGAATAAAATGTAGGACCATGTTTTAATTTTTTCAGAGATCCCAAACGAGCGAATCGTTACACGTCTCTTAAAGGTGATTTTAGGTAAGGCCAGATCAACCCCTCTTCACACACGGCTACCCCTTGCCATGAAGTGTTGTGGAGTTGCCACGTACCGTGTGTGGTGAGCTGGTCGTACTGCTTTCTTGTCACCAGTTGGCATCAGTATTGACGTGGTTGTAACTGAAGTGAGCTCTACCTTGATGTTCCTGCTGTTGTGTTTCTATATCAATGCATTGATTTTTATTTATTTGTATTAACCACTCCAAAATCATGTCTTTGTTTTGTTTCCTCCCTCAAGGGGTGATAGAAAAGCAAAGTCTTATATACCACTTATTTCCCCAAACACAGGTTTTCCTATTTTTATTTATTTATTTACTTCTGCATGAACTACAGGTGTTTGTTAATTGGTTTGATTAAACCTTTTTGTTTGTCTTATAAAAGTTCTGTTAAGGCATCTCTACATTTCAAATAGTTAAAGATGAAAGCATTATAAAAGGTCGACCTGCTCAGAGCACAGCTCCACTCAGTGTCCTGTGATTTAGACCAACACTGGTTCAGTTCTGGACTGTCATTGCTGACTGAGTAGGGTTCCCAACATGGTACCTCGAGACTGGGTGCTGTCCATGTCCATGGGCTTGTTGGCTTGCCATTTGACGTCACCCCCTAAAGCTCACCTGTTATAAGTTATAATATGTTATAAGGTAGAGTTCAGCACAGTGCTAAAGCTGTGGCATTTATATCTGGATACATCTCACCCCTGTTAGTACGATGGTTAGAGCTGTGAGCCTATATATATATAATATATCTGTGCGTTTTACCATTCTATGTGAGGTCATGCTGTGATTTAAAAATAAATAAACAAAAATAATAACTTTCCTTCTTGAGACCAGAGCTTTACGGTAAAATGACATCACTTGGAACAAGGCAAAGCACTGTGAATGCAGAACTGGATAGAATGAACTCCTTCTTACTGACCCCAGGGCTTTCAGTCTTAATTGATTACGACACTTTTAATAATATGCAGAGGAAAGATCACACCCTTTGGGGAGGAAACAGGACCAGGCACACAACACAAGCCTGAGTAATAAACGCCACTTGTCATTTAACCTCAGTGTACAGTAAAACTGTAGATGGAAAAGGTTGGAAATAGGTTCCTTTGTCAATTTAGGTTTTAAATGATGGATAAGCATTTTCTTTCTGTATTTTAATTTTAACACCCTCACCATTTGGAATCACCCAAATGCTGTAACTCCTGTGCTTAATGTAGTAGGGAACTTAAAACACAGACCCATCCTCTGAAATGTATACTTCCATTTCTTCAGCTTAGTTTTGCTCTTTGAGTTCTACCATCACAGAGCTTTAGCTTTTTAATGGGGTGGGATTGTTATAGCTCTTCCTGATAACACTTACAGGTGTCATTAAGCTACAGGATGTGCTGCTACGTGATAAACCCAGGAATGAATCCTGGTCACAGTGTACTGTGGCACAGCCCATAACTGAACTAGTGCTGCCTGGAATATAGGGATCTACCTGGTCGAGCCACTAGGGAGTCCCATTGGGAATACTGTTAAGAATGGCAGCATATGTAAATTTGGATTACAGCAACAATTTTCAGTGCCATAATCCAAATGACACCTCAAGATTAGTTTGAGCAATTTTAATATCGTTTTAAGCAGTAGCATTAATTTCAGACAGAACTATTCCTACGTAGGCATAGTTTTGCTTATCATTATACCTGCTCCTTGATAACAGAAATGCACCCATGACATTTAAAACCCGGGCTTTTTTGTACTGCTTTTGCTCATGGTAAATATTGACGGGATTTGGTGTTAATGAAAGGTGTTGACTGTGCTGTTTGAGCTTTTGAGGTCTGCTGCTGCCGTCTCAGAGTTGTGATGCTGCAGTCGTGTGCGTGTGTTTGTGTGCGTGGTGAGCCGAGGGAGACCTTCGGTGTGAGTGCACTACCTCAAGCAAAAACGCCATTACTTTCCTAATCTTTTGATCATCTTTTAATTTCTTTCTCTCAATTATCATCCCTTTCGCAGAGAAGCCGAGCTACAGAATGGACATGTTTATTGGGTCGGGGGGGAATAACATAAATTCAACTTTGAAAAACTAAAACCAGTAAGAAAATGTGGGGTATTTTATTTTTTCCAGAATTGGCATTCATAAAGGGAAAGGATGAATTGAGAATCACTGTATCCTTCTTTTCGCATTGTTCCGTTTCTGAGTAGCCTGTAGCAATCACCATTTCTCTCTCAGATCTACTCCTCTTTCACCCAGCTTGTGCCTTGCTCACTTTTCTCCTTGGAGGAATCCATCATGTGTCTTTATCAGACTCCTTCATCTACACACTCTTGATTGTTATTTTCTTATTCTTTGTTTTTCTCCCTTGTATACTACTCTTTCCGGACCTCTAGACCCCCGGACCGCCGACGGAGAGACGTGTTTGCTGTGTCCAACGCCAGCCTTCCGCGCAGCCCCAGCTGGAACACCACGGTGCTGGACGGCAATGGTACAGACGCAGATCAGAGTGAGCGCGAGTACCCCTTCTACGAAACCAACGTGAACAACCGCGAGTGGACGGAGATCTCTAACCTGCAGTCCTTCACCGTCTACCGCATTGACATCCACGCCTGCAACCACGAGGTCAAGCACTGCAGCGCGGCCGCATTCGTCTTCTCCCGGACCAAGCCTGCAGGTCAGCCCACTTGCCCTCCGCCTCGACCCTCTCCCTCCCTGCCTCTGTCTCGCACCAGCCATTATCACATACAGTGAGGGAAAAAAGTATTTGATCCCCTGCTGATTTTGTACGTTTCCCCACTGACAAAGAAATGATCAGTCTATAATTTTAATGGTAGGTGTATTTTAACAGTGAGAGACAGAATAACAACAAACAAATCCAGAAAAACGCATTTCAGAAAAGTTATAAATTGATTTGCATGTTAATGAGAGAAATAAGTATTTGACCCCTTCGACTTAGTACTTGGTGGCAAAACCCTTGTTGGCAATCACAGAGGTCAGACGTTTCTTGTAGTTGGCCACCAGGTTTGCACACATCTCAGGAGGGATTTTGTCCCACTCCTCTTTGCAGATCCTCTCCAAGTCATTAAGGTTTCGAGGCTGACGTTTGCCAACTCGAACCTTCAGCTCCCTCCACAGATTTTCTATGGGATTAAGGTCTGGAGACTGGCTAGGCCACTCCAGGACCTTAATGTGCTTCTTCTTGAGCCACTCCTTTGTTGCCGTGGCTGTGTGTTTTGGGTCATTGTCATGCTGGAATACCCATCCACGACCCATTTTCAATACCCTGGCTGAGGGAAGCAGGTTCTAACCCAAGATTTGACAGTACATGGCCCCGTCCATCGTCCCTTTGATGCGGTGCAGTTGTCCTGTCCCCTTAGCAGAAAAACACCCCCAAAGATATAATGTTTCCACCTCCATGTTTGACGGTGGGGATGGTGTTCTTGGGGTCATTCCTCCTCCTCCAAACACGGCGAGTTGAGTTGATGCCAAAGAGCTTGATTTTGGTCTCATCTGACCACAACACTTTCACCCAGTTCTCCTCTGAATCATTCAGATGTTCATTGGCAAACTTCAGACAGGCCTGTACATGTGCTTTCTTGAGCAGGGGGACCTTGCGGGCGCTGCAGGATTTCAGTCCTTCACGGTGTAGTGTGTTACCAATTGTTTTCTTGGTGACTATGGTCCCAGCTGCCTTGAGATCATTAACAAGATGCTCCCGTGTAGTTCTGGGCTGATTCCTCACCGTTCTCATGATCTTTGAAACTCCACGAGGTGAAATCTTGCATGGAGCCCCAGACCGAGGGAGACTGACAGTTATTTTGTGTTTCTTCCATTTGCGAATAATCGCACCAACTGTTGTCACCTTCTCACCAAGCTGCTTGGCGATGGTCATGTAGCCCATTCCAGCCTTGTGTAGGTCTACAATCTTGTCTCTGACATCCTTGGACAGCTGTTTGGTCTTGGCCATGGTGGAGAGTTTGGAATCTGATTGATTGATTGCTTCTGGCTCCCAGGTGTCTTTTATACAGGTAACGAGCTGAGATTAGGAGCACTCCCTTTAAGAGAGTCCTCCTAATCTCAGCTCGTTACCTGTATAAAAGACACCTGGGAGCCAGAAATCTTGCTGATTGACAGGGGATCAAATACTTATTTCCCTCAATAACATGCAAATCAATTTATAACTTTTTTGAAATGCGTTTTTCTGGATTTTTTTGTTGTTATTCTGTCTCTCACTGTTAAAATACACCTACCATTAAAGTTATAGACTGATCATTTCTTTGTCAGTGGGCAAACGTACAAAATCAGCAGGGGATCAAATACTTTTTTCCCTCACTGTAGGTTAAAGATATTTGGAATTCCTACCCAGCTGAACACCAGCAAAGTAAACTACTGACTCCTATCTAATCCCTTATTGAGAACGGATTATAATTGTGTTGGTCCTTACTACTGGCACTCAGGTATTCACTTGTCAGTATATCTCCTGCTCAGCTGTCCTGTTTCTGAGTAACCACAGTCCTGCTGTCTTTCTTACTGACGAATAACATGCATGTGCATGTGTGTGTGTATATATAATTCACATATTTATCTGCTCAGACAAATCGGATGACATCCCAGGGCCAGTGACATGGGAGAGTGCAGAGGACAGCAGCATCCACCTGAAATGGCCCGAACCAGTCAGTCCCAATGGCCTGATTCTGATGTATGAAATCAAATTCCGCCAGACTTCAGAGGTAAGCACACAGAGAGGCATCTCTATAAGATTGCACTGGCCAAGTTTCCTTTCCAGTGTTCACCAACTGCTTACAGTAAGGGGTAAGGAACACAAAGGGGCAAATTGCTGAAAATTAATTGTTTTTTTCATGGACTCTGTGCCTCTCTTTTTTTTTTGCTTGTTAATGTATTCATTCCTCATGTATTTGTTCAATGTGGAGATTCATTAGACTGTTCAGAAGTTAACTGAGCCATGCTGTTTAATTTTTTCAGATGGAAAAACACGAGTGTGTCTCCAGGCAGCAGTACAAGGACCTCAAAGGGGCCCGACTCCCCAATCTGGGGCCTGGGAACTACTCTGCCCGGGTTCGAGCCACTTCCCTGGCTGGGAATGGCTCCTGGACCGAGCCTGTGGCCTTCTATGTTCAGGCCAAACGTAAGGGAACCATTTTAAGGGGTGCTGGGGTGGGGTCCCAGTTGTTGTGCCAAAGTTACAATGAAAGTGTTCAGTAAGTAGAGATTTATTTATTTTAGGCATAAGATCAGGCATAATTGCTTTGATTTGTAAAACCGGCACTCGCACAAATATCAGAATCCTCCACAGCTTTGCTGGTATCAATGCAAGTTTCCCTCAGGAAGGCTCTGGGTCAAAAGCAGTGTTAGGTTTGTGTTGTTGAACCTCTATCTGCCTTCGTTTATATCTAGAAGTTGTTTTGTGAGTCTGAGTCCAAATTGGTTATTAAAGCATTAACCCATCCCTTGCCACAGGATGTTTCAAGCTGGACTCTGAATTAAGAGGGTTATTATTGTGTATCAGTTCCAAAATCCCTTTTTTATTGCACTTTTTTTTTTTTTTTTTTTATAAGTAAATGACTGAGACTATATGCAAATTCATCACAGAGGTGCCCCAACCTAGACATTTGAGAATATTGGATTTTAATGCAGAAAACACAGGATTCTCTGCTATTGCAATATATTCCCATGTGAACCCAGACCTCCTGCTGTAAGAGTCGGGTACAAGTGCAGCTTGGTTTTCACGGGGCTTCTGTGTCGCATTCTTTCCCAGAGCCAGAGTACGAGAACATTCTCTATCTCATGATCATCATTCCCCTGCTGGTGCTGTTCGTCATCGTAGGGCTGGTGGTAGCCCTTGTGGTGGTGAACAAGAAGAGGTAAGGCCCTTAACTTCCTGTCTTGTGCAAAAATACATACAACAGCTGATACATTAAACAGTAACAACAGGGGGATGTGAATAGGCGAGTCCCTGACAGATGCTAGAAAAATACCTGAAAAGGACAATAATACATTGAAAAAACACATGGGTGTTCAAAAGGGTACTGTAATTCAAACCTTATATAACCTTATACATGTTAAGCAGTAATACTGATTATCATTTAATGATGTAGTTACATACATGTATTTCAGCTTCAGTTGTATAAGTATAGACAAGGTGAGGCACCGCCTCTCAAAGGAGATTACTTAATTTGATGTGTAGCAGCAGAGTATGAGCCCGTGAACAACACTGCCCTGCAGGAAGCTATTACATAGTCCGTGCAACACTGAGATTCAGCTGATCTCTCGTTCCACACAAAATGCACTACAGTGTTTAAAATAATAATGATGTCTCCACAGGAACAGCGACCGGCTCGGCAATGGAGTTCTGTATGCCTCGGTCAACCCAGAGTACTTCAGTGCTGCAGAGAGTGAGTCTGGGTTTCAATACTGTGGAACTGCTGCACGTAGATCAGAACCAGGATTCACACATGGGCCTTGAAAACAGTTTGCTGTATTGCCCTGAAACAGGGACCTCAAGCTGCAGTTCCCAGAGGCCTGCTGGGTCTTATGGTTTTCATTCTAGCTGGCCCTGTCAATTACTTAATCTAGTTATTTGATGGATTAGACATGTTTATTATTGTTTTTTAAATGTTTTAATATTTTTATACAGCTGTTGGCTTAATATATTATTTTCCTTTATGTGCACAAGGTATAATTTACAGACCTTAGAGGAAAATTAAAACGTTCCAGTTAACTGTTAATCAAACCCATTACGTAACTGTGAGTTTGAGCCCTCTGCTGTTTAGCCTTAAATGTCCTCACAGAGGAAATTCCACCTGTTCAGAGCTTCCTTTTCCTGTCTAGATTACCTGGTGTGATATTGAGACATGAACATATAAACACCTTGTTGGTAAACTGATCGATTGACTGATGTAGTAGTTCTCTGGAGTTTCAAAGTGACGGTTTCCCTCCCGTGCTCACCCAGTGTACGTGCCAGACGAGTGGGAGGTGCCCAGAGAGAAGATCACTATGTGTCGGGAGCTGGGCCAGGGCTCCTTTGGCATGGTATACGAGGGCATCGCCAAGGGCGTGGTGAAGGATGAGCCTGAGACCCGTGTGGCTATCAAGACTGTGAACGAGACCGCCAGCATGAGGGAGCGCATAGAGTTTCTCAACGAGGCCTCCGTCATGAAGGAGTTCAACTGCCACCACGTGGTGAGTACAGGATGGCAGGCTGACAGAAAAAAAACTGCAAAACTGGGAACATCAATTTTCTGGGAGAAAAATTAAAGCACATCACTACTTTTTAATACATTAAAATATATATAAATAGGATCACAAAATCTTCCCTTTATCTTGAACCTCTTGGAGTTGAATTCAGTTTAAATAAGCTTATTGGTGTAGGTGGTATATCACCATGTATTAAACCATCTTAATTGCTTTTGTTTAATTGTGTGATTGACTGTGCTGTATATTTTAATATTGAGTATACCAACAGTAAGCAGAAATCATTTACTTGGTTAAAGTTCTACCCTAATAGTGCCTATTACTCCTGACTCTTTGGATTGAAATTTTAATTGGCAGCATATGATGTTTTTTATATATATATATATATATATATATATATATATATATATATATATATATATATATATATATATATATATATATATATATATATATATATACACTCACCTAAAGGATTATTAGGAACACCTGTTCAATTTCTCATTAATGCAATTATCTAACCAACCAATCACATGGCAGTTGCTTCAATGCATTTAGGGGTGTGGTCCTGGTCAAGACAATCTCCTGAACTCCAAACTGAATGTCTGAATGGGAAAGAAAGGTGATTTAAGCAATTTTGAGCGTGGCATTGTTGTTGGTGCCAGACGGGCCGGTCTGACTATTTCACAAGCTGCTCAGTTACTGGGATTGTCACGCACAACCATTTCTAGGGTTTACAAAGAATGGTGTGAAAAGGGAAAAACATCCAGTATGCGGCAGTCCTGTGGGCGAAAATGCCTTGTTGATGCTAGAGGTCAGAGGAGAATGGGCCGACTGATTCAAGCTGATAGAAGAGCAACTTTGACTGAAATAACCACTCGTTACAACCGAGGTATGCAGCAAAGCATTTGTGAAGCCACAGCACGTACAACCTTGAGGCGGATGGGCTACAACAACAGAAGACCCCACCGGGTACCACTCATCTCCACTACAAATAGGAAAAAGAGGCTACAATTTGCACAAGCTCACCAAAATTGGACAGTTGAAGACTGGAAAAATGTTGCCTGGTCTGATGAGTCTCGATTTCTGTTGAGACATTCAGATGGTAGAGTCAGAATTTGGCGTAAACAGAATGAGAACATGGATCCATCATGCCTTGTTACCACTGTGCAGGCTGGTGGTGGTGATGTAATGGTGTGGGGGATGTTTTCTTGGCACACTTTAGGCCCCTTAGTGCCAATTGGGCATCGTTTAAATGCCACGGCCTACCTGAGCATTGTTTCTGACCATGTCCATCCCTTTATGACCACCATGTACCCATCCTCTGATGGCTACTTCCAGCAGGATAATGCACCATGTCACAAAGGTCGAATCATTTCAAATTGGTTTCTTGAACATGACAATGAGTTCACTGTACTAAACTGGCCCCCACAGTCACCAGATCTCAACCCAATAGAGCATCTTTGGGATGTGGTGGAACGGGAGCTTCGTGCCCTGGATGTGCATCCCATAAATTTCCTTCAACTGCAAGATGCTATCCTATCAATATGGGCCAACATTTCTAAAGAATGCTTTCAGCACCTTGTTGAATCAATGCCACGTAGAATTAAGGCAGTTCTGAAGGCGAAAGGGGGTCAAACACAGTATTAGTATGGTGTTCCTAATAATCCTTTAGGTGAGTGTATATATGTATATGTATGTATATGTATGTATATATATATATATATATATATATATATATATATATATATATATATATATATATATATATATATATATATATATATATGTATATATATATATATATGTGTATGTGTATGTATATGTATATATGTATATGTAAATGTTGTATTAAGAGTAGACTCCACAATCTGTAAGCCCTCCAACCCATTGTATGTATTATTATTATTGTAAATACTATTGCCTTCTGGCATCAGTACCCACCTTCTCAGCCATTTAGAAGTCCAGAGACTAACAATCCTTCTTAACATCTTAACATCTTTGAAATGAATAGTGACAATGAATCCACTTAAGATCTGTGTATTCCTTAGCGTCTGTTGCTAGGGACACCACATCTTACATCTTTACAGAGACAGTTGTGTTACATGATGCTCATAAGAATGATTGTGCTCAGTAAGATGTGTACTCTTCCTAGTCAGGCAGTGTTGTGATGGCTGTGTTGTTCTGATTGGTCCAGGTGCGTCTGCTGGGCGTCGTTTCTCAGGGGCAGCCCACTCTGGTCATAATGGAGCTGATGACCCGTGGTGACCTCAAGAGCTACCTGCGCTCCCTGCGTTCCACTGAAGTAGGACCTGTTTCTCAGAGCCATCTTCACATTGGTCAATTCTTCCTGGGGAAACACTAGGCAGCTTATTTAACCGTATTATTATTATTATTATTATTATTATTATTATTATTTCTAAGCAGATGCCCTTATGCACAAGACACATTTTAAAGCATTACAAAGTGCAGTAATACAATCACTACAAAATGCAATGAGCATACATCGTACTTCAATGAGATAACAGGTGCAGACATAATAGTTAATTGGTGATTGGCAGATCCACATTTTGAGATCAAGGTCAATCATCTGTAGTGACCACTTTCAATTCCGTGCATATGAATACAGAACTGTTGCCAAGAGCAAACAGAGGTCTGTAGAATTACTATTTACTATAATTTTGTTTGTTGGTATGCCTGTCCCCTTATGGAAGTGGCTTATATGGTTTCTATAGAATTTAATATAGCTACCTTTTATTTATTCCAGTATTGATCAACAACTATATTGAACTTATCCAAATTAATTTTGCTTTATGCAGGGCCTGTGTGCATCTGCCTTTCTTTCTGTGTCTTGAGAAGTCTGTAGCAGACAGAGACACTCAGTTCTCAAAACATTTGATTCTCCTTACCTTGACACTTTTAGGGGATGAGGTAAACACGATTACATTGATAACAAACCTTCCTGTTTCCAAATGCACTGAAATCTTTCGTTCTGCCCATTTACCTTGTGAATGGCACACACACACAATCCATGACTCAATTGTGTCAAGGCTTAATAATGTCTTTAACCTGTCTCCTCCCCTTCATCTATACTGAATGAAGTGGATTTAAGAAGATACACTCATAAGGGATCATAACTTTCACCTGGATTCACCCCCAGTCTATTTAATGGAAAGAGCAGGTGTTCCTCATGTTTTTTTACACTCCGTGTACGTATTAAATGTCTGTCCAAAATCAGGAACCCAATTCCAGGTGCTGTGCGAATGACACCGCCATCCTATAGTAAAAAAGTAAAAATCCATAACAATCATGATTAATGCTGCCCTGGGTACAACGACTTCATATGCGTTTCTACATGAAATTTGTAAAGGAGATGGTTATTATACATTTTAGTTTTGCAGGGTGCAAGTTCTAACTACTCAATACATCAAGGGTATCTGTGACAATGCAGACACTGTTGGGATCACAGATGTGATGCACAAACCCAAACACGTTTATTAAATACGGCACCAAAAACTGTGCAAACCAAAATAAAATGTTTCACGTCCACAGAAACGACTTGATTTTTTTTTTTTTTTAATTGTTTAATTGTTTTTTAAATTACCACAGCATTTTGTCCGTCCTTGGACAGAGGATTTAGTAGGTATATGATTATGCAACCTGTATTTGTAATATAAATAGCTAAACAACCAACATATGTGCATTGTATGATCTTTAGGAACCATTTGGTACAAGGGTTAGGAAGTTAGAAGCGCAATTCCCTTCTCCTAGGCCCAGACCTTGCAAGGATGTTTGTTGACTGCTGTGTTTGCCTCCTGTCCTAGAACTCTGCAGGCCACACTCTGCCCCCTCTGAAGAAGATGATCCAGATGGCAGGGGAGATTGCAGACGGCATGGCTTACCTCAACGCCAATAAGTTTGTCCACAGGGACCTGGCTGCCAGGAACTGCATGGTAGCTGAGGACTTCACTGTGAAGATTGGAGGTGAGAGCCTCCCCAAGACTCTTACAGCAGGCGTCACAGACATCCTTTAGCACTAGCTCTGGACTGCCCTACCTAAAATAAAAATCGGGAAGTCCAAGTCTAAGGTGAATGTGTCTGTGAAACCAATCCTTATTGTTGCTTTGTGTTGCTATTGATTTCATATCCATCAGTGTGGAAGCATAACATTTACAATTCTTGCATTGAAATTAAAAACAGCTTGGTTTTATAGGAAACTTTAAATTCACAAGGACTAGACAGATGGAAACCTACATGACCAGAGATGAATTTAAGCGTTTAAGCAATTAAGTGTTCTGGTGGAACAAAAATACCTTGTGCTTTCCAGGAGCTCTCACTACCACTAGAGTAGTGCCTGAAAGGGAAAAGCAATAGACTCCGTATTACAAGTGGACAAATATTTCCATGTGTACTAACTCTCCGTGGAGTGACTTAATTTTTGCACACCTGGTGTACAGATACCAACTGGAGCCGCCTGTATCCCTCAAACTGAGGAATTTATTAAGAGACAGCGTGGTGTCTTCTAAAATTCAAAGAATCCATTTTCTGCTTTCAAAAGAAAAGGAGCAACACGGAATTTAAAAATACTTAATTTACTGCCTAACATTGAGTCATTGTGTTTCCTTAGACTTCGGCATGACAAGGGATATATACGAGACGGATTACTATCGGAAAGGAGGGAAGGGTCTGTTACCAGTACGCTGGATGTCCCCGGAGTCCCTCAAAGATGGAGTCTTTACTACCAACTCTGACGTCTGGTAAGACTCCTCAGCCGTTCCATTGACAGTTTGTATAGTAAGAGGCTGGGACTCAAACGCTCGCTACTGGAGCACAGGACTGTTTATGACTGCACCCAAGAATATCTAAGTTATTATTTATCACTGTTTTTTAATGTATTAATTCATTTAAATAGTCATTCAGAGTTCTGGATTGTATTATTGCTTTCAAGGGGATTTGGGGATACATTCCTGTTTGGCCTCTGTATGTTCAAATCAGTGCTGGCAAACAGGCCATTAAATATGTCCTTGTGTTTTTTTATGTGTTATATATGCAGATAATGGTAAATATAAACCGAACCCCCTAAAAAAAATAAAAATGCTTTTACCTACATAATGACTGAATGACAGAAGATGGAAAATCCCTGCTCCCATGCTATGATAAAGCCCCTTTTGTTGTTTTCAGAATTATTTTTTTGTTTTATTTTGTTGTTTTTAATTCATGCTTTTTTCCCTCTTCCCTGAAAGTATCCCACAGCTCTGTCTAGTTTTATATTAAAGTTCCTCCAGATGTTTGCAAATTACAGGTTAGCGTTTGCCAGCAGAAAAATGAGCTTGCCCTCCCGCCCCCACCTCTCTCCATATCTCTCACTTTGAAGTTGCACAAATAAACCCAAGCAATGTGAGAACCATTCTCCCTCAGCCATTAGACACACTGTTAAATTAAGCTTTTTATTTTTTCTCTTCCTCCAAAAGCTGAAAAAGAAAAATACATACTTTGTGTCTCTGTCTTTGAAGTGACATTGAAGGTATTTGCCAGTTAGGTGCACAACAAGTTTGTAAGAGTTTTTGTGTTTCCAGGAGAGGAGGCAGCAAATGTAATATGTTTGTCTGTAGAAGTATGAATTATCATTTTCAGCCTGATATTTGCAGCATCCCTCTGCTCTTCAGAGCACAAATAGCAATTTGCATAATGAACAGCACATGGCTAAGTGAATTCTGTGCAATAGTTCAGTTTGTTTCATTTTTTTTTCTCCCCCTTTGTGAAGAAAGCCATTTTTTGTTGCCTTTCAATGTGGTTTTCATTTCCCTGCTGAACAGAATAGGCAGCTGGTTTTCTTCCTCAGTCTTCCTATTATTGTTCAAAGAAGAGAAGACTGGGTGGGGATAAAAATAATTCAACACTTGCTTGTGAGATCCGCTGGTCCTGTTGCAGCAGGTGCAGAGTCCATGTGAAAAGGGTGACGGTGATTAATGTCTGAGCTGAGCCACTATATTTGGGTGCAAACTTAATATAATCGACCCGTCTTGCTCCCCAGCCACATGACCCTCAAAGTTCCCATACAGAACATGCGGTCTAGGTAGTGTTGTGTGATTGTTCTCCCCATCCAGCTCGGTCAGAATACCTCCTGACCTCCTGAATCCCCTCATTTCATTACCACTTGAAAATAAACGCCTAGTTTGTGTATGTGTCTGCAGGCGCACTTTCCACAAGGAGCAGGAGGCTGATGGCCAAATGTTGCTGTGCTGAAGGGCCGAGAGCCCTAGACTGACCGCGCTCTGTTTGTCCCCTCAGGTCGTTCGGGGTGGTGCTGTGGGAGATCGCCACTCTGGCCGAGCAGCCCTACCAGGGAATGTCCAATGAACAGGTGCTGCGTTTCGTCATGGAGGGGGGCCTGCTGGACAAGCCGGACAATTGTCCAGACATGCTGTGAGTACATTCTGCTCTAGGGCTGCTTTACCACAGTCAATGCTTTTGTTGCTAGTGTGATTTGTTCCATTGCCCAGTCTGCAGTAAATGGTCTCTGGAGTTGGTCAAACAAAGCCTAGTAACCTCCGTGATGTGGACACATTTTTCATTCTCTTAGTTTAAAAAAATTAAAAAAAGCATAGTTGTGGCCAAATAAATTACTTTTGCATGTAAACCATTAACTGGACATTAATAACTTGTGACAAGCCTAGATATGTATATAAATGTGTATCTGTTTATCTCGGACGACATGACAACATTAAGAAAGAATGTACCACATTGCAATGAATGCAGCTTTTCTTAGCAGCAGTTAGTTTCATTTGGCTAGATCATCTTTTCCGAAGGATATTGACAGCCTTGAATACACATTTGCTGTCTTGCTTCCTGTATTGACTATGTAATTTCAACGCATCTGTGAAAGTGCCACTTTTTATAAGTTCTGTATTTTAACCCTTTCCGCTAAAGCCTTTTCAAGAAGTATTACCTGAAAATGTGTATTTGTATTTCTGTGCAAATTTGGGTTTTGAAAGATACAACTGACCTTCTTTAAGGAATAATGTAAATAAGAAAAAAATATATAATTTTTCCTTTTTAGGAAGAAAAGGGGTTGTAGGCTTCTGTGCAAGCATATATATGACGTAATTAAATACTTTTTTTCAGATGACACACATGTACACAACTCCTGCATTTTCAGTTTGTGAAAGTGCTGTTTAAAATATTTAAACTGTAATACAATTTTAAAGTAACCGAATTGGCTAGGCTAAGCTGAGTTTTGAGTCGGATCAGGTACTGTAGTCACCTGTTGGATGAATGCTTTCATTTGTTTATTTATTTTTAAATGAAAGTTATGGAAATGGAATCATCAACTCCCAATTCCGAAGTGACTGGAAAAGTGTTAATGGAGCAAGAGACATTCCTTGGTTGACTGACGCAATTGAAAGCCTGACTGATGCCATCTACACAAGCTTTTAAATAAAGACCAATGATATCATGACCCTGCTGCTTTGCTGGCAGAGTAGACCCTGAACAGAAAGCTGAAGCCCATAGAAGGGATGTCATGGCTTGTGAGTTAGGGATGCCTGTCATTCCTGTGGATAGAGAAGGTTGGCACAGGGACAGAACAGTCTTCAGTCAGCTCCTCTGTTTTTTGCTTATTATGTTGCTTGTATTTATTTATATATTTATATATATATATATATATTTGTGTGTGTGTGTGTGTGTGTGTGTGTGTGTGTGTCTAGAAGTTGAGATGGTTCATTTCATCCTGAGATGTACGTGTAGCACACAGAGCAGAGAATGTCTCTTTCTGGAGAGCTCTTGAACCCCTCCCAACTCAAATTAAAAGGTTTTGCCTTTATAAGAACAACATATAAAAAAAGGTTAGGGATGACAGGAGGCAACTTGGCATATCTTGCATGTTTGGTTACTAGTGATTTATTGATCCAAGGATCTCTTCCAGACATTTCCTTAGAATCTGCTTCAGTGTCTGGGTAACTTCTCTCCATAGCTGTTTGTTTGATAGAAGTACATTGATTTTTTTATAGGTGGTAACCCTGAAAATACGGTCTGTGTGTCATCTCCATGAATGCTGGAATGATCTGTGCAATGTATGGGGGCAAAATGCCCATACCACACAAAATGTATGCCCATACCACACAAAAAAATCTTCAAGTAAGGAATAGAAAATAACCAATTTATTAATGGGGTGCGTTAAATTTTAATATATAGATATCAGTATATATAGAGAGAAACAGGATTCCCAGATAATGTAATGTCAGTGGCCAGTTTTAGGATCCCACCATGCCACGTTTGATCTGAAGTTCCATTTTCTGTGTTCACTTCCTGTAATTAATATCCAGATTGACAGAGCGCCCAGAGGGAATTCTTGTGATTCTTTTTAATGTCACAGTGCCTTTTTAGAGGAAACGGTTATTATTTCCCTCTAAAAAGGAACAAAAGAGTGCTTTTATTTTATATACAAACCATGAAAGAAATGTCAGATTAACTTTTTTAATGTGTTTTGATCTGCTGTTTTTTTTGTAGGTTTTTTTAAATGGTACATTTCACTGCAGAATAGTCCAATTCTCTCCCATGCTTTTTATAATATCATGCAGTTTTTGATTGGATTGGTTTTAAGTAACCCACTAGTTTATTCATACTGCATAAGAAAATGCAGTATCTGCATTTTGTGAGAAGCTTTGAAATGTCAACAGTTGACAAACACACAGTTACTTGGAATGGAATTTCACCCTTTTTATATCCCCCCATATATATATATATATATATATATACACATCATATTTATTGTTATGTTTTAATCATCATTAAATATAGTCTCTTGGCTATTTCTCCTCCATCGTAAGTGTCAGGTTTAAGAAAGGCGAGATTGTTGTGGAGACGTAACATCCACGTGTTTCTATGGCGAAACCTCCTCGGTGTCCTGTTTTGCGAGACCATGTGGATTCTGTTTCTGGTAGGGAAGCAGGCAATCTGAATCGCAGAAACCAAAGCATGCGATAAACGCTGCTGTTCATTCCTTCACTTTTAATGAGCCTGCTGAGAATTGCAGAGGGCTGCCGAGTCAAGTGCTACAGAAATTAATCTTGGCTTTTCGAGATTCACAGGGGAGAGTGAGTGAGTGAACGAGAGAGCACAAGAAGCACAGAGGTCTGTTGACAGAGAGAGAAGGGAGGGAGTGGGGAAGCCTGGTTTGGAAGAAGTTCAGATGTGCAAGGAAATCCCTATATTAATGTTTATTTATTTATTTATTTGTTTATTTATTTATTTATTTGTTTGTTTGTTTATTTATTTATTTTCAATAGATAAAATTAGCTGCTTTGCTGACAAGGGATTATCCTGCAGTAAATGGCCTTTTCTTCAATTTGTGTTTAACAAAGATTAACTACATGGCTTTATGCAATTTCAAAACAAACTCAACAAATCAGGAAAATGTCTCGTTAGTTGCTTTGCCAAAATTAAATTATCAGGACTTTTCTACTTGGCAAGTAGATTGCAGCCGATTTGTGATTTATGCAATTGAACGTAGTAGCAGTAGATTCCATTTGGGCAATGTCTATTATACACTGTAATGTTTCACGGTCATTACATAGATTCAAGGTCAAAAGAGAAAAAACTAATAAAAAATCAAATTCAACAACCGTTAACAAAAAACAAGTGTGCTGCATTATTATAATGAGGGAACAAAGTCACAAATTTGAAGATGCCCTTCTTAATAGTCACTTGACAGTTTACAAACTCAAAAGTACAAAAGAAAAAGAAAGGTATTCGGAAGTGAAGGCCAAGAGGCATGAAAAAACAAACATGGCATATTGTCTAAAATTCCTATTGGAGGGGAAGAAAAACATATTAAGTAATCTGAAGGGGTGTATAACACATTTGTGCAGATTCCCACATCCCTTGTGCCACATATCTATATGAAACCATGGGGCTGGGGCAGGAATCAGACAGTTTTTTTCTTTAGTGTATTTTAAGGATTTCAGACCAGTAAGCACACGCAGGGACAGATGGCCCAGAATAAAATCCGCCAGCTAAGGGCAGTGAGACAGATTACTCAAGAACGCAGGACGTGGTCCAAGCATTACAGTAATTTTCACAGGAGGTCTTGGAACCTGTTTAACTATATGAAAGTAAACTTAATAGGCCCCTCTGCAGTGGTGAAAAACAAGCCCTGTACCCCCCAAGCTTGTGTCCTTCTAGGGGGGTAAACATTTTAAAGGAGAAGCTACGCACCCAGGGCAGGAGGACGGGGGGGGTGTTAGTGACGTAGGGCCCCTGAATTCCCTCACTGTGAGCTGGAATGTCTTGACCGCGGGCTCTGTGTGCTGTAGGGTGACAGGGCGGCCTGCCAGCGCTCCCAGCTGGCTCCTCAGGCCTTGCTTAAGGAAAGGGAGCTGGCAGGGCTTGGGCAAAGGTATTTCCAGGGTATTTATTTCACAGGGAATGAGAGTCCAAGGGTATTCTTAGCTTGTTTGTGTATAATTAAAGATGTGGTGACCTGCACTTAGAGCTACTTTTTTTGTTTTTGTTTACCATATTTTGTTTTCATTTTCTGTCTGTGTCTGTGTGCACATTGGTTTTTACATCACCATGTCTATTGCCTGCTTCTTCAATGGCAAGGTTTAATCCATAATAATGACAATAATGACTATTGCATTCATCTGTAAGTTTTAGTTTATTTTGGAGGTTGACTTATTGGCTTGCAGCCTAAAAGGTGTTTTATTACTATATGTAAAAAATATTTTTTAAAGTTTTTGTTGTTGTTTTTTGGTACACACCGCCACCCATAGACGGTAGGTTGTAATTGAAACAAGACTCATAATAGGAAAGGTCTGATTTAATCTAATCTGGAATCATCATCTGCTCTAGGAAGAATAGTGATCCATCTGCTTTATTGTAAGTAGTTTAACGCATCCTTGCATCAGAACCAATGGTTACTATTAGATTTTCACTTGGCAGACACTTTGATCTGATGCGATTGCATTGTTTTGGAATCGGGTGTCTTACTATGACTGTGGTTGGCCCCACCGCTGTAACGCCCCCCTGTGGAGATCTTTTCGACCCCCTCCTTCTACTCCTGTCTTCCTAACTCCGTTGTCTCCTGCAGGTTTGAGCTGATGCGCATGTGCTGGCAGTACAACCCCAAGATGAGGCCCGCCTTCCTGGAGATCATCAGCAGCATCAAGGACGAGCTGGAGCCGCCGTTCCGAGAGATGAGCTTCTTCTACAGCGAGGAGAACAAGCCGCCGGACACCGAGGAGCTGGACATGGAAACGGAGAACATGGAAAACATGCCCCTGGACCCCTCCTCCAGCCTGCAGCCCATCATCCCGCCATCCCAGGGAGGCACGGGGGGCCAGGCTCCTCCTCCGCCTCCTCCCCAGCAGGCCCCCCCGGCCCCCAGCTCCGGGCCCCAGACAGGAGCACCCCCACCCTCCTCAGTGTCCTCCTCAGCGGCCTCCCCCTGTTCCTCAGGCCTGGCTTTGGACAAGCATTCAGGACACAAGGCGGCCAACGGGCCAGTGGTGGTATTGAGGGCCAGTTTTGACGAGACGCAGCCCTACGCACACATGAACGGGGGGCGTAAGAACGAGCGTGCCTTGCCACTGCCCCAGTCGTCTGCCTGCTGATCCTGTACCCCCTCCCTCCCCCAATTTCAAGCAAAGCAAACACTTCTCCCCTCTCCTCCTCCTCAGAAACAGGTATCAACCCCCTCCATTCCTTTTTTTTTTTTTTTTAACGTTTGCTTGTTTGTTTCATGCCCCCCAAACCAATTGATGACAAACGAAAGCGGAAACAAAAGATATATATATATATAACCAAGTCGAAGACAGTTACGAGCCTACTGTACCTCAGTGGATTGTTTTTCATATTTTTATTACGATTATTATATTATTATTATTACTGATTATCAGATACATCAAAAAAAATACATAAAAAGAAAAAAACAACAACAACCTGCTGTTGCTGCACAAAAATGGAGACAGGATTGTGGACTGAATAAAAAAAAATAAAGGACAACCCTTCTTTCTCCAGTTTGCAGAATCTGTTTTTTTGGGGGGGTTTGTTAAATTACCACAGGCTGAACAGACTCCTGAGCAGAGCCCCCAGCCCCTGGAAACAAGGCCATGTTGTGGATTTTTTTTTTTTTGTGGGACATTTTTTAATTTAAAGGACAATTAAGCATATCTGCCAGCAAATCCAACAGAAAAGCACTTTTTTTGAGGGAATGAGAGAGAAGCGTGTTTTTTTCTTTTCTTTTGAAGTCGTCGTCAAATCCCCTCCTCGCACCACTCCACTCTTCACCTCTCTCCCTCTCTCTCTCTCTCTCTCTCCTCACTCTTTCTTTCTGTCTCTCTTTTCAAGTGGGGTGCCAGAGGCTGGATATTTATCGGGGGTAAAGGAGAATAGTTTTGATAGAAGGGATGGCTTTTCCTATGTTCCTCAGCGTGCATGGGCCATTGTCTGTAGATGTCACAGTAACCATTTTGGTTAATATGGGGAGGAGAATGAGAGGAGAGGGGTCTTTTTTTGACTCTGCCAAATTTTTGCCAAATTTGAACTTTTTTCATAAATGTTTATTATTTGTTCACATGAACCCCTTGTTCCTTTTTTCTTGTACATGAAAGGAAGATAAAAACAAGCGACAACACTCCACATTTACACTGGTGTAACCCCCGCCCCCCCAGTTTTCTCCTTCCCAATTACAATCAACAGAATAAAAGGATTTTTTTTTCTTTTTCTTTCTTGCTTTTGATTTTGATGTTACGCTTTTTGTTCTGCTTCACATTTCATCCAACAGCTGTTCCTTGACGTGAAGAGAATACGCAAGCAACAAGAGGAGGAATAAGACAATAACAAAAACAAAAATGCTGGAACAAGAAGCAAAAAGGACCTAGCGCCAAAAAAATTAAATCAAAAGATGCAATGAACACAGGAAAAAAAAAAAAAAAAAAATCAGAAGGGACTGGTTACAAAATGATGAAACGCAATGAACACAACCTCAAACACAAAGATTTGCAAATGGCAAGTGAGGCATTGTGTTACACCAGGGCGTTTGTAGACTTGTAGACGGTAGTCTCTCTCTCAATACAATTCAAACATTTCTATACTGGTCTTACAGTTGTATGTTAGACCGCGGATCATTTGCATACACATCGTTTGTTTGTGTCACTTTTATAACTTTTTTACGGTTCAGATGTTCATCTATATGTCTGTACAGAAAGAAGCTGCTATTTTATTCTTTTTCCTTTGTGGGTGTAATATATATATATATATATATATATATATATATATATATATATATATATATATATATATAACATTTTTAAATCCTTCAGGTTTAATCTTTTACCGTTTCCACTATAGCCCATTTTCTTATGCTTTATACTGTAGCAAAAAAAAGAGGAAAAACAAAAAAAAGAAAAAAGGTAGTTTTTATTTGAAATTGCATTGGTTTCTTTCTTCTTCTTTATATCTTTATCCTCATAAAGGTTATCTGTTTTTTTGCCACATATTGTCCAATGCCTTCTATTTTTTTAAAATGGATACATTTTCTTTTGTTTTCTTTTTTTGGTAGAATTATACTTTATTATTATTAATATTATTATTATTATTATTATTATTATTATTATTATTATTTTCTTATGGACACCTTAGCTCCATGCGTGAGCGTGTACTCTTGGCGCCCTTGTATCAGTTGTTTAGCACTGCGTTCAGATCTGCCGCCTGGGCGTGATTCAAACTCAGGTCAAAGTAATGGTTTTACTTTCTCCATACATTCTCATTATTGTCCATTAGTAGTTTCACTTTTCTGACTTTTTGTTTTATTTTTTATTTTTTGGCCAACTCCCCCTGCCACCTCCACCATCCAGTAAATGTGCAGTGCACCCCTCGCCTCCCCAGCAGCACATTGGTTACAGCAGTGATGAGGTCATAGTCAACGGTTCTTGCCCCATCCCATCTTTTTATCTTTATTTGGCGTGTTTGTATTAATAATGTCTGGTACTTTTAACCCATCATACTCACTTTTAGAGCTCTATTGTGCATTTTGGCAATTGGTCAGTCGTTTTTTTTTTTTTTTTTTTCTCTCCTCCAAAATGTTTAACCAGCTGGAGCCCCACTCTACCTTAACAGGAACACACACATGGACACAGGTATTTCCAGAAAACATGTCAGCACTGCAGCGGCTTTATTACTGTTTGCGCTGGTCAAACACTTTGTGTGGACAGTCATGTCTAGAGAGAATCTCTCACATAGATCACCTGTGCCTGACCTTGTAAACTTAGAGTCGTGAAAGGGTTTAAATTAGGACTGACGCACCCATGTACACTAAGCCATCTCTGCGGGGAATTTAGTGGACCCTGCTGGAAGACCCAGGACTTCCATTCACATCTGATCTCAAAATGTAATGATTTTGAGTAAGGATGGGTTTAAATACCAAGTAAACCACATATTGTTATTTTAAGACATTTCAGCATAGAAATAAATTGGTTGAGTGGGCGTTCAGTTTGTAATGCTCTTGTGTATGTGTGTGCTTGTCTAGGTGTCTGTCAGTATCTCATGAGGGTGTGTGTGTGAGTTTGTATATGTACTGTATATACATATGCACACACATTACTAAGAAGGTATTCTATGTAGAATCTTCATTTAGTTTTTGTTTTGAGATATCAGTTTGTTACTGTAAAAATATATATATATATTTTTTCTTTTTCTTAATTTCAAATACTTTCTTTGTATTCATGACCGGGGGACTATTTTAGGTTTATTTATTATTTCTTTTCCTTTAAACATTTATCTACCTCACTCATATATATATATATATATATATATATATATATATATATATATATATATATATATATATATATAAAATACACACACATATACATATACACCTGTGTGTGTGTGTGTGTGTGTGTGTGTGTGTATATATATATATATATATATATATATATATATATATATATATATATATATATATATATATATATATATATATATATATATATATATAATGTGTATAAAACAAAACTACATCTCACTTTCTTTCTCATTAGCCTGTAAGGACAATATTACTTTTCTCTGTATCCGGGTAAACCTCATTAACAACACAAACCACAATCTCTCTCAAGCAGACTGGAGAGGATGGGGGGATCTCAAAATGGAGGGGTTGAAAACATCAGACTCAATAGTAATGCAACTGGCCAGAACTAAACTTTTAGATTTTAGGTGCATTTTCCACAGTGCTTTCTCTGTTTAAGCAGATTTCAAATGCAGTCCTGACGCATGCTAAGGCTGTTAATGTGTTTTTTAGTCCAAGTGGGTAGATAAAAAGATGATGAGGTGCATTTGTTTTTGCTTGTTCATTAAAGGTTAATTAATTGTGGTTGTATGACCCCTAATATAGTGCCCCTATAAGTAATCCGAACATTCTGAAATTGTAATTAATAAAACCATGAAACAATTTTAATTACTCAGTGCTGACCAAGGCTATTTCTCTGCTCGTCTGGCACACCTCCATTCCTGACATCTCCCCTCCGCTTCTTTGCACATATTATTTTCCACAACCAGAGATCCTCAGAATATACAGCTGGCTATGAGGGTTTTGCTGAAACTGTACTTTTTGTTACGTTTTAGTTTGAAATATTATTCTATGTAGATGGGTTTAAAACAAATCTATACTTAAAAGAAGAGCAAAAAAAAAAAAAGGAACATAAAAATTCGATGCTGTCGCAATGTGCAATTGCATAGGCAGTGGGAATAGAGATAGATTGAAGTCAACAGCACGAGCTTTGGAAACCTAAACCACCCCTGATGGGTCTTGGTACAAACCTATTTTTTCCCATTTTCCACAGGGTCTGTGTTTGCCAGTCATGATGTTTTGCGTGTTGCACATACGCTGTGTGTGTTTCTCATGGCTGTATGTTTTGAATTTCTTTAGAACCAAGGATTGAAACTGGGTTGTTTCTGTTTGCTATATAATTCTCTGTGACATTATGGAAAAACCAACAAAGATGCCCAAGAGTCCATGTAATTATGGCGTAAATATTCCTGGGTATTGACTGACTGATGACTAAATGGGAACACTGCATCCTTAAAATTAAACCTTTTCTAGGGAAAACCGCGGTCAGGTTTTAACTTGAAACTTGGAGATCCCTATACACCCGCCCCCCCGCCCACCAATCAACCCATGCTTAAGCCTGCAAAACATGTGCCTTTATTGGAGTGGTTGGTCAGTGTAGCAAATGACTTGTGATTTAAAAGGTTTTCCAGAAATCTGTGGCTTGGCCTGTTCCCTTTTCACCTTGCCAAGTAGAGCTCTTCCACTCCCCTTACTTCCCCTTTCGCTGGATAATTTGACAGCCATCTCTTGATGCTTTTCAAAATCCACAACATGTCCTAATATCAAGTCTGGAGTGGTTTGGTCCCAAAGCTGGAGCTAAATGGTGGGGGATGCTGCTAGAACGACCTTGTTTTATATTGACGCCCTTTAGGAGTTGGTGCAGAGACGCTTCAATGCGAACGAAAGACTGGGATGGGGCTGACAGTGACAAAAACCAAACGGGGAGGACCCATCTTCCCTGGAGCAGCATCTCTGGGTTGCTGAGCTGTTAGCCTGGAGGGGAAAGGGTAGGGACAGGGGAGGGCGAGGGAGGGATTGGGAAGGGGCTCTGTGCCATATTGCTTATAGCCCACATTCTCTTGCTCTGCCTCAAGCTCAATCTGGTGCTAGTTAACTGTTAGCCAAAAAAAAGAAAATCCAGCCGAGAGCTTGTAATGTATCTTCCACCAGGATGGGAAACTGCTCTTAATTTCACACTGTTGGTACTTCTTCCCTCACCCCCCACCTATGACTATCTGTTCTGGACAGTTTAATGAAGAAAGGAAAAATGAAAATAAAAAAGTGCCCAACTGTGTACCACACACACACTTTTGTTGATTCCATCCCCCTTCCTACTCTCTCAGATTATTTGGTATAAGGAGGCTTTGTTTTTTTCTTTCCTCATGGTTTACCTTTCTCAAGGACAGTACATTTTTACCAAGTAGACTTCAAGTTCTATCTTTCTCAGGGCTTATTGGCCTTTTGTAGTTTTCTTTACAAGAGTTGGGAGCAGGACCTCTTACCTGCATTCCTGTCTCGGTTGCTGCTGCTGCAAAGAGTTGTGATGTTAAGGCCTGGTCCTCATGATGCATGTCCAGAGGGGAGGGGGTGTGAAAGAGGTGGCACTGACTCCAAATATATTCACACTGCATGATCAATGTTTTCAGGACATGCATTGCAAATGGAAACATTTCCAGATTTGGTAGAACTGAAGGAGTAAATGGAGAGACAAAAAGGGAGCAAGTGAGAGCAGAAGAATGAAATTGTCTGTTGTTGTTGAAGTTCAAACCAGAGATGTCAAAGATACAGAACTGCAGAACTCAATTGGGCTGAGGGCGTGGGGCTGAAGAGAGGGGCGGAGAAACGTTTGTGGTTCAAGAGTGACGAAACACGGCCGTTTTCCATGAAGATGAAAATCATTTTGAATTGAGGACAGCAATGGAAATTGGGTTGATGCTACAGTGGCACACTGCTGGATAGAAATGCTTTTTTTGTTTGTGGTACTTGTAAAAATAAAGAAATAAAAGTTAAATCCTAGGTGATCACCAGTCTAACAAGGCCTTGTGCTTATGTTGTTGCGTTTGTATATGAGTGCAAGTGTATCACAATTAGGTGTAGTGTATCAAGATTTAATGTCTTTATAATAAGAAATGGATATCGGTTCTATTTATTATTTTTTTGTTTAGTTTAATTCAGTGATAAAATGGAGATAAGTTGGCCTGTTGAAAAATGAATGTCAGTTTACATTGAATGCTGCCAGATTTTTTTTATTTAAAAAAAAGATTTTCTTTTTTTCTTTTTCACAAAACATACTGCTACACACAGGCAAACACACCAAGGACAACAGGACAGCAATGTCCAGTAGATTACGGGTAGTCATGACAGAGAGGGGGAAAAAATGAATAGAAAAAAGTTTACAAAAATAAATTTTGTGATTTTTAGCATTTATAAGAAGTACTTGGTGCATTGTCAGTTTTTGGAACCCTGGAGAATGATCTAGTCGGTTTATTATTATTATTATTATTATTATTATTATTATTATTATTATTACTACTACACTTTAGATTTTCTTCAAAAAGTTGTATATGCAAACCTCAGGTTTAAAGAGTTGAATTTATAATGCATAAAATTGCAATAATGAACTTGAGGTTTATACATTTCATTTCCAGGCAGTTTTTAGTTTTAATTTCGCTTGGCATTCCTACATGCTACAAATAAGGGGCCTTGATCTACTGAAACAATCTTTTTTTTTCTTCATATTTTGGAATGGACTCTTTTCTTACCAAAGCCTTTAGCTCTGTGTCACTAAATGAAAACCAACATTTGTTTGAACAGTTTGGCTGGTACTGTATAATCTTCCAAGTTCTGTATCTGAAGTCTCTTGGTTTTCTCACAAAACAATTCTAGTTCATTTGGGATCATTTTATCATTTCTCTTACTGTACATCCTCAAACATAATGTTTTTTTTTTTTTGTTCTCGTTTTTCTTTTTTTGTTCATTAAATTTTTATTTTTTTATAAATAATCGAGAAGGAAGCCCTACAGTTAAGGTTTGGTTAATTATAGGCACCTGTTGATGAAAAAGCCAGTTTATTGCTGGCCAGATACACTGCTCAATTTAATATATTGTATTTCTACCAACAAATTCAAACCTATCTAATCAGCGGTATTGTAAAGGCAGTGGTGGGAGAGAAATGTAGAATGCTGTGAAATGCATCATATAACTCCATAGACATCTCACTTATAATTAGGGTTTTATATTCTTGGTGGGGGGTGTTATCTTTCAGTTTGTTTTTGCTTTTGTATAACTGCATCCCTTACTCAATAAATCCTCATTTTAAAAATCACTGCCTTTTAGAGGGTTAATTAAGGTGTGAATCGTAAGTTCAACTACAGGTGCCTGTAAAAAAACAAACGAAAAAGAAAACAAAACCATATTTTTGTACATACTGTAATCTGTTGAAGGGTAAAGCAATAGAAAAAAAAGAAAGGCATTGTGGTTTTCAGTCAGTGTGTTGCCAGAGAATCAGCCTCTGGTTAGGTCGAGTGGGGGCCAGTGGTGAAATTGTGAGGAGATGTTTGCAATGTCCTGGTACTTTTTAGAGAATGGGGCACCTTGAATAATCCAAAACTGATGGTAAACACACTCAAAAGACCATAGGAACAAAGAGGATCTGTTTTGTAATCAGTCTAGTTTTCCCATTCCTTTTCCCCCGAAGTTGAAATGCCTGGCCATTCCTCGACCACATCTCAAGATCAGAACAGGATTTTATGTTTTTCATTACAAAAATCCCATCAAATAACTAGAAGCTCTCTCCCCACAAACCTGCTTTCTTTGTTGATGTTGTTCCGCTATAAAATTTTGTGTGTGGGGGGGGGGGAAGTCTGTGTTTCATTATAATTAAAACTTTGTTTTAAATTAAACTGCTAGCATTTTCCCAGATGAAGGGCACACAAGATGTAGGGCTGTTTTGGCCAGTGTGCAGTCAGATGGACTCAAACCAACAAACTTGTCTGTTCTTATCAGTCCACTGCAGCTTCCAAAGGAAACACAAAACATAATTTAATGTCATTTCCTAAGCTTGACTGTGAAGACGAGGTTTCCCTTAATTAACATTGTGTGTTCAGACCTAGTTTCCCAAGGATTTTCCCTCTCCGGCATTGAAGCTCCCATCAGAAAAAAGTTTAACCAGCTGAAATGTTTCTTTGTTTGGTTATGTACCAGTCCTCACATTGCATATTTGAAGTTTTCTTGTAAATGTGTCTTTTAAAATATGAATGATCATTTGCTTCAATTTTACCACTGGAATATCATCATAGAACTGATGTTGGAAACAGTACCTTTTCCAGTTTGTTTTTTTTCTTGTTTAAAAAAAAAAAAAAAAAAATGAAAAAAAAAGGCCAATTTGTTACAAAGAATTTGCTGTGTGTAAATTATTCATACAAATTCCTGTGTTTATATTAAAATGATTCAGTAGATTGAAAAAAAAGTTTCAAATGTTTTTTGTATATTCTGTTGTAAGAATTTATTCCTGTTATCAATATATTATGAATTCTTTACATTATGGGGGAAAAAAAGAAACTTTGTCTATTTTGAATGGCAGAAGCAGAAGAGGATTTTAGTTTCTCCTATTCTTGCTTTTTTCTAGTAGTTACAAGTACTACAAGATTTAAGTTAAATAAAAACAAATTCTGTATGCAAAGACAACTGTCATGATTATTTTTAATATATGTATGCATTTCTTATTATTGATGGTCACCTATTTTACACCATGCCTTAATGATGGTCCTGTCCCGTGTTTGTGCTGATTGCTTTTTCCATTTGTAATATAACAGAACATCAGGAGTCAACACATGTTTTTATTCTGTAGTGTCCAAAAAAGTCCAAACCGCTTTATTCGATTGGGAAATAATGAGGTTATTCCATTTGCGCCTATAGAAAATAATTCAATCCCTGGTCCATAACAATATTAGACCAATGAGAATGGGAATGGGGTGACAGTGTGTGTTGTAAAGAATGGACAATCCTTAAGTGCATTCTGAGGCTTTAGCTGAATTTTTCAATCATCCACATCTGGCAATCTTCCACCAGCACCTCCACACTGAAAGCCATAGAGTGATGGAATGACACCACCGTGTGCGTGTGCATGTGCGTGTGCGTGTGTATCAATCATCATCAGCCTTTGTCAATCCACTGCTGGTTGAAGGCTTCCCCTTGATGTTGATCTGCAGTTTCTCTTGTCTAAGTTATGCCAACAAATCTCCTTATCTCATCATCCCATCTTCTTCGGGCAATGTACCTGGAAAATTGCCATTTAATCTTTGCTCTTTAAATAACATTACATAATTGAGTTTTTTCCCCCTTATCCAGTTATTAGATTTTGTATGTCTTGTCTTTCCAAGGATGCATCTTTCCATGCTTTTTGTTGTCTAGAGTCTCATTTCCATGTTAATACCCAGCTTTCAAAGCAATAGGCGAGAACAGGTAGTATGCATTGGGTCAGATTTTCTCTTGAGTGAAATCGGCAAATCTCACAATACGGTTTCTATTTCTTGGAAATCTACTCCATTCCATTTTTACTCTTCTTGGATTTCTCCCAGACGATTCCATGTGCACTGATTTACTGTCCAAGGTAGACAGAACTGTTAATTTAAAAACCGTAAGAGAGAAAGTCAGTCACAAGTAGCAAAAAATGCAGTTAAATGGCAAAATAGATGGGATGATGGATCTGCAGGAGAACTACAGCATTTCAGTCCACCCTGCTACTCCTGCTGGAAACGAGGCTAATAGGAAGATTGTCATATTCCAGGAAATTTACCGATTCCAAACGTACTTCCAGGAAAGGTAAAACCGTGTGTTCGGTTTTGACCATGTTTCACAGAAGAAGAAAATGAATACCTTATTTCTGTACTTTCGTAAATGATCAAAAGTTGTACGAGTGCCACTCCATCAGCGACTGACTTCAAGGGGTTCTGATAAGCTGGCAGGATACTAAAGCTAGCATATAACTGCTCCTTCTTCACCAACACGATGAGATCTGTGTGTAGCTTAACAATCTACACAAAACCATTTTGTATAAAAAAGAACACAATCCTTGCATTAATCATTTATCTACCACATGCCCATTAGAGTCTGTCCTGTATGTGTTGTGAAGAAAAGCACATTGTCTCCTCTATCTGCTGCAGCATGGTCTGAATGATGGTCTTCAGGCTGGGCAGTAGCCTCCCTGTGGCAGTCAGGCTGCCTGAGGTGGGGATGTGAATGAGGGCTGCTCTCCCACTGCTGTGGTACAGAGAGGTGTAGTAGACAAAATCACAAAGGTACCTGGAAGGGAGACATGACAGGTCTGCAATTGCACAGCCACACCATTGACGTGCAGTGGAAGCTGCAGAACAGCAGGTGTGTTTTGAAAATAGTTTGAGGAAGTAGTGATAACTTAAAATATATCCATACAGTTAAGGCTGATTCTGCGTAGATTCGCATAGGTGTCTGCCAACATATTTGCACGTAACGTTAGCGTGTACATAGGGGAGGTGTCACATTAACACATCGCAATCTACAGAAAACGAAGAAGAAACACAAACCGACAGAAGGCGGGGGTGCCAAGGTGTTGTGGGCATGGTGTTGTATGGATGTAAATAAATGCATACTGTTAATGACATGTTACAGAAGCGACGCACACATACAGATACAAATTGCATCCTGTATGTACAGATCTATATTGTTTTCCTATAGTTGGCTAAAGACTTAGAGAACCGCCATAGTCGCTTTTTGTGCAGATTTTGCAATTCAAAAGTAAGTATCTCTGCATATGTGAATTTCTCCCGTATATCCGTTCTTGTATGTTACAAAATATTTTAATTAAAAATAAATATGGCATTTCAGCCACAGTTTATGCTGTAGCCTATACTGAATATAATGGAGACGACATTATGGGCTTTGTAATAAAGTCAGTAATTGTGAAAGAATTATAATCATCTTGATTGGTGAAATACATTTTCTACACATCACGTAGCCTATTAATTATCATCGTTTATTGTATTAGATTTACACCTGACATAGCTCTCGTCTGCCTGTCCTGATCGGCTCATCAAGTTTCTAACTTTCCTTTGGAATTTGGTCTTGATCACGTTGCAGACACAGGTCTCTGAACCAATGCCTTGATCAGTCACCTGGCGAGAGGTCGACTGATGCACAAAATGTATTTTTCCTTACTGCATTTCAAGGGACAAAATACTCATTATGTGGAGGAAATTACGAATGACACAAACTGAGACCCAAAGTTTTGTGAGACCTCTGCACATGTCCAGGCCAGATGAGTGTGAGTACAGTCTGTTTAAAATGCATCTCCTCATCCACGAAATGCATATACATACTCGTATGTCACCAAATCGTTTCTCTGACCTGCTGCAGCGCCTATAGTCATACATTGTACACCAGTTGACCCACCACTAAGCATTTGGCCACGGCTCTCAGAATCTCCCTGCTCAACCAATCAGTGATTGTTTGACTCACAGGACCACAGTGACATGCAACGCGTAGAGATTTCAGAGGAGTGCGTGTATCTTCGCAGATGCATAAATCAGGCTTTAGACTCGATTAAGATCTGTATTAATAACTGTATATTGATGGGCATAGATCTATACCTCCCAGCGTCCCTAGAGTAAATGATGTCCAGCCCCAGCTTCCTCAGGTGTCTAGTCAGGGACTTCATATCGATGACCGAGTCAATTCTCTCCGGCCCCCCTTCAATGCAGCAGTAGTTGGCAGGACAGACCCCACGTACATCTCGCTCTTTGTAGGCCTGGTTCTTGCCACTCTGCTCCACCATAATGGCCCTGCATCCCGGGGCAATGCCCACATGGACTGCCAGCTTTTAAGCACACCAAATGAAATGAAGCCTTGATTAGAGAGGGTAGATATGTCCTGCTTTAAGTTGTTTACCTTGTAAGAGCACAGAGGTGTGTGACTTTACGGTATATTGTTTTGTAATTTTGTATAGTTTCATGCTGGGCACAAACAAAATATAATTTTGGGAAAACAATACTGAGGAATAAGTTATTTACACTTAAGGTCTGAAATCAAATTCCAAAGCCTAAAATACTCTTTTCATAATTAGAAAAGGTGTAACTTAGTTTGCTATTCTGCACTTGACATGAACACACTGCATGGTTTTTGTTGCAAACACTTTCTCTGGGGACAGGGTACCTGGGGCCGGAAGGTTTTCCACAGACTGACAACTAGCTCTTGAGCTTTGCTGTAGCTCACTGGCAGCTCCTTAATATGCAGTTCCACATCCTCTCCCAGCCCGGCCTCCTCCAAACCCTGTGAGAACATAAGAGTGTGTTAACCTCACCCCTGAGAGCAACACACACTAACTGCAGGGTGTGTGTGTGTGTTGGGGAGAGTGTTAGTAGCAATTTAAAAAGTGTTAGTCCTGCATTCATGTAACCAGTTCTCTTCAGTATGATGTAGTACAGTGCGCAATGCAAGAGTGCTGGGATTCTGTAACTGTTAAGCAATCATAACCCTGAGTTGTGTGTAAATTCCTGTTTGCACACTATGCTGAGTGATTTAATGTGCAGATGTTTTTAAGTGCTTGAACCACCAGGGGGCCAGAGACATTACCTCAGCTGGGCGACTCGCCGTTACAAACCCTTTTTAATGAGAACGGTGAGGAAGCGAGGGAAGAGTGCTGACACATGTATTCAGAGCTACAGACACCACATCATGTAAGACTTTACAAGATCCTTCCTTAGTCCCTACCGAGAAGGGAAAGTCATAATTTCTGACAGGGAAAAGAATCTTAGATACTGAAAATTAAACTGTAACAAGAGTGATGAAACAATTTAACAACTTAATGTTTTAACTGGAAATGAAAAATTGCCAATGATCAACAATTATAGAGAAAGAAGACCTGCTAATGTTTATTATGATTATTATAAATTCCTAAATGCAATATAACATTTTACAATACACAAATTACATGTGTGTATCATGTGTATCACCTTCCATTAAACCAACCAACCAATGTGAAAATTATAGCATTCTGCAAAAGGATACTGAATACAAGTATCCATTTCTGAATTATTCCACTTTTGTGAGGTTCAGTAAACACCAGTAAATACAAGTACGCTTTTATTCCTTCCTGGGAATGAACTAATGAAATACTGTTATCCTCCAACCCATCCATGCCCTTTCTCTGTGTGCTATGGGAAGTGCGGGTGAGACAATGTGAGTGAGCTCCAGGGATCTCAATAACATCCCAGAAGTCTCAGCTTGGCAGGGCCTTCAAAGGCGAGGCTCAGCTGTATCAGACAGAGGGCTTTGTCTGTCATGAGCTCAATGTTTGCCTTCAAGTATGTGTTAACTAGAGGAGCTGGGCCTGGTGTGTTTTGATTCCCAAACAAGCAGTTTCACTCTTTGTTTCTGGTGGAAACATTGATTAGCCACACTCAATAACACAGCTGACAGAAACTAAAGTAAAACTCCCCTGAGGCTGGCAACAGAGTTTTTCTTTTTCTTTTTCATTGTCTCTTTGATTTGATTATGAATTAAACTATCTACTTCCATGTCCTCTTGTTATTGCAATGACCCTCCACCAACACACTCACACACCGTAGTTTTATATTCTAACATGTTCCAATATCAAGAAAATGTATTAATATTTGCGTTTGTATTTGTTTAACTTAATACACCACTCAGTCCAGAATGTTCTGGTTTCAATTGATATTAATATAATTGTTGTACTATATTCTCAAATTATTCTATGAAATTATAATCTTGATACAAAGTCGAGGTTAGACTGAAGGAGTTTGAACTGTAATGGTTTCTACATCACCTGCACTGCCTGCCAGCTGGGATTCACCAGGTACTGTCTGAATGGAGCAAACCCTGAAAAACAACACATTATTATTATTATTATTATTATTATTATTATTAAAATGAAACCTCAGTAATTTAACCAATTGAACGAATCTGTAAAATGTATGTACGGCTGCACCCTCCACAGATCAATCCCAATATGGGCACTAGAGGGCGCAAAAACACGCAGGATCATTTCTCCCAATCCGAGCTGGTTCCCTTTGAGTTGACTGTGTGCTTTTAGTTAAACCCACCGGTTAAAAGCAGCACGACTCGCTCCCCGGATGCCATGCGGGCTCAGTGCGCCCCTCCGTCCGCCGCCCCCGTCATTATACAACGCTAACTCTGCGCTCCGCCCATTCCCGTGATTGCATGTATTCATTCATTGTTTTTCCAAGCTTGATTTCAATTATGCACTGAAATGACACTAGCCTGGCGATTCAAGTACATTGCATTCGCTGTATGTGCAGTATGTTTAATATAGAGTCTATATATACGTGTATAAGCTACTAAACTAACCTTTCCACGCACTTCGCAGTGTTTGTTTGCGCACTGCGAGTCACTCTTGACATGCTTCACCTGAAAGTAGTCTAGTCTACATGCAGTAAAACGACCTGCTTGTGATTGTGAGATACAACACAAATGTGTGACGATCAACAACTGCAGCTCCGGTTTGGACCATTTCTCGAAATACCAGCGTCTACACCTGCGCCGCTGCACTTCAAAAACAGCCCTGTGCTTAACACTGATTGGTTGAGACTATTGTCAATCAAAAGGCGGTTTCTGTAGTGTAGTGGTTATCACGTTCGCCTCACACGCGAAAGGTCCCCGGTTCGACCCCGGGCGGAAACACTTTTTAATGCATAACACACACGTTGTCACTATTGCTCCTTCTCCTCATGCCGTCCTTATTTGAATAGTAACGCCCTCTTCGCTTTGCCATCTGGATCAATAGCAAGCTTGCATGCGTGCATAGTACAAATAACGCAATATACTATTGTCGAATAATTACAAAAACATAGTACATCACTTTTAGTACTGATTAAAAAAGAAAATAAAAAAGTAGTAAGGATAGTGTCATCCCCAAACCCTGCAGACTGTAGCTATCGATCTGTCAACAAACTCCTATAAACATGTTGAGATTTTCCAAAAAAGCAGGGCAATTCTGGACTGATCCCGCACTTATGCTGGTTTGCTGACATTTAATCCTGGAATATGATCAGAGCACAGGACAGTGTTACAGAAATGATGCTTGAACAGCAGTCCTACAGGGCAACACTATTGCTATTCCTGACTGCATTGACGAGGTCCCTCCACTTGGGAGTGCCAGTCTCTCGCAAAGCTCAGAGCTGTCCCCAGTGCCAGGGCTGCCAATGAGCGGCTCTGTGCGGCTCGACCCTCCTCCCGCAGCCGCAGCGCTGACTCCGGCCGCCCGTCCAGCAGCGCCAGCGCACACAACGCCGGCTGCGCTCCTGTCCGTGACACCAGGCTGACCTGCTCATCAATCACACTTTTCCTCCGAGAAAACAAGTGACTGCAACCTGTAGTTGCTTCCACTTACAGACTGGTCTCGACTGACTTCAGAAAGCATGTTGCAGTTTAGGAGAACCTTTGAGACCGAGAAGCTGCAGCTTCAAGAGCTCAATAAGAGGCTCAGTCAGTATCTGTCCAGGGTGAAGCAACTGGAGCAAGAAAATGCCTTCCTCATCACGGAGATCAGGACCATCCGGCAGCAGAGGACGGTGGAGGGGGAACATCAGCACATGGCCGAGCTCCGGGAGCTGAGGAAGACGGTGGGGCAGCTGGCTTTGGAGAAGTCCAGAGCCGAGATGGAGCGGGAGAAGCTCTGGCGAGAGTTCCAGCTGGTCCAGGCGCTTTGCTGTGAAGAGTCCGGGGTCTGCAAAGACATCCATGGGGACATGCAAGGGTGCGAGAGGGACTTAAACCAAGCCCTGAAGAAAAACGCCGCACTGGAAGAGCGCTTGTTTCAGCTACAGGATGAGTACAAGTCCCTGGAGGACATCCACAGGCGCGACATGGTCCATCTCCGAGAGCAGGTCCACTGCAGCGCCTTGCCTGTCTTCACCCAGAAGTACCAGGGCCCCCCAGCGCTCACCATGGAAGAAGTGGAGGAATACGCGCTCACCCTGTCCGAGTCCTGGATGGAGACGTTTGACGTGTACCGCAAGAGGGTGGAGGACCTGGAGGAGTCCATCCGGCTGGACGAGAGGAGACTGCAGGATCTGCGCCGGGAGAAGATGCAGTGCGCCTCCGAGTTTGAGAAGCTGCGGGCGGAGGCGGACAGGCAGGGCCAGCTGCAGATCCAGCTGGAGGACGAGCTCATTCACCTGCAGGACAACTTCGTCGTGCAGCTCGACCAGTACCAGGTTGGTTCCAGTTCTGTCTCTGGACTCTCTAACTACACTGTGCTTGTTCTGGGTCTGTTGATCAAGTTTTAGTTATTGCTTTATACATGGGGGGTCTAGCTTCATGTAATATGGTTCAAATGTGCTACTGTGAGTAGTGCCTGCTTATGAGGGGCTGGATGATAACGCCAGAGACAGTGAAATGATACACAATAAAAGTATCCTTAATCGTCAGTTTAGAACAAATGAAAACACACAATCTCGTCAGAAATAGAAATATGCGATCATCAGCTGTACCGTTAGCTCATTCCCAGTAGCCCGATCCTACACAGTGGGGTTTGTTGTGTGTGAAGTGCCCCCCCCCGGGGCGTCTGAGCTCACACAGCACACTGCCAAATGCAGCACAGCTAGCAGGCTCTGACTGGAGAATTACTCACAGGCAGTATAATGTGCCTATTTACACATTTCCAGACAGATCTGCACACGCAACACTCATTAGAACTCAGATGAGAGGGCCACTTTCAATCCAATCCCTTTGTGTTGGAGTAGAAATACCATCTCGGCCAATGCCATCCTCAGGGCAGGGTAATAATTGGGGTGTGGTATGATGTAGGTCATCAAAGACCCTATTGCAGTATTTTGTGTGTGTTTATGTTTTAATTCCAGTACTTTTTTGTGTATAGGTTTGTCTTACTCGGGTTTATATATATATACAGTCTTCATTTAATGTGAGATGGTATGTACCTTTTTATTAACTGTTCAGTGACACATTTTACTGGTAAATATTTAGTTCAATACACCTACTGGAAATAAGCTAAAGCACTTGATGTTTTGATAATATACACTAAAAACAGATTCGTGAGTCATGGGTAAACTACCCTTCTTAATGATAGATTGACATGTGTTGCCTATGTGGAATACCTAGCCTTTTATGTCATATAGTTTTGTTTTTATGAGCATTTTTATTTTAAATACTGGGTTACATTATCAGTGGAAATGGCCAACTTTGCCCCTCTTTAGCAGAACAAACACACGCAGGCTCTCCTGCAGTCATGCTGCTGAAATCACAGTATGGACTTGGTTAAAATGGCAAAGGGTAAGAGCTCATGAGAAAGGTGACAGATGAGTTTGTAATTAAGTTTCAGTGGTATCATTATCCGACTTTAAAAATTGTTCTGTGTATCCACACAGGGGCCACTATGTGTACGCAACAGTAAATACACAACTTAATCCAGCACCTGTTGCGAACCAGACCAGGTCGGTCATGTTGGCTTTTATAGGTCTTGGTGTTGATAAGAAATAGCCCCTTTAGGAGCAGTAGGCTATAAATCGTGAATGGAAAGCTACAACCTGTATTTGTAGTTTGCAATGGGTAATGATATTTCTAGCATATAGAATAATGTGTCTTTTATGGGTGTCTGTGCAGTGCTTCATGGGAGACCCGAGTCACCAAATGAAAGCGGTCCTGCTGCACCAGGGCTAAACATCACATTAGACTGTAAGAAATTGAATTAGCCACATGCAGCTTGTCAGCTCAAACATATTACCCCCACAGTGGTTAATGCTGTTAGCTGCACTAGCCTCTTAAACCCTGTTTCCCAGCTGGTTCACAAATCCTCATAACCTGCCAGAGAGACGACAACATTTAAGCCCGTGGGTCAAGTAATCTTGTGCATTACGAGCCATGTTAAGAAATATGTTTCATCCTCAGGGAGACCCAAGCTGCAGTATGGATTCTATGCATTTGTCTATAAATCAAGGATGTTACATTTGTGAAAAGATCTTGCCCTTTGATCTCTTGATGTGTTGGGGTGGGATCTGGTCCAGAATATGGAGTTGTCAGTATGTTGCTTTCGCCATGGCTCAGTCCAGTGGCTTCTCTCAGTGGAGTGTGCATGCATCATGTCCTTTTACTTCTGCAGAAACACAGGCATGGACAAACCTCCAAAGACACGGCCTGCTGTTGTTTACCTGCTACAACCTTTCTTTGATTTATTAGGGTTGTTCAAGGGATCAGCCTCCTATGGAGTCAGCAGGCTTCCAGCCAGTTAACCATCTGCCCTCCACAAATTAGCCATGACAGAAAAGCCAGCAAGGGAGTCTCTGGGAGTGGTAGACAGCTGTGCAGCAGAAGCAGCACTGCCAGAACATATACATTCAAAATCTCAGGAGAATGAGACAGGGTTCCCTTGCACATAAATGCCACCAATAAATACATACCTGCAAACCAATATGACACATCAGGGTCCAGTACTGGAGGCTGGAAGGGTCTTTTTTATTTTTCAACTAGTTTTGTTTGTGGAATTATAATTCATCACGTCACAAGTGTAAGGACACTAATACATGCCCAATACAGACACTGGTATAGACTGAATAATTAACAGTTCACCTAAACTGATTATACCCTTTGTTGTTGCTGGTCTTAATCTGCCCATTTTGTTTTACACAAACCTAAAAACCTGGATCTCGGGTGGCTCAAAACCTCAAAAGCTTCAAAGGAGTATATATCAGACTTGTTATCACTGTCACTTAAGGGGACTGAATCTATAACCGGATAATGTTGCTGGTTGTTGTCTTGCTCTTGGGCTATGAAGGGAGGGAGAAACAATGCAGTCAACAGAGCCCAACACAGTGTTCTGTTCCCCCAGGTGACCATTGAGCAGCTGGAGGAGGAGCGCAAGGCGTTGGCCGCTGTTATTGCAGAGAAACTGAAAGACCACCAGGAGCTCATGCAGGTTAAGATGGGTCTCAGCTTGGAGGTTGCTGCCTACAGGTAAGGGATTTAAATGGACAAACATCCTAGGATAAACTAAAGGAACTCAAATGACTACTTAAACTCCATGAGGAAACTAATTCTTATTATTTTGTCCAAGTCAACATTCAAAAAGGAACTGTAAACAATGACTTGGTGCGAAGGGTATGTATTGTAGAGTACTGGAAAAAGGCAACTATAAATTACTATACAATATAGCATATATACGCAATACACCAAATGAAGTTTAGCATTATAATATTTTAAATAGTGAGCATGAAGCACAAAACAATAAAATATGTTCCTGTGATCTAATCTTCCACAGTGTCCCTGTGAAGTTCTGTTGTACTGGAGTTAACAGCAAGTTGGTTGTAAAGCAAATAGATAATTAGTAGATAATAGGGGTGCATGCCAGTAAAGCTGGTCCATCACTGGGGTGCAAGAGAGGAGAATGGGTGGGTGTGCGAGCTGAGAAAGTACAGCAAAGCAACAACAACAATTTGATCATGCAAACCAGAACCAGAAGACACAAATGGAAGTTGATCACATTGGAATTTAGGAGAGAAAATGAGAGTTCTCAGTATTTTGCTATACAGTACTCCCATTCTACATCTCCATTAGTTATTTTCCAAAGGATATGTCCAAGATCACGAGTTATTTTATACCTTATTGATGAGATCTGCGGCACTGACTTAAAATACACTATTCACCAAAAGTAGCTTTGTTGGCAAGGAGAGATGGTGGTGGTGGGAGATTGGTAGCTAATATTTTGGGCGAAAAACCTATTCTTTTCATGGGCCTTTAATGTTGAGTTCTCGCAGTGTGTACTACCAAGGCTTGCAAGGGTAGAAAAACCCTGCCACCAGCCATCAACATACGTGAAATATAGAGGGGGAAAAACAGCTTAACTCTTCTTAGCTCGTCTTAGCTTAGTGATGGTATGCTCAGGTGGAAATGTCAGATTGCAGGCAGCCCTTTGGGAGTTTGACATCTCTGGTTTTAGTCACAATAGAGTGTGATACTGTTGAGCTGCTAATAGAGCTTTCACAGCTGGAATTGTGGATTGTCATATTCAGAGAAGGTGCAACAGCAATAACAAACAACTGCAACAGTCCTCTTGTGAATGCAAGAACAGGATTTTCCAATTTGTGCTACTAAGCATCTGCAAAGACTTTTCTTGTATGGAAAATCAAATACAATATTGAAAACAAAACAAAGATGTTCCGTTATTGAACATGTTTACTGTCCGATGATGATGGGAAACATCCTAGTCAATATGATTAGAGTTTGTTAACCTGGAGGAGGAAGTCTGCCCTTAGACTTCCTTAAGCCATTACAACTAGGATTAAAACAAAAAATCCTTTTCTTTTTTTCTTGATGGCTGATTGTGTTAGCTTGTTAACGTTAAAGGCTGTCAGAGCTCTGTGTAATGTTCCACAGCGCCATTTCATATAGTATGTATTTCTTGGCACGTATTTATAGTGATTTCATACCTCACTCTAGCAACAGAACAACTGTTGCTCTTAACTTTGGCAGTAGCGCTCACTAAAGCATTTAACTCTTTCTGGTGATAGTTGGAAATTATAAGAGCTACCCAGAAAATACAATACGAATGTACAATTTGCTTTTTGTGAACCTAATCTTTATTATTGCACATCACTTACTCCTCCTTTAATTATTGTCTTCTGTGTTTTAGCATACATTGCCAAAATGCCAGCAGCATTTCTTGTGCAATAATCTTTTAACCCTTAAGAATCCAGTGTGAGGTCTATGTCACAAACCTTGACCAGACTTGATAAAAATATATTATTCCAATTTACCTCTGCATATGACGTATATATATTTCATACTGGACTCCTCAGTGTTTACAGTTGTGGTGCTGACAAACTAGGCTGTTTTCACTCCAGCTATTTCTTTCTGGGCTTGACGTGTCACTAAAATTAAAGTATATTTTCTTTCGAAAATTGTTTTTCACCCATTAGGTGAACTAAATCTAGAGGAGACATGCATTCATTTGCCAGGACTATCACAGAATAAACTAATTCTGGAGCTGAAGCTGCTTCCCACTGTGTTGCAGCTGTAATACTATAGGGAATGCTTCAGACAGGAAGATGAAAGATGTAGATTAAACAGTGATTGAGGTTAGGTCTTGTGCTCCGGAAGGACAGACACAATGCTCAAGTGAAAAACAGGTGCGTAGGCAATGTGCTGTCCTGTTGTCAATGCCTCTGTTGTTCAAGCTGCTGTAAAATGCCAAGACTGAGCAGAACTCGCCGGAGTCACAATCATAGAGAAAACAGGACTCTTACTAAAGTATGAATATAACAGCATATTTTTAAATGCAGACATTAAAGTATTAATTACATAACGGGCCGTCTCTGGGCTAAAGAGCAGACCAGATGAAGGGAGTGTCCAAGTAAGTTGACAGTATTAATAGGCATGCATTACCTATCTGTGACTCACATGCTATTCTCAGCAGTTTCATGTGCTTTGGATAGCACTATTAGATGCCTACTTCCAAGTCATATTTAAGGAGAGAAGTAGTGCTGCTACATAAATAACACTTTTTATATGTGTTGATGATGTATGGCATAACATTTTACAGATCAGTTTTCATGTTTTGTTTGTTATATAAAACATTTAACATTATTCTCATGAAACAAAAAGTTAGGAAATGGCCAAATCCAATCTTATCCTACGTGAGGCTCATGTAAATCGTGTAATAATTACCTGGAGGCTTTGTGGTTGTACAAAACAAACTTTCCTGAACCTGAATTTTGCATGTTTGAAAACCTCTGTGGTTTGGGTGCAAAAACTTGCAGCAATTATCAGTAGTTTGTTAGTCTTAGTTTGTTCATCTTACTAATTCTAACTGTTGTTATTGGAGCTAGTTTAGTATATCACAGTCAACTCATTGAATCTATTGTGGGCAGTTTGTCTCTTTCTATCTACATGATATGCCTTAGACTTGACAGCCTGTTGCTTATTTCTGAGTGCGGCTGTTTTGTACTTTCCACAGGGCACTGCTGGAAGGAGAGAGAAGAGATCTTTGGACAGATCAGTCCATCAGGGAAGCCCAAAGAACAACAGGTATACTCCTTGTACTTCATGTCACATTCGCTTTATTGTCCGTATTCGACTGTGTAATACAATGTCCACTGATTTTGTGGTTACAGAAAAGTATAAGCAATGCAAATCACATTGACTGTGATGCTTTGATTCTGGTCAACATCTGCTTTCGTTAAAATACTACACTTGTGGGCAAATTCTAATTAAAAAGAATCAGTTTATCTTAAGGCTGTTACTATTTTTGTGTTAACATAGAACTATGACAAGACTATGTATAATTAATGTTTCTGACACAGAATTTAAACAGACTGCAGACCTTGAAATGTTCTTTTTCTTTCCTTAGATATGAGGAAGCCAGTTCACACATACACAGCAAAGCAGTTTGTGAGCAGGCAAGATGGAAGGAAACAGTATCCAATCACCCCTCGTCCTGAAGTCAAATATAAGGAGCAGGCACCAATTGTGAATACAGCCTCCAGGTCAAGTCAGTTTAGAAGTTACGGAGTCACAGAATCTGTCCCAGTAAGTGTTTCCAGTCGAGTTCTGCAAAGTTCCACAGCCAGAAGAGACATTCCCTCTTTTGTCAAAGCCTCACAGATCTCCACTGCTTCCAAGACTGATCTCCCTCAAAGAAAGAGCACAGAAATCCAAAAGAAAATCATAGAAGAACAAACTGTGAACACAAAAAATGTAGCAAATGCAACTGTTAACCTTCAGGGTTTGGCCAGTGCCTCCAGGACTAGCTCTGGGCTTTCACCCACAGCAGACAAGAAGTCCACAGTGGAAGAGATCCAGCGAAGAATGGTGAAAGTTACATCACCTAGTAAGATACAGGAAGAGAGCAGAGGGAATGTCAAAGACATCAAAATTGTTACTATAAAGTCTAAAGAAGAAAGTGAGAAAGCACACGTCTTCCCTGTGAAAATGGCACCAGCTGTAGACAGTGGAGAAGTAAAGGTAACATTGCAGGGCCTTCAAAACCTCACAGGCGTCAAGAAAGCGGGCTTTGCAGAGGAAGAATTGCAAGGGCAAGTTTCAGATAAATACACTTGGGAATCAGAGATTAAACCTCACAAGGATGTTAAGCAGACAGTTCCAGAATACCAGCAGGACATGAAGAATGCAACCATTGAAGAAAGGATATTAGATACGATATCCATGCAAGAAATCCTTGACAAGGTGGTGAAACCAGCTGGTTTGGAAACAATGCTCAGCTCCTCCCCTGACTCCAAGATCACTTACCATATTGAGAAAATAAAGGGAGGAGATGGAAAAATGAAGACTGAGATTGTCCTGGAGTCTAAAGTACAGGAGAATTTGGACATCTCAGATGATTCAGTCCTGGATGAACTTCTCAACAAGGGGGTCAAGAAAGTTGCTTTGGAAGACATTAAGGGAACCCCAACCGGAAGCATGATTGAGAACCTTCTCAGTCTTGGCCTGAAGGAAGGAGAGAACCTGGAGAACAAGGCGGTCAATGTGGAGATCATTGAGGAACCCCTGGAGGCTCACAGTGATGAGGAAAATGAAGAGAATCCCCCACCTCAGTTCTCTAAGCCCTCATCAATGTTCTTCCAGATTGAAGAGTTGGAGAATGCTCCTCAGGCGGCCAAACCATTGGAGATCAGCACCGAATCCACAAAAGTCTCCATGCCCACTGGAGAATACAGGAAGGTTAAGCAATTTCAGCAAGGTGCCACTGACCTGAATTCTCCATTCATCACTCAGGTCCAAGAAACTGAGTATTTCGTCTCCACACCTGATGATAATCTTTCAGAGCACGAGGAGAGCGGATTTGCATCTTACGAGCAGTACGCAGTGGCCCATGACATATCTGCGGAGGACAGGTACTGGCAGGAGGAGCCAATGTCTAGCCATGGCCAAAGCTTTGCAGATGAAGACATTTACAGAACCACACATGTACATACAAGCATGAGAACAACTGGTGGTGAACACAGATTGGCCAGGGACAGTTTCCCTGAGTGTATCATAGAAGAAGAAGTTGAAGTCCCCCATGGAGTTCAGGAGTCGGTGCTCGAAATCTTGAAAGAGGATGCAGTGGATCCCAAGCAGCAGCTGAAAGGGGCTTTGGATCATCTCCAGGGTAAAATGTCGGACAATTTAAAAGAAGAATTTGAGATTTTGAACAGAAACGGTCAGGAGGGTTCTGACAACGTGGCAGTCGACATCAGAAAAGTGCAGCAGTCTTCAGACAGCGGCTTGGTCACCATTGTTGCAGAAATCAATGTTCCCCAAAATCTAGAAGATTCGGGACTGTGGGAAAAACAGAATGTTGAGTCTTCTGAGGAGCAGATCATGTCAGGGCGACAGTTCGCCAATCCAGAAATGCACCCAGGAATCAGAGGCAAGGGAGGAGAAAAGAGTCTTTTCTCCTCTGGGGATGATGACAGAGAGTTTACAGTTAAAGTCGGTAGAAATCAAGATGTGAGAGTGCAAGGTATGTCTTGGGTGTCTGAGAGCGAGGAACCAGAAAGCACCAGCACAGGGGAGTCAGTGAATGAAGTCAACAAAACAGTCAAACACATTAAACTAAGTCCTACTGAAAAGTCGTTCACTTTTCAGATGGATGTCACCAAGGTTACGTCGACAGCCACTAGCAGTGGCCCCCATGAAGCGCAAGTGTTCTACTCACAGGCTGAGCTCACTGAGGGAGCCAATGACAGGGAAGTGAGAGAGGGTGTCTACAGCTATGTGCAGAGGGTGACGGGAAGTGATGACGAGGGCCAAGTGATTTCCTTTGGCAATGAGAGGGAGGAACAGATGGAGATGTGGAATCCCAGCAAAGACCATACAGCTGAGCAGCATGCCTTTACCAGAGTGGTACAGACCCAAAGAATAGTGGATCCCCGTTCAGTGATAAGTGAGGAAAGGAAAATTGCAGCTATTTACCTTGACAGCACTGAGGAAGATTAGTTAAGATTTCATAGTATGATTTTGTTGACAGTAATCTGTATTTTGATGTGCTAGCAATAGCTAAGATGATGATAATAGTGGCAGCACTATGGTTTAATATCTTAAATCACCTATAGCCCCAGAATTAAGTGAAAATATATTAATCTATGTTAGAGAAAGCCTTTAAATATTCTTGAGGCATTTTATCCTAACAATATCATTGCTGAATTATGCTTAATTTAGTTTTTTAAAACAAGACAACATTTTTTTATAGTGGCTGAGCTTCTAAGCCCTGCCCTACATAAAATAAAAAATGCTTGTTTAATTATAAGCAATTTGCAATATAACTTCGACATGTATTTTAATCCTTAGAGGAGCATAATTTTGTTTTGTTAGGGGTTTCTATTCTACAGCAGCACACAATTCCAAAGATTCTGTTTGTGGTTTTCTGCATCTAAAAGTTTTGTTTGTTTGATTGTTTTTTTTATATGCATTTATTTTTTTGTACTTACTTTTGAATTACTTTTATCGAAATATAGCTTTATTCTGACAGGTCTAAAAAAAACTTTAACCAAAATAAAATATATATACAGCTCTGGAAAAAGAGATCATTTAACATTGATTTCAGAACTTGGAGTGGTCTCTTAATTTTTTCCAGAGCTGTATATATACATACATAAAAGCTTTTGTAGTAAGGTGTGTAACATACATGCCTTTTCGTATAACGTTTCATGTATGTTGCAATCTCAAATGCTTGAAATCACCTGTGACATACATATATAGCCATTTCCTATCTCTGTTTAGTAATCTGTGTCTGTATGAACATATTGAGAGTATGTGTTTGGGACATTTCTCTCCTGGTCCTATAATATTTAGTAGGACATTATGTCACTTTCATTGGCACCTCTGGCCTGTTTTGGCTCGGTAGTACTGCAGACAGTCCATCAACAGAGGGTGTGACTTGAGGACAGCAGATGTAATTTACTACAGCTTTATATGGGAATAACGGAGTGATTCATCCCCTACAAGTGTTTGACAAAGAATAGGAGTATTTAGTAACTTTTTCATGTGAAGAAATACATAAATATATATGAATATAACTTCTGATTAAAAGTATGTGGTTTAAGGGTCTGATCAGTTTGTGGTCGGTATTTTGTGTTACAGTAAGAAACCCTTTCCAGAATGAAGGTTTTAGTTTCTTCTTTTTGTTTTACTGTGTTGATCTTGTAATCCTTAAATTGCATTAGAGGTACAAGCTTTTAGCATGTGTTCTACCATTGTCCTTGTGACTAGGGGAACACTTAAGGCTACAGTGTGCTTGCAACACAGATAGTTTATTTTCTTTTTGACGCTGCTATGGAATAAAGCAGGCTGGAACCTCAAAGCATGCTTTTTAAAATTCAATTTTTTTACTTGTGGTTATTTTGGGTGCAAGGTTTCACTAATCCACAGCACGTGTGACCCACAGTTGTGTTTACATAATGGCTTTAGCTATTCCAGAACCTCTCATAAGCCTAAATACACTTATCCTGAACAACTAGAAATCAAACACTTTGAGCTCCTGAAATTCTAGTGTTGGGAACACGTTATAATAATGGGCATGCATTTTTAATGAATGAATGTATGAATCCCACCAGAATGCCTCACGCATTTCCACTGAGTTCTGCTGTTGATCACTTGTATAAGCCCAAACCCCAAACTGAGTCTGTAACCCTTTTCCTAACCCTGACCCTAACCTTGTTATACATGAGCTTATCGGCAAAACGCATGAAGTGCAAAATTGATTAATGTGTTATTCCTGTGGTATTCATACAGCAATTCATTAAGAAACGGTGCCTATTATTGTAAAGTGTGCCCTACTGCTTTTGAAGCCTGGTTTGTAGTCTCTGGAAACCAGCTAAATAAATAAATTGACATTGAATTTATTCCATTAAATTAAAGGGTTGTATGGACTACAAAATCCGAGTTACACAGGAGAACAGAATTGGGTGCTTTTTTTAACCGCAAATGCACAAATTAAAAATTAGTTGGAATTCTGAAAAGAAACAAAGTAGTGCTGTGCTGTTTGCAATAGTTATACAAACACACATGCTGAATGTAATGAATGTGACCTCATCAGATGCATTTAAAGTTGCAAATATTGTGTAAGTATAGCTTCATCAGCACCTTTTCATTATTCTCTCACTACTTCTTGTCATGTGCAGTTCCTAGTCTGTAAATCGGACTTGCAGCACAGGATTCCTCAAGAGCTGTGTGCAATCTGCCAAAGAAACTGCATCGGTATTTTACACAGGTGGAATTGATACTGGAAGTTTGAATCATCAGTCCGCAGACAAAATGGCAACTGCTGTTCCTAGAAAAAGTATTAACAGTATTGAATTATTTAGATTGGACTGATTTCTTTCTTTTGACTGTGCACCTCAAGTGAGAACGCTCGGATGAGTACTGCCTAGTTTGTGCATGTCCTGCAAAAACATCCCCCCAAGAATACAGGCTTGAACAACATGAATTAAAAGTCGAATTATTGTGTGAATATTAACATTACTTCCTTTTCATGCACCAGTGTGGTTTATACACTACAGGACACACATTTGCATTCAGGGAGTTTTCCCTCATTGCATTAGTTTACACACTACCTGTATTAGCCATTCCTGTTGTTAAATAACATTAACAACACTCACTGTGTAGCAGGTCCCCTTTTAATGCTGTGGTCCTTTTGAACACACTGGGAAATGACAGCTCAGCTGGTGATCTCAAACACCTTAACTGAGTCCTGTAGTCCTGCAGCACTAGTAGTATGGTTAACAAATATCTCTTGCAATGCAAATAACTTTGCAGTGAGTCTCTGAAACAGTGTAACTGGTATTAACTGCAGATACTAGCCTATTTTTATCAGTGCAGTCCAAGGTGAAATCTTATCAAGGGTTGATTTAAAATTGTTCAACAGGAATAGTTAAGCTCTGTTTAGAGACATTTTACAAGGGGGAGGGAGGGGTTGGCTTGTGAACCAAATTATCCCCCTGCGCCCCACCCCCGGATTCTGGCTCTGTATCTGGCAGATTACTATCTCGTGTACACTGGAAGAGGGAGGCTAGGTTTTCAATGAAAAAAAGGCTTTTGCATCCGTTTAATTTCTTCATTAAGCAAATTGAAAACATTTTCATATATTTGGCAGCTTGGCATTTTACACAATTGTCTTTGCACAAATTAGTGTTAAAAAATAATAAAAAAACAAGTCATGAAAGCTTGCTCCCGAGTCTGTGTTGTTCTTATAGTGAAGTTCTGTTTTGTTCTGTTATGCCTCAGTCCATTGAAACAATATTTCAGTTCACCCTGTAGTGCTGTTAGATTTCCCAACATACCTCTTCTCAGCTCTTTTAATGCCATATTTAAAGTTTTCAAGTTTAACTATGGTCACGTTTTCCTCCTGCAAATTAATTAGATGCTTTACTGAGAACATTGCAACAGAGTGCCCAATGCGTTTTGTCCACAATCACTCAGAAGTTGCCTTTCTTGTTTTGTTATGGGGTCCAGGTGAAGACGTGCAAAACTCCATGCAGTTTTCAAGGCACTCCTCCAAATGAGTCTTGAACTTGATATTGTCTTTAATAGCAGAGTGGAAATGCAGATCCATTAGTTGTTTGAAGTAGTCATGAAAACGTGATGCCCTTTCACTGCGTGGAGCTGTGCATCCAATGTCCAGATTAGAACCAAATTACCCAACTCCCTTTGTGGTCAGATTGGAGCAGACATGTTCATTAACAAAATACACACCTCAGAAGAAGATATTAGAAAAATATACATGTGATCATTTTAACTCTGTACTGAAGAAAAATGTACCTTCCGAGAGCCTAGTAAAATACAGCTCTCCCATTCTCAATCACTTTTCCATTTAAAGGACACATTTACTTATTGTAATTTGTGTAGAACTTCCCCTTGTGCTAGTCCAAGCCATGATCAGTGACTTTTGCTCCTCCCAGTTCAGTATGGGAAGGCACAACAGCACAAAAAGGAGGCCTGTCTCTCAAACTGCCTGTGTTCTGCCGTCTCCCACCAACCTCCAGAGCCCTGGGAAGAATAAACACAGGTGACGTGTTGTACAGTATAGTGTTCCACATTCCACAACGAATCTTGATCATTATTTATATATATATATATACACACACACACACACACACACACACACACACACACACTAGTGTTGCTGTGCTTGTAGTGGTGAAACAGGACCACCACAGGGTAAACTGTGCCTTCTCGGATCCTGGGGGAGGTTATTAGCGGGGGGAGCACATGATGAGCTGCATCCCCCGTGAGTGCTTAACTAGATCGATAAGCAGGAAGTGGGTAAGGGAGGAGTGACTGGGGAGTAGAGTGGAGAGAACAACAAAGAGTGAAAAATAATTGATCGCGGTAAAGAAAATTGGCTTTCGAACATGGATTTGAAACAGGAATATGATTTAAATTGTTTTGCTATTTGTTCCATTCATCTTTGATTAGTTACATATTTAGAAAGGGACCCTTGAAATGTGTAGGTAGACTCAAAGAGGAGTTAGGATTTGATCTGGGTTTTGAGTGTTTGGTTTGTGTCACGGAGCACTGTACAAATATAGCAATTCCAGTCACCATATCCCTGCCCTCTGTAAGCTGCTGTTTCTCTAGACCCCACCTATTTACGTACCCAGCACTGTGGACATTCCCCCACGGTACCACTATATATACAGTACTGTGCAAAAGTTTTAGGCAGGTGTGAAAAAATGCTGTAAAGTAAGAATGCTTTCAAAAATAGACATGTTAATAGATTATATTGATCAATTAACTAAGAGCAAAGTGAGTGAACAGAATACAAATCTACATCAAATCCATATTTGGTGTGACCACCCTTTGCCTTCAAAAGAGCATCAATTCTTCTAGGTACACTTGCACAAAGTCAGGGATTTTGTAGGCATATAGTCAGGTGTGTGATTAAATGTCATTAAGAACTATCTTCAGCGTAAAGAAGAACAAGGAGTCCTGGAAGTGATGGTATGGCCCCCACGGAGCCCTGATCTCAATATCATCGAGTCTGTCTGGGATTTCATGAAGAGAGAGAAGCAACTGAGGCTGCCTAAATCCATAGAACTGTGGTTAGTTCTCCAAGATGTTTGGGCCAACCTACCTGCCTTTGTTTTGAAGGCAAAGGGTGGTCACACCAAATATGGATTTGATTTAGATTTGTCTTCTGTTCACTCACTTTGCATTTAGTTAATTGATAAATATAATTAATATATATTAACATGTCTATTTTTGAAAGCATTCTTACTCTACAGCATTTTTTCACACCTGCCTAAAACTTTTGCACAGTACTGTATATAACACTTTCCTGTTTCAAGTGAATGAAAGATGGCAGAGGAGGGCAGCGAAGGAGAGGAGGGTGGATGACATACCTGGCCAGCTTGTCCACGGTGCGCTGTGTGCTCCTGGTCTTTCTGTGCTGGGGGCCCAACAGAAGGCTCTGAATCTCCAGGCACTGGAAAGAGAGAGAAGAGGAGCCACTCTAGTAGACATCACCAAGACTGGACTGAAATCGCTGCGAGAGACATCTGTCTACAGCACCTGTGTGACCCTACAGACACAGAAAAACGCCAGCTGTTGAGGTCAGTGACAAGTGACCAGGTAAGTGAGTTCATGTTTCAACATTATTAACATGTGCTTTTGAACAATAACAGTAAAGACGCAGTGACTCCAATAATTTGTTATAGAGTTAATAGTTAGAGATAGACCCCCCTGCCCTATATAGGCACCAGGCCACCTTTTAAACAATAACAGGATAATGCCCAACCAGAGCACTCAGAATCAATCAGAAAATCAGGAAGTGATTAAAAGATTAAGCATCTTGGAGAGAGGTTTTCTCTTTCTGTAACATATAGGATAAGAAAAGATGGCTGTTGTCTTACTGATAAAATAAAAGTAGAGCTAGAGACTCAATGTTGTGGTAAATGTTTCATGAACATGGTCCTTAAAAGAATACATACATATGGTTAGCCTAAGATTCAGAAATACTATTGTTGTTGTCCTCTTCCTTAGAGTTGGCCTGCCCTGAAAAGGGTTAAAGTCCCTATTCTGTTTTTTAAAAAAGGAAACGGCAAGGATGGGAGTAATATGACACTTCAGAGTCTGGCACCGAGATATCAAACCACATCCAGAGTGTTCATCAGAGTCCTCTTAATAACCGCGAATAACCCCCTCCCCCCCTAAAGGCAAGGACATCAGGAAATAAAAGACAGGGTCTTTAGACCAGTGTCAGGATATTCCTGTAGTGGTCCGGTAGCAATCTCTACATCTGCTTGGGATTACAATGTGCAGTTGATAAGATACGACAGCTACAAAGCTCTGCCAGTAAAAGGCGCAATCCCAACCACGGGGGGACACATCCCTGCACCCTTGCCATAAATATCTCCCAAGAGTATCTATGTCAGCCTCTGTGCGATTCACAAGGCCAAGCTAGCAGATGCTTCTGTGTTGGTGCCGGATCCTTTTCATGCATGGTGTTGTATCTCATACAGATCTGTTGTTGAGGCCGCTCACTGCAATACTTCAATCCTCTGTACACCAGTCATGGTAACCAGTCATCTCAAGCTTATTACCACCTGAGCTAGCTGTTGCATATTAAGACACTGTTACTCCCTCAGGAGAAAAGAGATCAGCTTTAAAATAAACAACATTTTCAAAACATTTACTGAAGCTATAGTGATACGCCTCTAATGCAAGTCGGTGCTGACAGTGTTATGGAATAGTAGGAGCCAACTGTGACCTGCTTAAAGATCCGAATCAAATAGCAGCAGCACAAATGCAGATCTATAGTAGACCAAGGAAAACTGGGCTGCAAAAAGCTCCACTGTGTTGTGAGAGAATAGAAGGGTTTTGGAAAAGTGGGTTTGCCTATTAACAGGGCTGTGGTCAGGTCCCATCGCTGCCAAGGATGATGAAATGGAAATTAATTTTGAACTGAAGAGAAAATGTGTGTATGTGTTCTACTCTTTCTCCCCTGATTTCAAGCCATACTCAAAGGGGCTAACTGCTTCACAGGTCCTGTGGCTGAGTATTCATCAAAGAAAATATGGCCATACCCTCATTTCCTGCTGTGCTCTTTCCTGCTCGTGGCCATAGATACTTTGGAGGAATTCCAGGTTTCTAAATCGAAATCGCTACGTTACCACAGCTGTTGTCATGATTACTGGTAACAGAACATGATATCAACACTCACTGTTATCTATCAGGGGCAATTTGGAAAGGTTACTGGCCTTAAAAGCTGCAGCGTCAGTTAGCTGTGATTCAGAGTGGGATACTTGGAGCCCCTTGTGCTTGGATACCACAACAAAGCAACATAGCAACAAGCCACCTTCTTATAAAGGCATGCTGTTCTGAGTATCCAGGATTTCCCCATTTATGTGCCATTCCTTCCCTTCTCAAATTGATTATTTGGACCGGAAATACGGACAAAACATAATCAGTAAAACCATCTTGCTTTTCAAGTTTGTTCCTTTTCTCCCACAACTGCCAGCAAGAACATGAAACTCCTTCAGGAGGGTCAGCCCTGACATGAAGTAAAAAGCAGGCCTAGTATTATTTTCACACAATGTGAGTGTATTGACATCATAAAAGGCAACCGGTAGAATAAGTAAGTTACTTACATTAATTAGATCATTTACACAAAGAAATTTATGAATTCACAGAAGATTCTTGTCTTTGATTTAATGACTTCTGTAAAGGGCAGCAGTTTGTTTCTCCATGCATGCAGTTAAAAAAACAACAACATTTTTTGTGCTGCACTTTGGATATACACTCACCTAAAGGATTATTAGGAACACCATACTAATACTGTGTTTGACCCCCTTTCGCCTTCAGAACTGCCTTAATTCTACGTGGCATTGATTCAACAAGGTGCTGAAAGCATTCTTTAGAAATGTTGGCCCATATTGATAGGATAGCATCTTGCAGTTGATGGAGATTTGTGGGATGCACATCCAGGCCACGAAGCTCCCGTTCCACCACATCCCAAAGATGCTGTATTGGGTTGAGATCTGGTGACTGTGGGGGCCAGTTTAGTACAGTGAACTCATTGTCATGTTCAAGAAACCAATTTGAAATGATTCGACCTTTGTGACATGGTGCATTATCCTGCTGGAAGTAGCCATCAGAGGATGGGTACATGGTGGTCATAAAGGGATGGACATGGTCAGAAACAATGCTCAGGTAGGCCGTGGCATTTAAACGATGCCCAATTGGCACTAAGGGGCCTAAAGTGTGCCAAGAAAACATCCCCCACACCATTACACCACCACCACCAGCCTGCACAGTGGTAACAAGGCATGATGGATCCATGTTCTCATTCTGTTTACGCCAAATTCTGACTCTACCATCTGAATGTCTCAACAGAAATCGAGACTCATCAGACCAGGCAACATTTCTCCAGTCTTCAACTGTCCAGTTTTGGTGAGCTTGTGCAAATTGTAGCCTCTTTTTCCTATTTGTAGTGGAGATGAGTGGTACCCGGTGGGGTCCTCTGCTGTTGTAGCCCATCCGCCTCAAGGTTGTACGTGTTGTGGCTTCACAAATGCTTTGCTGCATACCTCGGTTGTAACGAGTGGTTATTTCAGTCAAAGTTGCTCTTCTATCAGCTTGAATCAGTCGGCCCATTCTCCTCTGACCTCTAGCATCAACAAGGCATTTTCGCCCACAGGACTGCCGCATACTGGATGTTTTTCCCTTTTCACACCATTCTTTGTAAACCCTAGAAATGGTTTTGCGTGAAAATCCCAGTAACTGAGCAGATTGTGAAATACTCAGACCGGCCCGTCTGGCACCAACAACCATGCCACGCTCAAAATTGCTTAAATCACCTTTCTTTCCCATTCAGACATTCAGTTTGGAGTTCAGGAGATTGTCTTGACCAGGACCACACCCCTAAATGCATTGAAGCAACTGCCATGTGATTGGTTGGTTAGATAATTGCATTAATGAGAAATTGAACAGGTCTTCCTAATAATCCTTTAGGTGAGTGTATATCACAATGTTCTAGGTTTACATTTTGCTGCAATTTGTTTCCTTTACGAAATACAAAATCCTTAATTTGACAAACATGATTCAATTAACTAATTAAATTAACTAATTCAAACTCAATTCAAATCTAAAGGAACAAAGTCAGTTCTATTTGTAGCAAGGCTTTATTCTTTAACCCTTCGCCACTACATACTATGGCCATACTGACAATTTAAAAAGCAAAACAGCAAAAATGTACTATTACCTATTCATAATCTATATTTTGTACACTACCGAGCAGTACATAAAATGTTTTTAAAAAGGTAAATGTTATTTTGAGGCTTTGTAAGAATGATTGTTTCCATTACACACACACAGTGCACTCCCTGTATCATAGGGATTCTTTGGAATGTATGGATGTGGTCAGTCTTTCTATTATTGAAGGTAAGTGTGAGAGAAACAGAAGGGCCCCATCTTTCACACCACACCTATTGAGAAAGCATGGGGTCACTCTGCGAAATCTGACACCCTCTTAAATAGCTCCTGAGCCAGGGATAGTAAAAAGGCAGTGTCGTAAATCAAAGTAGGATCAGCACGAGGATCAGAAGTCATTATGGGAAAGACGTGTCATTAAAATAACTTCTCACAATGGGACACACATCCTAGTTAGCTTGGTGTCACATTTATATGCCCTAGAAATCCCCCTTCTCCCAGCAGGTGCCACCCCCCAGAGCTGATCGCAAGAACTTATATTTCATCCTTATGTGCTTCAGTGTTTTCTTTGAGTGGGTCAAGTTTGAGCATCAAACTTATATGGGAGTTTCATGTCTTTGAAAAGACATACATTTTACATAATGGGAAGGTACATTTCCTGCAGATAATTTTCAGAACCGACTGAAAATCTGTAACAACCCAGCAGCTAGGAGGCTGCGTCTGGTTTTAAAAGGGGAGTTTCATAGGACGGGAGAAGTATCATTGATTATCCACAACTGCCCTTCACTAAGAAAGTTATTCTGTAAGGGGAATTGCAAGAAAACTTAATTTCATATAATGTTGTTGTGGAACGGAAGAACGGCATCCTTGCACTTCAGTGACATTTTTATGGTCTCATTGGCTGTGTCACTGGCTCTAGATATGGTTACATGTGTTTTCATTGGCTAGTCAATCAGCCAGTCAGGGGCCCTGCCAACATAACCAGCCCTATTAAATTCCAGGCCAAGGACTGGTAATTCAGCTGATTTGAGCAGTGGTATTAAAGTCAGCTGCGAGGGGCTGTACTGTCATATTTGTTCCAGCCCAGCAGTTAAGTTGTTTCAGTTCAGCTACTTAATTGGTCCAATTACATGATGAAGTGGATAATACTGAGTCTCTCAAAAAGGTTTGTGGGTACAGTATCTATGAATGCTACACAAAATAATAAAAGGTAAATATTTTAGATAATCCAAACATTAAATTTAGTAACTGAATACTCAAGTTATAACAACCATAGGTGTAGGTTTAGGGGGGGACGAACATTTAATAGTCCCCACCAATAATGTGAACCCGGCTCCATGGGCGTAGTGGATGTGTGTCCCCCGATTCTGAAACCAAACTTACAGCACTGACAACAACAGAAGAAGAGAGTTTGACACAGGTGAGTTTGCTTGATTGTTTTCCATTTTAGATTTTAGAAATACTATTTCATTTATTAATGGCAATCTATTAATTTTAATCTAGTCGAATAATCTAAATTTAGTGGCAGACCAAGTTTTTATTAGTGTTCATTCATTACAAGAATCTATTGCTGAGTGATGTTGTACTTCATCACATCTAATGTTTATTTTCCTGTAAATTAAACAGTATAGTAAAACATTTCTTCAGTAATCGAGGCTGCATTTAGAGGAAAGCTCTCAGGCATTTATGCACTTTGGCTAAGAAGTGTAATTTGCAGGTTTAGCTTATTGATAATTTTCCCTCAGAGAGTAGTGACAGGTGGTCTCAGGTCTATTCACTTTCGAAGAGGTTACTATAAACAGCTTTGCTTTCCTGTGCTCTGTCTCTTGAGTCTCCCTATGAGCATCATGTTGGTTATCTGCCAGGTGCATACTTGTATAACATACACCGATCAGCCATAGCATTATGACCACTGACAGGTGATGTGAATAACACTGATAATCTCGTTATCATGGCAGTCAGTGGGTGGGATATATTAGGCAGCAAGTGAAAATTTTGTCCTTAAAGTTGATGTGTTAGAAGCAGGAAAAATGGGCAAGTGTAAGGATCTGAGCGACTTTGACAAGGGCCAAATTGTGATGGCTAGACAACTGGGTCAGAGCATCTCCAAAACTGCAGCTCTTGGGGGGAGTTCCCGGTCTGCAGTGGTCAGTACCTATCAAAAGTGGTCCAAGGAAGGAAAAGCGGTGAACCAGCGACAGGGTCATGGACGGCCAAGGCTCATTGATGCACGTGGGGAGCGAAGGCTGGCCCGTTTGGTCCGATCCAACAGATGAGCTACTGTAGCTCAAATTGCTGAAAAAGTTAATGCTGGTTCTGGTGTCAGAACACACAGTGCATCGCAATTTGTTGCGTATGGGGCTGCGTAGCCACAGACCAGTCAGGGTGCCCATGCTGACCCCTGTCCACTGCCGAATGCGCCTACAGTGGGCACGTGAGCAATGGAAGAAGGTGGCCTGGTCTGATGAATCACGAGTTCAAGGTGTTGACTTGGCCTCCAAATTCCCCAGATCTCAATCCAATGGAGCATCTGTGGGATGTGCTGGACAAACAAGTCCGATCCATGGAGGCCCCACCTCGCAACTTACAGGACTTAAAGGATCTGCTACTAACGTCTTGGTGCCTGATACCACAGCACACCTTCAGAGGTCTAGTGGAGTCCATGCCTCGATGGGTCAGGGCTGTTTTAGGTAGGTGGTCATAATGTTATGGCTGATCGGTGTATGTTGTGTGTGCATAAGGGGAATCCATGTGAAGGTAAGAGTGTCTGATCTTTACCTTCTTCAATGTTTTGTAGGCTCTCCTGACGTGACACTGGGCCATCTCCACCCCTCCAAGGATCTGGTACGTCTCTGCCACCTCTACACTAAGCTCTCCAAATGTCACTTTTTTCAGGGGCAGAGATTCCTTCAGCAGGGTAACAGCTCTCTGAAAGTACAAGTAGGGGAGGGCAAGAAACATTCCGCAGATCAATACAACCAGTCGCTGTACTCCAGCACAACACATGCTCTGCGTTTTTTGAGGAATTTGTCCTGAACTAGGGGATGGACATAAGTAACGAAAAGTGTTTGCACCTGAAGGCTTTGGCGGTTCCATTCAGAATGTACTTTTCTTACAGCCTTGTCTTTCCCCTCCTGATTTCTGATTTTTCTCAAGATGCTGCAGTGGCTGCAGTAGAAACTGATGCATTTGTGTCATCCCCTTAATCTATCAGATATGATGTCATATGCTTACATTCCAGTTTCAATTCATAGACGTAAGGTATGACTTAATTTAATGAATTCAAAACAACTTGAAGCAAACTTACAACTGAAAATGTGGATTGCTGCAACATTAAGGCCGTGTGTCCACCAAAGCGCCCGGCTGCAAGCACTGTTTCAGTGCAATGATATGGAATATCCGCGGAGAGGACGTAGAGAGAGGACGGACGGTCAGTATGGTGTTTGTCCCGCCCCTCCTCCGCTGTGATTGGACAGCTGGGTAAAAAGTGACAGTGACGAGCGTAGCAAACATTTTTCAACTCTCGGCGACCAGGAAAAAACGCGCAGTGCTCAGCGTGAAAAAAAACGTGCAGCGCTCGATGCTCAGCGTGAAAAAGACGCTCAGCGCCACGTCACGCTGCTGGTGTTTTAAAAACGCGGCGCTCCCATTGCAAACAATTGAGAAAACACGCCGACCTCAGGAAAAAACGCTTTGGTTGACACACAGGCTAAAATGGTGTAAAGTTCACCAGAGTCCACTACAGCGCTCTCAATATCATCTCATGACCATCTATGTAAACACTTTGGCACGAAGCACAAAATGGACTAGATGCAGATGTGGTTGGGCCTGCTCCATTTTATGTCTGGAGTTGAAGCACCTCTATGTCAGGGCTGACCATTTTAATGTGGTTCTTACTCGTACACAGACAATTCAGAGATGCCCTGTCAATTGGTGAACGGAGGCGTGATTGGCTCTCAGTGGATGTTGCTCTGACCTCTTGGTTCCCAGAGAGGATGAGATAGCGGCAGTAGTCGTCCTGCACTGAGAGGACTGTGGGATCCTGGGGTTTTAGGGAGCTCCGATAGCCACTTAGACTCTCCTCAAAGAACTGCACTGCACTGTCTGAACAAAGAGAAATTATTCATTATTGCACCTACACGAATATGGGATGCTAGATTCAACATAATCCAGAATACCTCTGTACACCACAAAAATTCATATTGCACTCTACCTTCTGAAATCGGGCCTAAATACTCTATTTACAGTGTTCCTGTAGTCATGAATTTGATTCAATTGTTTGTGCCAATAAGGAGAAATACATCTTTTTTTTTTTTAAAGCTACTGCACAGGTTTATACAGGTGTCCTAGGATGAAAAGGAAAATGTGTTAACAGCAGTTGGTGACAACTCATTCAGTTGTATTGCAAGTGATCTGTGTTCTAACTTCGTTGTTTTTCTTGTTAAGATTTTTTACACACTGACATTTTCATGTTTAAAAAATATATAAGAAAAGAAAAAGCCCAGCCAAAGCCATCTGCCTTCTCTGCCAGCTTGTATCTAAGCTGCAAAAACATCTAACTAGTGGGGAGTTGGGCCCAGTGGCTTAAAGGGTCTATTAAAAGTGCGCTTTAACACGTTTTGACTCAAAGGATTCTGATGCCAATTGAAACCCTGCATTCATCCCCTGATTACACACTGCTAATCAGTTCTGCAGAATTAGCCCCTCAATTCAATTTAGCAAACAGACGGCTGGTGTGAACAGGCTTACCATTGTACCCAGGCTCCCCAGCGGTGGAGTAGGCCAGAGCCAAGCTGTGAGCAATGTGTGCCCCCTCCAGCCCCCCCGCCGGACACTGACTCAGCGCCATGGAATGAGCCTGTGAAAAAGTCCACAAAACAAGGCACACGGATCACCTCCGAGAGCACAACAGAACAACAATGCAAGACATTTAATTTAGATTTGTTTCTCCCTTGAGGTGTTGGCTGAGAGGTGGGTTTCTAGTTCCTGAGAGCTTCTACAACTTAGAACGGGGGGGACACATTTAATGAAACCTTTCAAGGATGTTGTCTAGTTCTTGCATCAAACTGCCAATCCAGTAGTGATTGTATAAGTCACCTATAAATCATGAGACATCAGTGTTTTAGAAAATCACATCATTTCAAGATCATCTGGAAAAAAAACATTTGAATACTCTTCAGCCCGTAGGGGCCAGACTTATCCTTCATTCAAGAACTGACTGTACTTGCCTGAGCTATAACAAACACATGTTCCCATTTTTAGAAATTGATGAGATAAAGTAACCAGTAAAACCAACTGACTAGGGATCTGCAGGACCAAGACTGGAGATCATTGGCCTAAATCAAGTCTGCATTATGAGCAGATTCAGGAATGTCAGGCGGACAGCACCACCAGCTCTTACATTGTCTGATCTACTGATAATTAATTTAAGGAACTGGTAAAACCAAAGGACATGGAATTCCTGACTGGGATCAACAATTTATTTACTTAACTACACCTAATTAATGAACGTAAGATGACACCAAATCTGGTCCTGGGTGGGAGTGGGGGATTACTATCTACAGATACTTATATGTCTCTTTAATCCATCACCTGCTCAGGCCTAAGTGTAACCAATTAAACAAATGATTAGTTCAATTAGGTATGTGAGAGCTCATGATGTAACTAAAATCACAAGATTACAAGCATTGTGGCATTTTCTAAATGCATTCAGATTTTTTAGAACTGAACTGGATGGACTGCAGCAGAAGTGACCCCCCATTGTGCAGAATACAGCAGTGCACCTGTAGTGCTGGTGTCTTGCCTGTAGGAGATGCTGTATGGCTCTGTCCAGCCGGCCCTCTGCCTGTTCTATGGCAGCCATCTCCCTGTGGACTGAGCAGGCCGCCCTGTCCTCTGCCACCCTCAGGGCCCTCTCGCACTGGCACAGCGCCTCTGCCCACTGCCCCTGCTTCTGGTACAGCCTGCACACACACACACACACAGCACCTCATCGACATATGCCTGGCATGGACTAAGGGGGTTAGAGAACAGACCTCTCTACACAGAGATAGTGTATACTTACAGCTAGACAGGTAAGTTAGACTTACCCTTCAGACTGATGGCTTGGAGTTTAAGGGGTATGTCTAAGGGTGTTGTGTGCTTTTGGAAATGGCTTAGGATGGATGTGTCAGACAATAAAAAAAAATCTCAATCATATAACGATTATTGTCTCCTCTCTCTTTCTCTCTCCCTGACAATTTATTGTTTTTTAAATTCCATTTTAAAACCAGTTTAATTCCATATTCTTGTGTTCTATGACTAGCTCCCAAATTGCTTAGCATTGGAACATATTGAAATGTAGAAGAGGATTAGGGGATGAGAGTTCAAAGTCTGGCTTGTGGAAACAGCAATAGCCAGTGTTAGGCAACGGTGAAGATTACAGGCAGAGTTAAGGTTGGGCAAGGGCAAGGTTCGCAGAGGTGTGAGGTGTGACTCAGATTTGGGCAAGGGTTAGAATGAGACTTAGTATTAAACTGAAGCTATAGCTTTGCAATTTAGGGCAAGAATTAAGAGTATGGGGCAGTTCGGCTGCAATCAGGTAGAAAAGGGATAAAATATATGAAGATTTCAAGTGTTGTCTTAAAAAGAGAAAACGAATTGCTCCCAGACCCTTTGAAAAGAAAAGAGAATTTAAGTCAGTTCCCAAGTGCTGTCAGAGACAGCAGCACCTCCCTAAATTAATGGTCCTCCTCTGCTGGCAAATGTGTCCACTGCCTCACTGAGAGACTAACAAGAGCAGAGCCCATGGAGATGGCTTTATTAGGCTTGAGCGTCTCTTGTACAACTTACACAGCAGGATTCTGACCTTCAAGGAATGTAGCCAGTGAAGATGAACATGCACACTGGTTCTATTCGTTTACAGTGCCGGGTGCCATTTTGAACACTGTGCACAGGCCACTTGCAGAGCCCAGACAATGGGTTTAAAAGCTTCTCTTGTGTCCTTGCTTATTTCCCTCACACTCTTCTCTGGGTAATAACTGCCGGCCACAGAGCGCAGACTGACATCATCCCGACCAGCAGAAAACAAGCTCATCAATCCACAACGCCCAGGCAAGAAGGACAGAAGGGGAATTAGACCTCTTAATGGATTCACAATTGAATTTCGCACTCAGGGACACATACACACACACACACAGCAGAACACACCCTCGTCGAGATTCTGGTTCATGTTGCTCAGTATCAGCAATCAGCAAAAAGATTAGGACCAAAAAAAAAGGGCTAGATTTTGTAAATGTTCCAGCATACAACATTGTCCCTTTTATTTAAAGATAGTGTAAATTAGTGGCTTGATGTCAATGTCAGTAAACAGACAGCACTGAGTTCAGTACCAAGTGCAGATAGTGATATGATATTACCTACAATCTTATGTAATACAACTGTAATCTAGCTTCTGTGCTGATCAAATGTGTCTAGCACTGATCCTAACAATCCTCAATCTGTTTCAATACGTCACCATAAATCTCCACTGTCTGAAGGCTCATGTCTCACGTTGGTAATTGTTAGTTAGTTATAGATTAAATAAACAAGTAACTTAATGGACCAGAATGCAGTGTTTCCAGGTTTTTATAAACATCTTTTAAGGGGGACCTAAACAGCACCCTGGACTGGGGATTCTCCAGGGCCAGGGTTGGACACGCCATGTTGTTCAAAAGGCAACTGTCACAGTCTACAGAATAACCTTTACATGACCAGTGTTTCATTGTGTGGGCATTGTACTCAGTTTGCTTAATGTTACAGAAGCTCTGGGATAAACACTTAAGCAATTTCGTCTTGTCAAGGACTTAACCTCACATTTGTGACAAACATGTGGAGCATGTTGGGAGTGCCTTCCGAATCCCTTTGCCCTTTAACACCAAAGACTTCCGGAGGCAGTTCAGCTTTATTAGACAAGAAACAGGGCAGCGCACTTCGATTACGGTAATCTTTTCTAGTGCCAGTTTAAACAGGAATTTGCCACTTGTATCAAGCCCAGAGGTTCACTGGCCTCTAATAGAAAATGCCACAATAATGTATTGTGTGCAAGAAGCAGGAGTGAGGCAGGAGGACTAGCTATTGTGTGTGTCATGTAAATGGCTACTATATCAGCTTCCTCCTTTGTGGAAATCAGATTATCCAAAACAAGTTTTTCCAGCATCCTGAACAGTCCCGGTTCCCTTCCTCTGCCATTTGCATCATTAATTCCAGCGCCTGTGATGCCCTCTGCAACCAGCTGGCCTTATAGGGCAGCAACCAGAGGTTGCCAAGAATGCTGTTTGCCTGCACAAACAAAGTCAGCAAAGAAAACCCTGGCTTTTAACAGCACATACTGCCTATCCATGTACAATGCTACCCAGGTCCCGAGTTCAGCTACAAGCAGCTTTTAGCTGTGCAACAGCACATATGGACATGCCCACATTATGATGGTTGTTTTTTCCCCCCCAATTTCATTCTTAACAGAAACATCAAAATCATTGCTACAAACTTCTAATGTAAAAACCGTCAGACATGGTTCCCTGGTTTCAATCAGGTTTTCCACTATGACACCATTTAGGAATTTATTCTGTAGAGGACTGCTCTGTAACACAATGTGAACAGCTTCCACAACACAGTGTTATGATTACTAAAGGAACATAAAGGTGTCAAACACAAGGGGACTGTTCAGCCTGTTTTGCTCATTTGGTTGCTAGTAGCTTAATGATACCAAGGATCATATCCAGACATTCCTTGAAGGATACCTAGAGTCAGCTTCAACAACCCAGCTGGGCAGCTTGTGCTAGACACCCACACCCCTTTGTGTAAAGTCATTCCTCCTGGTTTCAGTCCTAAAACCACATCCTATTGATCTCCACTTGCGTGTTTGGGTCCTTGTCTTACTGTTAATCCAAAAGGAGTCCCTTGGGTTAACGGGGTTAGCATCTCTCTGGATTATGATTATCTCAACATTCTCTTGTAGTCTTCTTAGTTCAAGACTAAAGACATTCCGTTCCCTTAATGTGTCAGTGTATGAAGCTTTAAAGCTGGCAATTAATTTGGTTGCACTTCTTTGGACTGATTCTAGTGCAACCATATAAAACCCTGCACAATATTCTAAATTAGATTGTATTATACTAATGCATTGTATAATTGCTCCCATTGATTTTAATTCAGCACTTCTCATGGTATAATATTTTTTACAACTTCCCCACATTATCTTTATGAGGACACGGTCGAGTTCACATAAACACATAAAACCCTTTTCATGAATGTCTTCTTCAAGATGAGTGCTCTGTGCAATACACTGCCCTTGCCTATATTGCCAACTTTCTGCTCTCATCATTCTCAGAACCTCTTTCACAATCTCCATCTATCTATCAATCTATTTTATGGTAGAAACCCAATGTCAATTATTTATGTGACAGGAGATTGTTTCTATAATACATCCGTATAATCTAATCACAATATCCAAGGATCCTTAATCTCACAAGCATTATGCATCTGATGTTAGCACCAAACCCTTCTAACATTGTGCCTGCCCATTGATAACAAAATTGGATTCTGTGCTTTGAAATGCCTGGAATGATGTATATGGTCCTAATGATAGACTATAATCTCCCACACCAAGTGGCTGAAGAGTTAAACTGCTAACTGGACCTGAAAGCACACTGTGCCTTTCCCATTGTTCTTACATTTGAGTGAATCCTCCCGATTGTGCAAACACTGGGATCGGGCTGCAGCCCCAGGCTTAATACTTCTAATCGAAGCCAAGTTATATTTATCCTGCAACAAAGGGCTAGATTTAGTAAGCTTTTGCTCCAGTGCAAGTTTGCACATTTTTTTCCTTCCAAAAGTAATAAACAAACTATCAGCATACCAAAACAAACCATTTGGATGCATGTAGATGGGCATTTGGAGTTGGACAATTGTTGTTTTTTGTCATCTCCTCTTGTTTTTGAGGGGTTATAATCACAGGATTGTTCTTTGTTTCAGTGACATTTAAACTTCAGATAATTTCAACAATGGCATACCTAATTTTCATGTCATAATCAAATATTCAATCTGATTGGGGATCTTTTTTTTTTTTTTTTTCTGTTGCCTATTAAGTTTGTCTTTGTGGACAATGTGCATTGACATAAAGTTTACTTATAGACTTGGAGGCCAGTAGTTTGGAAGCAGAAACTGCTGCACAGACTCTGGTGGAGAGCACAGAGTTGGTTCTTCAATGTTCCAGTCCCTGGATTACTAAAATATTTTTGTCCCTGAACCGTTAACCCACTGCTACTTAAAAATACTCCATAGACACTGATAAACAAGCTGTCCCGGAAGTCTAATTCAGTGGTTCTCAAACCAGTCCTGGAGTACCACCTGTCCTGCTGGTTTTTGTTCCAACCGAGGTCTTAATTGCTTAATTGAATCCTTAATTGACCTAACAAAGCAATATCCTATTCAATTAAATAATTAAGACCTAGGTTGGAACAAAAACCAGCAGGGCAGGGGGTACTCTAGGACCGGTTTGAAAACCCCTGCCTTAATTCAACCTAAATTGAGGTAATAATCTGCTTAGATTTTTAAATTGTGTAATACAACAGTTGGTTCTTTAATACATTCTTTATACAATTCTATACTTAACTTAAAACCCCTACTGTTTAAAATCATTACATGGCTCTGATTTAAGACATTATTAGTTTGATTAAGGGTTCAATTAAGTAACTCTGAGCTCGGCTGGAACAAAAACCAGTAGGGTAGAGGGTCCTCCAGGGCCAGGGTTGGGAACCACTGATCTAGAGCTTAATCTGAAATGAGGGAAGTGAGTTCAGCTGAATAATTAAGGGCATTGGAGCAGTTCGCCACAATATCAACTTGCTCAGCTATACCAGGCAGACTTCCTATCATATTTAATGACCTGTCCTCCTGTGCGTACTAGCCTCTTTCCACAGCCTCCACACTGTGCTGTCTGCTGGGCCACATCCTTCCCTATGTGGACCGAATTATGTTAAATAGGGGAGGGAAAAAGAAGCTAGCATTCCAACTGAGTAGGCATTCACGTCGTGGAGAGACGAAGAATAGCCTACATTTTGCTTCTTTTCTGAAAGTCTCAATGCACTCAAGGCTTACAGCCGGGTTCCCAGTCCCAGACTTCCTTAGCTATTAGGACTTCCATCCAGACAATCAAAGGCTTCTGCTCCTGCACAGCCAAGTGGGTAGTGATTAACTGAAATGTCATTGATTGGTTAATAAATAAATAAGTCAGGGATTGTGGTGGAGGCAGTTTAAGTACAAAAAAGTACCCGGAGAAAACCCACACAGACGTGGGGAAAACATCCAACCTCCACACCTGGGTCCCAGTAGCAATAACCATTATACCACAGTGCTACCCACATACACCAATCAGCAATAACATTATGACCACTGACAGGTGAAGTGAATAACACTGATAATCTCGTTATCATGGCACCTGTCAGTGGGTGGGATATATTAGGCAGCAAGTGAACATTTTGTCCTCAAAGTTGATGTGTTAGAAGCAGGAAAAATGGGCAAGCGAAAGGATCTGAGCGACTTTGACATGGGCCAAATTGTGATGGCTAGACGTCTGGGTCAGAGCATCTCCAAAACTGCAGCTCTTGTGGGGTGTTCCCGGTCTGCAGTGGTCAGTACCTATCAAAAGTGGTCCAAGGAAGGAGAAGTGATGAACCGGCGACAGGGTCATGGGCGGCCAAGGCTCATTGATGCACGTGGGGAGCGAAGGCTGGCCCGTGTGGTCCAATCCAACAGACGAGCTACTGTAGCTCAAATTGCTGAAAAAGTGAATGCTGGTTCTGATAGAAAGGCGTCGGAACACACAGTGCATCGCAGTTTGTTGTGTATGGGGCTGCGTAGCCGCAGGCCAGTCAGGGTGCCCATGCTGACCCCTGTTCACTGCCCAAAGTGCCTGCAATGGGCACGTGAGCATCAGAACTGGACCACGGCGCAATGGAAGAAGGTGGCCTGGTCTGATGAATCTTGAGTTCAAGGTGTTGACTTGGCCTCCAAATTCCCCAGATCTCAATCCAAATCTAGCATCTGTGGGATGTGCTAGACAAACAAGTCCGATCCATGGAGGCTCTCACAACTTACAGGACTTAAAGGATCTGCTGCTAACGTCTTGGTGCCAGATACCACAGCACACCTTCAGAGGTCTAGTGGAGTCCATGCCTCGATGGGTCAGGGCTGTTTTGGCGGCAAAAGGGGGACCTACACAATATTAGGCAGGTGGTCATAATGTTATGGCTGATCGGTGTATATACAAATCAAAACTGTGTATATATGTCTACATCCCCTTGAATATTCACATTTTTGTTGTGTCATTGCCAGGTTCATGCATTTAAATGAGGATTTGTTCAGTTTATCTACACTGATAAATGTATATTTATGTGAATAATTTTATATATTAAAAATACAAAACTGAAATATCTCCCTGAGTTAATACTTGATGGAAGCACCTTTGGTGGCAATTACAAGTGTGAGTTTGTTGGGATAGATCTCTGAACTTTGCACACCTAGATTTAGCAACATTTGACCATTCTTCTTTGCAAAAATGTTCAAGCTCTGTCAAGTTCTTTGGGGAGTATTAATGGACAATCATCAAGTCATACTACAAATTTTCGATTGGATTGAGGGCAGGACTCTGACCTTTTTGTTCCTTAGTCACTCCAGTGCAGTCGTGACTGTGCTCCAAGTGATATTCAATGCCTTTCAACAACTTTGGCCCAGGGTTATTTTGAAGGCTCCTTGGTGCTCATGGTTGAGTCTTTACTTTAAAAATACACTACCCAGAGGGGATTTTCTCCTGAAACCATGTGAATCACTACAATTTAACACAGGTGCAGGGCACTTAACTTGGTGTGTGATTTTGAAGGTGATTGGTTACACCTGAGCTAATTTAGCATTGCTCTTACAAGGAGGGTGGACACTTATCCCATCAAGCCATTTCAATTTATATTTTTATTTAATTTTCTACAAATTTCGAGAAAAAATGTTTCACTTTGAAGTTGTGGAGTATGCATTGTATATAATATATATCTTAATTAGCATTTTTTCATTGTTATTGAATATTAGTGACAGTATATTTTGTTTTGGAGCAAAACTCTTTGAAACACCTGTTGTTGTTTAATTTAAACAATCAGTATTTATCTTATTAAATCAACATTTTAAAATAGAGCCATTAGAGCTGATGACAGACAACAAACAAACTTTAAATATTTATAATCAGGCTGTGATTTTTTTTATGGTTGCCTGCTCACATCTTGCCACCCCCTCTTCTAAAGCTGACATTACCTGCAGTGGCTATTCGATGTGTCAGTATGCATCACAGTCACACTGCTCTCAAAAAGCAGCTGGACCTTGTACTGCACACCTGCACAAATAACAGGTACTGTTGTGCGGCACAGACTAAACAGTTGCCACTGTCTGGCAGGACTACAGCTTCACACTTTTTGCTTTGATTTTCAATTTATGATTCACATTTGCTTTTGAAGTAAAGAAAAGCAAGCCATCATACAGTTCCAAGTCTTTTTATATTGTGGCAAATTTCCAGCATTTCTTTGGCAAAGCAATTTTCTCCTCATAATTCTCTGATAGTGACTGAGTTTAAATGTGCAGATCTAACAGAAGTCTATAGATAAGAGGATGAGAATGATTGATCTCAGTTGAGTCTCATTTGGGAACATTAAGTGCTTTATTTGGAGATGTTGCAGTGAACTGCAGTCTGGCTAATGCTGAGAGGTCACTAACCAGTAGTGTATAGCAGCATGGAAAACCATTACAGTACCTCTACATGCACATACATGAACAAGTTCAGATCTTTAGATTACACTCCTGGGTCATGTTACATTCCAACTACAACATGCTGATCCCCTGTAGCATTTTTTATTCTTATAGGTGAAGTGCATTTTCATATGAAACAGACAGATGTGAAACATAGGATGCTGTTCAAATACCTATTTTCTTACTAGTTAAGGATTAATAGTGTAGTTACTTTGTTTGGAAGGAACATTTATATTTCTATATCTAGTCCATTACTTGACTTGAAACTACTTTTCCTGTTTGGAATTATTGTGAAAAAAAACCACAACTATATATATATATATATATATATTGCTAAGCCCTGTGACAAGTTTGTGTTTCATTTTTAATGCTGATTTTAGCAATGCTCCCACTATTAAAGGGGTTAAATGTGTTGTCAACAAGACATGTTCTAGAAGTCTCACTGTAATGCATTTGAACTACTTCCAAATTTGGTCTTGTGTGTTGGAGCTCCCTCTGGTGGTTAAACGTCCACATTTTGTATTGTAATAATCGTGCAAAAACACAAAAGCACAATTCAACCACCAGCCAGCATTACTGTATGGGTCACTTATACACATTAATCAAATGGAACAAAAATAAGTTTCAGACCACATCTGTTGTGGTCACATTATGTTGTAAATCGCCCTGGATAAGGGCATCTGCCAAGAAATAATAATAATAATAATAAAAATAACATCTGGAAATAATGTAATAAGTCACGAATGGCCAGGTATGGTACTGGAAAGCTGCAGGCAGGATGCTCAGGTTTTTTTCAAAATACTCGTCGACTGAAAATAATAGTTGCGTAGTCCCACAAAATGCAATTGTTCCATATCTTTAGAAGTTGATAATTTGGGGATTTCTGGACTATGGCCTATACACATTTAAAGTGGCAAACATACTGTTAGAATTCTCTGTCAAGATAATATTTCACATTACAAACTGGTGACCAAAATGTGAAGGCATTACTGTTGCAGAGACATGAGTGCTTGCTCATGGCAACACACACCTGTCGAGCGGCAGACACACAGCTTGAAGTGGGAACCCTCATGTAAACAAGTACCTTACCCTCTATACCACCTATACTGCCTACATACGTAATGGAGTCATCAGTTAATGAGCAAACGTCTTTTCCAATTTGGGAGGGTATAGAAGTGAAATTGGTGATTTTAAATTCTAAATTAAAAAAAAAAAAAGTTCCACCTGAGCTTTCATGTTTCATTCATTTCCCAAAGCTCTCCTACCTGGCAAAGCTCATGGCGATGTCACACTCGGCACTGGCCGTTTCTTCCCTGCTCACTCCTTCCAGCTTCTGAAGCTCCCCCACAATCCTCTCTGCTCTCTCCAGGCAATGCTCAGCATCCTTCAGAGTGCTCAGTGTTAAGGAAACATCTATAGCCACTGTTCCCTTTATCTCTGTTAGACCTGCAGATATAATGCAGAACAGAGCAGAAACCTTGCCTACCCACAATGGTATATATTTTTTAAATAATAAAATAAAACAATATAAAGAAGATAACTTGAAATGAGTATTTGCAAAAAAGCATGAATTGTACAAGTCTACTTATTGACTACTGGTGGGTGAAGTTTGGCCTCCCTACCTAATAAAAGTGCTATAAGCCCTGATTCCTTCCCCTACTCAGAGTGAACAGCCCCGTGAAGTCAGGTTGTGGTGGCCATATTAGTTTCTTAGATGTTTTACATTGATGCTGGTGAAACTGAGTGCAATGCAGTCACAAAGTTTCAAATACACAAAGTTTTGAAATCTTGAAATCAAAATATGAAAACCGCTTCATAGAAACCAATGGCATATCTCCACAACTCACTGTGATATTCCTAAGCATACATAGGAACACAGCCTGATGTGGTGTAACTCACACTCGCGACCAGCTGTTTCAGTCCTGCACAGACTTTCACAGCATGCGGTGCGTTGATTTCAATCCCTATGGAAACAAATTATTTTGCCAACTTTGATTCCCCTCGCAATTCTTATCCTTTCAATAATAACTATGGCAAAGGAGAAGCACCAAGGATCTAAAACAAGGAAGGAAAAAGTTCAGTACACAGTACATTTTGTGTCCTACAATTTGCAAAGCTTATTTATGTCAAATGATGCTTACCAATGATCAAAAACAGCTTAATATTAACTGTGAATTATGCTTCATTAATGTGCATTATAGTCTTTTAAAGGTATTTTATGACCATCTGTACATAGATGTGACCGGATATGACCAGATGCGAAAGTCATGAGTTTTGAAAATCTCACGAGTATCAAACAGCCCAATCACCCTAATAGTTCAATGGATTGTGACTGCACTGTACTTGTAAAACTTATCCACAGCAAATAAAACCCCACTGGGCTTTTGAACACCATTGTTGCCCTTGCTTTATACAGACTGCTAAAATGTGTTGGTACCCCTCCACAAAAAACAAAGAATGCACAATTTCCTCTGAAATAACTTGAAACTGACAAAAGTAACTGGCATCCACCATTGTTTATTCCATATTTAATAGAAATCAGACTTTGCTTTTGATTTTGTTTTTCAACATAATATTGTAAATAATAAAACAAATGAAAATGGCATGGACACAAATGATGGGACCCTCAACCTAATCTTTTGTTGCACAACCTTTAGAGGCAATCACTGCAATCAAAACTTTTCTGTAGCTCTCAATGAGACTGCTGCACCTGTTAACAGGTAGTTTGGCCCACTCTTCCTGAGCAGACTGCAAGTTTCAGCTCTTTCCATAGATGTTCGATAGGATTCAGATCAGGACTCATAGAAGGCCACTTTAGAACAGTCCAATGTTTTGTTCTTATCCATTCTTGGGTGCTTTTAGCTGTGTGTTTCGAGTCATTATCCTGTCAGAGGACCCATGACCTGCGACGTTTCACTCCAGAATGCCTTGATAGTCTTGAGATTTCATTGTGCCCTGCACAGATTCAAGGCATCCTGTGCCAGGCGCAGCAAAGCAGCCCCAAAACATAACCGAGCCTCCTCCATGTTTCACTGTAGGTATGGTGTTCTTTTCCATTAATTTATCTTCAGTTTATTGAAAGTTTCACACAGCCTTATACAGTCTAACAAACAACTTCTGCAACAGTTACGGGGCAGTCCCGATACGTAGTTACACAATATAATAGTAATGATTCATTGCGTTTGGGAAAGAAAAAGTTTTGCAGTGTTCCCACAAGCAGGTGCACGTCATGCCTCGTGGGAATGTTATTGTCCGAGGATGTGCAACACATAATATATTTGTGATTGGGGTGGCAGGGAAGGGGAAGGTAGTTTAGCACATACTGTACGAATATCATGTTTTGTGTCTGCCACAGCTGCAGGGATTACAAGCAGTTCTGCCAAAAAAAAAAACTCACACTTTGAAAGCTTAATCTTTTCATCTACTAACATAGAGCTGATGTGACTTGCGAAAAAGCTCCAGTTTTGACTCATCTGTCCAAAGGACATTCTCCCAGAAGGATTGTGGATTGTCAATATGCATTTTAGCAAATTCCAGTCTGGCTTTTTTATGTTTTTCTTTCAAAAGTGGAGTCTTCCATGAAGGCCACTTTCACTCAAAAAGCGAGGGATGGCGTGATCAGAAACTGACGTACATTCACCTTGGAGTTCAGCTTGTATCTCTTTGGCAGTTATGCTTGGTTCTTTTTCTGCCATTCGCACTATCCTTCTGTTCAATCTGGGGTCGATTGTCCTCTTGCGGTCGCGCCCAGGGAGGTTGGCTACAGTTCCATGGACCTTGAACTTCTTAATAATATTTGAAACTGTTGTCACAGGAACATCAAGCTGCTTGGAGGTGGTCTTGTAGCCTTTACCTTTACCATGCTTGTCTATTATTTTCTTTCTGATCTCCTCAGACAACTCTCTCCTTTGCTTTCTCTGGTCCATGTTCAGTGTGGTGCACACAATGATACCAAACGGCACAGTGACTACTTTCCTCCATTTAAATAGGCTGAATGACTGATTACAAGATTAGAGACGTGTGATACTAATTAAAGAAATGAAATAGTTTGGAATATCACTGTAATCCAATTATTTATTATCTTTCCTAAGGGGTACCAACAAATGTATCCAGGCCATTTTAGAATATCTTTGTAGAATCTATTTTCATAGCTTCTTTGCTTCATTCTATGACATACCAAAGGCATGCAAGTATACATGATGCAATAGCTTTTAATTTAATAATTTTTCAGGAGGAATGAAGCATTATTTCAATGAGCTGTTAGGGTACCAACAAATTTGAGAATGTCTGTATGACTGAACCCAAGCTCATGTACAGGGCTGAATTAAAATTTCCTTTCAACAATAGATTTTTTTTACCTTTCTGTTTACTTTCATGCAGGCATATATCTATATATAAAGAAGATACTGCAAGTAAATCAATGTATTTTACATTATATGAAATCCCAATTTGACCATCCAACAGATCATTATATTTTGTAAGTCGCCCTGGATAAGGGCAAGTGCTAATAAATAAATAATAATAATAATAATAATAATTAAAATTACAGTCTCCTAATCTTATACTATGTGGCAAATGTTCTGCTCCTTGTACAGCGTAGCCAAGCTATGGCATTACAGAGGAATCTTGGGGGGATAAAAGGATATTTGCCCAGCTGTTGGGCAGCCCCTCCTTTCGTGTGGAAGATAGTGATGAGACACTTCAGCAGTCCCTGTTTCTCTGCACCATCTGGGGGACCTAATGGGCTGGAGACAGCGACCGTCCTGGCCTTCTCTGTGTGCTCCTGGGCTTGCAATGCCAGTCCTGTGCCAGAAAGAGTGGTTAGCAACTGGGATTTAGATGCCAGTTAGAGAAAGTAGGAATAGAAAATCTAATCTAAGCCGATAGCCCTAATCTAGATCTGTAGACATGTAGCGTGATTCCTAAAATTATAGTTTTATGCGTCTTTACGTGTTGCTGTGGTGTATAAGTAAGATGTATGGCACCTAGGTTTTTGTTTTTGTTTGAAAATACAAATTATTTCCTATTTCCAGTTTGTGTGGTTATCCATTTTCCATTGTTTGCAAAACCTAAATGAAACTGGCAGTGATCCTACAGTAATGGTTCTAGGCATCTTTACATGTTGCTACATCTTTCAAACAATAGGAGATTAATGTGCATTGAAGATAGTTTGGAAATTAATCCCACATTCAAAAAAGGGGAAAAAATCAGAAAAGATGATTGAATTCAAATAATACAAAATTTAAAACACAGAAACGTGATTCTTCAGAGATTTTTGGGTGTGTTATAGCTACCCATCTAATATTTAAGAAAGACAATGGAGTATGTCAGGTCTCCTGGCTGCATGGGGGCAGGCACTATTTTCATTGTAGTGTAAATGTAATGTGGTGCAATGTAAAATACACCAATTTGAGAATACATCAGATTATAGTAAAGACATTCAGACTAAATCTTGCTAAAGTTAATTTCATTTTCTTAAATGAAAAGCACAAGAGCACTAGCACTGTGTGTGTCACAAGAGCATTAGAGAGAGACCCTTAGGCATTGATCGCTTAGTTTACAGTTACTATAAAATGAGTATTGCATTTTTTGACAAGGTATTGTGTTCTTGCTTTGCTTGTTTTTAGGTTTTTAGGAATAGAACTTGGGTTATATTCCAAACGAGTTCACACTTAATTTATTGATCAATTACTGGCTTTACTCTGGAACAGCACTGGATTTTTAATCCATTAATCCATTGTTGAATTTAGTGGCTTAATTCTCTGCTTAGAAACAATAAAACAAATGTATTGCCAAGTATTCATTTGTATTGTTTGTTTCATTGTGTGCAATTAGTAACATGTTAATGGTTTGGTTTATCTTCTTTGAATTCTTAAAAAAAATTGTAGATACTGTCTCAATCAAATCATGAGCTGTTCACTTGGTCTGATCAGTGGCTGGAAAAGTTGAGACAATCAGTGTTTGCTGTCACAGTCATTTGGTAGTATGTATTCAGTATTCATTGGAGTATAAATTTAAATACTTGAATTACACATGTACTTATTTCAGTTTAAGGGACATTTTATAATCCTGTTTTGTCTCAATGATTATGCAGCCACATGTCCCCCCATTAATTAGACATCATGTAGGTCATCTTTAGTCAATCATTCCAGATCCTTAAAAAACTAAAAACCTCTAGCTCTAGGGTTGGTGACAATTGATTTAGATTGTTAAGTAGTGCTTTGAGATATTCAAATTGAACAACCTTGGTAAAACATATGAAACATGACACCAAGAGTAAACCTCAGCAGATAATAACAATGCATGCTTGGATGCTTAAGGCCAATCTTGCAATCATGCATCAGTTTAAGAAAAAATTCCACCATGTTTGTAAGAGCTCATGTTAATGTGGAATGTGTGTGACATGTTAATTAATGAACTTGTATTCCTGAAAGGCATAATACACACTAGAAACTGATCTAATGCCTCAGACAAAAGAGAAGGAGCTGCAAAGACAGATTACTTGCTTGGCTTGGCTGTGTCGTTTCAGAGGAGCTTTGAATTAGGATTCACTCCTGCATACCTTTCAGCTGCAGGTATCCCTGAGCCAGCCTGGCATGTGCTTCTGCCAGTCTCCAGTGGCCATCTCCATAAACAAGCCGGGTTAGGGCCACGCAGCGTGCCAGTTCTTGGATGGCAGCATCGTGCTGAGGAGAGAACAGGGTTTTGTATGCGTTTCTGCTGATTCTGACAAGACACTTCAAAAGCGCACACACAGGACCACAGGTGGGGTCATTCTGGGGGAAAGGCAAGCACATTTTCACATGCTACTCCCTAATGTGTCAGATCTCAGAGTTCAGTTACAAAGGTACCATGCAATACTCCAATCAGGCCAACTCTGGATATTCACCCCCACCAGCCCTGGGACCAATATTGTTTAATTCGTCAATATCATATTTTGAATATTGGAAAAAATGCTTTCACAAGATAATATTTGATAACAATTGAACTGTTATGTAAAAATAATACAGTAACATGATTGAAAATCTTGTATAGGTTGAAATAAGAGATAATAGTTTACATACAAATTCAGTTATTTTGTTTTAATAAAACTAAATAAAAGTGTATTTGAATGCAGGCTGATATGTATGTATATATATATATATATATATACACACACATATAATATACATATATGTGTGTAGGCTATGCGTTTTATTAGTATTAGTAATAATATAGGAAGTGGCATGATTTTTCATTTGAATAACAGTACAGTGAACCAACTCACTCCGGTGTCCTGCCAGGTGAGTTCTGTGACAATGTTAGCTTGTGTGTGTCAGACCCCTGATCTTTAAGTGCGGTCCTGTGCAAAACATGCAAAGTTTGTGTCTGCATCTAATCTCACGGTTACCTCCTGATTGCCTGCAAAAGCCTGTGCCCTGTCTTCACTCAGAGCTAGTCTGTCCTCGGGACTCAGCATAACTGCTGCAGCCACAGCTCCACTCACACCCCTCTGCGGATCCCCTCTGCCTCGTCCAGTGGAGGCAGAAGATCAGGGGCCTTCAGAGCTAACAGTGCTGTGGCTACTGCCTTCAGGGCTGCTAAACAATAAAAAGGACCACAATAAAGGTGTATGGTTAATCTGGTTGAATGCATTCCAATACGATTGATATTGTGGCACTGGCGAGCAGCCAGCAGATGGCTAAAACATAATGTTAGGTCTAAGTGTAATGTAAGGTTCTGATATAAACAATTACAACCCCAGTGAGCTACCAACACAAATCAACTATCATTTCATGAAATAGGTTATATTGCTATTTAGGCCATATTGATATGCATTTCATTTTGGGTGGTTTGGAATGTCTTATTAAAAAAAAAATCAACAAAAAAGTTAAATTGTCAGACCTGTACCGCCTGGACCTCCTTCCGGCACATCGGTATAAAACCCTAATCAGGCTGTCTCGCACCCCGAGAAAGGGCATCTCGTACCGCCAGGGGGAGCACGCTGCGCACCGCGGGTTTAGAGCCAGGCTCTACTCTACTCGGTTACATTTATATACGTAGCCTATTTTACATTTTTAAATAAGTAAAATACCCATTTCTTTACCATTTCTTGATCACTTATAACGAGCATGCTTATAAAGAACACACTGTTTTGCTGGATTTCCATACCGGCGGCCAGATGTTTTCAAGCACTTTATTTCGCTGTTCTAAACAAAACTTACGATGCTCCTTCGACAGTGAATCCATAATCCTGCGTTTCCACAGTGGATGTATTTTCGTTAACAAAAGCAATATTCATTTCTTTACTCAGCACACAACATGCATATCTGTTTCCCCCTGGTTTAAAGTGGATTGAATTATTACCATGGACAGTGCTGGCTGAGACAGTTCTGGGCTCAATAAGGACAGAAATGGCTGTGGATGGTGATGCTGGCGGCGCGCAGCCAGTCTGGGAACAGGACGCCTCCTGCGCCTGCGCAGAGCCTAACCGGAGCACAGGACCCCTGGAGTAAAGACTGGATAGCTCAGGACTTTTGTGCAAAGCATAACGAAGAAGATGAACAAGAAGAAAACTATACTATTATAATATATACAAATATTCCTAGAACTGATATATATATATATATATATATATATATATATATATATATATATATATATATATATATTACTTAAAGCTCTTACAAATTAAACAAAGAAAATGCAATTGTATGCCAAGAATGGTTATTGATTTATTTTATTTTGGTGATTTGTAAAATATTAACACACAGGATAAACCGACATATAGTCATAAAATATAGGCTATTATTATTATTATTATTATTATTATTATTATTATTATTATTATTATTATTATTATTATTATTATTATTATTGGTAGTAGTAGTAGTATATAAAAGTTTAAGTCAGGGTAGAAAATAACTTAAGAACTTACCTCTCTCTCTCACACACATACACAAACACATATATAGTATTATATCAACCTGGCCAATAACTGTGCTTCAACCTGTGCAGTAAAAACTACAAAGACCACGACACTTGTTGTCACTTTTCGGCAATGGTCGCTCATTTTACGCGTTTACGGAAATACACCTAACATGCTACCTAATGACGTCGTGGGTTGGTATCTATTGGACGAATGACAGCTGAAAGGGGGTCAATATGTAATGTAAATAGTACCTGAAAAAGCCTGGTGAGTTTCGGTATACGTCAAATTAGGAAAGGCACGGATAATGCAGGTCCAGCAATGCTGCTAAAATAGCCAGTTTTATTTAATTTAATGATGTCCAGCTACTGAATTAGCTTGCGTTTGTGGAATCTGAAGTCGCGTCCAGAAAGGGCTGTAAAATGACCACTGTTAATCATTGATGAGTGTAGTTCAATTATTGTATAATTCAATATATTAACGTAACTGTTAGTGCCATTTCTGATCTGTTATTATTTACAGAAATAGATATCGCATGATCGCAACAGGGTTCAACACACGCCCAGTAAAGACATTACCGGGTTATTGTCTGCAATGCGAAATAAAACAGCATGTGTTCCATGGATAACAAAACACTTGTTTATTTGCATTTCGTGGAAATTGTTGACATGTTTGAACTAAGAAAGAGTAAGTACGTATTTTTACAAAACAACCTTAGGAGGGCAATAGTCTGAGAGAAGTGCAGACTCACTGTTTACATTGTGCTTTCCACAGAAAAGTTTCTCCACATTTTCCCAATGTAAATTGTAAAGGCAAGCATGGTGTGGAAAACAGAAACATTAAGGGGAACTGTACAAAATCCAATGGCTTGAATGTTAGTTGTCAGTATACATGACACATTGACTCAATATGATGGACTCAATTAATTCAATGTGACTTGACTAGTATTTTTTATTATTTTGTAGTTGCATGGCATTAGCTGCAGTGTGAGGGATGATGACCTAGCCACTGAAGAGGGGAAACCCGGGAGGTGAGGGGCCACTGGCTGCCATGGCCTCCAATTCACTCCATGAAACGATATGCATGGCCAAACAGGAGAAGCACAAGAACCTGTTCCTCAACTACAGGAACCTCAGCAAGTTCCCCGTGGAGCTGCTGATGGACGAGGGCCTGCAGTTCCTGGAGAGACTCTACATGAAGAGGAACTCCTTGACAGCCCTGGTAGGAGTGATGCCCACTTTACTGTACTGTACTGGCAGGGTCAACTTCTGTCCAATAAAGCACAACAACATACAATGATAACCTATTAATGTTGTATTACATTTTTGTCATCAATGTTAAAAAAAGGGAATTCCTAGATATATTTGGTAAGTGGTGACAGAAAAATGACAAGAAGATATCCTGGTCTGAAAGAAATCCTAACTAGGCCGATTACAGTAGTATTCCTTGATAACATATAGATACCCATATGAGGTTACATGAAAAATGTAATAGGGTCATGGTAAGGGTTCACCTGCAGAAAAAATGTAATGAACATATGATCCAAAGCATATTGAATCTCATGATATTGTGTTGTATTGTATCAACTCACCATAAATTAGGTGCCACAGAACACAGCTTTAATGGAATGTGATCTTCTGACTTGGTTTGAATTTGAAAGCTGTTTATAAAATCAATTCAAACATTGCCTCGGACTCAATATTAAAGCAAGGATCTGAGGACGACATTAAGTACAGTTAGATTTAGGACTGGAAATATGAAGCCGTGTATACGCAAAGAGTTCTGGGTGTCTGGAGCACAATACCTAGCTAGGTTGTTGAAGTCGATTTATAGGGATCTTTCAAGAAATTACTAGATTCTTTCATCAATAATCTGCAAGCAATTAGAGGTTTCAAATGGGCCCAATGTTCTCCTCATAACCTTTCCTTAGCAAATGTATGACCTTAATTATTTTTAATCTAACTTTCTAAGACAGATAACAAACATAAAAACTTGCTCTTTGTCTTTAAAATTGTGGATTATATTCGTCCATGTCAGTGCCAATTTAATTCCACATAGACAAATAAGGGTACAATAAAGATTACACAGAAGAGAAGGATGTTTAGCCAGTCTTGCTAATCTAGCTGCCAGTATCTAAATGAGCCAAGCATCTCTTTAAGCAGGGATGCAGAAGGCCTCTCTGGTTGTTTATTTGGATAATAAGTCAAATCAGTTGTCATTACCAGATATGAATCGCTAATTTAAAGGTACATCTAAAACCTGCAGGAATCTGGCCCTGTTTTATAGGCCCACAGTGATTCCCATTGCATTCACAACATGACCTAGCATTCCACACACCCATACTACGTGTGTGTACAAAAGGTCCTCCTGTTCTAAATGCCATCTCTCGTTCCTTGTCTCTGTATTGAGTTTAAACTGAAATGGTGTTTTTTACCAGACCGTTTTCTCTTCTCTAAAATGAAAATCTTGTATTAATTTCAGAACCTAACAGTGTGTATTCATTTCAAGGAATGTTTTTCTATTTGAGTGGACATATTATGCATAATGCTCTGACTGTAAATGTATTCACCAGATTACTTTTTTTCTGGCTGCAAGTACACCTTAGCACATTTTTCACCAGTGGAAAGAAAATAGTCATTTGTTTTCTATTTCCACATTTACACTGTCTTGCAAGATTAGGCTACTACTTTATTACTGTTATGATTCCTATCACAGCAGAGGTTTGGGGATCACCCTGTAAATGCTGATACATTCCAGTAAGTACTGGACAATGCTACCAGCACACACACACATAATAGTAATACAATTAAGGAATGCTTAAATGGTGTGTTTTGTATAATTGCCAAGCTGTATCTTAATAATGGACATTTAAAGTGCACTGTAATATACCCACTTTATATTGAAATATACTGAAAAGCTGTACTTCTTGAGACATAAATGTAACTGCTTGTACTTCAAAGTCCTGAGCTGCCCAGTCAAGTCAGAACATGACCTTCCATACTCAGTGGCCTATAACAATTCCAACTTCTCTATTTGTACATTATTTTTTATTTTATTGTTAAGCTGAAATGTGATGACCTGAGCACTGTATTGTAGATGGGATTGTCCCAGAGCACTGTTCAATTGCAGCAGGGCCTTCTTGATGAATGTCGATGATCTTACCAGCACCTAGCTCTATTGCCCTTATGACCCTAATCAGCAAGTGTTAGTTGTGACACTGTTGAGTCTATGAAGGCTGAATTCAGAAATGCTGTCTCAGCCACATTCTGCCCTGCCGAGCAGTGTTATACAGTATTTTCTAGTGCAGTGATTGACTCCATGTGTTTTTCCTTGCCTTAAAACCTGTCCTTTTGCATTATTTGGGTTGTGTGCAAATAGTCAAAACAAAGTGTGTGCAGAGAAATAATATAACTCTTTAAAACACACGTTTTTGTATCCATATTCTGTAAATTATGCTTATAGTAATGGAGAGAAGTCATAAGCAAGCTTCTTCAGAATTGCCGACAATTTTAATCAAACCTTCACCAGATTAAGCACTGAACACATTTGAAATAGTATTGTATTATTGGAAAAAAGCTATGTCAGTATGTTTTAGTTTTCTCTCTCTGTATCTAACTGCCAATCCAAGCTAAAATATGAAAAAGATCTTCTGACATCTTTAAACATTGAATTATCGCCTTAAACCACTTCTCACATGACTAATTGAGGGTATATGATTTCACTTGCTAGGATAATGACTGGCTTTCTCATCAGACAGGTTATAAGTGTTGAAAGAATATTGCATTATCATCCATAGAGTCACAGAGAGATCTATCAATTTTGTCTGGAGGTTTTATTGTCTTACGATTGGCCTTATCAAGCAATTATTAGAACAAACTATATAAGTAACCAGGCTTAAATGTTTAGCTGTGCTTGATTACACCTTTTAATATTTACAACAAATATTGAATTAATAGAACTGTAATACTTTAAAAAATAAATAAATAATAACTTTTATTTTTTGTACCAAAGCACGTATGGAGTACATGTCATTGTCTTTATCTGGCCATTGATAACAATTACATGTTTCCTCTTTTCTCCTCTGTATGTGTTTTACAGCCAGAAAATCTAGCCCAGAAGCTACCAAACCTTATTGAACTGTGAGTATTCAGTTTTCTTTTCAAGCAACATTTGAAATAAATATGGTGAGAACAGATCTGTAGAAACACCACTTTGCTGTCTGAAATTGAATGGGAAAAAGCATTTTCTGTTTACTTCCAGTGGATTAAATTGAAATGACTAAACCAGGATGGACGTAGTTTATAAGCATATGCGTGTGTTTTTTTTTCCCATTAAAATTGGCCTAATTAGCCTAATGAAGTAGTAAATCTACTATTACTTGTAATCCTTCTTCTAAAAACTAAAAGCATTTCCAAGTGGGGCTAGACTAATGTACAGTATTGGTAATTATTAAAGTAATACATAATTGTTAAAAATAAATGTCTTTTCATGTAGTTTAACACTTCATAAAGATCCACTCTATATGAAGGGGACCAGTGAAGGACAGTAGATGTGCTACAAGCAATTACGCTACTTATTGCTCCATTAAAGTTGCCTGATGTGCTGAATTTATTATATAGGATATAGTCCATTGGCCAGGAGTGTGCAAGTACACAGACCTCTATCTATTTATTCTCTAGTGAAAGCAGCGACGTTCTCAAATTGAGACATTCAATAAAAGCTTGCTTCAGTGAGGTGGAAATCTAGTTAGTGGGGATCACTATCTTTCATCATTTGGCAGCCTCCCAAGGTTAATATATTACTATAATATATTAATATATATATATATATATATATATATATATATATATATATATATATATATATATATATACACAGTGTCAGAGCTGTGGTGTCCAGGAAGGCTGTTTCACCAAAGTCAGTTCTATGGGCATAGACACAGGAGAATTCCCTTAATTTTCACTTCTCCAGTTTTTCCCAACCTGCTCAAACTCAAAGTACGCCTTTGGTTATTTTAGTTTTTCGCATGTGTGAAATTTCTAAAAATTCTGTGGCACACCTGCTGATGGCAATATGCCACGACACTGGTGGAAAAACATTGCCCCGATTACTCCAAAGTGCTGTGCCGTCAGATGCGCCACTGGAAAAGTACTAGGCAGGAGGCTGCAGCTTTGGGCCTGGAAAGATTCAAGATTTTTCTGGTTTAATTTCCAGAAAACTGTTGATTACATAATTGAACCAATGAATGATTTGTTATGATAAACATGACCTCTAGCAACTGATTAAAGTCACCTATAAAACCCGACAGATTGTGTCTCTTCAGGATTAGTGCTGCAGACTAGTGGTACTGGGGCACACATCCCATCATTGCAGCATAAAGTAAATTGTGATGGGAGTTTTTCTGCATATTCAGGAAAAAACAAACTATTTGTTATTATGAATTGACATTGTTTTGTGTTCTAACACATTACTATTTTAGATTATTCATTTGAGTAAAATAAACTGTAGTATCAGGGTCAAGTTTGAAAAGCCACACTGCAAGATGTTTCCCTCACTGGGTGGAATGCTAATTTTCAAGTTGAAATTTAATGATACAAAAGACCAACTTAGATTCAGAGTTAGTGTTATGCAGTGCCATATTTTCCTCAGAGTTCCTGAGTACTACACAAAAAAGAATGAAAAGAAATGTTGAATGTGGGTTTCCTGATGTATCTCTGTCCTTGTCATTGTTTTCCATTTTCTTAAATTCACCATATGCCTAAACCAAATAACCATATGCCATATAACCCAAAATGTACGGTTTACTGTGCTTTACCCAGTTCATACAAAACAGGTGTAGACGAGTAGCTTGATTAAGTGACGTAAATGCTGGAATCCACTGCAATCTAAGTGAATGCTCCACATTGTTTTTTTTTTGTTTTTTTTGGTGGTGGTGGTGGTTAATGCAACAATCTCCCCTGTGGATTGATATCCTTCATTTTAATAAAGTAGAATGGAATACCACTGTCTTTACGTTTTTTCACACAGTGGGCACATCATTTTGGAATGGAAACTATAATAACTAGCAAGGAGTAAGACCATGATGCTAAAGCACGGTTGACTTAATAATAGTTGACGTTGTGGGGAAATAGATACAATAGATTGTATCTATGTTATAAACCGACCTGTAAAGCTCAAAAATAGAGAAAGCTTATAGTGGAAGATTATCTTGTTCTGTACTCTTCTCCTGTAGGTATTTGTGCAGTGGAGCTTGAGATGTTGTTTGTGGACATGCATGGTGCCTGTGATCCATTAGGTGTCACTAGAGAATTACACACAGCATCTTTTTCCATTCTGTGACTTGTCTAGACTTGTTAAGCAGTCATAAAGTGCTACTGATGCTGTTTTGATAGATTCATTTACAGTAACAAGTTGTATATGGATTTGTAGCATAGGTCTAACACATTTTCCCCTTAGATTCCTGCGCATGAAATGGCTGTTTATTGAGACAGTGAGAGCTTTGTTTCTGGGCCTGTCACACCTCCTAGGGTATTAGCGTTTTCATTTCAGTAGCATGCAAGCAATCTGAGACAGATCATGCTGCATTTACTTTTGGGAAAATAAAAGTCCCACCCTAGCAACAGTTTGCTTTTATTTCACTGCCTCAAAATGCCGATTTATCTACCTTTTTAATGCCATGCATGTATTTTAGCATTTTCTCACCTCAAAGAGAAAAAACCCAAACCTTCCAATACAAGCGTGCCATTAGTCAATTCAGCAGAAAAATAAAATTAAGGTTTACTTTTTTCTCTCCTTTTTCTTTAAAGGTATCTGCGTTCAAACAACATTATCATTGTTCCAGAAGGTAATCACAGATATTATTAAACTGCATTTAATATATATTTGTTTTACGGTTCTGTGTAAATCTCCACTGGGTTATGTTGTAGCCCCAAAGGCAATCTGAGAAATGTATGGGAAGCTGAAGTATTTCTACCACAGCAGTATTCTGGTTCATGTAATGAATTCCTTGTAATTAGATGGGGGAAAAGGTGGAACTTGCTGCTGTCCTTGGCATACAGCAATGTTAGAAAACCTAGTTATGCCAGGGGCAACAACAGGAGAAACTTAACCTTTGATCCATTCTTAAACATTTTAATCAAAAGTTTGTTTAGAGAGAAAACAAAATGGATGTCAGGATTTGCTAGTTGTGTGGTTTGGGTAACCAGCTTCCCACGACTGTCAAGAAATAATAAAATGTTGAGGAATCCGTGGTACTACTGTAATGTCAGTTATTCCACTTTAATCAATTTAATTCAAATTGCAGCAGTGAGTGGCACAGCTGGAGTAGAGACCCCTAGGGGACTCGAGTCTCCCCTCTTATTTGTCACCATGAACAGCAGCTTCTCTGAAAAAATGTATTGACCAACCTAGCAGCACAGTTTAAAGCTGGTGAATGGCGGGCCCCTTGTCAGATAAGATTGTTCTAACGGGGGAGATTTCGATGTCTATCTGCAGGGTTACCTTTTCCTGTTTTAATCTTACAGCTGCAGTAGAATGCTCTGAATGTGTTGCTGCTGTGATCTCTGTGATATTGTAGTGCTAGAGGCACCGGAGCCCTGTAAGTAGCTCCAGAGTCAACAGAAACAGGGTCTATCTTTAAAGGAACAGTGTCTGTTATTATATGCGTGGAGATCTACTTATTGTATGCTGGGAATCTATATTTTTTGTAGAACAAGGAGATCTGCACCGTAGGAATCATATTCTACCTGAGCTATAGTATGAGGCCTGATATGTTAGCTGTACACTAAGTGGATACTATTGCAGTTTAATACATACAAGTCTGCTGTTACCTCAGAGATTAAGTGCTGGTGGACATCTATAGCTTAATTGTGGTGTATTGTTGAACTCTTTCACATACTGCTATACATTTATTACTAACATTCTGGACTCCACTCTCTGCAGTGTTTTGCCAGATTCACAGTTGAAAATGTTCATGGAGTTATAATATTTGCAAGGGTTCCATAATTAGTCTGAACATGTGCAGTATGAATTTGCCTACCTCTGATTGCAAATCATACTTATTGTGTGTTGTGATGTTCAAAGCCATCTCAAGGTTGTGTTTTTGTAGTGGCAGGGTCCTGTTTCTTCCTGCCTGGGACTGAGCTAGACTCAATCCATTGCCTTTTTAAAAACGGGAAGAAGTCTTTACCTGTGCCTTAGCACTTATCTTCTGTTACAAATTTTAGGCTTTTAAGCTTATCACTTTGGTAGCACAGGAGCTTTTTGACACAAATTATGTTATAGGCTTAATATTTTGGAGAACTGCCTGCCAATCTGTTATTCTTTTACAAAACGAGGATACTCCTTTATGTTAATGATATCTGGTCATGCGCCCTTGATATGTTTTACTGTGTGTACTTCTTCTGCTTTATAGGCCCAAACAAAGATGACCTGTGTAGGATATATGGAATAAAACAAAGCAAGGGTTAGACTTATTAGTATGTTAATGTACAATGAAGCTCTGCTCTGTCTCTAGCTATTGGAAATCTGTCCAGGCTTCAGTCTCTGGACCTGAGTGACAACGCCTTGCAGATCATCTGCCCTGAGATTGGGCGCCTGCGGTACCTCCGTCATCTACGACTGGCGAACAATCAGCTGAGGTTCCTCCCCCCAGGTACATCACACTCTCACTGCAATCCAATGACTTGCATAAAGAGTGTCCATCTGCTGTTGATCCATCTTTTTCTTTTGAACTTCCTCTTCCTCCTCCTCCTCCTCCTCCTCCTCCTCCTTTGTTTTCTTCTTCACCTTCCTTAGCTTCATCTTTATCTTTCTTTTTCTGTGTTCTCTCCTCATCCTTCTACTCCTTCCTTTCCTTCAGCTTCCTCTTGTTAATCTTTTGCTGCTACATCTCCTTTCTTCTCCTTCTTTGTTCTCATCTTCTATTCATATTATTTATTTTGACTCCAGTCCTTTTCTATTTCTCCTCCTGGTTTTCCACTGTACTGAAATATTGAAATTAGCTGTGCTGTGCCTTATGAAAAGATAGAGGAACTAAAGATTCAATGACTATCCATCCATCATCTTTTACAAGCACTAAAAAACCCGCAAACATAAACAAACAAAAAAGAAATACTGTGTCTCGGTAACCATTAAAATACTTTTTTTTTTTTTCCAAAGGAAGCTATCCATGTAGTCTATTTAAGGCATCCAGGCTCTGTGTACCCAAGACATTTTTAAACCCGGTGTAGCGCTCACCTTGTTTGCAGGCCTGCTGAAGGTAGCTTATTATAGCTCTTGAGGGTGGCTGCTTCCTATTGACTCTGGCAGTACATACAAAAGCTGTTTATTTGTTTGTTTGTCTCTCTGGTTTTGGCAGCGAGTGCAGGACCCAGTTTGGCCTGGGTCCCTGTCATGCTTCTATTTTTAAGCCTGAGTGGCTCTTAATGATCTTGGCTAGGCTGGCTCGGGCCCTCTGTTAATGAATCTTGAGCAGCTCCTTCTTCTCCTTTGGCAGCCTCCTGCCTTGCTTTCTGGTTTCCTAATTTAGTAACGGGGAATAAAAATATGCACTAACGAATCAGGTTTGGTATGTCAGGCAGGCGTCCAGGGAGTGCAGTGTTGTTTTTGCAGCAGGCACCCCAGGGAGAACACACACACACACACACACACACACACACACACACACACACACACACACACTCTCTCTCTCTCTCACACACACACACACACACACACACACACAAACTACAGTGTGGGCTTCATACATCTGTGATCATTTCAGTGTTTTTCACACCAATGTATCTTTATCCGATCTGTTAAAATATGAAGAGGATTTTTTATTTTTTTTGCAAAGTTTTAACTGAATTGCAGCCCTGGCAAAAATTCTGTTCGCACTGAACTTGTTGGCATCCATTTATCTCTTCACTAAAAAGTACTTTTCCCTCAGCTCACACTAGGTAGGTATTCCATGGGTTATGAGATTAGTGTTTAGAAATCTTTTACATGATATGATGTGCATTTTGTGGTGGTGGATTAGGACTGGGATTTAACCCCTTGCAGGAAGCCTCTGAACTCTCTCTGCCTGAAGTGAGATTTTTTGGCGCCATGATTCCTGTTGTATCGCAGGGCGGAATCTACTGACGGCACTGTGCGGAGAATAAACAAACCAGAGGCCCCCCATCAGCGTGAGCTAATAAGACCCAGTGTGTGTTTCAGGATCTCTGGGAGTTTAAGGCGAACAGTGACAAAAGGTGGCTGGTTTGTGCAGGATCTTCTACACGGCTGAAGCCCCAAGCACCAACTTGCTGCCGATCAACCTGTTTCTAACCGCTGTCTTCGTTTTCTCTGTGGGCTTCAACAGAGATGTTTAGTCTCCTAGCCTGTGTCTGATAATTGCTCCCAGTTCTCACGAGTGAGGGGGGAGAGGTTCTGTGTGCGTGTGTGTTCCCTTTCGGAGTCAACAGCAGATGGTGGGTCATCAGTGAACTTTGAGAGATTGCATTCACTTCCTCATACTTGTCATTTTGTCTGTGACTTTGACTGTATTAACATATCTTCCAGATTGAAACCAAGCTACTGCTTTGTGTCATTGATTTAAGTTATGATGAATTGTGTTTTCTTGGTAGGGCAGAGCTAAAACCCAACACAGTGACCGTTCACATTCTCATAATTAAGATGTTGCCATATGGAGAGATTTTCACATGGCAGACCAAATAGGGTCTTCATTAATCTCATGGAAGGAAATGACCTAAATAGCAGAATTTCCCACAGAAGTTTTGCTTTACCTGAGTTGCAGGTGATTGTATTTTATTTACGAATCGGGTGGCTTCAGAAAGCCCCTACTTGCCTGTGGTTTTGTGTGAGAATACCACAGTCAGTGCTCTGAGCAAGGGTCTTCAAGTGCAGAGGAACTAACGTGTGAAATGCAAAGGAGCACAGGTCTATGTCAAAATAAACAGCATTATACATTTCACATTCATGGGTGCTCATTAGTCATATTTGAATAGGTCAAAAATCTACATACATTGTGATAGTTTGTAAACTCTTAAACTGCCTCAATCAAGTTCAAGTCCCAGAAGTTTCCAATTAAATGTATGATTTTAATCTGTGTGAAGATGTATTTTAGCAAACTGCATGACCCGTGCCATTTATGAAAGAAAAAAAAAATTATATACTGAATTACTCAGGCAATTTTTTTATTTTTATTTTAGAACAGAAGAAAGTATAAAATGGCTCATTTTGATTCCATTGCTAATCAGACCCACAATTTCATCCCGCCATTTCTTGAAGAACCTACAACAGTGGTGGGCAACCTGAGGTAGTGATTGGGCTGCAAAGGTTGAAATCGCACTAACCATGACCCCACGGATAAGCTTAAATACATTTAATACAGGCTGAGAATTTTATGGTGAGTCATAGAAGATGGTTAATTATTCTTATTTATTTCTTGGCAGACACACTTATTCAGAGTGACTTACAAAACATAAGAGCAATACAAAGTGCAAAAATTCCAATTTACATGCTTGTATAGGAAATATAGAGTAAACAATATAGGTCCTAGATAGTCAAAGCTATTATCCATCTTTTTGGTTACATCTTCCTCTGTACCTTTTGATTTTGCTCTTCATTCTCCTTCTTCTCTATTATGTAACTTAAATACAAAGCGATTCTTGACAAAATTATGTGCAAATCACTAACAAAAGCATCAACAAAACGTTTTACAGGCCAAAATCAGAACCACAGATGGGCCGCAGGTTGCCCACCAATGACCCAGCACCACTGACCCAGCTCCAGCTACCATGTATCCCAGACTCCCTCAGCTCTCTGTGTGAAGACCATGGTTATTCCCACAGGTCCTGTTTGGTTTATTAGTTGTACTGGTCCTATGAATTGTCAGTAGCATTGAGGATTTGGAATAATTCAGTACAACTCCTTGCAATATCTGCTGTTCACGCTTAACACACTTATTTTGTATGACATATTTTTTGGGGGGGGCTCCCCATGTACTGTTACCATATGCGTTTCCAGATGCTCAAGTCCTCTTCTTTTACCCTCATCTCAATGCCGTAGAGGATTGTGAACTAATCCGATCACATGTGCACATCTGTAGCCTCGCCCGTCTGTACTTCAGCCTTGGAAATCAGTCGTCTTCATTGTGATTCCAGAACTATATCACAGACGCTCTTTATACCATCTTTGCATACATGCTTACATCACATATAAGCATATGTTATATTTAGATTGAAACATAAAGGAATGAATGGTTGCTAGGTTTGCAGTGGACAAGGAAAGTGTTTGTGAGGCACATCTAATTTTCATTTTGAAATCTTTTTATATTCCCCACATGCGACTGATGTGCTGTAGATTAAAGCCTCCTTCACGCCACCACATCTTCTCTTGATGTAACCAAGGGAGCCCGTTGCCTTTGGGTTTCTGCCAAGTGTGCAGTCCGCTTTCTGTGGACCAAGTGTTCTAATTGAACGATAAATTTGCCCTGGTTTGTTTTTTCAGAAACCTATAAAGTACAACATGCTTGTGGTGGAAAGCACTAGATGAGTGTAAGGCCTTGTTGATGTTGTCTGCGAATGAAGCAAATAGGTTCTTCCAACCCGTGCTGTTACTATCTTGTTTTTTTGCATTCTTAACCATAAAAACCAAAGAGCACATTGAGTAAACGGTCCTTTTTTGAAGCAGCAATGTAAATCAACACATGGCTTACACACGATATGTGTTCCAGTTTCTGTCAGGGTGAACTGCTTTCTATCTTGTTATTCTGTAGCTGGGGTTTTAATAAACTTTGGTTGTATTGTTGGGAAAAGGAAAAGAACAGAAAACATTCCTTGAACTTGTTAAACAACAACAGATTTGGTAATTTTTCTGCCCCTTTGTCATCTTTATATGTATTGAACTTTAATATGAGATAGAAAAGACCTTTAAAGTGTTTTCTGCCAGACTCATTTTATTCTGTCACCTCAGTGCCCACTTCCTGTGTAATACTGTCCATGGTGAGCTACACCCCCCCCTCATCCACCTCTCACCCCACTAAAGCTTGCGTTTATTGGCAGTTAAGTTTGAAGTTTGAACTAGCTATATTCTGTAGCTTCTTCAAACTTTTTGTTTCCAAAGACGGTTTTTGACTTGCAAAATATATTCTTGCTCAACTAACTTGTAGTGCATAATTCCTGCGTCCCACAATTTTTACTGAAGTGAAGATTGTAATATATATTTTGTTTTTAAGTATTGTAATATATAAAATCGTCATAGCTGGGATTTCAATCACTTGATTAGGAGCAACATTTCTTTGCTGTCAGACATCAGAGGTGAAGTAAAACTGGCAAACTATATGGGTACATTATGATATACAAATGAATACATATATTTGGCTTATGTCTATCATGCCTTGCAGACATATGCAAAGCACAGTAAACCGTGAATCTGTAATGTAGGTTTTGAAGTTACAAGTATCATCCCAGTGAAACATTCAACAGCAACACATTTATATTTGTGCAATTCAGCTATCTCAATCATGATGCAACTTTCAAAACTTGGCATTGACTTTGGAAGCGTTTGTTTTCCTTGGATTCCCTTCATTGTCAGTTTGAGCGCTATACCTGTAGTTTACATTTTACAGTGCTGCACCAATTCATATACAGCGCCTTGAAAAGCCAAAACTCATTATGAACAATGCTGCGTGCATGGAAAGGGGGAAGTAAGTAACATGGCAACACAGCCTTTGCATTCATTAGGAGATGCTTCTAAATCTCTGGAATCTGGCATCTCCCACTTTTATCTCCTTGACAATGCTGTACCGAAGCACTGTGCTTTGTTTGTCTGTTTCTTATGATTATTCATAGCGATCTGAAACTGAAATTTGGGAAGAGTCAGAGTCAGGTTCTTGGCGGCAAAATCACATACACGGTTTAGTTCTTTAAGAAATGCGACTTGTCTTTGTCTAAAAGCGTGTATGCTAATTTCTTTACAGCTGCTACTTCAGATAAAAGCAGCCATTCTTCCACAGAGTGTGTAATGTTTCACAGCATTAAAAAAAACGAGGTATTTATGCTAGTAATACAGCCGTTTGCAGAAGAAAATACGAAACAAAAAAACAAAGCCAAACACTTGAGCTAAAGGGCATCAAATCAGAATGAACAGTGCAAGTAATGGTTAAGATATGATAAGCCGCGAGCTTGCATAGGGTTTCTGTAGCGCATCGTGGTTTTACAGTTGTTTCCAAATTCTAATTCTAATTGTTCCCCTCTCGTTTTACACAGCTCAAGAGTTTAGTTTATCCTTATCAAACCGGGTCTTAAAACACAAGGAGAAATCAAAAGACAAATGTCCCAATAATTCAGTTGGGCTAAGCCTCATGCATTATTCCACTTGGAATCTCTTACTCGGGCAAGAGTTGCAGTTAAAATGCAAAAGATTAGCCAAAGCTTTGAGGGCCCTCTTATTCAGACAATACGGCGAGCGAGCAAATTACTTCTCCATTGTCTGCGCGCTCTGTGTAAGTTCTTGTAATGAGCGGTTTGGATGTTGTTGTAACAAACACCCAGCAGTGTTTTAGTGTGTGCAGCATAGAAGTATTGCCTACGGTTGTGTTCCCAGCTTGTTTGCACAGACCTGGCTGTTGCAATACAGTTACCAGCAGTGTGAGTCTGGAGTGTGAGCTCATGGTAACACCCTTCTGGGGTCCCTAGAGAGATAAAAGGCAGTTTTGTGAAGGTCGCTACAGTGCACAAACCACACGTTCTCGAAAGGGGGAGGCTGCTGGTTTGCCTTCTCCGATACTGCTTAATTGCAACAGGAACACAATGAGCTTTTGGTGGGTTACTGTCATTCCGGCACTAACCACAGAGAAAATGTAAAACCCAGTCCAGGCCTTATTTAAGGACTAGGAATGCACAGTTTATTGTACTAATGCCTCCTTTAAAAGAAATAAAGAACAGTTAATACACTATCAGGAAGGGGGGGGTGGCTTGTGTGTTTGTTTTACAGCCTTCTCAGAATTTACACAGGGAATTAGTTTTTCCCCTTAAAAGAGTCATTATCCTTGCACTGTGCTTTTTTTTTGGTCCAGCACAGGTTTTGGATTCAGTTGTTTATTTAACAGCGATGGGGAAAGTAATAAAAATTGAATTTCCTGAAGCCGAGGTTCAGGAATAGTCTTTAACGTTAACAGACCAAGTTGAAAATGTAGGAAGTGGGTCTGTGCCCAGGAGTGCCTTACAAAAGATAATCAAAATTACAAAAAAAAAAATCCTCTTGATTTAGGCCTGGAATGTCTCGGAGGCACCTGGTACAAAAGAAAACATCCTGAAAAAAATCGTAATGAGTAGGATAATGATAATGATGATGAAGGTGTTGAATTGTTGTTATTTGTATTAATAATATAATTATTATAATTTCCATTACCCATTTCAGAAACACTTTAGATTCGTTTCCGGGACAGATTTCCTGGTCCTCGATGGTGTGAGGTTATGTGGTTTTCCATCTAAACTTCTAATTAGTTAAGTTAATTGAACTAATTATAAACTAAACTGAACCAACTTAACCCCTTCTGTAGGTCTAATGCAGGTAACACTTTAAACAACACTACTTAACACAGCAACCTTGAGGACTGGATCTGAAGCACAGTGAGGAGCAGAGGCACCACTTGTGTACAACAGTGATGTGTGCCGGGGTTGGAGCCGCCAGATTCCAAGGAAGTTTGATTATAGCAGATTGTTTTCCATTCACAGATGTGTTTTGCATGCAGTTGTGCATGATGGTGAAAGAGAGGAAAGTTTGAGTAAAAAAAAACGACCGTAAGATAACCCCTTCTCCCTTTATTGATCGTTGATTTCCCACATGCCCCACACCACAGAGTGAGGGTTAAATGGCAGTTGGGAGGGCGCACTAAGCTTTGAGGAAGTGCTGCTGTCTTGAGAAGAGTAAGTGGGGGTCTTGGGGATGCAGGGGATATCAATAATAAAACACGGCGTACCCCATTGCCTCGTGTGGTGTTAAAAGACAAACACTCAGGTAGCCTCAGAGCCACCGCTGGCTGCTATGTGGGTCAGGAGGAGCTCTCGGTGGAGCGAAGGAGATTTATGACGAGTGCCATGGAATTGTTTCACTGCCTCTATTACTGCTGCACAGAGCCCAGCCAGGCTCCCAGCCCTGGAGCGAAGGGCTGGCTTTCCAACTGAGGCTGTCGCTCTTTAAACGACCTTCAAATTAGCCTTGTTTTCCGTGCAGAAAAGCCTCCAAGGGGTTCCTGGAAAGATTTTATTTTCCTTCTTTTTTTCCTCCCCTCCCCCTCCCCGTCTTCAGCAAAGTAAAAGTGCCAAAAACCTAAGGTCAAATACCTGGAATGCTGTGGATCTGTGTCCCTGAAAGCTCTTCAGGGTAGCCAGGAGGAGTTGCAACCCCCTCACTTCACCCCACCCACAAACTCGATTCCCAATGAATTTGAAAGGAAATACACATGTGCAAATTGACTCTGGCTGGGTGGTGACAATTTTTAAACACACTTACCATGTTATAAATATAGAAGAGAAACCGCCGCTCTGCTCTGTATTCAAGCTTAATGGGTTATGTGTGTTTCTGGAACACAGCCAGTGCTATGATACTTTTCAGAATAAGCTAATTGACTTACTGGGGGTATGAACTTAATGAAAGCTTGTTCAGTTAGTGAGTTCTTAATAGCAGTCGACGAGTTTGCCAAACTGAGCATCATACCTCCCATTGTGGCTCCATGATGTCGGGATACATACCGCAGTTTGGGTTTTCAAAACTCTCCCTCAAGCCACAATTCATTTGATTTAAATAGTTTTAACAAGTATTAATTGCTGAATCCCACTTGTTTCACCTTTCTGTCCATCACTGTGTGGCCCACCTCACTAATGAAGTATGCTTGATTTTATTTTTTTAAAGGTGTGAATGATACACATTCTCAATGATGCATAATACATACAGTGAAAAAAGTATTTGATCTCCTGCTGATTTTGTACGTTTGCCCACTGACAAAGAAATGATCAGTCTATAATTTTAATGATAGGTTTATTTTAACAGTGAGAGACAGAATAACAACAAAAAAATCCAGAAAAACGCATTTCAAAAAAGTTATAAATTGATTTGCATGTTAATGAGTGAAATAACTATTTGATCCCCTATCAATCAGCAAGATTTCTGGCTCCCAAGTGTCTTTTATACAGGTAACGAGCTGATATTAGGAGCACTCTCTTAAAGGGACTCTCCTAATCTCAGCTCGTTACCTGTATAAAAGACACCTGTCCACAGAAGCAATCAATCAATCAGATTCCAAACGCTCCACCATGGCCAAGACCAAAGAGCTGTCCAAGGATGTCAGAGACAAGATTGTAGACCTACACAAGGCTGGAATGGGCTATGAGACCATCGCCAAGCAGCTTGGTGAGAAGGTGACAACAGTTGGTGCGATTATTCGCAAATGGAAGAAAGACAAAATAACTGTCAGTCTCCCTTGGTCTGGGGCTCCATGCAAGATCTCATCTCGTGGAGTTTCAATGATCATGAGAACGGTGAGGAATCAGCCCAGAACTACACGGGAGGATCTTGTTAATGATCTCAAGGCAGCTGGGACCATAGTCACCAAGAAAACAATTGGTAACACACTACACCGTGAAGGACTGACATCCTGCAGCGCCCGCAAGGTCCCCCTGCTCAAGAAAGCACATGTACAGGCGCGTCTGAAGTTTGCCAATGAACATCTGAATGATTCAGAGGAGAACTGGGTGAAAGTGTTGTGGTCAGATGAGACCAAAATCGAGCTCTTTGGCATCAACTCAACTCGCCGTGTTTGGAGGAGGAGGAATGACCCCAAGAACACCATCCCCACCGTCAAACATGGAGGTGGAAACATTATGCTTTGGGGGTGTTTTTCTGCTAAGGGGACAGGACAACTGCACCGCATCAAAGGGACGATGGACGGGGCCATGTACCGTCAAATCTTGAGTGAGAACCTCCTTCCCTCAGCCAGGGCATTGAAAATGGGTCATGGATGGGTATTCCAGCATGACAATGACCCAAAACACACAGCCAAGTCAACAAAGGAGTGGCTCAAGAAGAAGCACATTAAGGTCCTGGAGTGGCCTAGCCAGTCTCCAGACCTTAATCCCATAGAAAATCTGTGGAGGGAGCTGAAGGTTCGAGTTGCCAAATGTCAGCCTCGAAGCCTGGAGAGGATCTGCAAAGAGGAGTGGGACAAAATCCCTCCTGAGATGTGTGCAAACCTGGTGGCCAACTACAAGAAACGTCTGACCTCTGTGATTGCCAACAAGGGTTTTCCCACCAAGTACTAAGTCGAAGGGGTCAAATACTTATTTCCCTCATTAACATGCAAATCAATGTATAACTTTTTTGTAATGCGTTTTTCTGGATTTTGTTGTTGTTATTCTGTCTCTCACTGTTAAAATACACCTACCATTAAAATTATAGACTGATCATTTCTTTGTCAGTGGGCAAACATACAAAATCAGCAGGGGATCAAATACTTTTTTCCTCACTGTAGATATTTGTATCTGAGGAAAATCTACACAGTGGAGACCATGAAACAAGCTAGAGAAGATTCTGACAAAACTTTTCACAATGTCCAATGACAGTCATATTTACAAAAACTGGATGCAGCTTCATGTTCAAGAACTCTCAGATGCAGCAAGAAAACTGGACTTAAAATGAACTTGAGTAAAACAAAAGTCATATTTTACAGTTTTGTTAAATCTAAGAATATTGATTCTCAACATAGTCAATATTATGTCTACCTTGGACAACAAATCAGTGTAGGTGGAGAAATTATGGAAGAAATTAAAATAATAGAAATGGAGTGCATTTGGAAGAAACAGCATGCTCTTGAATGAAAATCTACCCACTCACCAGAAGAGAAAAAAAATGGATCCATGCATTGGACACATTGCAAGAAGAACAGATCAAAAATTGACAAAGGAAGTTATTGAATGAAACCAAGACCTAGAAGACAACAACATAAAAGGTTGGGAAGACATAATAAACACATACACATACACAGTTGTGGCATCCTTCAGTGAATTCCTTGTTGTTTATCACTGAATAGTACAATGAAGTGAAGATAATGGTTAGAAATTAGTCATTCATTCCTTACTCTGGACAACAGAGGGCAGCAGAGAGACTGCTCCCTGTGACAACATAATATCACAGTGGGCTCCCTACCAGTTTAGTTGAACAGGCTACACTTCAATTAGGCATCTTTTATTGCAGATCAGACCTGTCTGCCTGTCCTCACGCTGCGAATTTCCAAGCCCTGCTTTCTTCTGTGCTTGTTTCTGGTTTTCCCCTCTCACTCCCCTCCCTTTGTAATATAACAAGGGGATCAAGATGAATGTTGTTAAGTTGAAGGAAAATCTAATTTGTGTTTTACTTCCTAGACATCAATACTTCCACTTTCTTAAAAAAAAAAAATAATAATAATAATAGGAAAAATACAACCCACAACAATATGAGTGATGATGTTGTGGCCAGCAGGCACCACATGCTGCTGACAGAGTAACTTGTGCCTGCTGTTTATTCTGCTCCAGAGCTGCTGTTGTCAGAAGCCCTTTTAAGTGCCTGTTGTGCAGCTTGGAGAACAGGACGGGCCTGCGCACTTCTCAGGGAGAGCAGACGTCTCATGTGAGGAGTCATTCCTTAATGCAGTTTGTCGTTAGCTGTTCTAATGAGCTGTGCACTTGCCCCGTCCTGGCAACTCTGCTCACGTGGAACCCAGTTCACTTCACAAAAGCACCTCACACTCCCACACTAACTGTGTCTCTTACTGTTAGGTACCTAAAACAAAAAACGCCAGGCCTACACATGGTTCAGCTCTCATGCTTCCCGCACCCCACCCATTAGGCCCCACCTCCCCTAGTGGAGGAGGAACCAGCTGCCAAGTGATGTCAAGGCTTTACCATCTCTGTCCCAGCACCTCCTGTCCAATCCCCTTTTCACACCACGTCCTACAGTTCGTCTCTCTGTTTTACAGCCTAGAAACTGCTACTATCAGCACTATTTGACACTGCCCTCTCCCAAGGATCAGAACATAAGCATCTCGGTTTTACACCCGCGGGCTGTTCAGAAGCACTGTATATACTGTACTCCATTTTGTTTTTCTGTTTTACTTTTTGAATTTCTAATCATATATGAATTTGATGGAAGCAGTCAAGTGTTATGCAAGTGAAAATGAGAAAAAAATATTCATGATTCATGATTAAGGTGAAACAATTGACACCAGAAAGTCACATCATTGGTGCACAAATTTGTACACCCTGTGTGTGTGTATGAGTCTAATTCTGTTTCTCTCGAAGTCAGCCTGTTGCATGCCACGTTGCTAATCTACCTCATCATAGCCATCATCAGTCAAAATCGGGATGCACCAGGAGCCCTACCAAAGGGGAATCAGTAAAGGAAAGTATCTGCACAGTGCTTCAGCTCGTGCCTTGCTTGACTTAACCACATACGAACGAGCTGACACAGAGGTTGTTCATCATGCCCTGTTTATTTGCATAGAGCATGCATCATTTGTCTGACGTCGAGACTTAGTGTGATGCCTCTATCAGCGCGTGTAACCAGAAGCTTTTTTACCAAGCACACAGCTCAGACACCATAGCAGACATACGGTGTAAATATTTGAGCACCGTGGTTGTCATATTGGGTTTGGGAAGCATGTGCCTGTGACTTGGAGTCCCAAAAGAAGCTAATGGCAACATATTTTTAGGATTTGCAAAGTACCAGTTCTCGTTTGTTGGAAGCTCACTTGTATTTTCATAGCAGCTGGTCTCTGTCACTATTGGAGTATGCCCTCCAATCTTGCTGCATTAGAATGACGACCAGTGCTAAATTCCAAACGGAATATAGAATTTCAGCCGCAGTGCTTTTTCATTAAAGAAAAAAAAAGTCCGTCCTCAGGAAGGCTTCTTCTGCAGTATTGCTTCATTCATCTTATTTAGACTGTATCATAAAGTTTTGGCTTAATCTTTTCATCAGAGGTTTTAATTGTACAGTGTTCTGTTTTTTTGTTTTTTTTTTTATTAGTAAAATAACATATGTCATGTCTTCATCGTGAGAGGAGGTTAGGATTATTAAAAGATGTAGAAAATATTGTTTTTTCTACCCCTCAGTATTGATAATCCAAGCCTTGTGTCCCCTGTCTTGTATGTGGAGTCCCTTCTTTCCCTGCTTTTCCTCTATTTTCTTCAGTTGATGTCATTCCAGTACTTTTAGAGAAGGGATTCTACTGACAGCAGCACTATATAATAACTATCTGTTCTTCATGCTGCCTGTTTATGTTACATTGCCTGGAGGCAATCATTAGGCCTTAAACTGTGGACTCCTAGAGATTTATTTTCTTCTACAATAGTCTGTCATCTGGTGGGAGTTTTCATTTCTCTTGTTGATGCCCAATGGTTTATTTTTATTTTAACATTTTGTGTTAATTATTAGCTTAAAATGTTTTTGTGAAGTGCTCTGCAGCAATCTTGTGAAGGAACTATACCAATTATAAATTGAAGGATGGTGTAAGAGAGGGACTGTATCTCCCAGTGTTCAGTTTTTTCTGGTGCCTATAAAGATGAAGTAACTGGATCACAATTTATACATAAACCTCAAGTGCTCAATGAACCTGAAAGTTTAGATTGATGACAGTTCCAACTGAATTAAGTACTATGACTAATAAATCAAAAACAGTGCTTTCTCAGACAATTATTTTAATTTTACAGTCATTAACAAGATTAAACAAGACTAATTAAACTAATTAACACACCTTTTCTACTGCCACACATTTCCCCCAAACCTTGTGGCATCTAATAAATGATTCACTTATGTATTATAAACTGTTTTCTTTGTATATACCTACTTGGTAAATAAGGTGACATACACTTCAACAATACAGTGACCAAGCTTGTAGTGTGAAAAATGACGGATGTGTCTGATAACACATTTAAGAGAGTGCATGCTTTCTCTCATCCCCCTGAAGAAGCAAAGAATCATAGCAGTGGGCTGAGATGACTAAGTGGTCTTTCCAAATCCAGTGTAAAGTAAATGGGAACTCAAATATTTTTACAAAAAGAAAATAAAAAAAAACAGTGAAGTGTATCTGTCTCTTACAGAGATTGGAGACCTGAGGGACCTGGAGACTCTGGACGTGTCTATGAACCGGCTGAGCGCCCTGCCTGAGAGACTGCAGCACTGCCTGTCCCTGCAGTGCCTGACTGCTGACCGCAACACCCTGAGCTGCTTCCCCCGCCAACTCTGCCAGCTGCACAGCCTCAACGAGCTCTCCATGGCTGGCAACTGCCTGGCTGCCTTGCCCCTGGGTGAGTCAAGGCCAGCGCTCCCCACACATGCACCACTCAGGACCTGCCAATGTCATTACCATTACCACCACCTCACAACATGGTCGTCAGTCCAAAACCTTACATTTATGTCAGCCCTGTAACAAAGATCTAGGAGACTATTACATAATCACCACATATGCACTGTATCCCCTGAAGAGGCAGGATGTTTATATTCATTTGGATATTTACATTAAAAAAAGCATTAAACAAAAAGCAAGTTCGGAGAAATCATTGAAAAAATAATGATTTCAGGTAAGAATGAGCATGATTGTCCTTTATTATTAGGGGATATTTTATAATAAGCCAACTGCTTTGTTCATTACTTAATAATCTACTTCATTGGAATGGCTTGGTTGAGTCTTTTTTACAAACTTGGCTGTCGGGTCATTTTAATTCAGGCATGAATTTCACAGGGCCATATACCTGACAGTAAGCCCCATCCTCACTTAAGTGCGCTCAGTCCCTCAGCACCACAGGCCTACAGAGCCATTTGTCATTTCATTGAAAGCCAAATTGCATCTAGACTTTTATTCTTTATAAATCTTGTTAGTGCTGAAATCTTTACCCGATGTCCGACCTCGGAAGGAAGTGGCTTGTCATTCTTTGCAGAACAGAATCTGGGTAAATATAGTTGTACAACAGCCAAATGTACTACTTTATGTTAGTCCATCAGCCTGTTCCATTTTGTGGTTGTGTGTGTGCAAGCGAGAGTCTATGTCCAGATTTGCGGAAGCCCAGCACAGCACAGACATGTCAAAACACTCACTTTGAACAGATAAGAGAGACATGGATAATAGAGTAATTTTTAAGTATGATTCCATTTTTATGTTTAAAAAGAAATATATATCATTGTCTTCTAAATACTACATTTTGTAGTGAAGAGACGTATGTGTGTGTTTGTGTAAAGCTCCATAAATTAGGTCTTTAAGTAAATGTAATACCAGGACTAGGCACCTGTTGTTTCCAGATCAAGTGCACATGAAGAGTGCCTGAAGATTTCTCAGTGATGTGTAAATATTGTAATTTGTATGGTATTTTTAAATTTCTTGTAATTATAAAACATTTTTTTACCCTAAACCCCATAGGCAAAAAAAAGAGTTGTGAGTGGGTTTTTAGGTGGATGAGTATATGCATGTGTAGGGGGACATAGAACATAAACCCAAAGGCTTGAGCAGATCTATTGGCATCCTTGTTTATTTCATTTTCTTCCAGAAATTTAAATAAGACAGATGTTGGGATTTTTTTTATGTTTTCTTTTCTTTCTTTTTTTTTTTTTTGTCAAAATGAATCTCATCGAAGGAAGCCTTTTTGAAAGGAGAATTAAGATCAAAGCCCATTGAACAGCTTCACTCCATAGGTTTTTTTGTGTTGATATCCTGCCAAACATTTGGAGCTAATTTTCCACCTATCAAAATGGAAAATCGTTGGGGAACGTGATCATAACTCACCGACGTGCAGGGGAAACAATAAGAGGATCAAGTTGGTGGAAAAAACAATATCTCACCAATTCGCTCAGAAAAAGACAGACGGTTTTGGAACTACGTGAAAGGATCCTAGAAATTGCAAATTACAGATGATTTTGAATGTAGCTGTTTGGGTTTATTTGTTCGTGGAGCTGTATAATCTCGACTTCATTGATCACATACAATTTTAGATTGTCCATCCTGCTTATCTTTCTAAAGCCCTCAGAACCGTAAAGTAAAGATATAGAAGTATGCACTTCCCCGTCTGCTTTTACCCATGAGTCAGTAAGTGGGTCCAATCATGAATTTAAGAAGTAGAATCTGCCTTTGGGTAGAAATGAGAATAATCCTGTAATGGTGGTATTTATAGTCTTTGAACAAAATTAATGCAACGTGTATGGTGCTGTTTTTAGTCTTTTTTTTTTTTTTTTTTTTTTCTCTCAAATGTTTTTTTTTTTCTTTTTCTCTGGACACGTGTGCAGAATGCCTCTGAGCATTTTGTTAATCTGATGCACTGATAAAAGCCTCATGCAGTGTGTTTAACACCAAGTTGTTGTCGCATACTGTTGCACCATTCCTCTTATTAGGCAATGTTACAAGAGATGGAATGCTTTTTAAAAATCTTATCACTTCCTCCAGAGGGCTTTAAATTGGTATCTCCTGAACATCTCCACATGATTATATATACTGTAAATATTCTGTTTACATATGGCCTTAGGCATAATTTTTCAGTGCTGTATGATTCATGCATGAACTTTCCAACACGTGCTGTAACTACTGAGGAATCATAAGTCGAAATGAAAACCATTTTTCGTTTTGTACAAAATTTTCTGAACTGAAACTGCACTGCTGTTGGCAAGGGTGCCTTCCCTTGTTCCTATCCACTGCATCTGCTAACAGAAAAGTCACTATTATTTAAGATTCTTTCTATTTCAAGTGTAACCACTACTCTTGCAGGCATAATCTTATAATAGTTGTGGGTTGATTGCGAGTCTTATTTAAATAATCTAACAATCTTTTTATGATTGGTATGCTTCTCAGTTCCAGTTCAAGGTCTATGCCAGCTGCTTAAGTGTCCTACAAAAACATTCCTTTTAGGAAGAATCAACATTGGCATTAAAATCCATGGGTTTTATTCATTATGTTAAATGGGATTTTTTTTTTTTTTTTAATGTTGCTGAATTAAATTGGAATCCCATTTGAACAGCTGCTTGAGAAATGTAAAACACAGTAGACAGTCCTCTGTTGCAGTTTTGTAAAAGACATCGAATCTGGGTAATCTAAGAAAATATTTGAGGGGTCAAAAGGCTGGCAACTGCAAAATACTAAATGGATAACCTTTTGCAGGGGAAGAAAAAAAATAGCAGGCATTGAGATTTTTGTATTCTTTATCTGAGGGGCTTTAATGGGTTGCTTCCACGTTGCATGCTGATTCCACACAGGGCTCTTTTGAACCTGCTTCAAACAATAGTGCGAGCGGACAACACTGCACGTTTTGTTCCGTGCCAGCCATGTGGATGGCATATGCTAATGCTATGATGTCAGGAGCAGAATCAGTGTTTGTTAGGGATTGGTAGCTTCTGGTCATTCCCCGGAGCAAGTCTTTGATCTGGAGAGACTGAAGGAGGCAAATGGAAATGTTTCAGACACAGCAGTGCTCTTGAAAGTAGCCACATGAAAAGAGCCTTTGTGGCATCGTGTTAGTCTTCCCCAGATGGACAACTTCCTTCGGCTATAAAATCTACCCAGCCAGATGTGATGTGCAGCATCATGAGAGCAGAAAATCCTGAAGTTTCACTCCTTCCCCAGTCCTTCCCCATGTGTACAATAATTATGCATTAGAATGCTTAAAGATTGTCCATCTTGCTGGCATCTTGCTCATCCTTTGCTTTAACCCCAGTTCTTTTTATTTTTTATAGATCACTTCATCTCTTTAGTTCAGATGATTGCTTGCATTGCGTCTTCCAATATCAGAAAGGTTGACTTTCCGTCAGAATTGCTTTGCCATAATGGAAAATGCCTTTGGGGCACCAAGTCCTTAGTAAGGGGTTGCTGATGCGTCCTATGTATACGACATAAAGTCCTTGATAAGTCTTCAGCTGTGTTCTGTTGATTGTACTGTGAACTTCAACATGAGATTGAAAGAAGACAGCAGTTTAGAAAACTCCTGGCTCTCTGTCTCTGTACAGGGCTGCTGCTGTGTGAGTGCATTATGAGGTATGTTTTGTGCTGTTCAAGTGCCAGTCTTATAGACTGTTTGATATGAATAGCTCTGAACAACTCCTGTATTGCTGTGGCCTTTCCTTTTCTATCCTTGCATCTGAAATAACCCAGGTAATTTTTGTTAGCCCTGCAGCGTCTCATTGCCTCCACACCTCTCGACACATTGTCTGGCTTTAGCAGAGGGCTGCTCTTGTACCCCGCTAAGCAAACCATAGAACAAGCAAACCACAATATTGAGAAATATATCTTTTTTTTTCAGGGCAGGGTAATTGACTGGATAGCATAACGGCTTAATCAAAGAAATGAAATAAAAGGAGACACGCAGGTAGTCACCCATGCGGAAATGAGCAAGTGCTGCTATGCAAGTTCCTCAGGTCTTCTTGACACTTATCTCCATGTCACACTGTGAGCCTCTCTGAAGATGAGCCACTGGAGCCTGCAGGGTGAATTCCTCTCATTAGAGCCCTGTCCTTGTGAGCCAAACATCTTGTGTATTGTAATGAGTTTTGCATGCTAATGAAGGGGATTTTACTACACTTCAAAATGTACTGCTGTGCCAGCCTCCACCTCCGCTTAACTGCACCAAATCCTTACCTTAGTTATGACTGGGATTGCTTTCAAAGCTTTTTCCTGTAGCACACAATTTGCTTACTCCACATGAACTCCAGCCGATTCCAAGCTTTGCCTTAAAAATGTCTCCCAAATTTCCCTCCAAATTTCATGCATTGACATTGATAGCAAATCCTTTGTTAAACCCAATAGCTTATAGCTGAAATCAGTTGTCGAACTACATACTCTGGGGAACCAAGCAGTGTCTGTGCAGAAACCAGTATTCTCTATCAGTCAGCTCCAGACACATCACCAGTGTTGTATCAGTTATATATACTTTAAAGATACTTTAACATTCTGTGACTGTCCTTGGTGGTCAAAATGGCTGATCGTGTCTTTTGCAAAAGTTTGATTTGTCACTTGCACAAACATTTTCTTATTTTGAGGACAATGAGAAGAAACTCATCCTTTTTTCATTATTTATTGTTGCATGAACACTCCTTTCTCTATGGCAGTTGGGAGTAAACAGAATTGCATATTTTGTGGTACATAAACATTTTGCAGAGGATTTGACTTGAATTTGTATACGTAATATGGGCACATTTGTTCAAATATCACTGTAAGGTACAGAGTATTTTTGGGAAAAGTCACAATATGACCATCTCTATTTTCATTCCTCTGTTGTCGTGTGCTAGATTTTCACCTTTAAACGTCAACCCTGAATTCTAGAACAAAACGGGCCGTTTTTGTTTTGAACTGGAGTTTCACCCCCCTTGGCATTTTTCCTATTTTGTTGCATTACAACCTGTAATTTAAATGGATTTTTATTAGGATTTCACGTAATGGACATACACAAAATAGTCCAAATTGGTGAAGTGAAATTAGAAAAATAACTTTCTAAATTTTTTTTTTTTTTTAAATGGAAAAGTGGTGCATGCATATGTATTCACACCCTTTGCTATGAAGCCCCTAAATAAGATCTGGTGCAACCAATTACCTTCAGAAGTCACATAATTAGTTAAATAATGATCTGTCACATGATCTCAGTATATATACACCTGTTCTGAAGGCCCCAGAGTCTGCAACACCACTGAGCACGGGGCACCACCAAGCAAGCAGCACCATGAAGACCAAGGAGCTCTCCAAACATGTCAGGGTCAAAGTTGTGGAGAAGTACAGATCAGGGTTGGGTTATAAAAAAATATCCGAAACTTTGAACATACCACGGAGCACCATTAAATCCATTATTAAAAAATGGAAATAATATGGCACCACAACAAGGAGGGCATTAATCAGAGAGGCAACAAAGAGACCAAAGTTAACCCTGAAGGAGCTGCAAAGCTCCACAGCGGAGATCGGAGTATCTGTCCATAGGATCACTTTAAGCCATACACTCCACAGAGCTGGGCTTTACGGAAGAGTGGCCAGAAAAAAGCCATTGCTTAAAGAAAAAATAATTAAACATGTTTGCTGTTCACCAAAAGGCATGTGGGAGACTCCCCAAACATATGGAAGAAGGTACTCTGGTAGGATGAGACTAAAATTGAGCTTTTTGGCCATCAAGGAAAACGCTATGTCTGGTGCAAACCCAACACCTCTCCTCACCCTGAGAACACCATCCATGTGTTTCATTGGCAGGGAATGGGAAACTGGTCAGAATTTAAAGAATGATAGATGGTGCTAAATACAGGAAAATTCTTGTCTTGTTTCAGTCTTCCAGAGATTTGAGACTGGGACGGAGGTTCACCTTCCAGCAGGACAATGACCCTAAGCATACTGCTAAAGCAACACTCGGCTGGTTAAAGGGGAAACATTTAAATGTCTTGTAATGGCCTAGTCAAAGCTCAGACCTCAATCCAATTGAGAATCTGTGGTATGACTTAAAGATTGCTGTACACCAGCGGAACCCATCCAACTTGAAGGAGCTGGAGCAGTTTTGCCTTGAAGAATGGGCAAAAATCCCAGTGGCTACATGTGCCAAGCTTATAGAGATGTACCCCAAGAGACCTGCAACTGTAATTGCTGCAAAAGGTGGCTCTACAAAGTATTGACTTTGGGGGGGTGAATAGTTATGCATGCTCATGTTTTCTGTTTGTTTTTCATATTTCTTGTTTGTTTCACAATAAAAAATATTTTGCATCTTCAAAGTGGTAGGCATGTTGTGTAAATCAAATGATATAAACCCCCCAAATCTACAAAATAGGAAAAATGCAAAGGGGGGTGAATACTTTCTCAAGGCACTGTAGATGCCACTTTCTTCTAATCATAAATTTAACCACTATAATATACAGGTTTGTAGTTTTGTATTAGCCGGTGGGTCAAAGTTGTGATTTAATCAGGCCCATTGTTTCAAACTGAAACTGTATTTCAAGGAACTCTTTAAAATGCCACTTCAGATGTGTAGACTTACTATTTTGATATCTGCTTGGGGATAAAAAAAACTCCAGTGAGGTTAATCTGTTTTCTTGTTTGTAATTAACTTTTTGCTTTCACTCATATGTACATTGATGATGCATAATGCATTTGTTTTCTTCTTACAATAACTTGTGGTATCCTGTGAGATGTAGCATTAAAAATAACAATTTAAAACATGTTAATAGTTAATAATTAACTGTTAAAAATATGAACACTTTATAAAATATAAAAAAAAATTACCTTTTCTTTAGATTAAGTCTTTAACCTTCAATTCTTAGGCCATCATGTGATGCCTCATTATCGGTACAAATTAATTGGGCTGCTTAGTGACTCAAACACTCCACTCAGAGTACAGGTCATACTTTACTGTGGCCAGGATTCCCTGTGGGGCAATAAGCACGGTTTTCTCAGATGGTTAATACACCAGGCCAATGCAAGCTCTGCACTGTTGCAGGATGCATAGTCCTCCTCACCACGGTCTACACCTGCTGTTTGTGCTGTGGACTTGTAATATGAATAGAAGAAAATGGCTCAGTTTCACAGGAGGTGCATGTGTGGCCTAGCTGCCTACATCCCTCCAGTCCCAAGCACCAGGGTTGCAGCGGTGACCCAAGCTGATTTACAAGTGGCTGTTACAAATTGGGAGGGTATTCAAGAAAAAATAATTGGCAATTACAAATAATAATAAAATAAAGCAATATCTCGTTTCATGCAGCCTGCAGCAGTACAGACTTGCTCACTCATCCGGACTAAATGATTGATCGTGTGGATGTTTCTGTCAGATCTAGGGCGGTCTCGGGAGCTGCAGTTTGTCTTTGTTGACAATAACATTCACCTGAAGGGCCTCCCATCCTACCTGTACAACAAGGTGATTGGCTGCAGCGGGTAAGGACATGCTGTCACCTTCTCTATCTTTTTTGTGTGTATCTGTGCTTCTGTATTAATCACTTGGCTGCTCAACAGACTGACAGCACTCTGCACTGCAGGGAGAAAGCACATTAAACACGCGCCATCCAGACAGCTCCTGTACTCTTGTTATCAGGCCCCAGTGGCAGATAAGATTAGATTAAAATTTCTGATTTTGATGGATGTATTTATTAGTGTGTTTGATTAAAATCAAAGTAAAAACTGTTTGTAAACTAAAGCAGTATTAATATATTCCTTTCACAAAATCATCAATTTTTATTGTCACTTGTAATGCTGTAATTATTTAGTCTTTTGCTATAGTTCCTTCAAAACACAATTATACAGTCACAATGTAAAGAGCAAAATGTGTTCTAAAGACTTAACAATTCTATGGATATTAGAAGTTAACAGATTATAATGAGTGTTTCAGCCTAACTTAATTACTAAATTGATAAGCAAGTGAATCTAGATGTTGAACAAGATCAGTGTTTAGAGAGTTGTAAACAATGATAATTCACAGCATTTTCTGTATTCTCTCTCTATTTTCATCTTATATCCCTTAAGTAGCAGTCACTGGAAGGGCCTCCAATCCTGCCTGCTTTTTCTGTGCAACTGTCCATGTGTGCACTGTTAAACACCGTTTGCCCTGGCTGTGCTCCTGTGCAGGTGTGGCCTGGCTGTGCACGTGTCTGATGTGAGGCTGCTCTCCGTGGACTCGGGAGAGATGACCATCCCACTGCCCGCGGAGGTGAAGGCCATTGGCTTAGAGGCAGATCGTGTGCTGCCCCTGCAGGAGCTGGCAATGAGAGTCCTGCACAACATGTACAGAGCCCCCATGAAGGGTGAGTCACAGCCCTCCTAGTTAAAACACTGTTTAATGGAAAAGGCCAGCCTTATACTGAATCAGTTCCTACCACAAACATTGCTGGATGGTAAATTCTGATCTAGCGCAAATCAAAACTTTGACCTCCCGGTAAAACACAAATTACATGTATGTATCCGATCGCTGTTTAATTTATTGTCAAAAACCTCTTACTACTACTGATACATAAAAACACAGTAAAGTATGAGTTTGTAAATTGTGATACGCAGGTTGTCAGATTTTTTTTAATATATAGTTTAGGCCAATATGCATCCACATTTATAACAAAACAATATACACTCACCTAAAGGATTATTAGGAACACCATACTAATACTGTGTTTGACCCCCTTTCGCCTTCAGAACTGCCTTAATTCTACGTGGCATTGATTCAACAAGGTGCTGAAAGCATTCTTTAGAAATGTTGGCCCATATTGATAGGATAGCATCTTGCAGTTGATGGAGATTTGTGGGATGCACATCCAGGGCACGAAGCTCCCGTTCCACCACATCCCAAAGATGCTCTATTGGGTTGAGATCTGGTGACTGTGGGGGCCAGTTTAGTACAGTGAACTCATTGTCATGTTCAAGAAACCAATTTGAAATGATTCGACCTTTGTGACATGGTGCATTATCCTGCTGGAAGTAGCCATCAGAGGATGGGTACATGGTGGTCATAAAGGGATGGACATGGTCAGAAACAATGCTCAGGTAGGCCGTGGCATTTAAACGATGCCCAATTGGCACTAAGGGGCCTAAAGTGTGCCAAGAAAACATCCCCCACACCATTACACCACCACCACCAGCCTGCACAGTGGTAACAAGGCATGATGGATCCATGTTCTCATTCTGTTTAAGCCAAATTCTGACTCTACCATCTGAATGTCTCAACAGAAATCAAGACTCATCAGACCAGGCAACATTTTTCCAGTCTTCAACTGTCCAATTTTGGTGAGCTTGTGCAAATTGTAGCCTCTTTTTCCTATTTGTAGTGGAGATGAGTGGTACCCGGTGGGGTCTTCTGCTGTTGTAGCCCATCCGCCTCAAGGTTGTACGTGTTGTGGCTTCACAAATGCTTTGCTGCATACCTCGGTTGTAACGAGTGGTTACTTCAGTCAAAGTTGCTCTTCTATTAGCTTGAATCAGTCGGCCCATTCCCCTCTGACCTCTAGCATCAACAAGGCATTTTCGCCCACAGGACTGCCGCATACTGGATGTTTTTCCCTTTTCACACCATTCTATGTAAACCCTAGAAATGGTTGTGCGTGAAAATCCCAGTAACTGAGCAGATTGTGAAATACTCAGACCGGCCCGTCTGGCACCAACAACCATGCCACGCTCAAAATTGCTTAAATCACCTTTCTTTCCCATTCAGACATTCAGTTTGGAGTTCAGGAGATTGTCTTGACCAGGACCACACCCCTAAATGCATTGAAGCAACTGCCATGTGATTGGTTGGTTAGCTAATTGCATTAATGAGAAATTGAACAGGTGTTCCTAATAATCCTTCAGGTGAGTGTACACTGAGTGTACAAAACATTAGGAACACCTGCTCTTTCCATTAAAGAGATGGACGAGGTGAATCCAGGTGAAAGCTATGATCCCTTGTTGATGTAACCTGTTAAATCCACTTCAATCAGAGTAGATGAAGGGGAGAAGACATGTTAAAGATGTACTATTAAGCCTTGGTACAATTGAGACATGGATTATGTATGTGTGCCATTCACAGGGTAAATGGGCAAAGCAAGAGATTTGAGTGCCTTTGAATGAGGTATGGTAGTAGGTGCCAAGTGCGCCTGTTTGAGTGTGTCAAGAACTGCAACGTTGTGGGTTTTTTCACACTCAACAGTTTCCCATGTGTATCATGAGTACACGCATCCATCATGTGCTGCATGTCAACATTGCAGGCTGCTGGTGGTGGTGTGATGTTGTGGGGTGTTTTTCATGCCACAATTGGGCCTCTTGATAAAAGTGGAGCAACGTTGCCACAGGATATCTGAACATCATTGCCAATCAGTTGCATTCTTTTATTGCAGACGTGTAAACAAACAAGCTCAGATCACAGTAAAACATCTAAAGAAAATTAGTGAAAAACACAGTTCTCAGACAATGTTGGATAAAACAGAAACTACATCATGTTTTTGCTGTGTTTTTTTTTGCAATAGTTTAACATACGTATTAAATAAGTTACATTTTTGAGGGCATTTTTAAATACATTTTTAAAAGCAAATGAATCAGTGCTGTGCTGCCTGCGCTATAATATTCTGCAACTGTTGTATCAGCAGTATTGAGCACTGAGCAGGACTTGACACATGTAAAATGCAAATATAAACTAGACCAGCATGTAACACTATCTTCTTATTTGCTCTAATGTATAGTACATGCACATTTTTTTATTTGTGTGTGAAATTGCTCATATACCATGTCCATTGTTCTAATGTATAGAACATGGATATTTTTATATTTTTCCTTTATTCTCCCTTATTCTAATGTATTTAATTTATTAAATTTGATTTGTGATTGTTATTTATCATGAAAATTAATGTTAAGTTAATTATGTAAAATGTAAAAATATAAAAATCCTGCCTTCAGTGCATATTTGACAATTTCTCTCTCACAGGGAGAGATTTGAGGGATCCATGCTAGAAAATGTCTGTTTTGCATGCTAACAAAAAAGTAAATATTGACAGATATATCGGTAATCGGGAAATTTAGCTTCCCAATTATCGGTATTGGACCCAAAAAAACTGTATCGGTCGAGATCTAGTTACATCACAATAGAACACAAATGGCAACCTAAATGAAGCCTTGCAAAAGTGAGATTTAAATGGTATTATCTTGCATCATTGGGATTTATTTATAATGACTTATTCATAACATACCTTATCGATAGACAGTCTTATAAATGAAGGGTGGATCTTTTCCTGCTCTTTAATAACTTGAATAATATTTTCATTTTCTGCGACCTGGCCTGTATTTCTAACAAGTTAGGAAAGTCAGCTATTTTCAAGATCTCAGCCTGGGTTTGGTCTTCTTGAGGCTGTGGTCTGCCTGAAGTCTCTAGGAGCTCTTAGCAATGCTACATGTTTCACAACCTGCTTCTTGCTCTTTCAGGAAAAAGTGCAGTGTCCAGGGTGGCCCAACTCCAGTCCTGAATGGCTGCATTCCACCAGGCTTATAGGTGTCTCTGAAACCTCAGCATATTAAGGACTAGGAACAGTTGTTTCATGGGTACTCTTAAACCAATAATTAATGATTGAAGTAGGCAGTTCAGAGTTCAAGTGAAAGGAACCTTATGTGGTCCTTCAGGAGCAGAGATGCACAGGATCCGCAGTGTTTCTCAGTCTTTACATACCATTCTTTGCCTCAGCCCATGGTGAATTTTTCCCTGCATGGTTTGCACTTTTACCCTTGTTGCCCATGGTATATTAATTGTTGAAGAACAATAATGTGATTCGTCATGGTTAATGATTATAAGTGCAGTGCAGTATTCTCCTTATTATGCTCACTGCTCTGCTAAAACCATCACTAATGTAGTCAAGTTCATAGTCATTCACAATAAGGCATGGGAAAGACGTAGAAAAGTGCTGTAAATGAAAACAAAATGTTGAGGTAAACCAAGGTAAAAGTGTGAAATTGCCATGGAATTAGCACGTTACACGTTTTAGGAGTACAACATCCATTGGATTTGCTTCCTGGCAGCGTACACCACAGATGTAGACTCCTTCCCCTTGATTCATTTATATAGAACATTAATTAATAGGTCCCTGCAAAGCTTACTGTACAGCTTGATTTTTGCCAAGTGTTGCATGCATGGCTTTGAAGTTGGGCTTCCAAATGAAACCCATAAATATCCAGATATGGTCTTAAGCCATTGACATTGTTGCCCTAAACTCAGCCTAGAAAAACAAGTGTCTCTTTCTGAACAGCATGACTTTTAACTTAAGTCACATGATGACTTTGATAAAGAGCTTTTTAATAAACCAAATGTTTATACATTTCTCTTTGCTTTGAACAGAAGTCAGCTGCCGTAAGTCATAAGGAAGAATTAAGTGCAAAAATCAAGAAATGTTAGTCCTGAAATGTGACTGAAATAATAACCCCACTATCAGACCACAAAGGAAGTCTGCAAGTTTGCATACAGCCAAGCAATTGATATGAAAAGTTCAGGAAGGCAGACCACGAAGCCACAAGTCTTTCTTAAGTAATGTGTATGTCCTTGTTTCATACTGGGTTTACAAGGTGTCTTCTACCCCCACCCCCCAAAAAAAATGTTTTTTAAATGTGTGAAATATCAGAATACAAATACATGGAAGCATGCAACACAAATTAAGGTTGTCTGTGTCTAGGAGCATAAAATTCCTTGAATAAGACATGAAGTCAGTGTCCCTTCTGCTAAACAGATGTGAAAAAAGAAATCCCATCCTGCACTTAGCTGAAGACAAACTGCAAACAGACAAACAATCAGGAATTGTAATTATGTAACTGAACATTCTACAATTAAAAACCTAAGTGGATGTTTTGTGTTTACGTTGAAAGCATTTGAGGCTTGGATGTACTATTAGAATTCATATTTTCAATTTTTCAACACATCAAGCAATAGAAGCTATAGAAACTAGTGCCTTAAGATCTGAATATCAAATTGCCATTGCTGAATAGCCAAAGAACATAAAAGGTGTTTTTTTATTGCACAGGAGTCTGCTGGTTTTATAGTGTGCATGTGGCCCAGATGAGTAGGAGTGTGATTTTGGCAGAGTGGAGGATCTTTTATATGCCAAGGTATAAAAATATCTTTCCATGTGTCTGTCTTACCACAACAATGGAGTGATCTTATATGGGGTCAAAAGTGCTGATAACTATATAGCAGCAAGCACTCCTTACTGGCACTCAGTTTGACTTTGAAATCACCACCAGTTATACCTCTCAACCAGGGCTTTATTTGAGCAAAATCTCAATTTAAGACTGTCCACATTCCGGGACCTCTAAGCACAGCTCTGGGACCTCCTGATGACATGATAAATTGTACATGCACATTTACAATTTAAAAATGATTTTAAACACTGTCACTGTTATATTTTATCGACGCTATTACATTCCATTACATTTCAGGATGGAAATACTGAAAAATGTGAGAATTTAATACTTAAAATAATATATTTTTGCCAATATTGGTTACCCATGGGTTATACAGTATAGTGGGAGATTTCACTATACAGTACAGTCAGATTCTGAAACCCTACGACACGTCCTTTAGAGTGAAAATGTTTCATACATAGAGTATGCCTAATAGCATATGATGTTATTTAAAATTACTAATTATTACAAATTCATAATTACTATAAATAAGTATTTACTAAAATATGTAAATTTATCCTTGTTATCATGTTATCTACAGTGGTGACTTGAAAATGTGTAGAAAATGCATTACATTGATGTTAAGCATTAGATGTTGAACAGAACTATGTTTTTTTCCTTGTGAGTATGCTCTGAACTGTGTTCTATAGCCATTTATGGTATGTGGCATTAATATTTGCACAGATATATGCCCTATTTCCTTACCATGTAAGCAAATGTCACCAATCAAATGGGACAGTGGTATTAGTGGGGTGGGTTTTATGAGTCACAAGGACTTTACACTTACTGGCACTAAGCCTTGCCTCTCTTAAGCTGCTATAAAGAACCTCTTTTGTGTAGTGAACCACATGGAAGTCATCACAAGGGAACTCTCTCTGGTATCAGTGGAGAAATGGGCTTGCTGCTAATTGGTCCTGCACATTGAAACTCTTGAAATAGACATACCAGGCATCCTTTTAATGTTATTGTCTGGTTTGTCAACCTCAAAGTGCAACAGAGTACTAAGGTTTCTGCAGAAGCGGAGTAACGTGAAGTCTTTTCTTTGAACCTGCCAGGAGCAAAATTGCCTTGCAGTTGGGTCTTGGAATATTTATTATTAAAGCTAAGCCAATGTTGACTGTCTAGGTGTTATGTCTGAAATCAGTATAATACGTTAAATTACACATTCAATTCCAAATAATATAAATTCACAGTCAAGCCAAGACAGCGCACTTGTTTTCCACCATTGACATTGCTTTGTTTTATGTCATTTTACTTCAAACCAAACAACTCTGTGCTGGCCCTGAAAATTCCTTCTAGGCCAATAGGCTTCATCAAAGTCGTTTTGGCCCTACTACTGTGAATAAACACACAGCCACAATAATAATTATTACTGCACACAGGTTAAGAATGTAAATAAATCAACGTTGCCAGCTGCAATGAAGTGATTAACAGAAAGGTTGCAACTGCCTTATTGATTCCCAGCCAGTCTCTGGTTTGAGCAATGTTGGTGATTTATTGTTTGTTGTAAAAGTTCAATGCCAAGGATGCCAGCCAGAGACCTCTCCGAATCTTCCCCAGCAGCTAACGGTGCTGTTTGTTGCTGTTGTTGTTTTGATTTCTACTTTCCAGACGCCGACTTCTTGCCCCCGATCTCATTGCCCAAGAGCCTGCTGGAGCTGCTGCAGTGTCCCCTGGGTCACTGCCACCGCTGCAGCCAGCCTATGTTTACCATCGTCTACCCCAAATTGTTCCCTCTGAGGGAGACGGCGCTGGCAGGAGTGCACCGCAGGTAGTGGCACTGGGCGGCACAGGGGGACCTCTCCGGACTCTGCGGAGGAGGGTAACACACAGTAAACAACACGCACCACAGCCTGGCCTTCGTCTGCAGCTCTGCAACACTAATCAGCACAGCCCCCCCACCCCTCGCCTCAGCCTCCTCCATACATGCAATACCTCTGATCTCATTTCACACCTTATTTGTTTATATTTATATGTATTGTTTTGGATGTATTTATGTCTTTGTGTGAACCTGCCTGAGTTCAGTCACTCGCCTACATGTTACAGCTGCAGTTGCTGTGAATATGTCACACTCCTTTGCCAAAACCTGTCTCGTGCGTTTCCTTCCCGAAACCAATGATCAAGATATATAATACTTAAATATAGGGGTAGAAGTAAAATTATACCTAATCATAGGCGTATGTGTGTCCCCCCAATATTGAGAGAGTGTCAATAATTTGCCAATAGGCATAATTTAAGGGTGGTACATGCCTCCCCACTTCAAAGACGCATTAATTCTTTTCATTATTGATAAGATGTATGGGTGAAACTCACCCCCCTTCCCCCCACTTGACAGCTCCGCAGCAATTCCCCCACTATCCACTCAACAACCCCCTCATGCTGGACACCCCCCCACTTATGAAATAAAACCCACACCACTGTACCTAATTGTTTGTTTTAATCTCTGTGTGTGTATATTTATACACACCATGACCACTACATGGGAAGATGGGAAGATGAAATAATAAACTTTATAGATTGAAAAGGGTTGCTATAGATTGAAGCATGTGGAAACATCTTGACAGGCATTCCAGCAGTGCATTGATATGGGCTGATGATGATATACATATATTGCGTGTGTGTTTTTGTGAGAATATGAGTGTTGAACAATCTGAAAAGTAATTGGTGATAAACAAGTATAGTTAAATTATTGTATTTATAGTATTTATTTTTGTAAATTAATTGCCACTGTTTCGACTGCATCTGTATGTATTTAATTAAAACCAATTAGAAAACTCAAAAACGTAAAAAAAAGCACTTTGATTGTTCTGCCCATTAACTCGTGTGTGTGTGTGTGTATATAAATGTATATAATATGGTTCTGGTCTGTTTATTGTAAAAGGACCTAATGGTGCAGTAATGATATTATTAATTTACATTTTCAACCGTCAGTTGTTTGAGCCACAGTTTGGGGACTGGGGCAAATTTATAGATACCCAGCCCCTGCTGTGTCCCCACTGTCGCTCAGTGCGGTGATGGCACATTGGAGTGGGTCTGGAGGAGAGGAGAGCTAATTGAAAGGGAAGGCAGCTCTTGTTGATTTCCTTTGACACTGCTGCGTTGCCAGAGGTAGGGTGTGCCGCCTCATGCTGTGAATTTGCACAGTGCCTTACTGTGTCTGCATGAAACACGGTTTTGTGAAATAACAGCCCATGCCGCGATTACCTGGGCAGGCAGCCAAAGGCACCAGATGAATTTAATAGAAAAGAGACAACAACTTTACCTGCCATTTTATTATACAGGGGGCACCGCGGGCTATTTGCAAAATTGTTGTGGATGTGTGTGGCGCTAATAGAGGCTCTTGCCTGTGTCAGTGCAGGGACGAAGGTCACCCTAGCCGATCTATCTCATTAAGAGCATGTGTCACCCTATGTCACAGTGGAGTCCCTTCTCGGCTGTCTAGCACGGCAGGTTTGAGACCTGGCAAGGATGCAACGAACAATCATGGCATTGATTTCCCCACCCCCTGAAAAAATGTTTGAGGTTTTGAAACATTCCCAGGGCTGATTTAACAAGTCCTGATCTTTTTTTTTCTTGTCATTCCACAGTCCACAACAGATAGGTTAATCATAACATGAACGCAAAATCCTGCGAGATACAGCCTCGGCCCACGATAGAGCTCACTGTAGGGCCTGCCAAGCTGAGCCCACATTCTGCCCGAGCTCCGCCAGGAAAGTTTGAATCAGCAGCAGTTTAATCAATGCGCACGGACACTCAGCAGGAAAAAAAAAACAGAAAGCAACCCTGAACTGCGCCAGAGTGGACAACCGTGATTGTAGCCGACAGCAAATTTATAGTCTTATCTAATTGAAAAAAAATGAGCGATGGAGATAAAGTGCTGAGATCATTACACTGCACCTTAAGATATAAAGCTGGAGCCACAGCTGCTGCTCCATTCTGGAAGCTGTCCAGCGCTGTGAGCCGCCAGCCTTGCCAATAACATCACCACTTCACGCCTCTTGTTTACTTTTCTTGTGGTTTGTGTTTGTGTTGCTTCATTTTTATTTATTTTTTCCTTTACTCTGTTACAGGACAACAGTGAGCTTCGTTGCATACTGCTGCTCCAGCCAGTGCCTCAGCATGTTTGACCTGCAGAGCTGATTTCAAGGGCCTTTCTTTCTCACTGGAAGATGGCAAAAAGAATCCTACTGTAATGGACTCCAATCCCTCCCTTGTAGCTTTTCAGAGCAGAGCAGGTACAAGCAGGTCTGGTCAGGGTTTTAAAAGCAACCTCTCTGGTGTTCTTTTTTTGTTTGCACTTTTTACAGTTTATCCTGAACATAAAACAATATACCAGCCTCCCTCCTTTAAGAGCAATATCATTCTCATGTATGTGAGATCTCTTTATTTTTAAAGGTGGTGGGGGGGTATAGACTCAATGCAGAATGCTTGTAAAGCCTAGATGTGGAAAGTGGATTTCTACAGCCTCCAACTCCACATGAACCACCGATTTGACTCTAATCAAACACTCAAGCTCTCATGATTCACAGACACTGGCATCTGGATCATCCTCAGTTGTGCTTGTCGTCTTGTTGGCACTGTGATTTTCATCCTTCCCGTTCTAAAGAAAATAAGCTAAAGTATTTTTCTACCTGACATTTTTTTCTCTCCATCCAAAAAAAATGCAGTAAAGATTTGTAAATAATGAGCATTTTTATAATGAAAAATGTTTTTCTCACCCCCCAGTCCCCTACATCTTAACTATGCTTTTCTGTGTTACTCTATAGTACATTGCAATTACTCTTCAATAAAGTAGTAAATTGTTATGTTTTGTCTTGAAAGTTTTCATACATTAACACATAAGGTGCTTAAAAGTTCCAAATGTTTGTATGTGTTGAAAAATCTTGAAAAATATACTCAATTAATTGATGAACAGTCACAAAGCATTTGAAACTATCTTTCACTGCAGAGGAACATGATAAGTAAGTACAATCTTTTTCAGGGTAAGTAATGTGTTCAGCATTTCTTTGGGTTGAGACGTGTAGTGAAAACAGCTGACAGTCGCCTGGAACAGGAATTCAAACTTGTAAGGAGAACCACCACTGCCTGTGCTGTTTCGGCAGTCTCTCCATAAGCAATGACATGACACTTCTTTTGTGTACTAAATATTGTGTACTGTTCTGTACCATACTGTGATGGCAAAGCAGGGGGCAGTAGAGTTCTATTCACATGGCAGTTAAAAGGTTAAGAGAATGGAAATGAACAGAAACTAACTAAACATTTTTATAAAACATCAATAGCCTAAGTAGAATTATGTGTAGGCCTACATTTATTTTAAGATAACTTATAACTGGAAGATGTCTCGACGATATTAGTTATACTTCATTCTACATCAAAGTAATGTAATACCATTCAGCATGCATGTTAAACCTGCTTATAGATTATATTATTGTCTGTGTGTATATATGTATATAAGCTGTGTGCATTGTTTTTGTATTGATCTTGCTTTGACCTGTAGTCCATATATATTTATTTCAAACCTGTGAATGTATACTTTGATTTGAGGTTCTCACAGATTACTTGCTAAAATGTACCTCAAAGAAATAAGTTACCTTCACTACATCACTTCAAAGTCCATATCTAGTGCTGGATATCAGACTGAGATTACTTAGACTGAGAACAGAGGGGACAGTTACCCACCATTAAGCATGCACAGGTTCTGCTCAACAGTCACCAACCTTCCCCTCTGAAGTGTACCGCTGGATTTTCATTGCCCTGGAGTTGTTTGTCTTACAGCAATGATACAGAAGAGCCGAGATGTTGTTGGAGGCAGGGTGTAGTCATCTTGGCCATGATTCACCCTGTAATGAATGTGCTCCCAGAATTCGGGTGAAAGGAAAGTGCTGCCTGGGCAGATGTCTGGATTCTCCCTGATTTACCACTGCTCTCCCAACCACATCAAAACTGCACTGCGCTCCAGCAGGGGAGAGAAGGAGTGAAGGGAGACAGTGCGCCAGCGATCGGGAACACATGCCTGGAGCATGTGGTTCCCAGCCATGAAACCAGCAAGGCCCAGACTTGGTGTAGAAAGGCCTTTTGTCAAAGGAGGAGGAATCAAACACACAGACAAAAAAATACAAGTCATTACAGTTGGTAAATATCATCAAGACAGGGATGTTGAGTGCCAGGCTGCTCAGAGATTGAGACATCCAGACCTGGGAGTTTTCTTACAGCATCTGCATACAGATAGGGCTTTCAGTCCAACAGGGAGGAAAGGTGGGCCAGAGCGCAGTAGTATATAGTTTGTTAGGCTTGTTCGTGTGCTTTGTAATGTGTGGACTATGGGCCTTAATCAGCACAGGTCTGGTTAAATTCTGCCTTTTTTTGTTTGATTATTTTCCTTTTTTGGGCCTGTTTTTTTCTTGGACCTTCTATGTCATCCCTAACTAATTCCCAATTGCTGGACTAATTCCTTACTTTTGAATCTCACCTATTCATCAGAATGTACCTGTGGGTTTGAAAACAGCTCCTTGAGGAAAAAAGATCATCCCAAACTGTTTTATTTATTTATTTATTTATTTTATTTACTGTATCATTATACAGGTAGGCTACAGTTGCAGTATTCATCACTTAAAACAAGCAAGCCTTTTTGACGGAGGGAATTATTCACTGACTGTCTATACTCGCTAGGTGATTTAAATTTTTCTGTTCTTTTTCAAATCTCTGAGGTGAGCATGAAGAGCTTGCCAGCTCCACATATAGCACCCGGGATAATCCAATCAGGTCCTTCCCTGTGCAGTATGGCCACACTTTCACTTCTGCAAAGAGCTCTTCTTGCACCTCTGCACCGAGAGCTGGATCTGCGCCGGAGCCCTGTCAGTGGCTGCTTTTGTTTCTGTTCATTAAAGACAAAAAGAAGGAACACAAAAAGAAAAATCAACCTACTCATAAAAAGCTAAATGGTCAGACCAAAGTAATGTATAGGAAAAGTGAAATCGCAGTAATGTCATGACATGAACAAAAACGAGAACCATGGCAAAACTTGCCAAATTGCCATGCAAATGAACTGTGGTATGTTTTGCTGAGGGAAAATAAAGGTGTTTTTTAGAAACACCTGTGTGGAAGAGCGTTATATGAAACGGGGTCTGTTGTGTCAGTGTTATATGAGTCAGGTTCATTCCTTGGGGTCCAGGGATAGGTGTCAGGTGCTCTGTGCTTGGGCAGTGTGTGAGCATGTGTGCGCGTGTGTATGCAGGGGGCCTCAGTGTCTTGGGCCTCTGTGATCTCTCTGGGTGAGTAATGGTGAGAATGTGATGTGAGGGGCATTTAATCGAAATATGATTTACCTTCTCAAGGCTCTCTGATGGTCCGCTGCTGATAGAGGAGGGGGCTGGTATGGGGTGGTGGGTCCTCTGTGTCTCTGTTGAATGCCTGTAGCTTAAAAGAACTGATATGGGCTTACAAATACTGTTGGCATCACATATGCCAGACCTCCAGGGCTAAGTCTTCTGTCTTGCCCAATCACACTGCCTGAATCTCGCATCCAGTGTGGCACAGCTGTCAACTGTACACTGATTCCCTCAGCTCTCTGAAAAACTAATTGAAGGACTAGCAAATACAATCAACGGCGCCCAAAGAAACCAAAGCATCAATATAAAAGGTGCCCCGCTGTTTGGTTTAATATTTTCTGGGATTTGTGTTATTTTTCTCAGCTTGATTGGTGAAGCGTAAAATGGGCTGAGATCGCAACACTGAGATAAAACTGCTACTTTTAAAGGACAGGGAGAGAAAATAGGGAAGTCCCATTTTTTACAATAATATACATGTTATCTACAATTATCCGCTTTGCCCAAAACACACATTTAAATCAACCAAAAAAATCTTTGGTTTAGAATTGAAAGACAAATTAGTGGTAGATGCAGCATATGCTCTTTAAATGGCTTCCCACGAGTTGATCTCTGAGGAACGGGGGGAGGCCGCGTCCTTTCAGGGCAAGCGTTCCAGTGATGATGAGTGTGCTAATGGGCAAAATTCATCTTGCTGTCTTTTGTCCGGATATCTCATTTAGGAAGGCCATGTTCCCTAATCCCTCTGCAGTGTCTTCATTTATTGCCTCACCCCGGCATTCTCTCCGCTTATTACAAATCCACCTGTTTATCTTCCCATTCATCCCCTGCCTTCCTTCACCTGTCCATCCAGCTATCTGTCTCCATAGGCCCAGACACGGCGACCGACCTCCCCTGTTTACTTAAAGGATTTTCTTTTCCTAATCTGGCATAATTACTCTTTACCACTGGGGCCTAGCTATTAATCCCAGCCCCTTGCAATGAGTGACAGTAATTCTTACACGCTGTAGCAGACTGTGGGCAATTTATTATTCTGTCACTTGTAGCTTACACCACAGATAAGATGCTGATAGGGCCACAAGCGACTTTGCTGAAGCAATCTTGCTCCCTCTGTACCTCACATTTTGACACGCAAAACCACAAAAAACGTAAACTGCCTTCAAAAATCAATTAAAATATCTTGAAAATAAATAGAACTAGCAGATTTTTATATATAAATACAAGTATCATGAGATCAAATTTGGATTATACTACATAAGTGGTCTCCAGCTCTGGTCCTGGATTTAGCAGTTTTTATCAATTTATTAAGGTTTGAAAATGACTGGTCTGTGAAGCAGGTGTTTTGAGTGTTTGAATGGCTTGGAACAACACCTGAACACCCTTCAGCTCTTGAAGGAGTTAATTATTTGAACAAGTGCCATGCTTAGTTGATCAATAGCTTTTATAAATTGATGTTTTAAGCTGACCTCTAAAACAAACTGGTCTGGGGTTGTTCTAGACCAGGCTGGGAGACAACAGTATTAGACTCCTTGATAAATTAATATGCCATACGCAGTCTGTCTGGTTTGTGTGGGAATGGTACTGTAAAAACACAATGGGCTCTCCTAAAATGGGCCAAAGCTTTGACTCATCGGAGAGACGACTCTCCTTAATGGTTTTAAGCTGGTGAGAGGCTGTGTCTCAATACAAGGATAGACTTATGGATGTACAGGAAGGCAAGTACATACGTGCAGAGATAAACTGGCAGATATTTGTGTACCCACTAAAAGGCGCAGCGGGATGCGTAAGTTGGTAGTCTGCACATCAAAAGGCAGATTGGTTGTTATTATTAACGCTGCTCTCAGATCTTCCTCTCTGTCTCTAATTGTTCATTAGCCTCCGGGCCGGCTGCCTCCAGCTGAACGCTTGTTTACTCTTCACAGGCCCCCGTTGCAGGAAAACTGGGAGAACTGCAAACTTGAAAGCGCACACTCGAAAAACGGGGTCAGTCCGCCTCATTCTTTTTCCCATTTGTCCCCCCCCCTTCCCATCACAATGTACTGCTAAAGCCTGTGCCTGTCTTTGCTACAGAATAAATTTGTATAATTTGCAATGTATACTCACTGCCTGTGAAGTGTTATCCCCCAGTCGCCACAGCTTCTCAGCAGCCACCTTTTTCTGAGTTGTTTAGTAGTATTAATAATAATAATAATGAAGAATATAGCACTCAGTGGGATAGGTATGGATTTCTCTAACTGGACGAGTTGTGCACCTGTCGAGGTATGCTGGAAAAAGGATACAGCTTACTGTAGAAATGATACATGTGGAGGGGTGGATGCTAGTTTTGTTAGATAATAGGGCTAGACCAAGTCAAAACTTTGACCCACCCACAGATTGCAAATTACTAACCTCTGCCCTCTCTAGCTTTAATTTGTTATTAGGAGCCACTTTCTGCTACTCATGATGAAGAAAATCTCAGTGGGGTACACGGTTGTAATTTGCGATGCGCCTGGTGAGCCAAGAGTTTGGACGTGGCCTAGGCCAGAATCTGTGTGTTCACAACGTACATGCTCAGTCCAGTCTAAGTGCGGTTGCTGTTTGGACGAGCTCCAGTCCACTCCAAAGCCATTGTGAGCGCACTTTCCCTCCCTGGAGGTGAGCTGTCAGCTCTGCACTTTTCCACAGGGCACTGAGCTGCCAAGCACTGTTAATTCAGAGCCCATCCATCGCCATCCATCCAGTACACTCGCAGATGTAGAGTATAACAGCACTGCCCTTCCAGAGCGGGAGGGGAAGGGGGGTTTTGGCTGGAGATCCTCCCCTGTTCTGCCCAGATACAGACTGGAAACCCTCCCAGACTTTTTTTTATTGTTTCCCATCAAGGTCCAATCCTTTCAGCACAGCTGTTTTGTCAACCTCCCCCCTTCCCTGTGTCACCTCTCCCCGCTTTATCCTAACACGGCACCACCTCCCCCCCTGCAATCACACACTCACAGGCACTGATCACACACACGCTTGCCAGTCTGTGTCCTCGGGGGACTGAACTGGGAGCGTGGCATTTCGGGGGGATCAGATTGCAAATTTTCAGAGACACAATGGCTAGGTGAGCCAGGGAGAGAGGGGGTGGGTGCTGGCTTACACTGTGGATCGATTGATCACACTGAGGAGGCTGGGGTGAGAGGGGAACACATGAAAAGCCTATCAGTTAGTCTGGCTGGGCTGCTTTGACATTACAGTACAGTGGGAAGCTCTTGTGTCCATCCCTGCTCCTATCCAGTTCATTGTATAGGTCACCCTAAATCACCCATTTCTAAAGACTAGGGACAATTGTTAATTATTGGAACAACCTTCAAACACCAGTCAAACTATCTGACTGTATATCAATAAGAGAATTGAAAAAACAATCATAATTGTTTTAATTATTTGTAAGGTTGTAACGTGTATTATTGATTTATTCTAAATAGTTTCACTGTGTTTGTGATGTTTATGTTGAATTGTGTCTATGTAGTGTTGTGTGTGATTATTTTTGTATTGCTGCTTTCTTGGCTAGATCTCTTTTGAAAGTGGGACTTCCTGGTTGTTTAAAGGTTAAATAAATCAATGAAATTGATTAGTTAAGCTCGCCATTTGTTTGATTAAGGGAAATGTGGGCTTCAGAGGCCTAAAAGGTGATTGAGGAGCTTGTTCCAAATGAGCTCCTACAGCCTGAAACACCCGCTTACTTGATCACAATGAACGGCTTGTATAATATGCTCGATAGGGGCTCTCCAGCAGCCCTGTTCCAAAGTATTTTGGGACACAATTCTAGACAAGTAGTTTTTTTTTCTTTTGCCAAATAAGTTATGTAATCCATCCCCATTCAAGGGTAAGTGTAAGTTGCGGTTTTATCTTACACCGTATTGATTATAGTGGCAAATAATGTTCTGCTGTTTGTATAAAGTACTATAGTGCATTTCAATTCCCTCAATGAAAGACCCCTTCTAAGGGGTATAAATGTCCTTATATATGTAGGAAATGTACATTATACTTACAGTGCATCCAAAAGTATTCACAGTGCTTCACTTTTTCCACATTTTGTTATGTTACAGCCTTATTCCAAAATGGATTAAATCATTATTTTCCTCAAAATTCTACAAACAATACCCCATAATGACAACATGAAAGAAGTTTGTTTGAAATCTTTGCAAATTTATTAAAAATAAAAAACAAAGAAAAGCACATGTACATAAGTATTCACAGCCATTGCTCAATACTTTGTTGAAGCATCTTTGGCATCAATTACAACCTCAAGTCTTTTCGAGTATGATGCTACAAGCTTGACACACCTATTTTTGGGCAGTTTCTCCCATTATTCTTTGCAGGACCTCTCAAGCTCCATCAGGTTGAATGGGGAGCGTCGGTGCACAGCCATTTTCAGATCTCTCCAGAGATGTTCAATCGGGTTCAAGTGTGGGCTCTGGCTGGGCCACTCAAGGACATTCACAGAGTTGTCCTGTAGCCACTCTTTTGTTATCTTGGCTGTGTGCTTAGGGTCGTTGTCCTGTTGGAAGATGAACCTTCGCCCCAGTCTGAGGTCCAGAGCGCTCTGGAGCAGGTTTTCATCAAGGATGTCTCTGTACATTGCTGCATTCATCTTTCCCTCAATCCTGACTAGTCTCCCAGTTCCTGCCACTGAAAAACATCCCCACAGCATGATGGTGCCACCACCATGCTTCACTGTAGGGATGGTATTGGCCAGGTGATGAGCGGTGCCTGGTTTCCTCCAGAGATGCCATTCAGGCCAAAGAGTTCAATCTGTTTCATCAGACCAGAGAATTTTGTTTCGAATTTTGAGTCCTTCAGGTGCCTTTTGGCAAACTCCAGGTGGGCTGTCATGTGCCTTTTACTGAGGAGTGGCTTCCATCTGGCCACTCTACCATACAGGCCTGATTGGTGGAGTCCTGCAGGGATGGTTGTTTTTCTGGAAGGTTCTCCTCTCTCCACAGAGACACGCTGGAGCTCTGTCAGAGTGACCATCGGGTTTTTGGTCACCTCCCTGACTAAGGCCCTTCTCCCCCGATCGATCAGTTTGGCCGGACGGCCAGCTCTAGGAAGAGTCCTGGTGGTTCCAAACTTCTTCCATTTATGGATGATGGAGCCACTATGCTCATTGGGACCTTCAATGCTGCAGACATTTTTCTGTGCCCTTCCCCAGATCTGTGCCTCGATACAATCCTGTCTCGGCGGTCTACAGACAATTCCTTGGACTTCATGGCTTGGTTTGTTCTCTGACATGCACTGTTAACTGTGGGACCTTATATAGACAGGTGTGTGCCTTTCCAAATCATGTCCAATCAACTGAATTTACCACAGGTGGACTCCAATGAAGTTGTAGAAACATCTCAAGGATGATCAGTGGAAGCTGGATGCACCTGAGCTCAATTTTGAGTGTAATGGCAAAGGCTGTGAATACTTATGTACATGTGCTTTTTTTTTTTTTTTATACATTTGCAAAGATTTCATGTTGTCATTATAAGTTATTGTTTGTAGAATTTTGAGGAAAATAATGAATTTAATCCATTTTGGAATATGGCTGTAACATAACAAAATGTGGAAAAAGTGAAGCGCTGTGAATACTTTCTGGATGCACTGTACATGGCTTTAATCACCGGTTTTGCACCTTGCATGATGTGACCACACTTAGAGGTTTATGGAGAGGCTATTATATTTTTAGAAGCTGTTTATCATCTCAGTAACTTTCTCTTCTGTTTTTGATTTGGACAACTTCAGACTTTTCCTAATTGGACCATAGATTCATGTAACAGGACGTCTTTGTTCACACAAACTTCGACGACTGGAAAATGTAAATGGGCAAGAAATAGGATGCCGTTCTTCTACATTTATGCCTGTTCTTCACCAGACAATTGAAACGTTACAAGAAATTCCAAAACACTGTGCATTTATTATTTATCTTCTTATTTATTACTTCATTGGTTCAAATTTAATTTATAGAATTAACTTAATTGCATTCTGTTGGTTTTCTTTGTAGTGTCTGAGTTGCTCCAGGAGTAAAATCCTTTTCCAGTCTGGTATTAAGGGAAATTTGGGTTAGGGTTGAAAGGGGGTAAAAAAACATTTCATTGCATTGTGTTGTACAGAAATTTCACACATCCCCTGTGTATTAAATATAACTTTGGATTTTGCTGAACATAAATGCATTTACATTGTGGAAATCAAATCACATTAAGGCATGACATTCCTTTAAGCTTTTGGGTTATTGTATTTCTCTGTGCCACATCTCTGGTTGTGATTGTGAATGCTGTCTGTATCAATCCTGTTTCTCCCCTTTATCTGATCCATTGCTGCCCCTTACAGTGACACAATGAGAGAGTCTGGAAATTTATGATGGTAAGTAAACTTTGATCAATTTAGGCTTATACAGTTCAGCGCTGAGCTCTTTAAAACTAAAACGCCACCAGAATTTTTAAGTCCCCCTGCCTTTATTTCCACTGCTTGAGGAAATAACTACAGACTTCTCCAGACTGTTTAAAAAATAAATAAAATAAAGATTATATATAGCTCTGGAAAAAATTTAAAGACCACTGCAAAATTATCAGTTTCTATTTATAGGTATGCATTTGGGTAAAATGAACATTTTTGTTTTATTGTATAAACTACTGACAAATTTCTCCCAAATTCCAAATAAAAATATGAATGGAATGGAATATCTGCCATACATGTAGAAATGCTGATTTAAGGTGTGTGTGTGTGTGTATATATATATATATATATATATATATATATATATATATATATATATATATATATATATATATATATATATATATTATTTTATTTTATTATTTTATTTCAAAATGTTAATCTTTTGTTGCCTTATAGCCTAGAATTAGTGGAATAAGTGTCCACACCCATTGTAATAGTAATCCTAAATTAGCTCAGGTGTAACCAGTTAAGTGGCCTCCACCTCTGTTAAATTGTAGTTTCACTTGATTTCAGGATACATTCAGCAGTTCCTGTAGGATCCCTCTGCTGGGTAGTGCATTTCAACGCAAAGACACAACCGTGTGCACCAAGGAGCTTTGAAAAGATATCCAGGACAAAGGTTTTGAAAGGTACAGATCAGGGGAAGGGTGTAAAAATATCAAAGTCCTTGAATATCCTTTGGGATCATTTTTGTTGTAATACTACTACTATGCAACATTTACACTACATCATCATTTACAGTTGCATGTAATTTCATAATGTAAAATGTGTGGAATGAAAGCATCAGCCACATACAAAAACAACAGTAATTATAATTATCATCATCTTCATCTTCATAATAATAATGAAATGCTTATTTACAATTACAATCAGTATATTTTATCAATCTTTTATATGTCCAAACCCCAGCTTTGTTATACATTCATGTTGTGGGCTATATTAAACTACTGTTAGGCATATTTGTAAACACATTATTTTATTAAAAATACAGTTTAACAGATAAGAAAGCAACTTGCATTTCAATCTGATTCTACAATTCACAGGGAAAAGGGTATTTTTCCCTCCTTTTTCTCTTTCTCTCTCCCTCTCTCCCTCATCTTTTTTAGCTGATTATTTATTTAGCAGCAGAAACTGGGGGCTGCCTGGTGTCCAAGATTAATGGGAGTCTGGTTCTGTGGTTACCTGCCAGAGGAATGAGCTCTCAGCTCTGTCTTATTGTCTGAGAGATCCTCTGCGATCCCACTGCTCATATTTCTCCCCCTCCTCTTCATCAATCTTGCTCTCCATCTTTCACCCCCCCCACCCCATCATTCTTCCGCCTCTTCGGGGACTCTCACTCTTTCTTCTTTGGACAGTTGTTTTTTTTGTTTGTTTTTTTTCCCTTTGAACTTACTGCAGAGCTCATGCTTTGACAGGCTGCTGTACCATAGTCATCAGCTCGTGGTGGAAATTTGGACTAATTTGCTGCTGGAAATGGCATTATACAGTAAATTGAAGGCCTCCCTCCATTTTGGTCCCTGCATCAGACACGGCTAATCTCAATAGTTCCATCCAAAGCAAACTGTTCATCCTCCTGCAATGTCCACATTTTAAAGGATGATGAAATTCGAGAACCAGCTGCCTCACGTTGAAATGGGAAGTATTTAAAGTGTAGGGGGCATTTTAAAAGTATTATTATTAATGAGTATACGTGTTTTTGATTGATCCCATCGAAGTCACATTACCTCCCCTGTGTTACCTCATGAGGAAGCTGAAGTTGCAAGACTTGTAAATGTGAAGGCTGTGTGATTGGCATGAATATAAAAGAGTTCTGCGATATATCACGATAAATCGAGATTCGCATTTTAATGGATGCCGCAGAAGATACTTCAGTGTGGATGGACTTCCAAAGTGCACTTTTCTTCTAGTCCCTTTAGAGAAGAACTTGGGTACGGTCTAACAGGAAAATTTGGATTCAGATTTACGCTCTACAATAGTGATAAATAGAGTCCAGCGGGAAGGCAGGAAGTCCAGATCAGCAATCGACCGTTCAGAAACTCCAGCCTATGAGGTCACCATCTTAATATGAATCACAAATGTTTGGCAGAAGAATAGACAGGCTGACACCTGGTGAAATGAGATAAAATATGAGGTGACATAAAAATATATATATTTGGACATGGAAATATGGGTCAGTGAAGAAGGCACAGGAATTGTGTTTTTTTTTTTTTTTTGAGAAGTGTCAGGATGGGAGGGTGAACAGTGGGTGTTTTGAGAGAAGGGGGGGCAGAGGGGAGAGGGCTACCGATACTCAGGGGAGACCCTAGTGTTCATGTGTGAGGAAGTCTCACAGACAGGATCAAATGCTGAATCAATCATTGATCAGTAATCAGAATTAGAAAACTGGGATGCTGTAAGCTGAACTAGGATACCCACAATGTGCCTCTGGACTTTTATACGGCCTACGACTTCACTTTTTTATAGGGTTAGACTACATAATAAACACACACTCTGGAGTACACTCTGCAGTGCCATGATCCAAATTCCCATGGCATGACACATCAGTAAATCACCTCACAATGTGAGGTTACATTTTTTGTGTTGGAGGAATCATTGATCTCCATATCTGAGATATAAAAGTACAAATTAAAAAATGTAATTGCATTATTTCTCAGTAATTTGAGATGCAGTTACACAGCATTTCAAAGTTGTTTTTCAGGTACAGTTGTAACCATGAGTGTGGATTGGGTTTTGTAGATACTGTATTAAAGCCAGTGACTCCCTGTTTTCTTCTCTTCTTTGAGGCTTCTCCCAGACGGGCCGGCTCAGACTCCCACGCTGTCTACAGCAGCACCACGACAGCTTTTCCCAACAACTCGACTTCCCTGGAACCCTGACCTTTCTCGGCTGCCTCTGTTCCAAACAGCCGTCCCGGGCAGAAGAGGCTGCTGGAGGTGTGGGCAGCGGTCCAGATGAGCATGGTGTGTTCCTTAGTGTTGAGAGGAGAATAGGGGAGAATAGCAGCACAGCCATAACTAGACTGTAAGAAAGGCATGTTTTTATACCTAGCATTCCCTCATTCCCATTATTTTGTAATCAGTATGTCTATTATGTATATTTTAAATCTATCCCTTATATATTCAAAACATATCAATGTTCCATAAGGACTTTTTGTTTTAAGTGTTTCAGTTTTTAATTCAACAATTCAACTGTTGAGCCCATCTCATTTGCTTGTTTGCTTCACAGCGTCGTAGTCCAGCAACCTAGGAAGCCTGTTAAATAAACTCTCAGAAGTCTCATAAATCAGTGCAAATAAAAACACACTCACTGGCACATATCGTTGGGACAAATACACCTATCTATAAAGCTAGCAATATAATAAAAATAGCGATATGACTAAAGTGCTTAATGAAGTTTAAGTCTTTCTTAACCTCTGACTCAGATTGTTCTTTTGTCATTGGCTTTGCTTTGTGGTGTGTTTACAGTGTGTTGTGGTGTTTTGCATGCTTAAACTGCACATTGACGTGTGCCATCTTGGCTGTTTGACCTTTATTTTCAGTAGTGTCCGGTCTCCACAGCCTCCTACCATTTCCTGCAGTGCTGCAACTGACCTGTACATTGGCATCTAAATGAAGCTTAAATCTGTTGTAGGCATATATCCAAAGTGTCCTAATAGTGATAGTTGAGATACATATTCCACTCTGCACTCAACAGTAGCAATAACAGTGAGCTCTTTGAACTTCAGATCCAAATCACTTTTTAGTTTTATCTCTCTTCTTCTGCCTAATTGTCCAACCTCTTAACAAACAGATGTTTTTAATTTAATTTACAGCATTGCAAATGAGCTGATTGTGCCAATAGAGAGGAGGTATGGTTTATACTGGTGCTACAGAAAATAAATAAACCAACCACTCTAAATCTTACTTTTTAGAGTCGTCTAAGTCTTACCTATTATCTTCAATCAGATCTATTAATAATATCATATTTTTTTGTGACCAGCAACAGAGTAACAGGAGTGTTCTGGAAAATTCTGCAATCACCAAAGGGGCACAAATTTCATGCTCACAATACAAGGCTGAGTGACAAAGCTGTGTGCCCCAGAGCATTTTATTGGCTAAATAAAATATTTTCCAATTGTTTACCAAGAGGCAGCGTAGGTATGGAAAACAAAGCTTTTATGTTGTTTTGTTCATTTAAACATAGATTTGGAATTGGAGGAGTCAGTTTTACATGAGAGCCGAGAAGACATTTGTTACTTCACAAGTGTCTAGTAGGTTTTCTGTGGTAAACCTGCATAGCTTCCTACATAGGGTTTTTCTTCATGACATATAATTATTCATAGAGTAACATTTTACCATGGGGCACTGAGGTAAACCTTGCAAAGGGCAGCCCAGCCCTGTACCGGCACAGCACAGTATTTCGCACACTGATGAAAACATTAACACTTCCAATGTCCTGTGATTCTGCACAGCGTTCCTGGAGCATTCCTCACATTGCTCCGGTAGATCGCTGATAGGAGCCCAGCAGCTGCCGCAGCTAAGGCCAGGAGTGGATTACAGAGGTCCCTGGACAGCAGTGAACTCAGGCCCCATCAGCCCAAGGTATACTTCAACCTCCCCACCCCCAGGGGGCAACACATACATTTGAGAAACCCTGAGCCACTTCTGATGTTTTTAATCAACCATAACAGGACATTATTGGTTAGGATTTATTATGAAAAAATTATAATATGAAATGAACAGGACAATTTTTTAAATATCCAGTAGATAACTGCTTCTGCTCTTCACCTGCCAAAATTCCCAAATTATGATGATGATGATGATTATTATTACATATTATTAGTGGTAGTAGTATTAGTATTATTATATTTTGGCTTATGTTTATGTCAAATTGTGCTTGACTAAATGACAGCTGGAATCTTAGAAAGTATGCTTTCCATTTGCTAGAGGAATTGCTGTCTCAGATTACTGTGTAGAGTTGTGAGAGAAATCCGTCAAACAGTCGCCTGTCTGTTTCAGAATCTAGAGATGTTCTATTGGATTGATGTCAGGACTCCCCATGACACGTTTCCAGCTATTTTCTCCTTGAACCACTGTTACTCTCCCAGCTTTGTAACATTGTGTTTTATAATAACTGGTACTGGCCTTCAGCTTGAAATTCCTCAATTCTACATGCACACTTTGTTTCTGTGGGTCACAATATGTTCTGGCCCACGTGGTACCTTCTAAAAAGCCCTAATCCAAACCATGAGAAAGATGCCCATATCCTTCACACTGCCCATTCCACACTGGGCAGTCAGGACAATGCAATGCTTCTGACTGAAGTCATTAATTCAGGGATGTTATGTCAATTTCTGAAACATCACTTTCTCTTCCTCCTTGTGCTCCCTGAGCACAGTGGTTTTTTAATGGGGAAGTACCCTGACTCTCCGTGAATAATGAATGTGGATGCCGTTTTTAGTTTTTGTTCATTGTTTTTGTCAGTGCACTAGTTATTTGGTGTGTGAGTGTATGTGTGTGTGTGTAGGGGAGAGTATTATAATGTTCCATAAGCATATAAGCAGAAAAATAAGGCTCACTGAGTACTGTGCAATTATTATGCCATTCTTTACTGTGATTATTACCATGCTGTCTTGTTCTTTTCAGTGCTTGTTCCTTCTTTGGTGCACATTAAAGTCTTGCGCTGTGTTTTCAATGAACCCTTTAGAAATTGAACATTTGCAAGAGAAACAAAAGACAAACATAAAGACACGAACCTACGCAAATACTAAATACTGTTTAAACTCCCTCAGCTCCCAGGCTGCTCTGAAACCTAGCATCTGTTCCAATTTTTTTTTTCAGTATATGCCATGTGGCACTGAACCAGTTAAAAGCAAATGTTGTTTATCATGTGAAAGCTGAGCTCCTATCAAAGTCAAACAGTCGCTGCCTCAATTGTAAGTGTGCTCAATGTCAGCTCCAAGGACACTCACTACCTCAGATAGAGCGACATGCAGACATCTGGGGACGCACGGTGTGTTAACTATGAGAGTGCTGTAGCAGGACACACATGAGTGAGTTTTGTACAATGAGATATGGCCAAAACAAAGCTCAACTCCAGCTGAAGTAGTAGGCGCTATTCTAGCACAGATCAAATGAAAATCTTACCTTAACATTAAGTGTTAAAACCTTAAGTGATATTTTACACAGAATCCACGGCCTGAATTGGAGACGACAAATGCTTGACTTATGAGGCTTGACTAATTTGAAAGAAATTGGTCAAGGCCTTCTAATCATATCTAGCTATTGATTGTTGATTAACATTCACTCATACACAGGTGTGTGAAGTTCTCACATTAGTTTACACAATTTAATCTGCAAAAAAGGGAAAAAAAGGCCTGTCGATCCGGATTAGTGTGCTAATCATTAACGTCTGTTTGCAGTTAACTGAAATGAAATGAAATGTTACTCCCATATAAAATTTCAAATCACCCCTGGACGCCTCCACATTGTCTCAGCTATATGCATAATATGGAATGGCAGTAAGTTAAATGTCATAATATTATTGGCCTTTAATATTCAGTAAAGGAAAATGTTTTGGCAAGCAATGCTAAATACATCACAAAATCTGCAACCATTTATACAGCGGATTTTATAATGAGCCAAAATGTACTGCAATTGCCCACTCTACCCATAACTGCTTCAAATAAGTATAATGCTCGATTTACACTGGCCACTTGGTGCGTGTCCTCCACAGTCCCACAATGCTCAGTTATGTTTGGCGCAAGCGCACTGCAAATACAATGCAACAGGGAAGTGGAAAGGACTTCTGACTCCCACCACGCACTTGCCCAAATGGATTGGTCCGTGATAGGAGACTGTACCATGAAGCATCGCACTCAGGAACCGTAACTGAACTTCATGTGGATGTAGAAATCCAAACTAAACTGACAATCGTTCTCCTGTGTGTGCGCTTTGAGCTGGATTAATTGGCTCGTATTCAAGTATGGTTCTCAAGATCGGTTATGAAGTGTAGACTAAATCAGCACTGCTCATTTTACTTGTGGTTTCATTCTGTGTTCGGTGTGGGATTCTCTGAGCTGGAGATTTCAATGGCTTATCCAGCATGGTGCCAGAGCTTGACAAATATGTGCAGTTGTATGTATGTGCTTAAATAGGCTTCTCTGCATTTGAAGGGAGATCTGTAGGCTTTTGCAGTCCCCAAGGCCACTTTCATTTTGTGTCTTCAAATGTCACGAATGGGCACATCCTTACAAGAATTGGAAGAGGACTCGGGAGGAGTTCTCTCTCACCCTCACACACTCTCTGTCCTTCTGTCTTTCTTTCCTCTTCATTTCCATCTGTGCACTGGAGGGGGAAAAGTGCTTGCTTTCACTGATCCACAAAAGTGCTTTGTCTCAGAAAATCAACGAGCCAAACAGACACTCTTGGAGTTGACACTGATAAGCATAGAACCATTCAAAAGACACACAGTACCCAATGTCCTGTGTGCAACCTGATGTACAAAAACAACCCCCCCCCCCAAAAAAAAAAAAAAACTGTAATAAAAGCAGAACTTTATTTATCCCTTTCTTATTGTTTCTTTTCTTCTTTTTTTTTGCTTTTGATTGTTACTTCATGGCATGATTAATGAAATGAGACTTTATTATAGCAAGCATCCTTAGTGCAGGTACAGATCAGTCTTCCTCTCGTACACCCCCCCAACACCCCTCCCCCCTCCCACTTCCACCAGAAACAACCTCAGCTATTCCCTGCCAAGTCCAGCTCCGGTAGACTTCAGGGGGGCTCATAAATCATCTGAAACAAAATATTTTTAATCCACGACGTGCTTCCCTGACATGCAAATTTATTACCTGTGCCAGGCAAACAGATGCTGCTCAACTCCCAAGCGCCTGGCTTTTGTTTACCTGTGCTAAAGAATAAGAGAGGAGAAAGGGGCCAATATCTGGGAGCGAAATGGAAAAAAATACAACCTCAAAGTGAGTAGCTTCGAAAAACCTCTATACAGGATGGGAGTGACAATGAGACACCCCAAGGAAGACACTGACCTTGACCACCCACCCTATTGATCAAACGATGGAGAGTGTTCCTTTTTTTGGGGCTCGGCTGCCTCTAGATGTGATGCCGTTGCCTCAGCTACGGTATTATGGAACACAACTAAAGTGGTGGCTGAGAGGTTACCTAGCGGGATAAAGACTTGCCTCCCCCACGCACTGGAATTTGAATTCCCTGTGCTGTACGCGTTAATTCAGACGTGCCACTGCTGCCCCAACCAAGGCAGACAATTGAAACTACAATGAGCGGCCCTCACTCGCATGTTAGCTTATCACTGGATGAAAGGCAAATTATTATTAGAGGTAAACAGCACTCGGGCAGCGCTGAGTCCACCATCTCCCTTGTAAATACCACTGTGTCACTGTATGTGTGTCTCATTCAGTGTAATCATACTGCACATTCTTTTTACTGGCACACTCTGTGAAACGCCAGACTTCACTCTTGTCACTTCCTGTTCTCCCTCAAAACGGGATGCATCTCTTCAAAATGTCAACAAACAGTGGCAGAGGACAGATTTGTTTGTTTACCTAGAGCTAAATGAGGGCAGACAAATAGACATCATATTCAGAGCCTTTGCATCTAACGGTGAATTGCAGGATTTTTTTTTTTTTTTAATATTCTACCTCCCCTTAAATGTTGATGCAATTTGTTGTCTTTCCATGGCTAACATGCTGATGGTTTTTGTTTTATTATTAATAATAATAATCATAACATGAAAGGGTAGAAGTCTGTCTCACTCTGGATATTAAATGGACACTAAGTCTAATTGAATGGTCAGGACTGCTTGTGATTATTTCAGGAATAGAGTGGATGTGATGCTCAGATCTTAAAGTTATGATTGAATGGCCTCTGCTTGTTTGTGAACTTTCTTATGTTTCAAGATGCTTCTTATTCAGTTTAGGGAGGGGTGTGAGGCTCCCCTCGTGCTGAACTCTGACCCCTTCTAATTATCTTTTTGCTTGGATCTGTCAACTGGTAACATTGTGGGGACATTTATTGCAAGTGTGTGGAAAAATGTCAAAAACAGACAACAGTATTTTATCTTACATTTTAAGGAAAGCTTTTAAATGATCAAGAACAGCAGAGAGGAGTTCATTCTCATGTCCATATCGACTGAGATATAGTCCAAACCATACCAGATCAAATCTGGTCAATTCTGGGAGTAACTCAATAAGTAGGGATAGAAAGATCCTGGCAAAGAGCTTCAGTCAATCCAGCGTGGGTAATTAAAAAAAAAAAAAAAAAGGATGATGTATCTAAGCTATCGAACGCAAGAGGAAGCAGGATGAACAGTGTAACATTAGAGCCCATCCATATCTTTGATTTTCTGTTCCTTTTTTCTTTCTTCTCCCTCCAGTGTTGCCTTTCAGTGTTGAATGTTCCAGGTCTGCAAGAAATCATTGTCCTTTTCAACCCAATGATTTCATCCTGCAGGCTCGGAGCAGCCAGTCTTGTAGTCTCAATGTTCGACATCTGTACGATGAAAATGGTGTGAAAGCTCTTACCAGCACTCGTGGGGTGCAGTGTGAAGATACAGTTGAACTGATTTAAGCAGCCAGTGAAGAAGAGGTGTGCTGAAGGCTGGGACTGTATCCTCCCAAGAGGAACTCTACCTGACTGCAGAAGTAGTAACAGTTGGACATACGTACTGGGTTTTAGGCCCTGTATGACAGCAGGTAAAAAAGAAGACTGCTGTAACAGGAAGAGTTGCTACGTCAAATGTATCGATTCTATTGTCTGCCAGTTGGCTCTTTTTTAATATAATACGAGTATAAACACTGTTCTTGGTGTTTATTGCTTTTGGATCATCATTGTACCTGTCTTTCTGTTCTATCATACTGTTTCCTCTCTAATATTAAAATGATTGTGTACGTAAGAGACAGACTTAACCTCCCTGTAAACCCACTTACGGAGGTTAATTATCATCATCCAGGGTGGTAGTACAGTATGGTATGGTACAGAATTATGGAATGGAATTATTTGGTTCGAAAGTGTCGTACAATTAGTTTTTTCAAGTACATACAATGCAACATTAGGGTATTTTTTTTCCATATCTTTTTTCAAAGCTTTTTCGTACCAACCAAGCTAGAGGTTCATAGAGGTATGTTAGGATTCTACACAAGATTTGTTACGGCCATTGAGTGATATACAATGCAGACAACAATAAGATCTTCGGTTTGGCGTTCAAAGCATTCGTTCTATTTCATGTCACATTCCGTATTTCTCTTAGCGCCTGTCGGCTGTAGGCCACAGCGGGAGAACATTTGCTTATTTGGCAAGCTTGCTGCAGACCCGGCACAGTCAGAACATATCATCAGCATGACACACAGAGGACACCTGTGGAATCAGCCATTTGCTCCCAGAGATGCTGCAGAACAGTATGTAAGCGGTTTGCATTGCCACTAATGGGCATCTCACACGATACAGACGTGTGAATGGCAATCCAATAGAATCCAACATTTTAACTGTGATTCACTGTCCAAATAGCCTTATGTTAATTTGTAGCAATTAAGGCCATATGTGTTATTAAAGCTTGTGAGCAGGTCTTAAAAAATAAACCACACTAAAACAAAAGCATTGGAGAGTGCAGCATCTTAAGTTTCAAACTCGAAACCATCCAGGTCTGAGCATTGGAGGGCCTTTCATCTCTCTGGAGCGACAACAACTTGCCTCATTAATCACCACCGAAGGGGCCTAAGAGCAAGCCCCCTATGTGCCTGTGGGATGCACTACAAAAATGCACCACATCCTAGAAGTCTGCCCCCTCCAAAATCTCAGCAGAGGTCTTCCTACCCTCAACACAGCAGGACTTGTCTTGTCTTAGGGACTTTGCATTCGCTAAATAAAAATAAACTTGCAACAGACACAAGGTCTGACTCTTCAGTCTTACTGCATATTCTATTCTAAATACACTTTATTCTAGATGATTATCGATGCTATCAGGCTCTTGCAAAGCAACATGGCAATAAAAATGTGAATTTCAAAATTTGCCAATGAGTTTAATGTTGACTTTATGCATTAATATTAAATTGACTCCAGCTTCCCAGGTTCAAGTAGAGCCTGTCTATGTGGAGTTTGCATGCTCTCCACGTGTCCGCGTGGGTTTTCTCCGGGCGCTTCGGTTTCCTCCCAACTTCCAAAGACATGCGGGTTAGACATGCGGCCTTCCTCCAAATTTCTGTGTGTGTGTGGGTGTGTTGCCCAGGGATGGACTGGCGTCCTGTCCTGGGTGTATTTCTGCCTTGCACCCTATGCCTGCAGGGATCGGCTCCGGGATCGACTCCGGCTTTCCCGCGACCCTTGCCAGAATAAGCGGTTTCAAAAATGGTTGGATGGATGATATATGAAATGAAGTACAAAATTGCAGTACCATATTTTACTGTACTGGTATGGTATGGAATTATGGTCCTTTTTTCCAGTTCGAATCATGAAAAAAATTACATACTAAACCGTACTGCCACCCTTGGTGAGCAATGCCAGTCACCCCAGACAAGGCTGACTTGCAATAAAAACTTATTATTTTGCCTTTGTCCATGAAGACTCTGTAAACATGTACATAGTTTCACTGATACGTTTCATGGAGTGGTAGAGGTGACAATACAGACTACAATACGGACATGTAATACACAGAAACAAAACAAGATACTACAAATTAGTTAAGAATGGTATAGGGCTACAGCAAACCCAACCTAAAACAAAATAACAGTACTTGTGATCTGAGCATCTATTGGGGGCAAGTGTGAAGTTGTGCAGCACTGGTAATAACAGTTCATAGGTTGATCTGTGTCAGCAATTTATATTTATAGCAGCTCCCTGTAAAAATAAATACATAAATCCAGTTTTTCTGTTCCTTTCTGTTCCCCTTCCGCTTCCTATTTTGGATTTTAAGGTCAAGTTCTTATACATTGTTACGGGATGTTACATTTTGTGAAGCCTTCCTGCTTCAAACAATAACGCTTGGTTACGGGATGAAAGGTAGCTACGTTGAAATGGTATATATATTGTCAGTGTGAATTATCTATTGTTTGATGTTAACTTGCAGCTGTAGTAGACAGCAACATCTTTGGAATTAAGCTTTTTTTGTTTTTTTGGGGGGTCTGTATTAATTTATTGTGCTTCTATGGTAGGACTTTAGTTAAGACATTGGACCTTTCTATGTTTTTTTTTTAAACACACCGTTAGAGATGTAAAACGACTATACCTGCTACATTGCAAAAAGAGTAACATTATATCAACTGTATATGCATATACATAGAAAATTAATATTGCTGCTGGATAGAAAAGCTGCTAAACAGACATACAAGGCAAAGATAATTACTATTGACAAAAGTTTCTTCCTGGTGTCAGGAAGAAACAGCAGTCTCTAAAGCTCTGTGTTGTTAATCAAAATAACAATAACTCTCAGACCTACAGCATCACTCTGTTCTTCAGTTTGAGAGGTTAGTGCTGATTTTAAATCTGTGAAATTGATCTGTCAATCTATCTGTCTTATATCTATCCACATATTAATCCTTAAGAAGGAACTTACATTTCTTGGATGTGTTTCTGCTGTCCTGTTTGTTCTATTGCATAGAAAAATTACATTTGTCTGCATAGTGAGTAATCTGTAGGATTTCTGAGCAACTGTCTTGGCATTTCCTTAGGAGAGCTTTTAAAACATTCCCAGAATTCCATGCAGCTGTTAAGTGGCTGCCTTGGTTCAGGTGTGACGTCTGACATGACCTGCTGAGCCAGGGAGATGTTCTTACAGCGAACTCTCAGCAATCTTGGCAGTAAAGACAATAATCCAGCCTGTGATTACAGCCCAGATGTCAACAGAAGGCCCCTTTCCTCGTAAGACCTGCTGCCCATTTTGAGGGTGTGATGTGTTTTTTGTGTTTCAGGGGAAATTACATTAGAAATGAAATCAGCCTTCAGTTGCTCATAAAGCACCAGAGATCTGATAATGTGTTTGTGTTTTCCTTCCCATCGATTCCACCGCACTCCCAGGCCCTTTTTGGCTAAAAGAGTTTTGAGTGTGCGTCAAGGTAAAACACATAAGGTTATTGATTTCTGTAATATGTCTCTCTACAGACGTATCCACTGTAAAACACGGCTCGGGCGACCAGTGGGGTTTTCTGAAGCACATATAAAAACCATTTCCCACCCCACAACCAGTTCCCTATATAATAACCTTGAAAACATAAAGGAATTGATTCATTGCTTGTCTGTTATAATTTTTTATGACAGTATGGTGAGCCTTTTTACACATCATTTATATTATTGCACATACTATGCTGTGTAAAGTGGTACAGTTATATAAATGAATGCATTGGTTTTTATCAAAATCTAGCCATGCATATGTATCAATCACCTAGGGGAATTTAGTGTGAATTCCATTGTGTAGAAGTCCACTGTTACAACTGAACCGACCGAATAGCTGCAATGAGATGATAAACTGTTCCCAACAGCTACAGCTTCTCAACGTCTCGGTGTTGTCTGAGCCAGTGTCTTTGTTTTTGTCTTAATATTAATATCGTTCAGCCGCAGAAATACTAGATAATGTTACCTGACAACAAAATGTCAGGGTAAATTATTAAACGGCCATCTTATATAAGATTAATGAAATAATACCTGAAATTAAGGGCACAATGAATAATGAAGAGAAGAGTATCATTTCTGACCTTGTTCAATTTTTAATGAGCTCGCTATGGTAAATGCAGTATAGCTGGCCCATTTAAACAGAGAGCTATGGCTTCCTAGAATAATGGAGATAATTAAGTAGCTCAGATTGTTGCTGGGAGCTGTTTACCTCTAATGGAGACAATGGCCCCGTCCACAATCGACACGGAGCTGTCTGCTTCCCCTCCCTTTGAACATCCCAGCTCTTTGTCCGCTGACGGCTGGATCTAGTGGCCCCTAGATAGGAAATCCTCAGAGGACTTTCCTTCCCCTCACAAATGTCCATTCCTCGCCCTTTACCTGTAACTCTAGGCTTTTGACCATCCAAGGTCTGATTGAGCACTGTGGTTCTTAGAATAACTACTGAAGGAAGCTGGTAAAAAGATTAACTCTGGGACTGACTATCAACTAATACACATTTGCACACCATTTATACATGTATCATAACCAAGCTTTTAACCCTGAATTATTAATTGGATTCATAGATTTTAGAACTGATGTTTTGTTCATAATATGTTTTATTAGTAAAGGTATTTAGACTAATTCTGATTCGGATAATATATTTTAGGTTATAAAGAGTTTATAAATGCTTTGTTTGCAGCATAATCTAAATTGGTGTTATGAAAGAGCTTTTTGGACATTTATATATAAAGCTGTCTTCAGATCTCTATATTCTCTAAGCTCTTTTATTCTTTTATTCTGGGAATTTGCTGCAGGTTTTACTGTTGGGAAAGATTGTGATATAGGTGAATGTCTATGAAACACTGAATTCTGGGTATGCAACACGTTGAAGCCTTGCTAAAAGCCTCAACCAAAATGCAATGCTTGTTTATTTATTTTGTTTTGTCTTCTATACCCACAGTTGGACAAGAAAACATAGTCTTGGCCGGTATAGTGTGATGTGCCATTTGAAATTGGCTGGGCATGGTTAGTGTTAATTACATTCAGTAATTAGAGAAGTGAGCCAGGCTACGAGACACTGAGGTTATTTTTAGAACCATACAAATATCTGAAGCTGAAACTAAATTTGCACTCAACTTTGTACTCCAATATTTTGTCCTGACTTGATTTGCTATATATATATATATATATATATATATATATATATATATATATATATATAGATAGATAGATAGATAGATAGATGGTGGCAGTGGCGGGAATACTTCTGAGAGTTATTTCTGGTATGTATGTCTCCATCAGAACAAGCTACCCTTGTGGTCTGCAGTCTGAATTTGTTTTTGACAAAAGCAGGGCATCTTCAGCCTTGTTTTTCTCTCATGAAGAAGCTCTGCCCTTTCAACAAGGGAGTGCTGTTGCTTTTCAGTTCTGGAGGGACTAGATTTCCTGGTTGAGTTTCAGGTGTGAAAGATGGAGGTGAAATCCCAGGTTTCAAAAGCGCAAGCTGTTGTTGTTTTTCTTCTTCTTCCAGGCATTTGATGGGTTCTCTGCACTTGTCTTTCAAAACAACAAACTTTGCTACACCTTGACCTTGAGGGGCTACTTCCTGTAGTCTTAACAGTGTCAATGATAAACACAGAAAATGGGGGTGGCGGGATAAATAAATTCATAAATGAAAAACATGTGAATAAATTGAATTCTCAGAAGTGAAACTCCCAGCAGAAAAGCACAAGCCTCAGTGAATCCTTTGGGGAGAGTAGGCTCCTTAATGAGGTTTGGATAATGAAGTGTTGCTCCACTACGGGTTTCAGGCTGGGTTGAGTACTTTTCCAAATCCTGTGCAAGAATGTGATCTGTGCCGTTTGCTTCTCACAGCTGTCCTAATTTACAAAGCAAACATCATTTTGATATAGTATTAAATGCGCTAGATAGCAGCCCCATTTTTCGTTAGGGATCTTTAAAAAGCTGCATAGCGTGCACATTTTACAATGTTTTTTTTTCTTTTTTTAATTGGATAGAAAGTGCTTCTGGAGCTATTTCTGGACTAATGCTGGAAATGCCAGCTGTGTTCCATGTCTCGATCTTGCAGGGCTCATGCCCTCCGCGGACTCTTTTGAAGTCTTTCTGGAATTTGAGAACCTTGGCCCGTTTCAAAGGTTTTGGAACAGTTTCTCCATCTCTGTTTAAGTTAGGCGTGGGGTCAGTTACAAAGGAATGCATATTTATGTATTTTTCTTTCTGCACCAATGCATATGAAATATTTTGATCCCAAAATGTCGATGGATGTCAAACTCTGGAAAGTGAAAGCAATAGCCTGCTCTTCATGGCATGTGTTCACCTGATAAGATGAAATGGTCAGCTAGGGGAGGGAGATATAGAAGCCTGTGCCCTCCACCTACAGATGAACCAGATATGTCAGCTGTGGTTATGACATGCTGCTCCATTTCTTAGCCATTAAAGACCCAGTGGTTTGATAGGAAATACCTGTGAAAATGTGCACATCTTGTTTTTGGGAAGGGGAAGGCATGTCTCTTCTTGGAGGTCATTATGACATCATCGTGAGTGAATTCTAATTTAGAGGGTATGTGTGCAGGTCGGGCCTGAGTCGACAACAGGGCCACATCAGCGTAAACGTGACATAATCTCTCCTATCAATGGTCCTAAGCTGGCTGAGGTCAGAGTTTGCAGTGTAAATGCTGCAATACTGTTATTCTTTGCCTGGCTTTCGTTGTTGCTAAGGGTAGGGAAGCAGAGCTGGTCAAATGCAGCTCTGTGTGCGTAAGCTTTAACTGAGAAAGCACTGCATCAAAGAGAAGCTGGTTGCTGATTGCTGGAATTTGCACCTCAGTTGTCTCCCACCTGTATCAGCTATTTATAAAAGAGCAGGGTCTAGCACAGGCTAGTCGGTGAATCTAACATTGACCGTCGCCGCCCAGTCACTGATGAGGATACAGTTGTTGATCTGTCCCAAATGCTCTCGCCGCTCCCGTCAGTCAGAACCGAAACAGCATCTGATGCTTGCCCTCTATTGCCTCTGCCTCGACCCTGATATTAATAATAATAATCGGGAGGGGAAAAAAACAAAAACAGCCCCTCCGTCAGTGCTGACTGACAGCTGCGTCTGGCCCAGCGAGCCTCCGAGCCAAGCCCCGTCACACAACGCATGCCCGGGATGTCTACGTGCATCTGGGATCCTATCCTTCAAACTGCTGTCACCGTGATCCCTGCCGGCAGAAAGACTGAGGAACAAGAGAGGAGGCAGAGGGTGTGAAGTCAGGCCTCTCAGGGGCAAGAAGGAAGCCATCCAAAGCCAGCTGGTCTGGCTTTGAAGTACTAGAGAGAGAGAGAGAGAGAGTTAGAGTGAGAGAGCAAGCAAGCGAGAGAGCAAGAGAAAGAGAATTTCCCTCCTGGTTGGGGAAAAACACCTCAGGACACCAACGGTAGCAGCAGGCTCTGTGGAGGCACTTTTTTTTTTTTTTTTTTTTTTTTTTTTAAGCAAACCAACAGGTGAGACACTTGGATTTCTGGGAAATAGAAGGGGAGAGTTCCCAAGCAGGGAATAGGCAGTGTTAAAAGGTCCTTGGGTTAATGGAGCTCTAATGTTTGCTCAGTAAGCAGTCAATAATTAATACTCTACACAACAGAACTCATTTGGACAATTATGTTATTTATTCTTCCTGAAAAAGTATCAGAGAAGATTGTAATTAAAGAAATGAGAAAACAAAAATGTAATTTCAGCCTAATAACATGACATTTCCTATTCTTAATGTTTTTGAGAAGGATGAAATTGTGCATGCCCCATGTTTGATAATGTTGTAAAAATGTGTATCATTACCCATGTGTATAGGTAACATTGTGTTACTGAAATATAAAGTATAACTAAAAACTGCATGTATCCGATGGGTATACCAATGGGTGTTGTTGTCAACCCATCAAAGAAATTAAAAGCTAAATTTTAGCAGGAAAATTTGGTTTGAATAAAAATATGCTTTAATAGAAAGGGTGAATATTTTTAAAAATACAGAATGGTGGAAGTGTTTGCCAGAAATATAGTAATAATAAAGTGCCAGCTGATAATTATTTTCCAAGTGCAATAATAAAAAAGAACAGTACATTCTATCCAAATCACTTTGACCTTTTTGCCATTTAAGATTTTGTGAATAATCTGAACACTCTACTGATAAGTAAATATACTTAAAAAAGTAAATATATGGATATGTACAGAGGTCTGTATACATGTGAGAATGAACAATAATTTCATTTAGATTTTAGACTTAGTATTACATTTGAGAGTTTAAAGATTGTGAAACAAACATGATTGAAACCCCATTCTTTGAATCTCCATTGGTGTTATTGAATGATTTCTGTTTTATCATTCTGATGACTGCACTGTATCAGCTCAAACAGTCTTTCAATGGTTCATTATTGATACCTTCATTTGGAAAAGCAGCAACACTCTTTGGTCTTTTTATTCAGTTCAGGGGACAAACAAAGTAACTGTAACCCAGCAGGATACCAAAGGGACTTTAGAAATTCCACAATAATTTATGAATAAATCAGTTCAGTGTAAATAAAAATTGAAAATGTACCACTTGATGCAAACGTTTGTGTGTTGTGTGTTGTGTGTGTGTGTGTGATTGCACATAATCTTTGAAATCTTTTCAAGTTAAAAGTGATTCATATTAGATGTTGGCTTGAAGTGCGAGGAAGAAAAAAAGGACAGAGAAATGATGTACTGAGGAGTGTTGAAATGCCGTTGTGGTGAATAAGACTTGTGAAGAGTGCAAACTGGAAACTGGACAGAATTAAATCCACTCCCTTTGGACTTATCTCTGGCATCCAGATGGCTAGGTCTTTGGTGTGTTTTTTGGGGTCCAGTGCCAGCAATTGCTTGAGGTCTGGATGCATGGCCCAGTCGTGGCAGCACTATTTTTAAAGAGGCTTTCAGCTTTGCAAGGATCGAAGGCGAGACTTGGGCTGAGATATATAAACCCTCTAAACCAATCACATGAATGTGTAGTCAGAGAGGCAAGTATAATGAAGGATTTTAGCACTATCTACTGTCTCATTCTGGGGGGATTAGAGCTGGAAATGCTCACACGCAGCAGATAAAGGGTGGGGTGTGACCGGGTTATATTTGTAATAAAGGTCGTGCTGGACATGAATTTCTATATGCAGCATTAAAGTACTTTTTGGGAGCTGTACCTGCTGGTTTGCATTGTAGCCTGCTGATTGGATTGACGTTTAAATGCCAATATAGCCAACTCAGGCCCCTGTATGCTAGTTACAATCATGTTGTTTTAAATCCAGCTGTGTTCTGTTGTATATCTGTATCAAGAATTGAGCAATATGTTTGTGCATGTAATTGTGAAGCCTATGGCAATTATTTCTTAAAGTGACCTGCAAAGACAGGGGCTTCCAACATACACTTCATTCCGTATACCAGTGGTCTCAGACTCAATTCCTGGAGCGCCGAGTATATGCTGGTTTTCGTTCCAACCAAGACCTCAATTACTTAATTGGTCTAATTGTTTAGCTAGATACATTTAAACACCTATCCAGGCCCCAGGATATTTTATAAGCAACTGTACCTTGAATCAAATGCACTTTTAGACCATCAACTGTAAACACCTCACAATATATTTTTTAAAATATGTCAAATTGAAAAATTAATTGGACAAATGAAGTAACTGAGGAATTGGTTGGAACGAAAAAAAGCATAAACATGGCCCTCTAGGAATTGAGTTTGAGACCACTGCCGTAGACATTCCTCACAGTTCCCCGCAATGCCTCAATCCACTTTTTCAGTATGTCAGAAGAAATATCCCATTGGTTTTAGGCAAGGCACCAGGGAGAGTCAGAGATGATCTCTGTACATGGCGAGTGTAGGAGCCTCTCCAGCAGTAGCTATGAATGAGTTTCAGATTGCAGGTGTGAAATAAATTAAGGAATTTCATCCCAAGGTTCACCATCCAAAGAGCTGTTGTGGGAATGTGTCAATCAGAGAAGTAACCAACTATTGGTCATAAAGAGCCCCAGCTCCAGGTTAACTTTTCAATCTGTTATCTTCACTGTCTTGTTAGTTCAGTGGAGATTACAGACAGGGCACACTGTAGTGAAGGCAGGCAGATCTCAATGCATAATTGTAAAAAGCTACTTAATAATAATCATAATAAAAAGCCAATTAATAGAATGAATGGGGCAATGTATTTGTCACTGACTGATCTTCAAAGGGTCAGGTTGTACGTTGTCTAAGTGAAAGAGGATTTAGACATGCTAGCAGCTGTTCAGTCACACTCTCAGAGATAAAACCAGTGATGGCTTGTAGAGTAGGGAAACTGCTGCTGTATCTAACATTTGTGATGCAATGCAACCACAAAACTGGATGATAATTTAAAATGTTTGAAAAAGAGACCCCCAGGCGCTGTAGATAAGATCTCACGTAATTTTACCTAATTTAGTTTCCTGTAACGTATGCACCTCCACATCCCCAACTTCAGTCAAACATTTGCAGATCTGACAAGGGGAAATGCATTGCATGATAGGATATATTTTATTGTGTAGCTGTGTGCAATCCCTTGTATATATTTTTGCATCTTAATGGTGTACAAATTTAGCAAATGTATATTGATTTTACAGTTTTGTAAGGGTGAGTTTGAGTTACAGAAATACAGATCCTGTAAATAAGAATACATCCTTACACAAAACTGTTGTGATGCCATGATTTATAACATTACTTACATGCTCACAGAATTCAATTCAGGTTGAGTTACAATGGTATAATACAGTGGAAAGCTAAGGGAATATTAATGGCAGCTTGATACAGTGAAAGTTCAACTGAGTGAGAATTAAAGCTGTAACTGAAAACAAATAGTTGATTTTCTTAATCTTTCTTATATGTAAAACCTGTAAAATATTGTCTTCTTTTTCTAAGCTGTAATGGAACTGTGACATTTGTGCCAAATTGCTCAATGTCTGTGCCACCAGCATTACTGTACATGTGTGAGTGTGTGTGTATGTATGTGTGTATATATATATATATATATAAACCTTGATGAAATCGCTAATTGTTTAATTCCACCTCGGTTTCCAGGCAGCACGTCTGTTGTATTGTGTTGCTATTTATATGGGTGTGCTCAGACACAGCTGCTGCTGGGGGGTGTTAATAGGAGTGGAGTTGCTCTGAGTGAGAACTGTGAAAAACTTGTATGGGAGCTCATTTCAGGAAAAGTCTCAATTTCCACCAGGAGTAGGGGGCGCACAAATACTCAATTCCTCTCTGCTCTTGCCATCCTGAACGCCCACCCCCCTTCGTAACAATGATGCTGAAAGTTTCCGGAGAGGATAAGATGGTGTGGTAGTTGACCCACCGAAACTTGACTGACAGCCACGACTGTCTTTTTACCAGCCCATAGACTCCAAAACAAAACTCTGTATATAAGTTTATTTTTTTATTTATTTTTAATTCTTGCCCAAATATTGGTTTTGTGTAAGATTTGTGATGAACAAACGTAAACTGTTAGAGGAAGCATCTGAATCTTTTGTTATGCAACTGCCCCATTGCCTTGGGAGTCTGCAACTATGTAGTCTGCGGCAGCTTTTGGTTTTGACAGAATCTATGCTGACCATTTGAAGTACGGGTCTGAATGTGTATTCAAAGCAAATCTGCTTCCAGCACTCTTCCCAATAAAACACTGCCACAGTTCGTTTTTAAAAGGTTATATTCCTCCAGTTCAAAAATTTGAACTCCATATTAAATAATTTTCCACATTTATATTTAACAAACAAAACAAAACTTCTTCCAAACCCATTTGTATCTGGTAGATACGTAGCTTTAATCACTATAAGATTGTGGAGAGCAGATATTGCTGAGTGAGGACCTTTGAAAATCCTTTTAATTTAATCATTATTATTATTATTATTTTTTATAGCTGATTGGCATTGAAATATATCCTGAGGCTGAATTACCTGGACAAACATACATCACTGAAAGGGCCTGGTATGATCACGTTTATTTTTATACATAGTTCAAACAGAAATAGCTTCTTGGGTGAGCAATTCTAGAATTATTCTATTTGATTCAGACACTATCTAGATTAGTGACTATTAAATTAGACTATGTAGACTGTCTGGATTGTCACATCCCCCCCTCCTTAATTCCTGCTGGTATGCGTTTAAGATCGACTTTTTGTTTATGTCCCACCAGAATTGTTCCTATTAAAAGAAGCAGCCCCCAAAGTACTTCCTCACAGAAAGTCAGTTTAATGTCAGTAGCACCTGTGACCTGATAGACCTGTGTTAGTGTCTGCTAATTTTTGTGGTAGTTATATCAATACATATTTTCTCTACCAGTATGTGAAGGCTGCATGTTTTCATATGATCCTGTCATGTATTTTATCATATGTAGCATTACATGAATACATTAAAAGAAGAATAAATTGAAAGAAAAGCACGCTGATCTGTTCTAAGATAAATGACCCTGTATAATGGCACACTCTTTCTTTAATGTGAATACTATGAATGAATAAGTGTACCAGTATATCTTAGTACCAGTTGACTTTGCATAATTAGTCCATTTCCACAGACTGCCTGATCCAATAAGCAATAATGAAAATCTGTTCAATCTGTGTGATTGGTAGCAATAATAGTGATTAGAAGTCTAATTAGTATGGTGTTCCGTTAGTTATTAAACCTGAATTTCACCTTTAAAACGTTGGAGCTTAAAAATAACAATTAGGACAGTCAAATAAATCTATTGAATGTGTATCTATTTGTGTGACTTTCTTTAAATACTTTTTTTTGTTTAGCTACCGCGTTCTGCTATTTTGGTATGAATTAAGGTTGGATTTGCTGCTCAAAGTAAGAGTTATTTTATTCTAATTTAGGGGCAGATTGATTTAAAGCGTCCTGCAAACTTTGTAAATACCTGGGTCTGAAAAGGTATGGCTGTTTCACCTTCACTTCGATTAGTCCACTGTGGTAATTGTCTGGCACCTGCACTGCGCTGTTAATGATGAGGGGACGACTCATCAGTCAGGGCATGTTTAAAGACCCCGCAGGTCTACAGTTATGCAGTTAAGGCAAAGCTGCAGCACATATGGACGTCTTCTTTATTACCGGCTTCGCCCGCCTTCATTGCGCTTTAAAGCGAAGGGGAGGCCCTGGAATTGTGCTGTATAATGTCCAACGCCTGCTAACCCAGCAGTGCAGTGACAGACACAGCTCGCAGATGAAAGGCATGGAAAGTGTACAGTTTCTATCATGATACTGTAATTCGGTGTTTGCATGACTGTCGGCTTGGGGGCGTGGAGGGGTGGAAGTGCAGAAAAGAGTGGGAGTTTACGGTTGAAGTCACAGGTTCCGTAGTAGGCAGCACAGGAAATTCACAAGCGGGCTATTCGCGTATCAAACCCCTCTTTTGTGGGAAAATTGTCTTCAGGTTGGGGTTAACTTCAGTAGACATTACGTAACCGAATGACATCATACATATCTTACATGTGAGGGCTTCAGAAGAACACATGTGTTTATACACACACGTTCATATCCTCAAATCCCAAGGACGTGCAATTATGAAATGCATCAATTAAGTCCCGAATCACTTGTGTCACAGACGCTCTCCATCTCCACCCACGATACGAGGAGCATTATTACGTTGACGTGTTGACAGCTTTTGTCTTCAGAAGTGCACCGTGTGCACTGCCGGGCGCTGCAGTCCGGCTCGCTTGCGGGCATCTGACGTGCAGCGCTGGAAAGCGGGCGCTGTGTCTTTAAATCCGCGCCGCGCCTCCGCCTCGGATCCGGCGACTGCGCCGACACGTGACGGGGCCGCCTGCGGGGCGCTCAGCCCGGCCGCAGCCCATTGGTTCACAGCACAGCCCTGCGCGCTGCCATTGGCCCGCTCGCACGTCAATCAACGCCAAACGCGCCTATTGTTGCCGTAGCCTTGATGAATGACGTCAATGGTATCTAAGGGAGTAGCGCCGTCCAAAGAGAGAGAGTAAAGTACAACCCCGAAATAAGGCATTTCTTTAAAGCATGTTTTGAAAGTAAAAAAAAACATAAATATGCCTGTAAATCAGGCTACAAACAAATGAATTTGGACACCCCGGATTTCAACATGTAGAACTTGCAAAGATATATATTTTTACTTTGTTAACATTACGCATAATGACAGTATGAATAATTCTCATCATATAAGTATAATACAAATAAAGTTGGCAGCTCTACAAGCCCCCGCTTCCTTCGCGGGACTGACGTCATTTGACAGCTACGAAGCCCTTTCCTGCGCAAGCCGCTCACAGCCCCTAATTCCGAGGCTCTTCAGTGTAATGCGTGTAACATGAATAGCAAAGAGAGAGAGAGGCGGCACACAAGCTAATCCCAAATGATGTGACAAACTTAGCTCTCTTACTGAAGACAGCGGCTGTTCAAGTTGTTTAAAGTTTTTTAGTGGGGGGGAAGAAAAACATTTTCTTTTTCTTTTTTTGAATTACGAAGAGACACGAGGAGGGGCTGACTTTGGCCTCGGCTGTTTCCGGCGGAGAGGAGGGCGGAGCCACGCCGTGACGAGAGGCTGGTTCTCCCGAGTTTGTCAGTTTCCTAAAAATAGAAGCCGTGTATCAATGTGAGTGAGAGTCCGTCTATGTCACACTGTATCCATTGGAGTCATTGATACACTGTATCTATATCCAGCCAGGGACGGGGGAGAGAAGGGTGAGTAGCAAAAATAGCAACAATATTACACACTGGGACTTGAGCGAGAGAGAGAGAGGGAGAGGGAGAGGGTGAGTGAAAGGGGGAGTAAAAAAAAATCCAATACACCCAGTGCAATAATATAGTGCTCCTTTGCTGGCTAATACGAGTGCGTCAGGAAAAGTATCCGGTCCTGTAGATCCTACAGAAGAGTATTTAGGTCTTCCAAGCTTTTAGTTATTTAAAAGGACAAGGATCAAAGCGTGATCTTTGCTGTTTTGTGGACTATGTAGATAGGTCGCCTTGCTGTGAAATCAGAGGCGAGTTGACAGCTCGCATGCATGTATGCGGACAGTTACACATGCGGATTTATTTTCAGTTTTTTCTTCTTTTTTTAAACTTTACTAGGTTTTTCCTGACATAATACGGAGAAGCGAGGCGTTAATTTCTGTGAGGTACGTGGACACAGCTTTGCTTCAAACTTGGTGGATGTGACGGGTGTTGTTTACGTGATCGTACTGGGATACCGAGCAGGACAGGGACACATTGTGCCAGTGATGACAACACGAAGCCAAACCAAACCAAACGCTTAATTCAATGCATTTCGGATTTCTTCAGTTTCCACTTTGTTGACAGTAGGCACCGGTTATGTAGGTCATTATCATTATTATGAAAGCAATATTAATTACACGTTTGTTTAATGGCAGACGCTTCCAATTCTGCATGCGTTTCTTCGTTGATTTTGGGGGGTTTCATGATAGTTACTGGATCACACAAACTCCCTCTTACCCAGAGAGGAACCAACCATCGCATGCAAACATACACATTTAAAACGCACCTTGGAGTACATGTCTGGCAACAGCTGCCAATACGGATTTTAAAGTTAAATAGCATTTTAAAACTTGCACTAACCAAAGGCAATGCCAATGAAGATGTGCATGACAACAATCATGTTCACATTATTCAACGCTGAAGGAAGGCAGTGTGTTATGGCTGGGACAGATGAGTCTTGATTAGTTCATTTAATGTCTGAAGCAACTTTGTAAATGAGGGAGAAAATAATGACAATAGCGATCGATTTATTTGACATTTTCCGTGGAGCGCAGGCATGGTGACCATATTTAAACATCTTATTTGTTTAGTGTAAACGTGTCTGTCTGTAGTGTAGACCTCAAGTTTGTTCATCTTTTTCACCTGTCAGGCTGAACTTAACGGTGCTGTGGTGTATCTGTGCGGTAAACTCGATTTACACGTTATGATTGTATTTACTTAGCCCATATGCATACGTTTTATTACTCTCCTACCCAGAAAATTGTCACAGATTACGTGATGTCAGTGGTTTAATAGGACCGACTATGTTAAAGTTGCCTTCTCGGAAAAATATGTTTATTTTCTTCAGCTGTTAATTGACCGTGGTATTTTTGTTAAACAGTCAATTAATTCGAAATTGATTCCCCTTCCCCATCCTGCTTCATTTTGTGTCATCTGTAAAATATTACCTGCTTCAGTGTTTACAAACCTCGTGGGAATTTGTTACAGATTGCCCATATTTAGCCAACATCTGGCACAAACAAACTCTTACTTAGTTTTACTTACATGTATTTGCAATATTGTAAGTGTCCAAATGTACAAGAGTGCACATCTCACCTCAAAGACCTCTACAAATGAATACTCTAGTCTCTCACAATTCCCCAGCAGCTGAAACTGGGGTCGTTAACTGCTGATGTTCTTGAGTCTTTTACTGAAGGATTAAAGAAAGACTGTTATTCTGTTTAAGTTTTTCTGTGTGTAGTATTGTTATTAATAATGATATTTATATGGAAACTAATCAGATTTTTAAAAATACTTAATTATCACAGGGAAACACATATAGTGCTTTTTAAAATGTATTTTTTATTCTCTTTGTTTTTCAATTGTGACCCTAGTTGGCAGGCTTTCTGCAAATCTTGGACCAGAGTCTCAGGGATATGTTCTAGTTTAATAGTCATTTGGACGTTAGTTGGCACAACGCTACAGCAGTATATTAGCAGTTTTAATGCAGAGGCACGGAACTGCTCAGTGTATAATACAGAAACTTTAATAGTCCCTCATAAGTTGTTTTTAAGAGCACCCAACATGATGCTACATTCATGAGTCATGCCTAGCAGACCCCGAACAGAGGTACTAAATGATTTAAAGTTTCTGCTGCATTTAAACTTCTGGCTTTTGATACTGTATCTATCTAAAATGGTTAGAGTTTGTGAGGCAGGATGCTCAAAGCCTGTTTGATTGGGTCCCAGGTGACACCGAGTCCCAGGTCTTGTCTGCGGATGGGAACACAGTGATTCACTGGTGCACAAAGAGCCCAGAATGTTGTGTACCAGGAAGGAAATGCTGGTTTGGTTATGAGAGTTTTTTTATTTTTTTATTATTATAACCTCCAATGCCATATACATTTTGCTGTTGCCGTTTGACACCGTGCCTCATGCCGTAGTTATGATTCCTGAGCTGGCCTGTGACATGTCTGTCTGATGCACTGTGTAACTATGCATTATAGCCTGGCCAGGGATCTCTGATAAAACAGCCGTTTTGTCTGGTTTTCCAAAAAGCTTCATCAATAACTAAAAAGAAAAATAAAGCCAATTCGTCACAGCCACCACAAACCCCCTACTCACACACTTTTTTAGCTCAGAAGTGCCTGCAGACCGAGTTCATCTAGTGAAAGACTGGCCCGAGAATATGGGATGAGATTATTTCAATCATTAATCCTCATGCCAGTGTACATTAGAATCAGGCTTTCAACACCGGAGGAGATGCATATAAAATATACACGTGTTTATTTGAATTCTCTGTGCTAAGCCTCCCACCTCAGAAAATACATGTATTTTCTTAATTTGAAAGTCATATCAATCAAATAGACATGTAGAGGAAAAAAAAAATCTCTTTCCTGTCGACCACAGGGAATCGGCATGTGTAAGTAGCTTGCCTTCTTTCTGTGCTCTGTTTTCTGTACTTAAGGGGAAAATGAAAAGCCTCTGCCTGATTAAAATGCATATCTGAGGTGAAGGGGGAGAGTAAACTGTCTCCGTAGTGTCTGGTTTCAGTTAATTTCTGGTCAGTTTCTTCTCGCCTTTAGACAACGTGGTTTTCAGTGAGTGTTTAAGAAGCCCTTTTTGTATTGTGATGTGGAATATACAGCCGAGTTTACCATAAAACCATGGGATCTCTCATGGCTGTAACTTGTAATGATATGGTTCTTGTAGGCTGACGAAGTCTCTTGCAGTATCAGTGCCATATAACAGTGCATTTACTGACATCTTCTTCATGAGATTAAAAAACATAACAATAATAATTTAGAACTTTTAAGAACATGATTCATTCTCACAAAGGCAATATTGTACTTTTTAATGCTAGTTTGATTCCGTTTCTTCCAATCTCAGCCTCACGTATGGTTTCAAATCATATTCCGTTCACCTTGCCAGTTCTGTTGTGGCAGTTGTCATAATGTACAATATGCAATGCTTTTTTGATTACAAACCTTAGACGGACAAAATTTACAAACCTTCAGCTGTATGTTTAATATTATTTATCTTTATTTAATCCAATAGGATTGCACTTAGTGGAGGCTGTCATTAAACCAGCTTTATATTCTGTCATGCATAAATAAACCTACAACTCATGTGATGCATTGGCTAAACCCAGAAAAAAATAAAAATGTTGCTAGGTTAATATACTCTTCAGTATGTCAGGGTCTAAGTGCACACATGTGGCTTGTGATTGGTTTTTATAAAAGTGTGCCTGTAACCAACAATAGTGGGGTTATCTCAGGGCTCTAGTTAAGGCTTGTGTAAAGAATATGAAAGAATGTTTTCTCAGTATTAGTGCTAATAGTGTACAGCTTATTTCCATGGTGCGGTACTAAATTCACTTCTGTCCAATTCCTGCGGTAGTATAACCCAGAACTGCATGTGGTGGAAGCAGTCTGGAGCAGCTATAAATCAAGTTATTCATAAAGACTTTCAAAATTGGCATGTCCATTGACTTTGCGTTAAAATATCACCCAGATTTGTCAGTAGATACTGCTATTATTATGTATTATTATTATTATTATTATTATTATTATTATTATTATTATTATTATTATTGTTATTATTGTTATTATTATTATTAAAATACAAAAAAGCTCCAGTATGCTTATTGTTAATATGACCAGATTTAAGCATTGGCTATAGATGTTCAGAGGTTAAATTAGAATCTAAATAATTTAAAATGCCATTAAACATTACAAGTGCTGAAATAGGGAGTACAGCATGTACTAATGTATTAATCTGTGATAAAATATGATGGCAGGAGTTTAACTCCTTCTCTGCTGAGATTTAACGAACTCCAAATGTCAGTGTGTGTGTAGATTAGGGGAATTATTTTACTCTGTCACTGTGCTATATAAAGATGATGATGTTGTTGTTTCAGTTTGTTTTTCCCTGTGCCATTTGACTGTACAAATGTGATCAAACATAATATATTATGATGTACTAGGCCTCTGAATACTTTAAATAAAGGTCTTACTGGACTGTAGAGTCTTGGTGGAGCTCGTGTTTTTGTCGGTTCTACAAAGGCCCAATCGCAAAAGTCCTTCATGTGCCCACCAATGAGTTTGTCTTTTTAAATCCACTTGCAACTATTTTATCAGTATTTCCAACAGTATATACCATGCAACTTTTTCTGTCTAAGTTTGGTTTAACTGCATAAAAATTAATCACTCCTCATGTCAGCTTATAGGCTCTGTCTGTGCAAGTTAGTAATTACAGGCCTCGCAATGGCAGGTAGTCAGGCCATGGTAAATTGTCATGAAAATGACCTCACGAGCAGTTATTTGCCTTTCATCCTGATTTGTTTCCTTCTGAAAGAGCTTTATGAGCTGTTGTCACTAATACGGACTGGGTAAGCAAAATGATTTGTTCTGATTACAATAATAATAATACATTTCTGTTTTTATTGATTAGAGATAACAATTATAATTTATATTTTATTCCTATTAACACTTTACAGAGGTACTTGCTGGGGAAAGTGAAATGGTGTGAAGTTTGCCTGGCTTTTCTTCAAACTCGCAAAGCTACAGATGATATTTCAATGCTGTTGCTTTAAACAAATGTATCTGCCATAGTATGAGCTGTTTTGAATTAGAACCCAGTATAAACTGTTTGATTTAGGGGTTGCTATGCTATATGTAAAGCTCAAGACACGTATTCAAAAATGCTACATGAAGTTTTCGTAAAGAGGTGAGTATATGCGTCAAAGACCACAAATGCTTAGAAAGTTATGTACTTTCACAAGCATTGGTATAAAACAGTTATTTCTTGACTATTTAAGCCAGTAATGGGTTCAATTACACAATTGAGAGGTGGGTTGGAGTGCAATGTAGAAGACTTTATCCAGGATCATGGTTTGTGCCTGCTGGAATACATTATATAATTTGCTGAAAAAGTAACAAGTATGCAGAAAAGTGCCTCTTATATACATCTAGTCTTGAAACTGACTGTATGGGACAAAAAGTGTAAAAAAATGTTACATCTACCGTCTACTTTTATCCTCATTTAACCTTTCCAACTTCTGAGGCTAGTGACTGTAGAAGTTTTTGTATGTTACAGACTATCACCATCTTTTGGACTGAATGACTTATGACTTGAATAATGGATTAGTTTTTTGCAAGTTTTCCAGATGTCCTAATGAAACCAGATTCCTTGGCTAAAAAACAAACAACAAATTTAAATAAACGAAAGAAACTTCAAGAAACGCTGTCCTAAAGCGGTGCTTTTTGCATGAACCTGCTTCCCATTGTTTACAAAAGGAACTTTGATTCTAAGTTGGTGTGCTCTATTTTTTGCATTTATTATTATATTCAGAAATCATGCGATGCTGTTACACTACAAATGTGCTTTTGCTTCACTAGCTGAAGTAACGGTAATACAGAGCCTAGTTTACCAAGTATGTAATTCATTATACATTTAGATTTTCTTTTCTTTCATGCTTTATTCAATTTTCCATTTTCACAGGACTGTGGAATACAAGTCAGTTTTAAAATGGACAGTAAGATTAATTTTAGGGGCTTAAGTCTATGGCGTCTCTGGCTGTTATTCTGTGCTCATACCCACACCAGTCTTTTCAGTCTGCTGTGTGTATTGGTACAGCTATTCTGTGCAGTTGTGTGAATTTCTGTGCATTCACATGGAACATTTTTAGAAGAGTGTGAAAGCTTGAAAAAAATACTGTTTATTTTAATTTTGTTTGCTTGTGCATTTCTATTTCATTAGAACCTGTGATGCTGGAAAAAAAAAAAAAAAAAAACTTCAGTAATTGATTTAATGCTACTGCGATCCTCATGTTGTCTCCCTGTATAACTGTAGATTGCATCTGAGAAATGGATAAGAAAAAAATAACATTTTTATGCCCAATTCAGATATGTAACATTAACAGTAAATTAAGCCAGATTTGTAATCCTATCCTTAAAACATGTATGCAACATGTTCTCTTAATGAATGGAGCATGTGTTCAGCTTGATATCAACTTCAGGAGATTGTTATTAATTCCTCTCTTTTTATTCCCTTTTTAAAGTCCGACATATAATGTACATAAATATATATTTTTATAATTACTAGGTCAAGTCATGGAGAAAGTGATGCTTGAATTTCTGAATGCTTTTACCTGTTATTCGTAGTAATCTTCCTGCATTTTTAAAATCAAGACCACATGTGCATTCAGGATTATAAGCTTTTCACGCACAGCAAAGATGATGTAATTTCTTTTTTTTCTTCTTAATGACTTTAGCTGCACAGAGATCTCATTAGAATGTTGTAGTCTACACTCAGCTAAGCGTCGTCAAACAATTTCAAATAAATCCATATATTATTAAGATGGTTTGGTCTTTACAAAAACATATACATCAACAGAGCATGTGGTTGTTTCTGTGTTTTTTTCTATATGTTAGGAGAACTATAGTATTTAAGACCAGATTGCCTTTAGAAGGTTCCTCAATATGTTTTACAGATGCTTCAATTTAGATGCATAATTCATATACAGAAAATATAAAAATAATGTTTTATTCAGGTTGGGAGGAGGGTGCGGGTGGCAGTGGCAATGAGATTTCCAGTTTTGCAAGAAGTATGACAGAAGAATCACAAAACCAAGATCATAAAAGTTTTTATGATGATAATTATTATTTATTAGGAGTGAAGCCTCAAAACAAAGGCCAGCAGTAAAGTGTACTTTTATATTGCAGGCTCGATGATGTATTAGGTTAAATGTCAGATATTCGGTAATCAGCAACGGTGCACTTGGTCAATACCCAAACAAGTTTTTTTGGAGTTATCTGGAGTTTACTAGCAATTGGCTTTTAGTAAGGAGGCAATTCAGTATATTTTGATGATACAAATGCCTTAATATTATTAACATCTTTCCCCTACAACAACAACGAAAACAAAAGTGGTTAAAGCAAGTCAGTGGTGGAAACTTTTTCACAATTTGCCGTTTCTTCTGATTAACTCACCATATAGGTGGCAGGTCAGCATACTTGAACAGATAATGATTAGCCATTGTCTATACGCATGACCAAAAGAAATGCAACCCACTTGAGATAAATATCAGTAACACTTGCAGATATATATATATTTGTGCACACTCATTTATTCACAGTGAAGTACGCTATAATCACCACTATCGAAGTCTCTATTTATACATCTTTTGTTATGTCTTTGTATTACCTAACATTGTCTTGACACTCAGGAGGTGAGAGGCTTATTGTTTTGGGCATGTGTCTTTGTGTGCCCGCATCTGTCTAGCAGTTTTAACTTTATAACATATTCTCTACATCTTTTTGACATACAAGCAGGCTTTTCTTTTGTCTCTGCACTGAAAAAAATACCTCATCACACTATGCACCTTTATTTATTTTTTAACCTTATTCTATTTACCTTTGCCTCTTGCTAAACTGTAGGACTTTACAAATTTGACCGATTAATTAAATGGTGAGAATTTATATTCTGTCCAGTTCTCAGGCTGCCCTCTGCCAACGTTTGCAGTATTGGTTTCCATTCTGGCCTCTCGCCCTTGAGCCAGTTGACTTGATGTGGGTGCCAGTCAGACCTCACCTTTGGGAACTGGTTGAAGGTGATACTCAGTTGTAAGGTTTATTATACAGGGTTGAATTTTGTGGTTAATTTGTTTAATTTTTTTTTGTCGTTGCAGAGATTGCGTTACTGATAGTGGTTTAAAACCCCCCAAAAAATTGACTTGGGTTTTTAGGACAGTGTGCAGAAGGTGTTAGTAGAGTGACATACTTCCTTGGGACCCCCCATAGTTGACACTGTGCAGGAGAACCGTTTTACAACACTGCCGGCTTGATCCATTGCCAGTACATCTGGGCGGAACATATCGTGTGTTCCCCCCCTCTGCTTCAGGTTGTAATTAATTCTTCCAGAGTTGATTGGGATTTATTATTATATAAAGCAGATGAAACGTGCCAATTGTGCAATTAGTTTGGCTGCCGTACTCTCCCAGCACTCGGTGCCAGATTAGTCAGAGCATTGGACATTAGACTTCCATTACTCTGGTGAATACTCTGCTCCTCCGCTCTGCTCTTTATGTTACTCAGTTTAATTGATGAAGATTTAATCAAATTCAAACACCTGCTGCCTCAGAAACCCACAGCAACAAAGTAATATTTATATATTTTTAGTGTGGGTTAATGTTATATATATATATATATAAAACGTGTGTGTGTGTGTGTGTCTGTAGAATTATTGTTTTTAATTTTGTGTGTGTTCAAATGATCAAATGGACAGTCAGATATGCATAGTAGAGGAAATGTAACCTCCAGAGGTTTAGTCAAACTGTAAGTGTTTTTTGTTCAAATCCAAACTGACTCCCTTCGTTTCCAGTGGAGGATTCATATTTTAAAGAGAAGGAAAATCTCCCTGATGTACGTATCCAAACAGGACTGTATCCTGACAATTAAAATACTACATAACAATGGGACAGATGAAAAATAACAAAAAATACTGCTCCCAATCTTTTTCTTGATCTACAAACTTGGGAGCAGTCCAGAAGCCTGAAAGCAGTACAAGTAATTAGTTGTTTTAATCGAGCAGTTTTCTTGTAATCATATTGATATTTTATTTTTTCATTGTTTCTGATCTGAGCAGTTTCACACTGAGCAATGCAAACAGTAGGGAATACTCCAATAGCTGCAGACTGATTTCAAACAATGAAGCCGACAGAGGGGACTGCATGTTTGTTCAGGTATTAGCTCTGATAAAAGGCAATGGTATTATCTCTACAGTAAATGATTTATTGACACTGTTAACTCCAATATCAGGGGAGAAAGGTTTATTGCTTCCTCAGGATTTCACGTTGTTGTCCTGGGGCCCATATAGATATGGAATTAAAGTGAAGACACGGGAGACGGCGAGAAATGCAGATTGATGTGTGTGCAACTGGGTGTTATTTTCTTTTCCCCCCTTTGGTTTCCGACCTGACTCGAGTATTCCTGGCCTAGTGGTAAATAAAAATAGAATCCGTTCTCAGGGACAGACGTCTTTTTTAGCGGCACTTGGCAGGGAAATAGAAGCAGCTCTGTGCGTATTTTTATTGAATGTCTATTTCTGGTCTCCACCAAGTGCATTTTCTAGTCAATTGCATTGCATTACAGGCCAGCAGGCTGACACTGCCTGCGAAACGCTGTCGGAGCAAAGCACTCCAGATCCACCTTCATTAACCAGTGTGCAGCGTGGCTTAACAAATAATTTGCCCTGTTGCGCACAGTATAAATCATGTGAGATTTATCTAACACTGTATCAGATGCACAATTGAAGCTGGCACTCAACGGCTCAGGCAGAGCAGCCCCTTCACTGAGGACTTGCCAGGGAGGCAGAGTGCAGTGACCATGTGTGTGCCTTCCACTACTGCAAGGCCACGTTAGGGAGGCAAGGCTGGTATGGCCTTCCATTGCCCTTTGTTACACAGGCACCTTTGTTTATCATTCCAGGAGCTTCTGTCTGTTAAATGCACTTGAAAATCCCTTGTAAAGAAATCCTGATTGTGCCACTTTCATAATTTGTTGACTCTATGGCTTTTGTTACAGTGTAAAGTTTAATACCTGAAAGACATTTGGTATGGTAAATCTCAGTGAATTAAGTTTCCATTTCATACCAAGAAAGGAAATCAATAACATGAACATCATTTAAGATACTGTACAAAAAAAATTCTGGATGCCTTTTTGTCTCTGCCTGCAAAATACATTGTGTGAGCAGCCAAGTATTGTTAAGCACGAGTATGATCTTAAAAGCTGCTCCTGTTCATCAGCAGCACAGTGCGTGGGGAGCCCAGTGAGCGTGTGTCAGTTGGATCACTTTACTTGTCTCTGCGCAGAACAAGAATAGGTGATGAACTCTCAAGTCCCCACAGAGGTAGTAGGAGAGACTATGACACCACAATACAGGCTAACATTTCACACTGTTTCAAAGACCGGGAATATTACACTGTTTATTTCAATTTTCCCCTCTGAGATGTGAAGAAGGTGCACCCACGCACTCAGCGTCAGATCGGCAATTAACACTGGATGAAAAGACCGAAAAGACTGGCGCTGCTGCAATTCTATTGAAGCACTCATTGAATGGGGTCTTCTCTGCTTTGCCTTTCCCAGGACTTTGTTTTCTAAGGAGGGGAGCACTGCAAGGACTCGGACATAAGGAGGGCGATCACTGAAGGCAGAGCAAGAGAGAGAGAGAGCAAGTGAGCGAGCAAGCAAGCGAGAGAGAGAAAGAGAGGCGCTGGATATTCTTGGTCCAGCAAAGAGACGATCACCGTTTTGATTTGCTGGGTGAGTCCTACAGTCTTTTTATTAAACGCTGCAGTTAATGTGTTTCGGATTTCAAAAGAAAATGGGTCACAAATGTATGCTATTTGTCGTGTTCCCTATGCAGATAGTTAACTTTTTTTTTGCTTTGTACTTGAGTCACATTGATTCTGATGCTACTGAGCATGGCATGTTGGTTAGTTTGTGACGATAAAAATTAAAGAAACGGACCCTAAAAAGCGTTGATGTTTTGGAATGTTTTTATTCCCCATTATTCCTCCTCTTGTGCTGCACATTGCAATCTCAATTGTGTAAGAATTTGTATTGACCTTAGTTTTATTACTCTTCCAATAAAGGTGATTCTCAATTCAGCCACAGCTGTAAATGTTGCGAAGTGTCATGAAGTTATGCTTTAGGGGTTTGTGAAACTGCTGGGAGAGGAATGTTGTTGATTAATTTTGTCATCTGCTGCAGAGAAAAGGATAGTTGTTTTACTAATTCAATTGTGCAATTACCACCTAGCGAGTACAGGCATTTTTGCAGGCATTTCTATATTAACCCGCACATTATCACTGACAAAAACATGTTTTGTTGTACAGTATCAACTAAAACACAAAGATTTATTCTGCTAGTGAGGTTACATTTTGTTTTCTGAGAACTGCGGTCACAGTAAGAGTTGTAAGAAATTGGACATTGGTTTCGGTTTGTATGGTGCCAAAAATCAAGTAGTAGAGCTCTAAATATATTATATATGAATGTACTTCCTAACATGTTGCAAGTATTTTTTAAATTTTCAAAGGGTATAGTAGCCCTCTGTGCTGGAGACTTAAAAACTAGGCTTCAATGTTTTACTATAAAAAAGACGGTTTGCAGCTAGCAATGGAAAGAGAATGTACAGGTATGCCACCTAAAATGCCCTAGCAGCACGTCTTAGTATATTGTTATATTTTCTGGAACCCATCTTATTTTCTCTTTGATCAGCTTCACGTAACACTCTGTACACTTGCTTGTTTTTAACACTTATTGTGGGATGTACAGTGAGGGAAAAAAGTATTTGATCCCCTGCTGATTTTGTACGTTTCCCCACTGACAAAGAAATGATCAGTCTATAATTTTAATGGTAGGTGTATTTTAACAGTGAGAGACAGAATAACAACAACAAAATCCAGAAAAACGCATTTCAAAAAAGTTATAAATTGATTTGCACGTTAATGAGGGAAATAAGTATATGACCCCTTCGACTTAGTACTTGGTGGGAAAACCCTCGTTGGCACAGAGGTCACAGAGGTCAGACGTTTCTTGTAGTTGGCCACCAGGTTTGCACACATCTCTGGAGGGATTTTGTCCCACTCCTCTTTGCAGATCCTCTCCAAGTCATTAAGGTTTCGAGGCTGACGTTTGGCAACTCGAACCTTCAGCTCCCTCCACAGATTTTCTATGGGATTAAGGTCTGGAGACTGGCTAGGCCACTCCAGGACCTTAATGTGCTTCTTCTTGAGCCACTCCTTTGTTGCCTTGGCTGTGTGTTTTGGGTCATTGTCATGCTGGAATACCCATCCACGACCCATTTTCAATGCCCTGGCTTTGGGAAGGAGGTTCTCACCCAAGATTTGAAGGTACATGGCCCCGTCCATCGTCCGTTTGATGCGGTGCAGTTGTCCTGTCCCCTTAGCAGAAAAACACCCCCAAAGCATAATGTTTCCACCTCCATGTTTGACGGTGGGGATGGTGTTCTTGGGGTCATTCCTCCTCCTCCAAACACGGCGAGTTGAGTTGATGCCAAAGAGCTCGATTTTCGCCTCATCTGACCACAACACTTTCACCCAGTTCTCCTCTGAATCATTCAGATGTTAATTGGCAAACTTCAGACGGGCCTGTACATGTGCTTTCTTGAGCAGGGGGACCTTGCGGGCACTGCAGGATTTCAGTCCTTCACGGTGTAGTGTGTTACCAATTGTTTTCTTGGTGACTATGGTCCCAGCTGCCTTGAGATCATTAACAAGATCCTCCCGTGTAGTTCTGGGCTGATTCCTCACCGTTCTCATGATCATTGAAACTCCACGAGGTGAGATCTTGCATGGAGCCCCAGACCGAGGGAGATCGACAGTTATTTTGTGTTTCTTCCATTTGCGAATAATCGCACCAACTGTTCTCACCTTCTCACCAAGCTGCTTGGCGATGGTCTTGTAGCCCATTCCAGCCTTGTGTAGGTCTACAATCTTGTCCCTGACATCCTTGGACAGCTCTTTGGTCTTGGCCATGGTGGAGAGTTTGGAATCTGATTGATTGATTGCTTTTGTGGACAGGTGTCTTTTATACAGGTAACGAGCTGAGATTAGGAGAGTCCCTTTAAGAGAGTGCTCCTAATCTCAGCTCGTTTCCTGTATAAAAGACACCTGGGAGCCAGAAATCTTGCTGATTGATAGGGGATCAAATACTTATTTCCCTCATTAACATGCAAATCAATGTATAACTTTTTTGAAATGCGTTTTTCTGGATTTTTTTGTTCTTATTTTGTCTCTCACTGTTAAAATACACCTACCATTAAAATTATAGACTGATCATTTCTTTGTCAGTGGGCAAACGTACAAAATCAGCAGGGGATCAAATAATCACTGTAGCTGGTCTGTCAGCCCATCCTATTATGTGAGTGGGGTGTGAGGGCACTGTCACAGTTATGTTCCAAATATCTCCTGTGTCTGCCCTAACAACCATGCCCTGCTCCCGCACAACACTTAATAAAGCAAACTTCACTCGCCGACTCCCCTGCCCTCTCCACACACGCTCCCAGTGACATGATTCATTGCTCCCGGCAGCTCCATCATCAGGCTGGGGATTCCAGCAGCCCTACGTGAGACCTGGAGGCACTGTGCAGAATCTTGAGCTCTGCAGATGCTTCAGTAGATGGTCGTCCATAGATAACACCTAGATACGCATTTTCTTAGCTCCTCAGGTTGAGTTGACAGAGAGTGACTGCCCCTTTAATTAGTCATTTAACCACTAAAGGTAACTATATCTAATCAAGGCTTCTTTCCTCTCCTCTTGATCTCTGGGGCGACCTTCTAAAAACATGTCTTGCCTGGTAATTTGGTAGTTTTCCTCTGGTTTTCTCATAGTTTTCTCATGCATATACTCTGCTTGGCCAAGGTCTTCCTTGGTTTTTATCATGGTGTCTAATTCCTCTCCATGTTATACCATGATTTCACTTTACTTTCCTACACAGAACTCAGAGTTTAGTGTATAAGAAAGGCTTTGCTGAGCCTGACGAATTGAGTGGTGTCCCTGACCTGGCATTTGGTGTTTAACGGTTTGGTTGTGTACCGCCAGACTCTGTGCTAAGCCCAGAGATTACGATAGGGGTAAATGTAATTGCTTATTGCTGTGACACTTACAGAATGTGAAACCGAAGAAACTGACCCACTCCATATACTGTGTATTTTACAGCATTAGTCATGTCGCAGCTCTGCTCCACTATCTGCGGCTTCAGGAGTAGCTCTGAGTTCCAGAGGAATGTGCAGTGCCCCATGGGGGTCACCCAGTAATCAGTTCCAAGATGGAGTTCAAAACCAGAAACCTCTGGCTGCCTCCTGTCTAACCACCATGCCACATTGCCTCACTTCAGATGCTAAATAGATTCCCCGGGATTCAATAAATATATAAAATAAATAACAAAATCAAATAAAAATCTGTTTCAAAATATTAGCTTGTCATTCTCTTCCCCTGTAATCACACACAACCTTCTATGTCAACTGTAAACAGATTTCTCCCAGGCCTGCCAAATAAAACCATCCATTAGGTTTTAAGCTGCACAGTTTAACTTTATTAAACTCCCCGTTAATATGCAGTGCTGACTTCCAAACCAGAGCGCAGGGGATTTGAAACCGGCCCTGGCAGAGCACTGTACACCACATGCATTTTAAAAATACAGAGCTGCAGCGGCTACTTTCTAACATTAGGATAAGGTTACAAAGTGAATATTTATTAAGCCATATTTGAATACTTATATTCCCAGTCTGTGTGTGTGTATATATATAAGAAAAAAAAGGTGCAGTTATAATTAAACCTGAATGTCTAAGGGCGTATTAGAACAAGGCATTATCTGGCTAGACACATGCCAGCTGAATTTATTTTCACGATCCTTTCTCATTACTAGGAAAATCTTTTCCTGGTTGCTGACCAGTCACTGATGACCATCTGTCTTGCTCATCCATATTTATCTACATTTTGCAATGTGGACAGAGATCACAACTTGGTCTAGGCTGGCCCCTCTTGAAAGCTGTGTTGAAAATGTGAAACTTATTGTTCCCCAGCACTTACATGGACAAAGTGGGAACTCCAGAACAAAACAAGTAAATAACAATGAAAATCCATTTTAAAATCACCTCCATTTCTAGCTACAGTATGCATTAAGAGGATTGGGCTGGTGCAGTGGTGATAGGGTTAATGTGAAAATAATGACACATTGAGAAAGTGTACTACAAAATATGATTACCATTTTATTGAGTGGCTCTTTTCCCTTGGACTGAAAACACGTTGTGTGTCTAAGATGGGTTAACCATACATAGGTGGAATTACACTTTTTGTGGCAGTTCCACACCAGATAGAGAAGTTGTTCCTGTCGATCCTGGGCAGTCTGCCGAATCTCATATCACAAGGCGTGGCTCTGCCCCACTAATAGAAAGTCTGGCTGAGCTGCGCTTGGGTTTTAATGACTGGTTGGGGGGTGGGGTACTATCTCCCTTATAGACCTCTCTTCTCATGTGAGGAGTGGAATGCTGCACTGCCCTTTCAGTTTGCTCCACTGGTCATTCTCTCAGCCAAGCTGCCCTTGATTTTGACCCCTTGCAGTAAGCTCCACTTCATACCCTGGCCTTGCCGGTGAACTGGTTGTACCTTTTAGCACATGTGCTGTCTCCCAGATCAACTTAGAAGCACCAGGTGCAACTTGGTCTCTTCTCTATCGCCTTTCTCTTTGCCTTGTCTTTCTCTCTCTCTTTTTGACCCTCTCGTGATAGCCTGGAGTCTCTGTATGGGCTGCAGATTCCTCTTGCCCTTCTGCCCTGAGAATCATCACTAAGATCCTAAATCTTCCCTTAATCCTATTTAATTGACCTCTCCCTGAAAAGGTAGAGCTGGGGCCTTCAGTCTCTAGTTGTGACCCATGTAGGTCACCTGCCAATTTCAAAGGAGCACTAGCAAACATAAAACATTAGAAAGTTTTCTATAAGCTTCTGCTTTTCCTGCAACTTTTGTTATTTGGATTTGTGCGTCGCAGTGAATATTTATAGGTATCTGCACATTCGTAGTGCCATGCGGTACTGGATTCAATTCCATTCAATAAGGGAAACCGCTTGTACTTCATAAGCTTGCTCGGAACAGTTAATGTTATTTTTGACGCTTGGCTGCGATCAAAGCCTTCTTTCCTTCCCTTTTGCCTATCTGTCTGTTGTAAATTGCCACTTAAATTGCTGTAACCATTAAAATTGGATAGAGGACAGGAGTTTTTTGGGTGCGTTATAAGAGGACAACCGTAATCCCTCCTTTGATGGAAACCCGAGCATCTGCATTTTCTTTATTTAGTACATTTCCATCAGATCACTGGTTTGAAGCTTTTGAGGATGCTTGTGATGGAAATAACCCCTTATTCAAAGCCAAAGTGACACATGCCAGTTTTTTTTTTTAATTTACCTTATAAATCTCCAGCCTCAGCTTTTCCACGCAAGTTATAGACTGGACTGTTTGTTAGGCTCTTGACTGGGGATGGCAGTGTTTTGACACCGACTCTGGTTGGATTTCAGAGCCACTACTATCTTTAGAAAACTATTATTTTATTTGAACTCTATTGGTCTCTCGTCCCAATAACGGCATAAAAATAACTAGCCTCCATAGAGATAATAAACAGATCCTTTCAGAAATAGCATATTACTATAACCATGTTGTTATATCTTCCATTATAGTATGAAATCTGAATGTAGATGTACTTTTTAATGATGGTTTCCACTTTTTCAAACTAATTTCTTTTATGAACTGCAGTCAATTCACTGTGGTGTTGATCGGGAGTTCTCATGACACTAGGTCCCTGTGTGTTTTATGGCTTGTGTGAATGGGGCACTTTTGGACATTCTATAGCTCCAATTTGATTCCTGTGTAAATATGCCAGTGAGTAAATCACTCTGAAGGTGCACATATTGAGTAGCAGAGTCTCTGAACACATATTTCTAAATGCTTTAGTGTTTCCAGTGGACAGTGAAGTGACCCTTTAGAGCCAGCTTCCCAGTACAGGGCATCCACAAATAAACCTGACAAATTAATCTGGACATTCTCAAAACAGTTAAAACCAATCTCCTGAACATGTACAGGAGACAACGAGCGCATCAATGTAAGTGGGGAAAAAAGAATGGAAAGTAAATACCGATCATTTGTAGTTGCTGTTAGGAGGCCTTTAAGCCTTCCATATTCCAGTAGTACTGATCCTTTAAGAACATTAGAAAGCCTACAAATGAGGGGAGGTCATGCAGCTCATCTCTGGTTTCTGGTGGCTAATCGATCCCAGAATCTGAAAACCAGCTGTTTCTTGAAGGAACCAGCTTCTAACCCACATCTAGGTGGCTTGTTCAAAATAAGTGTCTTACTGTAAAGCAGTGACTCTTTCCTCTGCTTCTGGTTACGCATGAAACATGCTTTAGGATGTGTCAATATTGTCATGGACTTTGAAGACTTGAATCAAAACCTCCTAGCAGTCTCCTTTGAATAATTAGAATAGAAAGAACAGTTATTTTGTTCAAGTGATTGAAGTTTCACAATCTGTATTAGTTTGCAAAGTAGTACCTGATAGCACAACTTAATTGTGCTGTGTGTCTGTTGTGCCTGGAACAATATAACCTGGACCTGACCCTTATCCTAACTTTAACCATGTGCACTGCAAAATTCTGATTATGCATACCTGATAGATTCAGATATTCTCAAAATGAATTTACTTAATCACACTGGGCAAATAATATCTGAAAGAGGAACTCTAATGCTCTAAATGCAACCATGGTACACTACAGCTTCTGGGCTGTTTTGTGTGGAGAGGACGTCAAAGTGGATTAAGTAAATAGATAAATAAAATGGTCTGTTTCTGAACCCACTGAAGGTATTGTCATACAGGAGCTCATAGCCTGAAATGGTCACGCTGTTGGTAGAAACATTTCTAGAGTGATTTGGTTGTGCAAATAATCTCCCAGGTGTGGACCTATCTAATAGCAACCAACCAACCAAATTATGTTTTTTACCTCTGTCCCATCAGTGTTGCTTTGCATACCATAACTTCATTACCTCATTTCCTTGATCAATGCTTTTTTTTGTTGCAGAATGCTGGTCTGATTGGTTTAGTACACAGATAGGCTACCTGCAGATAATATACTTTACAAACATGGGTTGTGCAGAATAGGAATAGCTGTTTTTTATGTCAACATGCATGATCATGGGTATAAATAATGATAATGAGTGAGATTTTAAACTCTAATGGGTGGCAGCATGTGAGTTCTCGTCTCCACACCTGCACCTCACAGGGGGGCAGGCTGGTACCATAAGTTCACATGTGGTTAAAAGCTGTTAATTCCTGTCTGACAAGGCTTAATTGCATCAGGATAGAGGCTATTCGTTCAAGTCTTTTCTTTAAAAGTGTTTAGTTGTTGTTTTTAAGGACATAGTGAAATTATCTTTTTGTTTTTATTTTTACATTTGCTTTCAAATGTGTATTTTCATGTATGTATGTATTTATGTATTTATTACAGTGGTGTAATCTACTTGTTAAATGAAGTAAAAGTTACTGTGTGAATGTATTGTAAAAATAATAGGCTTTGGCATGAACCTGTAAAATTTAACTCTGACATATGAGTCAAATAGATTGTATCATTGTATCTTTCTTCATCAAGACCTGGTTCTGAAGAAAAATAAAATAAATTAGTACTTCATTACAAATACAATAGAAACCATGTCATTCGACAGATCCCAGACATTTGTTGAGGTATTTTATCACAATGCTCTCAAATTCAAAGTTGGGAGGATGCCTGATCTTAAAAATTAATTTCAGCATCTATTGTGGTCTACATAAGACAATGTATAAATAAAGAAAACAACTTTTTAGAGTATTGCAATTGGCCTGTTTGAACCCCAGCAACAGTGGTCTTTGATGTTTCCTGTCATATTAGGTCTTAACATCTCCCTTACTATTAAGTATGTAAGAAAATGGTTCTTATGTCAGTTAAGAGTTTACGGACCAAATACTGATATATCATATTACAACAGCAACCAAAGGAGAACACATGAGACATTTTTGAGAATAATTACCATTGTCAATGCCAATTAAAAACCATCAGATATTACTTGAGCACATGTGCATATTTTGTGCAAGTGTGGCTTCTGAGGTTGGCTTGCAAATTACTGTGGTGCATAAAGGGAATGAGTCACAGCCCACCTGTTTAAAAAGGGCTTTCAGATATCTGCTGATTGAATGCTATGCAGAAAATGTACAATGTTATTTCTAATATCATATATTTGCCCATGTATAATACAATTCCAACCAACTTTTTCAAAAATTACTTACTTTAGTATTTTAAAACATCAGCTTTTTTTTTTTTTCTCCCTTCAACAGGAACTACTGTGAATTTAAAAGAATCACAATTTCCTGTTGCAGGAAGCCTGTCTAGTTAAGGCATAAGGGAAAGAGTTGTGGAAGAGTTGTGCTTATCACAAGCTTCATCTCAGATTCTGTAAACTCTCAACTTCAACAGAGACTCCAGTCCCAGCCTGCACAAGGTGCAGACAAAGACTTTTACTAAGACTTGTACAAGGCCAAAGCAACACACTGTTGTGCAACTGAATAGAATGTAGCCTTGCAAGTACAAATTAGGGATTAGATTAGGGAATACAACCTTTCTTTGAATTACAGTCGAATTATATTTAAAATATCCCCACTTGAAACTCGGAAACAAGATTTGATTAATGGATATTCATAATGTTATATTCATAATAGTTCCTTATTTTTGCTGTTCCCATTAAATAGGTACTGTGGGACAATGTATGTTAGTGCAGAATGGTAACTATGGTGTAACAAAGCCAAGCAGTGTTTGTGCTTGAAAATAATTGACTGGTACTTCATTGTTTAACAATCCCATACGTGCAATGTTGTATGTACACACCATATTACAAGGACAACAATATCACAAAAAATATGTAATCTCATTGTACTGAATAAAACTGTGGTATAAGAGAAACATAGTGTAATTGCCCAGTTTACCCTCACTAGTTCTGCTCCTTTGGTAGCAAAGGTCAGCTTTGTACACCTCACATTGTTTTTTTTGTTTTTTTAGAACATTGTGTGTTTGTGTGTACTAGGCGTTGTCACTCCTATCAATGTAGCAATATTCTGCTTTAAGAAGTAATGTGCTGTGCATTTATTGTAAATGTGTGACATATAATAAATACATAATACTTACACAAAGGGGTGTGTGTGGCACAGGAAGTTCAATAGCTTTCTTATGGTGACTTGTCCCCTACCCCAAAAGGATGAGATCATTGCACAGTGTTGCTTTGACACAGTTCATTTCACAGCTCAATATGTAACTCATCTGATTAACAGCATCCCCTCAGTCCTCTGCTGATAAAAGAGCACACAGTTTGCACTTTGTGTTCTTTGTATAGATTGATTTTACGTTTCATAAGACAGAAGGCAGAAGATCCACCCTTGTCTAATTTATTCATAAATTTTAAAATCTTTCTTGAGAATTTTGTTTTCTATTCAAGTGAAGCCCTGAGTCATTCCAATAGTAAGGTATATAATGTAGGTTGTATTGTTTTTCTTGTTTCACACAGTATAGAGGTTCTGCCACAGCCTATGGCAATTCTTATTTCCCTAAAAAAAAGTAAGAGATCTTAAGCAACTCTTTTGAAAGAAAGAAAGAAACAAACAAACAAACAAAACATTTGAAATACTATAGGAAAATATTGTAGGTAACTGAACACCATCGACAACTTAACAGAATGAAAAACTTAATTAGGATCTGAATAATATATATATAGTTTGTATAAAGAAGCTATTGTGTTTTCATAAATGATACATTGGTTCCATGCCTACAGTCCCGTCATTTAACCTAAACTACATCAAAAACTCCCAAGTGCCATCATAAATACTGGTGTGGGCTTTCACCTACCTATCTTTTCAAAGCATACTGCTAATGTTTGAATTCACACACATTTTATGTGCAGTATGAAGGCTTTTCTCAAGACTGTAGTTTTTAATTACCAATAAAGCATTTAATAATAAATATTAATATAAAATGACACTTCAATGTTTCAGAACAACTCATACATTCATCTGATTTTTATGCTTTAAGTGACAATATTTATACAATTAAATCAGGCTGTAAGATATATATATATATTTTTTTTTTTTTTTTCCCATCATAATCTAGGAATAATATTTTTGAAACAGAATCTTCTTCAATGAATGGTTTTCCATTAAGGTTGTAGTCTTCATACCCCAGTAAGCACAATTGTGTGTAAATAAATTGACAATATTCATTAATAATAAATAAATGACTTTATTGCTGTATGTATAGAATTTGTATAAATTTGAATTTATATATATATATAAGCAATATTGTTTTTATTCATTTGAGTTTTTACTGAAAAAGTAAAACACATATAAGCATCCTGTTTACCTCCTATTGCATCTTCTGCAACAGAAGCTGTTTTCCTCTGATTTTATATTTATATTTAATTGTGATTCTTAATTGTGAGTTATCTTTATGAATAATATAGAATTATCAACTGATAATATACACATTATATGATCATCCCCACAAGTGGTGGCTTAGAATTGTTATTGAGACGATGGTATAAGATTTAGAAATCTGTCTGGCAAGTCACTATTGGCAACAGTGTTCCCATTTTAGTTGAATTTTTAAATAGGACTGGGTTATATATTGTCTGTATTGCACAAACAATATCTGTATTAATCCAGTCTTCTTTTTCCAGAACATTTTTTATTTGTTGCTGTTAATATTACGATTATAATGATGATTATTAATAATCATTCACATTATTTCGTTATTTGTGTTTTTGGCTGATTCCTTTATCTTTTAGGTTACCTCACATTCAACAACACTTTTATAATATTCAACAACTGCGTTATATAAATATAGGGAATTGGTAAAAGTAAAAGTACATTTTTTTTTTTAACAAGAGATGAGCAATACTTTAATTAATCACTTATGGATGTTACATTTACATAAGAAAAAAAAATAATTGTTTCACCTTTTAAACTTTGCTTACTGAAAATCCTTACTGGACTTGCTGTTTGTCTGTGTATGAGCTGAAGTTCATGCTACAATGCATTAGAATTCTTAATACTGAAATAGAAATGCGTTTTGATTATTATACCATTGTTTTCTGTTTTGTAGTTACTTGAAAAATATTGTAATATTGGTTTCACCATTAAACATTTATATGCCCATGTAAAATGTTTTATGTTTTGTTTTTGAAGGCTTAACCTAAGCTTTCACATCCTATTTCATTCTAAATGTTTTAAAGGCATCTGACTGCTTGTTTTGCTTTTGAAATCAGACAATGCGTCATTCACATTTCTTTTATTATTTTTCCTTAGTGTGAAATAACAGTCCAATAAAGATTTTTCATGAATTCTTTTGCATGACAATCACGATTACTCTTTAATAAAGAGCAAAATAAAAATATTTGAGTCTTCCTTCCAGCAATTAATGAAGTGATATTTTATTGCTTTTGGGAATTATGTCACTTCTTAAAAATTCAATTGTTTATTTCTATGCTTTGTGTAACTCTGGAAATTGCATCGACTGTCCAAAGCAAAATTTCTCCGTGAGACCAAAGACCAATATTGAAATATGTACGAGACAGTCAGTCAGGTCTCTCGCTTCAAAGGGGTTTTAAATGAAAAGTTGTATAGTATTTATTCCAAACTAAGTGAAATTAGTGAAGTCAGATCTCTTTTTTGTGTTATATAGAAACTTATTTTTGTTGGATTTGTAACATACTTTATGAAAGTATTTTTATGATACCTGCATGCCATTTATGAGTAAATTGACCTTCGTTTCACAAACCTTTATAGGTATTATGTTGTTGTAATTTGTACTTTGTTTGTAGTTCATGTACAGGAATGTAGTATTTTTTCATAGCACCCCAGAGGAGTGCTGAAATAAAAAGTTTTAGAGGAATCTATTAAAAAAAAAAAAAACTTTTGTTGATGTGTTCAATGCCCTTGAAACACACACTGTTCACACTTTTTTTTTTCAGAAATGTGTTTGCCACACTTTTCAGCTGAGGTATCTGACACATATTTGTCTGTAGTTAGGGTCAGCACCATGCAATTGAGTGTAGACTCAGATAATGTCCAGAACATCTCCCTTGGCAATAACCTCCATGATGGCCAGCAGTCCAGCTGCTCAGGTCAGAATCTGTGCTGAACTGCCCTGATTGTGCTGGTTCAGATGGGTTGCTCAGATTCGCCCTGTTTTATAATGAGTCTGTAGGGCTCTGACTGCTCAGGAGCTTTGTGTCAATCTACCAGGTGCTTTCCCTCTGGGTTTCCCATTGGCACACCACCAGTAACACACCACACTTCTGACTGTGCTTTTAATGTCATCATCGTCCTGGCCAGGCGCCTGTGCTGTTTGGGGTAAATTAGTTCTTGTTGAACTTTGATGTCTTTAATTAACATGTCCAGCTGGGGAAGATTTAATACATTTGTATGACACAATGAACAGTTCCCCCCCACACCCCATTCATTTATCTAATTTCACAGGCATGAATAACTCCACTGAGTTTTACATGTTTCAAAGAGATGGATTCTCATACATGGTTGTGTGGTGGGCAGGTACTGGTTTGTATATGATGTTAAAAAAAGAATGCCTTTAATCATTTCAAAATGTTAGCAGCCTATTCCAGTTGTACTGTAAAAGTGTGTTCTTTCAATTATGTGCTACGAGTGCATTGAAATAATAGCAATACAAAACAAAAATACTTTTCTTGTGGAACACAATGCATTTGTTAGGGGCAGTCAAATAAACAAACAAACAGTCTCTGCCAAAGGGAAATCTTCTACAAAGTGTTACTTCATTAGCCAGCTTCAGTGCATTAAAGTCAGTGTTACATAATGTGCATATTGTAAGTGTATATTTTAATAGCAGTTCATTCTAATTTGGGGGGACAGAAAGTAAATAAAACCAGATTTCAAAATGTACTTTGCAGTGGCTAGTCAGCATTAGGAAAAGCATGGACTGGTGTAGAAATATTTGTTTACTGGTTTTGCTGGAACAGAGGATTGAATTGTAATGTGTCACAGTGGATTAGCGAACAGCAACAGGGGCTAAAGATTGCTTCTAATGTGCAAGAAACGGAATTTGAAATGACTCTGGTATTGCCAATGGAATGTACAGTTTTGTACAGAGGCTATTGAGTTTGATTTTAAAATATGGTACATTCCCATAAACACAAACTGGATGATAACTGTATTCAGTTCTGAGCCAGTCAAATGACCTCTTTAGCTGTGCCAAATAAGACGGGACTCAAATAGCCATTTAAAAACTGAATTGATCTTAACTGGACTGATTAAAATTACAAATAAAATATGCTTTGATGCTTGGACAAAATTGTTTTGCTGATGTTTTTTTTTTTTTTAAGCAGAAATGAAAACCTCAAATGAACCATTAAACACCTTAAAAGCACTCTACCTTGCCCCATGAATAAATGCCTCTTTGCTTTCTTTAAAGGTACAACCCAGTCCAGTTAATACCAGCCAAGTTAATTAATTGTAAACACTGCAAATGACCTAATTTAAGGCAGCATTATAGAAATGGTCACAAAGGAGCTATAGTGCAGCTGGGTGCACTGTATAATATGCCGTTATATTCTGGAGATTGATATGGAATCTGGTTGTTATGCTTAATTCCATAAGATTCAAAAATGTTAAAAGCGCCTTCTGGGGAAAAAAGAAATAAAAGAAACCAAAATCACTTTTCATTTAATTTTTGCTAGTTTTAGAATGAAGAGATTGTTTCCTTCTTTCGAAACTACACTACGTTTGGTGGTTTCAGGCTTATATTTGCTTTTTAAAAAGTATGTGTCTGTGTCTGTCTGTGTGTCTGTGTGTATGTGTGTGCATGCAGTGGAGCTCAATGCGTTTCAGATATTAATTTCACGAGTTTCACTACTAATCCAGAAATAATTGTAATTCTTGTGAAAAAGGGGGGTACAGGGTGGTGGTTGCATTCGGGGGAATAGATGAAAGATGGCAAAGGTTTTATGACCAGTCTCTTTTTTCACACTTAGACAGTCCTGGATTGCCAGTTTCTGTAGAGACAGCTGTCATAAAGGGGAGAGCTTTCCTATACATTGTTAATCACAGCTATCTGGCACTGTACAGACATTGTGTGGCACTACAAATACTGAATCTAACAATAACATTGGTAATGTTTTTTTTTTTTTTTTTTTCGATTTCCCATAAAAAACAAAATATGTTAATAATTAAACCAATATCGACAGGTTCCTGGAATTTTCTTCACATTCTTGAAAACGGAGATTGGAAATAAATCTAACATCATTCTCCTATGTGGAAATAAGGCTGTTAGACTCAAATGCAAGAAACATTGTTTCAAATGTCTACTTTTTATGCATGTGTAAATGAGCAATTCTGATGTACAGAGTTTAATGGTGTGTTTGGGAGTTGCTGGCTTATTTATATGAAAATAATTGAATAAAAAAACGTGCTGGAAGACAAACCTCTTCAGTTGTTTTATTAGAAATATACTTTTTTGTGCAATGATACTAAAATACAGAAACCATTTTAAATGATTGCACATCATTATATCAAAACTGAAGTACATGTTCTAAGCAATTCTTTGTGAACCTTTTTAAACAAAAACTGAAAAATGTGATCTGTGAAAAGTGCCTTAAAAAACTAAAATGGTTTGGGAGTAACCTACAATTTAGTGTCGGGGAGAATCTAACAGGGGAAAAATTATGATGATATTTAAATAAACAATTAAATAAAAATAAACAGCATAGAGCCCTTGGGAACCACAAAACTGAATTCTTTGATTTCCAGCTCCGAATCCTCGAAAACAATTAGTTGTTTTCCTCTAACATAAATAGGAAGACATTACTCTGCTCAACGGGTAGAATATCAGTGAGAAGGGGATAACAACAAATAAATCCGAAGAATAAATTATAATTGAATTTGCCAGATCAAAAGATTGTGTTGAGTCTATCAAATCTGCTCTGAGCATCGAGCTTCATGCATCAGAAGTGTCAGTCTGATCCTGCTATTATAACTGAAATCTCTCTGTGCCGCAGGGTTTGGAGTGAAATACTACTGACAATACGTGGTCATGTTTGAAATAGTATCTACCATAGCATTATCCATATGTACAAAGTACCTGTGCTAAGCCTATGCTGCACTGTGGGAAAATGTTTATGAACCCCCTTTTTATTTGAAATTGGAAATTGCTATTGCAATATTGCCAGGCCTTTCATTGATGCAGATAGTTGTCTGCTTGTTTGAAAGAATGTGGTCTTTTAGTTCTGTTCTCTCTAGTTTATTTTAGTTAAATAACACCCACAGAGGGTCGACCATATTGAAATGTCCAATTGTCAAAGAACAACAACAACAACAAAAGAACATCATGCATGGGGAAAAAGATAGTAATATAAATCAGTCTCTGCGGGATCATAATGCTGATTGGAAACTGCAGTAAATCACTTTGATTCAGCCTGGTCATATAAAATAGAGAACTGGTGAATTTTAAAACCCGTGGAGGCAATCACTAAAATGGTTAGGACGCTATTACCGTTATTACTACAGTTATTTTAATATCCGCATTAAAATAAATATATATTATTTAAAAAAAAAAGTAAGTTTGTATTTGAGGTCTGCAGAGATGTGTAGAGACTCCAGTAGCCATCCTGGGCCTGATGCACAGCAGCTGCTGGCCGAGTGTTTGTGTGCAGGGGGGGAAATGGAACCGCATCCTTTGTCCCCCCTCCCCTCTGTTAACCCAGTCAGCTGAAGGGAAATGACCATCCTCTGGTTTTGTAGCTCAGGTCCCCTGTTGACTGCGAGGGCAGGAAAATGAACTCACTGCGCCTCTCCTCTGGAAACCGGCCCACTCTGAAACCAGATCCTGACCTCCTGCAGGCTGGAACTGAACTGCTCGTTCTTCCGCTATGATTCCGCCGTCCCCGTCCAGTGTCCTTTTTGCATGGGGCCACAAATCAGATGTTCAGGTGGCTTTGACATTTTTACTGATCTCTCAGATTTATACAGAACAGCAGGACCTCCTGTTCCGAACAAGATGTCCAAACGTGAGGGCTTTCTTCAGCTTGCAGTCTGTACCTGGAGTGCAAAATAAAACTTCTAAGAAATGCAGCCGTTAACTGGGATGGGTGAATGAGAGAGTGCAATGTTTTTGTTTGTTCAGGAACTTTACTTTTCCTTCCACAAAAGATGTGTTTCAGAGACCCAGTAGGACAACACACACCTCTTGGTTTTCTTCAGACTCTTCTTAGTTCTGTGTAAATTGTCCACATCAGTTTTATTGTCTGAAGTGATTGAAAGCCCTTCAGGATTATTCTTGTTGAAGCTACCATGGAGCAAAAGGGGATATTATATTATAGATCTCCAAAATGGATACTTGTAATGTTGCCTTTAAAGGTCTCTCAGCTGTACTAGGCTACACAATGTTAATTTGATCACTCAACGATAATGGTATCCTTCAGAAAATAAGACAGACACATTGAAATACACTCTCGACCTCAACAGATGCAACAAAGTGCTTCAAGTTACAGTGCACATTATCATTGTAATGTCGGAGTCATTTACATCCGGATAAGCGTCTGTAAAGCCCAGACAACGTCACTGCATCCTGCCTCTTTATTCCAAGGTTTGCTGCTCTTATTTTCTTATTCAAACTTTTTGGCTCAATCAGTTCCTTAAAACCATTTTCAGCTTGTAAGATGATCTTCAAAATCAACTCCCTTTCATATCTGAGTGTTGTGTCAATGCCCAGTTGCCTGGAATCTATACTGTTGGGTCCAGGCGGCACTAACAATTGTGTTTATTGTGGGGGGTGATGCAATGCTATTCACAATTGTCTGCATAGTCTTAATTGTTGAACATATTATATTTTGTATAGGCAACAGTTGCATAGAAATGTGACAACATACTGAATATATATGTAGCACAAATCTAGAGAAAGCCATGGTATTTTGTATAAATAAATACTGATAGCAATGGATGTCAAAAAGAAGTAATCAATCCAAAAAATAATAATTTAAGCCTAACCAGTTAAGAATTCTATAGGACCCAGAAAACCATATAATATGGATTCATCAACATATTGGTATTGATGTGTGATCATTTATGTTCATCCTTTATGCTAAGCCATGTATTTATTGCAACATAGTTTTTTTTTTTTTAATTATTATTATTTTATAATTTTTTCATGATCTGGCAGATGTTCTTATGTTCTATTGCAAGTTTTAATTATTATTTCACAATTATTATTTTGCTTTGTAATTTGATGTAAAAGCACCAGTATATGTACCAGTCTTAAGGGGTTATTTTTGCTTATTAAGCTAGAGTCCATTCAGTAAAATTATTATGACAACCAGCTTTCAATTTGTATGGACAATTTTGTTTTTTTCAATTGCGGGTGATAATTCTGAGTTTGATAAAAGAAAGAGAGAGGGTGGGGGAAATCAGAAATACGTAATCTGTAATCTGTCCAGTTAGCCAGGCTAAAAGTTCACAATCAACCTTGAACACAGTGCTAATTTGACCATACACTTGTGCTGAGTAGAAAGCCTACACAGACACTATGTCACCCTTTAACTGCAATGGAGTTAGGTTTAAAATTACCTTAATCCACTCAATTGGATAAGAGGTTATTGTGAACTAATTTATGAGCCCAGCTATTTGTCAGCATACCGGAGATACTTTTCCTGCTTTTGATAGTTCCAATTCTAATGGGAGTCTTCTGTAGCACTGCATTGATAAATAGACTCTGTATGATCACCTGGGAAATAAATTGACTTCTTTGTCTTGCACTGCTATGTAATCCTGAGAGAAGTCACTGTCATCAACTTGGACCATTACCGGAACTCAGGTTTAGTGTTTAGCTTTTGCTCCATTTAAAACAGTATACCGACATCCACATCTCTCTTTTACTTTCAGGTCTATATATTTCTCCCCCTACATGCACACACACACACACACACACACACACACACACACACACACACACACACACACACACACACACACACACACACACACACAATATTTTCCCATAGCACTGAAGATCTGTTTTGCATGCTTTTGGAAGAAAATTTTATAAGCATCCTAGATCTCTGGGGGCCCCTTGACAGTTTTCTGTGTGACAGTTGTTTTGGTAAAGACATATGACTGTTGGCAACATGCTTGTATGTAAGTCAGTCTGAGTCAGAAGAATATAAGTTGTCCACAATCATACAACAGTGCGTGAAAGAGTAAAAGGAATTGTTTCTATTTTTATTTTTTTGTTCTTTCAAATTTGTAGCAGACCAAGGCCTTCTGTTGTAACCAATGTCCGTTGTGTTTATCCTTGATTATCGGCTGCTACAGGAAACTGTTTGCGAGTTGGAAAAGGAGACAGTGTCAGTCTGCTTTTACCCCCAGCAGTGCAGAAGCCGAGTTTGTTCAGTGAAGCTGAGTGGGATTGTAAGTATTGAGTGCAAGAAGTAAATGTCCATATTGATGTTGACTTTATTGAAAAAATAAGTCATCAGAAAGAGGGGAGCAGCGTTTTGTGTACTGTTTGTACACAGAGAGTAAAAAACCACAAACTGAGGAGAACTTCAAATTTAACACCTAAAGGCTCAGCCATGTAAAAAAAAAAAAGAGCCAGGGACGTGTGCAGAGAACCAAGGACAGAGAAATATTGAATTTTAACAGGACATCTTGTCTTTCAATTTGTTGGGCATGACATCACTGTCTTTGCGTTAACAGTCCTGGCAGCAGTCAGCGAGGGAAAATATTAGACTGTTCGCATAATAAAGTCAATACAATTAGAAAATCACATTGCAGTGAGGGGAGTAATTAAATAACCGGGTATTGTTTGTATTTAATGCAGTCTAGGGAAGCAGCCTATGAAAATGTGGACGAGAGCACTTTAGCTTGATAGAAATTTACCAGAAATGACAGGGTGAAAAAATATGGTTAATTGATAGTGGAATTAAAAAAAAACAGGAGAGTTGAAGTCTTCCTTTGTATTTATATAAACGTATTCATTCCTCCTCTTGTTTTCTAATGCTTCGTTATGGTTCCAAATAAGTAAATTCCCTGCAGCTAGGCAGATAGAGATGGGTATGTAATTAACACTTTAGTAATGGAGTTGCTCTCTAACTTTTGTTGTTGTTTTGTTTTGTTATTCTTAGTAGTATTTCTGTTAATTTCTGTCATATTTAGTAGACAGGTGGGGGAGAATTTGTGGTTTATAACATAGCTGCAGAAATTCAGTGTCTCATATAGGTGTAAAAATCAAACGCTATACATGATTGGTCCCGGTTCACACATGAAGGAACACAAATAGCTGTACAGCATACTGTCCTCACGTTCCCCTCACGGTACCAGACATTTGATAGCTAATAGGGTTTTTCCACTATGATGCAGATTGACTTTTTTCTTCCATTCATACACAGAGAGTTACTGGCACTGTGAATTCTAGATCTGACATTTACCTTTTCTTTTTTTTTTTTTTGAGAAAAAAAGGGATGGGGGATAAGTCACATGCAACACCTAAGGTATACTTGTGTAAGTCTGTGTGTGGGCATGTGTATGTGTGCGTGCCCGTGCGTATGCCTGTATGTGAATGCGTGAGTATGTGTGTGCGAGCCCGTGTGTGTGTGTGTGTTTTTCTGTGGAGCGTTTCTCTCTCCTCATGTTCAGTTTCACAGTTAGCGTGTGCAAACAGCCAGCTGCCTGGGGCCATCCCTCTTCGGCCACTCTATTCCCCCTGCCTTGTGTTGGTGCCGTGGCCAGGCTCTGCTGATGCAGGTGAAATAGAAGACCAGAGGGTACTGTTATCTCAGCTGTTCTACTGCCAACCCCCCCTCCCCAATGCCCCCCTCAAACCCTACACACAAACACACACACACCCGCACTGTACCAAACCTGCCCCCACCCTCTCCCTCCCTCCAGCCAACGATAGTCATTCTATCCCCACCCACTACAACCCCCACCCCCTCGTTCAGCCAGCTGCCACCACACTTCAGAACAAACATGAGGTGAGGAGTCCTGTGGCCCCTGAGGGCTCCTGCCTTCTCTCTCACCCCACCTTCCTGCACTAACACAGCAGTTGGGCTTGAACCAGAGGGTATCAGGGAAACAGTTGTTCAGAAAGAGATTCCTGGAGGGACAGGCAGGGCATACGTGTGCGTGTCTACTGTATGTGTTGGACTCATACAGTAGTGTAGTGTGTGTTTGTGTATGTATGTGTATATACTGTTGAACACCAAAAAAGGGTGTGGGTGGTATATACACTTCTCTCTCTTATCATGCTTGCTATCTGCCCACTCACGTTCACCCACCCCTCTGGGCCTGCTAGCATTTTCAAAATTTAAAATTGTCAGGAATTGTTGGTAATCTGTGTGTCAGATACCGTTATGAGGTGACCTGCAAGATCACTGGAGGTGTTCATTTCTTTCTCTGATTTAAAAAATGTATTATTCAGGTTATTTAGAACAAAAATCACTTACTAAGTTAATGAACATACTTTACTTAGTGGTAGATTTATGCAAAACAATGAACTGTATTATATTAATTATATATATTGATGCTAAATGTGTTCTTTACCAATGTGAAACTTTATCTCTGAGGGAAGAACCTGGGAGAAAAAGAAAAGTAATTTAATTGTCTGCCTTACGATGCTTAAAGCCAGAAGGCATTTTGACAGGCAAATGGTCATTCTAACTGTTGCCTTTACCTGTTAGTTCTTATTCATTAATAACAATGTATTTGTAGATCATTCAGGCCTATGAAAAGCAAACAATCAGTGCAGGTTAAGAGGCTGATATTAAAGGGCCAGCAGTTCTTATGTTCTGCTAACTCACAAGAAATTATTGAGTCCATCGATTAAGTTAATCATTTGAGATTTTCTAAGAACCGCATCATTGATTCTGTGTTTGTTAGGTCCAGTAGAAATCAAAATCTTCAACAAACACAATTCAAAATGCAAATCCTAAACTTATCCAAAGCACTGGTTTATTTAGCAAAGAATGCAGTGTGGTGTTTAATTCTGTTATATTGTTAGATTGAATACAGTAGCATAGCATTGTACCTTTGTGTGGAACTGCCAACACTTTGCACATTGTAACGTGTTTCTTGTAGATTAATGTTGTCTTATTGCTTTATATAATTATACCATAGTGTTCAGAGTGATTTTACCACTTTCATTTTCAGTTACACCTTCGAGTAAGTAGAAAATGTTACTACATTTCTTTGTCTTTTCTTTCTTTACATCCTGAACGCCAATCTAAAATAATTTGATATAATAATAGCATTAAACAGGTACGATTATTTTGTCTTTGCATTTTAAGTTGGTAATTGTGTTTGATTTGCCTATGTATTATTACAGACTGTCTCAGTATACTTTCATGTTTCCACTGAGCTCATTTGAATTACAGAATCCCCCCCGGAAGACATTCAACTTAAATCAATGTGAACCAAACAATTCCTGACTGCATCGCAAGAGATTAATAATGGTGCCAGTTATTTGTAATTATCTAATAGTTGTGGGTTGTGTGTGTGTGTGTGTTCAATGTTGAATAATGTGTCCACATGGACATGAAATTAAAAAAACTTAAAAACCATCTGGGGAATTATTTACTGCTTTTTTTATTGGTGTCTTGAAAAACCTGGGCAATGTTTATTCATTTGCCTTAATTTAAAGTGAATGACAGTGACTCACAAGAGAACAGGAATATGTTAAAGCCATAAGAAGCATGCTCTAGGTGCACATTATGATTCCAGCCGAACTTATTTTGAATACTGCTTGTGTAAAGGCATACGGGAACTTCAGCAAATACAGTTGAAAATGTTGAACAGTATTCAAAATTAGAACCTCTCTATGTGAGTCAGTTTAATCTTAACCATAGATACTTTTATTATTGGTAATACCACTACTACTAATAATAATACTGTAAATATTATTGTAATGAACCGTATTCTTAGAGAAAAACTTGCATGAATCAGTGGCTCTGTTTTCTAATCTTCAAGGTTTTTATTTAAAGGGTTTTGTGAGATAGATGGAAACCTTTCAAGTGGAAAAAGTGTAGCACTGTGAAAATGAAACTCATTATTACTGAAAAGCAGCTTTGTGATCGGAAATCTTTGCAGAAACACATATTTTGTTTCATGTTTCATGAGCTGCTAGCCTTCAGATGATAGCAATCGATAGGACATAGAGGTCTGGGAAAAGCCACTTAGGTTAGGGCCTCATCGCTTCTTACACAGAGCTTTTACGGTAATGTACAAATGCACTACAACACCCCGTTCTTTTTGAAGTTTTGATTTATGTTTGACGTGAAATCAAACCATTGTATGTGCTGCAAAATTAGAGCTGATGGTGCTGGGATCTAGAGAAGACAAAAGCCTGACTAGAACCAATATGTCAGAAGTGTGAATATGGTCATCTTTATAAACTAGAGTGATTGTTTTTCTGTGGTTTACAATAGGCATCCTGCTGGTTTTCATTTTGTGGTACAAGAAAATAAGGAACTCTAACACTCTTGTGAATATTTTTAATTTGAAATTAATTTGAGTTTGCTAAATATGTAAAGCTGTTTATGTGGTTGAACTTGTCTGTGCATGGCTGAATTAATGACAAAGCTTTAAGTTGATCTAATAAGTGTGCACAATACCGTATTTGTTATGTTTATGTTCGCTGTTAAGGAAACCTTAGAACGTATGTAAATTCTAAAGCAGCAGGCAAAATGTAAATCAGTGATAATATCAATGTCACATTGATCAGGTATCTTCCTTCCTGTTTTGAATGTTTTTTTGTTTTGTTTTATTTAGTTTTTTTTTTTTTTTGCATATCGGGAACACACATACACCAACAATCCTACTAATTAAACTTGAAACAGAACCTAAGTGTATTAAAGTGAGTATTTTTTATTTCTATATTTTAATAGCTTGTTGGATTGGTTGTAGCACTTAAATATAATAGATTGTTCCATATTTCCAATTTGAATTGTTTGATATATATTTGCATTGATGCTATTCATTTTGGGGAATTAAAAGGAAGAGTTGCTGGTTGAAAATAATATTTTGGCTACACAAAGATGCCAGACACTGCTGGCTAGAATCACCGCTTTACAAAATATGTAATTCTGTTTTCCAATATAAGGCTTTCATTAGGTTTTAGGAATGAAGTTTACATGCTTTTGCATTTCTTTATTGAAAATCGGTTACATTAGATTTAGTTTGTCTTGGAAGACATAACTTTCATTTTAAATCATAAAGTGGGCCCCAGTTTATTCAGCTGACCTTTCATTTGTAAAACAATTATTCATTTTTAATTACAAATATAAACTTTTTTTACTTACAAACATCTTAGGTTTTATTTTAATGGTTACTTTCCTCAGGGGAATCTAGTTTGCAATCCAGTAATAGAAAGGGAATGACATAATTAAAAAAAATCAGCAATAGCATTAGGAGATTTATTGCTGAAATACAGAATGAAGTAATTCACTGTTTAAAAGTGTAAACATTCAAACTAGCTTAATGCTTGCAATGTGTAAATTAACAAGTTCAAAACTTCGATTGGATGATGTTTGTTTTTATGTAATGTGAATTAAATACATTTTCAAATTATTGCAAGTTATATTATTATTATTATTATTATTATTATTATTACTACTACTACTACTACTATTAATACTACTTCAAAGCTATTTCTGTTTCGGTAAAAAAATCATAATATATATATTTTTGCTGCTTGTTTGTCATATCAGTTTTGACTGCCACTAGAAAATAGGCAAAAGAGAGTATAGCATAATTTTAATGTAAACTTCTGAAAAGCTGTGCCTCTCATACTTTTCTTGTGCCTTATAGAAATGCCCTAAATACAGACATGGAATGAAGTTGAAATTTATTTTTAAGGAATATTCTGTGACTCAGTTTTGGCTCCCTATGAAAGCGAGGGACACAACTGCCCCGTTTTTGCCTGGCTGCTTTCCTTTTGCGGTTGCTTTTGTGGAATTCCCTCGTCTCTCTTCTGCTCCGCACCGCTTTTACCAAACATCCTTCCACTGAAAACAAAGGATTAAGTCGTGGCTTTGTCGTCCAGAAACTTAACAAAAGGCTGAGACCATTAAATACGGCATAAATAATTTAATCTCTGTGCTCCGAACTTCATAATGATGTTAAACGAGTGGTTGTGCCTTGCCAAATTGACTGGGGTTTCTGGTAATTTTGTCAAATTGCAGACTGCACTGGGATGGTGTTTTTGTGTATAAGGCTCTAAATAGGATGAGGGATGTGGCTTGGACTACAGTCGTGTCATTTAGAGACGTTTTCATGGTTTTGTGCTTAAAATACACTTTCGGCAGATTTTAAAAAAGGATTAAAAAAATAAATAAAGGCAACAAACAAACCAAGAAAACCCTTACTTGTTGGAGTTATGAAGTTGGCCTTCAATGCAGTCTCTTCTTAGTTTTACAATAGATATAGAAGACATATGTATAGTATGTATGTATGTATGTATGTATGTATGTATGTGTGTGTATGTATATATACACTCACCTAAAGGATTATTAGGAACACCTGTTCAATTTCTCATTAATGCAATTATCTAACCAACCAATCACATGGCAGTTGCTTCAATGCATTTAGGGGTGTGGTCCTGGTCAAGACAATCTCCTGAACTCCAAACTGAATGTCTGAATGGGAAAGAAAGGTGATTTAAGCAATTTTGAGCGTGGCATGGTTGTTGGTGCCAGACGGGCCGGTCTGAGTATTTCACAATCTGCTCAGTTACTGGGATTTTCACGCACAACCATTTCTAGGGTTTACAAAGAATGGTGTGAAAAGGGAAAAACATCCAGTATGTGGCAGTCCTGTGGGCTAAAATGCCTTGTTGATGCTAGAGGTCAGAGGAGAATGGGCCGACTGATTCAAGCTGATAGAAGAGCAACTTTGACTGAAATAACCACTCGTTACAACCGAGGTATGCAGCAAAGCATTTGTGAAGCCACAACACGTACAACCTTGAGGCGGATGGGCTACAACAGCAGAAGACCCCACCGGGTACCACTCATCTCCACTACAAATAGGAAAAAGAGGCTACAATTTGCACAAGCTCACCAAAATTGGACAGTTGAAGACTGGAGAAATGTTGCCTGGTCTGATGAGTCTCGATTTCTGTTGAGACATTCAGATGGTAGAGTCAGAATTTGGCGTAAACAGAATGAGAACATGGATCCATCATGCCTTGTTACCACTGTGCAGGCTGGTGGTGTAATGGTGTGGGGGATGTTTTCTTGGCACACTTTAGGCCCCTTAGTGCCAATTGGGCATCGTTTAAATGCCACGGCCTACCTGAGCATTGTTTCTGACCATGTCCATCCCTTTGTGACCACCATGTACCCATCCTCTGATGGCTACTTCCAGCAGGATAATGCACCATGTCACAAAGGTCAAATCATTTCAAATTGGTTTCTTGAACATGACAATGAGTTCACTGTACTAAACTGGCCCCCACAGTCACCACATCTCAACCCAATAGAGCATCTTTGGGATGTGGTGGAACGGGAGCTTCGTGCCCTGGATGTGCATCCCACAAATCTCCATCAACTGCAAGATGCTATCCTTTCAATATGGGCCAACATTTCTAAAGAATGCTTTCAGCACCTTGTTGAATCAATGCCACGTAGAATTAAGGCAGTTCTGAAGGCGAAAGGGGGTCAAACACAGTATTAGTATGGTGTTCCTAATAATCCTTTAGGTGAGTGTATGTGTGTGTATATATATATATATATATATATATATATATACACTCACCTAAAGGATTATTATGAACACCATACTAATACTGTGTTTGACCCCCTTTCGCCTTCAGAACTGCCTTAATTCTACGTGGCATTGATTCAACAAGGTGCTGAAAGCATTCTTTAGAAATGTTGGTCCATATTGATAGGATAGCATCTTGCAGTTGATGGAGATTAGTGGGATGCACATCCAGGGCACGAAGCTCCCGTTCCACCACATCCCAAAGATGCTCTATTGGGTTGAGATCTGGTGACTGTGGGGGCCAGTTTAGTACAGTGAACTCATTGTCATGTTCAAGAAACCAATTTGAAATGATTCGACCTTTGTGACATGGTGCATTATCCTGCTGGAAGTAGCCATCAGAGGATGGGTACATGGTGGTCATAAAGGGATGGACATGGTCAGAAACAATGCTCAGGTAGGCCGTGGCATTTAAACGATGCCCAATTGGCACTAAGGGGCCTAATGTGTGCCAAGAAAACATCCCCCACACCATTACACCACCACCAGCAGCCTGCACAGTGGTAACAAGGCATGATGGATCCATGTTCTCATTCTGTTTACGCCAAATTCTGACTCTACCATCTGAATGTCTCAACAGAAATCGAGACTCATCAGACCAGGCAACATTTTTCCAGTCTTCAACTGTCCAATTTTGGTGAGCTTGTGCAAATTGTAGCCTCTTTTTCCAATTTGTAGTGGAGATGAGTGGTACCCGGTGGGGTCTTCTGCTGTTGTAGCCCATCTGCCTCAAGGTTGTACGTGTTGTGGCTTCACAAATGCTTTGCTGCATACCTCGGTTGTAACAAGTTGTTATTTCAGTCAAAGTTGCTCTTCTATCAGCTTGAATCAGTCGTCCCATTCTCCTCTGACCTCTAGCATCAACAAGGCATTTTTGCCCACAGGACTGCCGCATACTGGATGTTTTTCCCTTTTCACACCATTCTTTGTAAACCCTAGAAATGGTTGTGCGTGAAAATCCCAGTAACTGAGCAGATTGTGAAATACTCAGACCGGCCCGTCTGGCACCAACAACCATGCCACGCTCAAAATTGCTTAAATCACCTTTCTTTCCCATTCAGACATTCAGTTTGGAGTTCAGGAGATTGTCTTGACCAGGACCACACCCCTAAATGCATTGAAGCAACTGTCATGTGATTGGTTGGTTAGATAATTGCATTAATGAGAAATTGAACAGGTGTTCCTAATAATCCTTTAGGTGAGTGTATATATATATATATATATTTCATTCTGTTTCACTTTTCATCAATTGCCATGCAATTGCATCTAAAATGTGATGCCACATACTGCACAGTGGCAGAATGTTCTATTAGATTTTCACAGTGCACTTAACGTCTTTGGTTTTCACTGTAGTAAATAGTTGAAGATCCCAGCATCATAATCACATTTACACACAATTAAGTAAGATATTGTTCATCCTTGTTGACTTGTGTAAAGTGTAAACTCAAAACTGACAACCAGGTTTTCATTAAAAAAAAAAAAACAACTTTGGAAAAACCCAATTGGCAACCATATATTATTATTTGTCATCATATATTTTATTCATGTTTTTAAATATATGTTACATTTAATTTTTATTTTGATGTGATGAGACCTGCCTCTGAGTGTTGCCACTGAATTGTGTTTTCGGAGAATTATTAAAAGTGCAGCATTGTTCTCTTTCTTCTATTTTGTTGACATCTTTAAGAGGTGATGTGTTTTGTGAAGCTCTGTCTTGTGTATTAATGGAGCTGTGGAATGGGAGTAGAGCGAAAGAGAGCAGGGAGAGGGGAAAAAAACAAGAACAGCAGGGAAGAGAGATGAAGAGTGTAAAATATTTATTCGGGACAGTTTTCTTTCAAAGACTATTTCTGCCCTGGATAAGAAACAGTGGTTTTGCAGTTTTCGTTTTTAATTTGTAGTCACAAGAATGGGTCAAGTTGAAGGGAATGGGGGGTGGGCAGGTATAGTGTATAGTAAGTATGACTGTGTCTGTCTGTCTGAATGGATGTATGTGTGTGTGTGCGTGCTTGTGTACTGGGTTAATAGAAGGCATTTTCGTCTTATGGTTGTGATGAATGAGTGGCAAATGCCCTTGGAAGGGATAGAGAAGGGGTGAAGTCATAAACATCCCTTCAAGGTGTCTCTCTTCTAATCTTCTCAAAGGGGGCTTGAAAGGATTTGCAAGTAATTACCCCTAGCTTTGAATCTAAGTCAGCTGGCCAGTGTCAACCAGATGAAGCCACTGCTTGCTACTGTCAGCTGCATCAATTTGACATACATGCTTTTTCAGTGTGTTGCCACTGTACATAAAATATATTTATAAAACAAACACACCAATGGAAAATCTGTGTCATATTCTAAGATTGATATACAAAAAGGCAAAGTTTTGTTTGATTGGATCAATCCTTTTAGATTGTATTTATTTATGTATTTATTTAGTACAATTTCAAATATATTGTGAATTTTTACCCTATTGAGAATAATATGTATAGACTAAATACTGACTTGGTTATGGGAGAAACAGATGTCATTATTGCAGAGGGAATGAGGAATCATTTTCCTGCCTAGCAAAGATAGTGATGCCCTTCTTAGAGGTCTATAAAATGACAGGACCATTCCTATTTTCTGTCTACGAGTTGTGTGTCAAAAGGGGGGATTATTTGAACAGAATTATGATGGTTTATAATAATGAAGGAAAGCTTTTCTAAGCTTAAGAGTTATTATTATATAATTATAAGTTATGTAGAACTCGATAAATATATATTGCTCTCCTGAATGATTCATGTTAACTTGATCATGATCAAAAGAATATTTATGGTGTGTAAATAGATGTGTATATCTGTAAAAGTAAGTAAAAGTTGTTCAATAGCTGTACATCATATCCCTTGTTTAGTCAGATCTACTTAAAGAGAAGTAAGTCATTACATTTGGCAGCTATTAGAGCATAGTTAATGTGTTTTTCATAATTATATATTTCAAAAGTCATCTAGCACATTACATGTACAGTATGTGATTCATTTTAATGCATTAACAAGAACCTTCCGAGTTTCTGAGAAAATTCGACAAGAACGTTATAAGTTTCAATTGTGTATTTTTAGTTTTTTTAAATAAATAAAATGTGTTCTGGAGAAATCAATGAAACAGAACACAGAAGAAAAGCAAGATAGACTTCTGAGGACAGTCAAATTAAACAATGTACAGAACTAATAACTACATATATTCCATTGGGAAGAAATCCCTGATTTATTATCTCCGCCTTTCCGTTTCTAAGTTGCGATCCGTGCAACATCAAAAGCTTGCCATGTACTTAACACAACTCTCAGGCTGCCTCTGGGTGTGCATTTTTCTGAATGCCCACTTATTTGTCTCTCTGGTGTACATTTTAGCTGTTCACAGATATTCATGGAAATTGGAGAGAGGTAAAAAAGCTCTTCTATAGATACAAGTCAATATAAATAAGCCCATATGTGACATAGGCAAATAAAGAGGATGCAAACAATATCCCTGTCTGCGTCTGAGACAGAGAAGGGCTTTGTAAAAAAACAAAAAAACAAAAACTAAATGTAAATCACATCTCTCAAATAATATTTGTTCATTAAGAAATATCCCAAGCTTGTGGGTCAAACAATGTTGTTTTTGTTTGCAGTTTCCGGACAGGGTCTGTCAGTGCACAAAGGACGATTTCACTGTTATTTTTTCTACTACCTTTCATTATACACTCAGTTGAGATCTGCAGCAAATAAGAAGCTTGCATGGGGAAGCTCTTTGTGGGATTTAGCTCTTTGTGAGGCAGTGGATAAAGTCAAAGGCTGGAAAATAAAATCTCACTGTGGTTGCAATAACTGTTCTGTGGTGTCCTCTTCAGAAAATCGTAGCGTATCAAAGCAACATACATTATTGTCACAGTGGCTTCCTAATGGAAATCTTACCATAAAGAATGTCACCTAGATGGTTAAAATATAATTGCTTTCTCTTAACTAGGAGATAATAAATAGCACTGTAAACCTGCTTGTGATTGATACAGGGATTTTTTTAGTCTCAAGATTTACGCATTCTGTATGCAGCATATTAATGATTTTGCTAATGACTTTATGACACCTATACAAATTAGAGATGTCATGCATTGTTTTAGCATGAACGCACCTGAACAATTGTATTTATGCGTATATTATACAGGGAGCACAGAGCTCTGTAATATGGCACAGGAAAGTGTTCTGGTGACCCATTTAAGAAGATGGTTTGCTTTCACAAAGGTAGGTTTTTAAAATTAAACTTTTTAGATTGTTTCTGGCAATCAGTCATAATGGAAATGTTGAATAAGGTTTATTCTGAAAAATGTTAAATTGGGTCTGATAAGATTTTTTTATTTACCAACCAGAGGGTTAGACAAGAGGATAGATGGTATTGCAGTCAGCTGTGCTCATTTCAGTGTAAAATTAGCATGGTCGTGTCATTTTTATTGTACTATAGAACAGCTATGCAATTAAGATTACATTTAGTTTTTCAAGGCTATTGGATTTCTTATCTTTATTACATTACGTTTTACACATAAGAGAGAGAATCACGAAAAAAACAACCAATGTTTTTTGTGTGTGTGTGAGCACAATTGGACCATGTCAACGATCTGGAGCACAAAAGAATATAGCTATTGTTTAATTACTTGAACAGATGAAACATTCCCATCTGTGACAACTAAAGTTTCAACACTTCTGCTATTTTGGAAAAACTGTGGAAGCAGTTGCAGGTCATTTTGCTGTCTGGAATTGAAAAACTGAGCTAGTGTCTGTGCCAAAAGGGATACAGGTGTGAGCCTAGCAGAATTCCCATGTGTTATCTGTGTAGTTTATATTTTTTTATATAAAAGACAAACTAAGCAAAGCCAGTCTCTCCAACTGATTCAAATCATAGTGTTGAAATCTGTGATAATCAAGGACGTTTTCTTATTTTAATTTCTTGCGAAAATGAGCAAGCACAGGGTGGTAGAAAAGGGCTCCCAGAAGCAGGCGGTTGTGCTGGGGGATGATGGAGATGATGTGAGGGCTGCTAATCTTAAATGTCTGATCAGAATTATTCTAAAGTGGCAGTTCAAGGAGCCATGCTTCTGGATGTTCTAGTTTCTGTTTGTCTGTATGTATTGTGCATTGGTATGTCCAGGTTTTGGGAGTAACGGAATACAAGTAGCGGCGTTACGTAGTCAGATTACAGAATTTTGATACTTGTATTTCCGTTACGTTACCTCTGTCAGACGAGTATTCTGATTACCCATACTTTTTTTTTTTTAATAGTAAGAGATTACTGATCACTTATACATAATTTACATTAAAGTGAACAAGTGTAAGGGAATCCGAAGGGGCCCACATGTAGTATTTTTTCAACGTTGTTATTTACGGCCTCTATAAGCAGCTGATTCGGTGCCGAACAAGCAGCAGAATGGGGCTGCTAGTCAGCATCCCAGCTAGTAACACACAGCTCTACAACTGGCCGCTGTGGCAACATTGTGTGTGAGCAGGGGTTTAACTCATGGAAGTACTGGCAATTGTTAACGTCCAAAGAAAGAAAATGCTACAAATATTAAAGTGCAATATAAGATGTGCATACCACAGAACAATGTACTGTCTGCTTCCGAGGACTAAACTCAAAATAAAGAAAAACATCTGGAGGTAAGATTTTATTTTTTAAATGTGTTCAACTGTAATACAATTATGTTTGACATTCGAGTAGAAAATACACATTTTAATAATTATTAAAAATATTATTTAATAATTATATATGTAATAAGTTATCCTATCACAATTTAAGATACTTCCATGTGCATCCTAGCTGGTTCTGTGACCTTAACAATGAAAGACTTAATATAATTCCAAAATAACAACATACAACGTGTTCATCGCCTAAAACAAAACAAATCGCACAAACTGAATAAACTTGTCCTAACTCGTGGCGTGCCGTTCCATGCTCTTTATGGAGTGTGTGTTCAGGGGATCCTCACATGTCAAACCTTTAAACTTTTACAAACCGATAGATATCACTTAAAAGAAGGTAAGACGTCAATGATGTGTTAATTGCATAAACAAGATGCGTAACATTCCTCACTTGTTGATACAAAAAAATACACCATAATTGCATTGATTTCAAACTGTGTTTTCGGTGCTGGTGAATTGAAATTGGTGATAACAATAACATGGATAACATACATGGCGTTTAAATCCCCTTTATTAGCAAGTGCTTGATCCGTGTATCTTCACAGATAGAACAAAATAAACTGTAGTCTTTTTAAGCATTAAACGTGTTTACAATTTACAAACAAGGTACCTATTTAAGTTTAAGAAAATAGGTTTCACGATATCAGTGATTAGCAGAAAACTGAAACCAACTCTTGCATTAAAATCACTGAACATGATACACCTTCTTGACATTAACACATTATTGATATGTCAGATTTGTTGGTTTGTAAAAAAATTAAGGGTATCAAGATCAGGCCCGGCGGCACGGGGGGACAAAAGGGGGCAATGCCCCCTCAGTTGGAATATTGTGCCCCCTCACATTTTATTTTGATCTGGTTATTAATTGTCCACTACTCACAAATCCTTTCTATTAGCTACAAAACGCACGTGCATTGTCGCAGGTACATTCTCCAATTTTACTTCCCATTGAAGTCACCATCAAACTAAAACTAGGCTTGCAGTTTGAGAGTTTGATGCTTGGTACAGCAGAAATCATTCAGCTGACTTGAATTCACCATTCACCCCATTATAGGATTCACACTATATTTTATTCCATTAAAGTCAAACTATACTGCTCAATTGGCACACACACAACACACATACTAGAATCAGCTTGCATTTTGATTAAATTACAAGTAGAAAGAGACAGATAAACAGATAATATTATATTTTTTGATACTTGCGACTGACAGATTAAAACCTGGATTTCAAAATACAATAATCCAAGTGCAGTTTGTAGGACTGTTTTACGTTCAAAGATGATGGTGTGAAAGCAGTTAACACTCTCCAAAACGCCTAACCTGTTAAAATGTCTGAAGCTGACTTTGCAATGCGAGTCTAAATCTTTGAAGCAGAGAGACAAGTGGAATGTCATTAGTACTAAAAGAGTCTGTAATCTGTATCAGTAAGGGTGTGAAGTTTCACAACTTGATGCGATTAAAAAAAGGTCAAACAGGAGATACAGCCGTATGTGTGTGTAATTTTAACATTTTTTGCAAGTGCTAATTATTATTATGGTACTCATGTATGACCCTTGATAGATCTTGACTGATTTTCAGCCTTTCCACCAAATATCTGCTTTTTCTTTGTGTTTTGTTCATACCAGATTTTATTGAAAATTTTGAATTACTGGATTTATTTACTTTTTTGTTCATTTACTTATGGTGTTGATTTGGTGTGGTTAAATGTAGGCATCACTTAATGGAACAAAAACCAAAAGCTGAGAGGTGTGCCAGTGATTGGCCCAAGCTGCATTTTGCCCCAGTAAGTAGTGAAGTGAAAGGGAAGCAGATACACAAATCCTTGAACTCCTTAAATGTGAATATTTTGCTTTGCTGGAGTTTTAGAGTAATTAGAGGATACAGACTTGTTTTCTGGGTATATCAAGCTTGTGGAAGATGGATCTTGACAGGAGAGAGCTTTTTCTTTGCTACTTTTACAAAACACCTTCATCATACGAGATTTAAATTTAAATGGACTCTTTTCATCCTTTTGACTTTTTTTGTATGTTTATTTTTCTAAAATGCTTTATATCACTTGAGCACTTAACTTCTACTCTGCTTTCGCTTGTAATCATTTCAAACTGTCAGTGACACACAAAGTTTCCCTGTTGCTTTTTAAACCTACTTATGTGTTCTACATATTTGTGTATGTGTATATGTACTATAAACACATATTTATCAGTATACACATTCCTATTGTTTTTCAAATTACTAGAAGAGTATGAGATACTAAGTATGATTCCAGACCTTAAAATTCTCATCCTTTGGTCAGTAAAAGCCGACCGACTTCAGGAGAAATTTCACATTGGTATCTCATTAGGAAGTAGGTATAACTGTACAGAGAGGGTCATCGTTTTATCCTTGAGAAACTGAGAATCAGTTCATCGGTTGAGCTCGAAAACCTGACTGACGCAAATGGATCACTGGGAATAGGAATGTCCCAGCAGTAATTATGTTACAGTGCTGATGCCGTATAGAAGAGGGTAGTTTTTAATTCTGCTTCCTTGGATGGCTCTAGGTTTTTCCATTTCACTGCCTGCTTTGTGCCTCCACCCCCTCCCTCTCTCCCTCCCTCCCTCCCTCCCTTCCTGTCATAGTCACAGACATGCGGCGTGGTACACTTCACATCTGTACTGTTACACAAAGAGCACAACGATCATCGCCACGTAGAAGAAGCTGAAATGCTGGCAAATTATATGTGTTTTGATGGCATCCAGTCTGCTTTCATTGTGGCATAAATGTTGGTGGATAATGTTTTGTCATCTTAACTTGTTATGGCTCTCCGACTATCTTTGCGGCTACCTGCCTGAGTGTGTGTTGCTACACACCTTATAGGCTCAGCTGCCCTCTGAATGTGAGCTTCATCGCCACATTAGCACACTTCTGTATCTGCACCAGACCTGATGAGGTGTTTGGCCAATTCTCAGTTATTTTTTCTCCTCATGCCTCAAGCTGTGGAAAATTTAAATTGCGCTTTCATAAAAGTGGTCTGCAGAGTAGAAGGGTGCCGTCTGTATGTTTGTCATCATTGTGTAACTTGGGAGATCCGAAAGTGGTGGCAGGTTTGTAAGATTTGAAGAAGGGGTGCTTTAATACAAAGGTGTATTGATGTACGTGTGTGTGGGTATATCCATTTTAAATTTACCATAACATTAGTGAATAGTTATTTGAAACTTTCATTGAGGAAAACTGTGGAGGGAAAAGAAAAAAAAAATCACAAAAGGTTTTTTTTTCTTTTCTTTCCGCTTTCTCAAGACACTTGTCTGGATGCCTGTCTGTGAAAGTCACCTTGTGCAGTCATTCCCCACCTCTCAGTTTCCCAAGCTGCCTCTGTGCACCATGTTCGTCTGCAAGGCTGTCTGTCTGCTGCTAGCTGTCTCTTACTGTTTCTCTATGACTGTTTGGAAAGGTTTCAGTATCTGTCTTCACTGTGTGGGCATATGGTTGCCAGACAAACACAGGAGGCAGCAAATTCTTCAATCATCATAATAAATACTTCAATCATCACTCAGTGATAGATAATATTGGACTCATGGTGTCTTTATGTTTGTAGTACTTGGGCTTTTGTATTTGTGGTTTCCATGTGTGTTAGCTATAATTTGTTTATTTATTTTCTGGGAATACGCTTTTATGCATTTCGTACTATTCCAATAACAAGAACCACTCTAGAGATGATATCTGATTTGAGATGATAATGCCTATTCCTAGCAAGGATAAGACTTTTCATGGTTTGAAAGAGGTGCATTATTGACTTTTTTAAGGAAATCTTCACAAAACTGTTTATAGTTATAATTTAAATTTACATACCCTGCTAAAAGGATGAATGTATTTGTGTGTATGTATGTTAGTTTGCTTTTAAGTTTTAAAGAGCATCCCTAACACAATTGCATTAGTCTTTACTAAACCAGAATATATTCAATACCCCTGATAGCAAAGCAAAGTCAATACTGATCTTTTTTCTCTCTCTTTCTTTTACCCCCACGGCCCCAAGCCCTCCTGTCATTTTTCAGACTGAGCTGTAAGATCAGGTTCAGCCTGCAAGCTTTTCATGGTGATGTCATTTGGAACCGATAAGTAGCTTTCTGCAGCTCCATTCCCAGATAATGTTACATGTTACCAGAATGGATGATTGTCTGAACTCGCATTGATCCAGCACGGGATTACAGCTTGGTCACTGTACATTTCTACTGAGCAGACAGCCATCAGAACATTAACTGCACCTTCGATAAGAGAAGTCCTATCTTGTGTGTTTGCGGTGTAATATTGAAATTATTCCATCCTTTACTTATAGCCAAGATAACCATTTGATGTCAAGGAATGTATTTGTGTTTGTACAAGATGGATAGGTTGACTAATAGATCAGTTCAAGGTTGTAGGGCATAAACACAGCCTTAATAATAATAAGAAGGATTGTTGTTTGGTGCTAACCCATTTGGTAAACGCCAACATAAAGTTAGTAAATGCCAATTCCATACCTTACAATGACTTTGTTTTCATGACTCATAGCAGTATTGTTTTTTATTTTATTTTTGTGATGGAGAGAACTGAAAAGTATTGGGACATAAGACCTTTTAATCACTATATGCTAATGATTCAATAACCTGTTTGATTTCTGGTAAAAGTTGGTATGTTTCAAATGCATCGGAAATGTGGAGAAATTCATCTCCAGCTTGTGTCCAAGCAGAGTGTTGCAGGATCAAGCCCCTTCTTTGTTACTGTTTCAGCAGAGCGATCCTCGGGAGTGGCCGTGTCTTGGGCGGTGTGCATTACTTATGTCTGTGCTATGGCAGATCTGTAGGCCTCTCTGGAATCTGACCTAGGACTGACTTTGGAGTGCTGTGCCAAAGTTTCTCAGTCTCCATTTAGTCTTCTGATCTGAGTTTAAACGAGAGCCACGGAAATGCATCCAAAAGTTTTCACTTAGACCAACGCATTACCATTCAAAAAAATTGCCTTTTCCCTTGTGGGTTTTATCAACGGTCATTATGTGTTCGTTCAAACAGCAATTCTTTGGAGCGTGCAAGGACAGAACAAACATCCAGTGTTTACCTGTGGGCTTATTAGTTTTGACAGCAGTAGGGCTTTGTTGCAAAAACCTCATCCCACTACGTGCAATGAAACGTAGTGCACATATCGGAGGGCGGATCTCGATCGGCTTGTGTCAAAACAAAAAACAAAACAAAACAAAAAAATAAAATGAAATGAAATAGTCTTACCTTCCAACAATGTGTTTTTTCCACATAAATGGAGTTACTGTTGGCCAACTATACTATCTGACACTGCAGGCTGCCGTTTCCAAAGTTCTGGTCAATTTTGCATAGGAATTTGTCTAATCAAATTACTCTGATCTTCACACATCTATGCAAAACAAAGCATTCTTCTCCACGCCCCTTGAAAAAAGGAAATCTTTTGTATTTGTCCCGATTTTAGTGTCCCCAAGGAATAAATCAAAGCATGTAGTGGAGTTATTCATTCATTATTTATTTCTTGGCAGACGTCCTTATCCAGGATTACATGAGCAATACAAAAATGCAATAATACAGTACAAAATTCAAATAATGCATAATGCAAGTACAGTTCAAACATAACAGAAATGCAGAAGTTAAATACAAAATATAAAATACAAAGCATGCAATGCAATTTAACAGTATTTTAGAATAAATAGATTATACATAATTAATTAACCTTCCACTTTTTTAGTTACAAATATTGTGGTACCTGATTCTAAAGTATGTTAGAATAGTTTCTAAATGGAAATAAAAGTAAGTAGGTAAATAAATAAATAAATAAATACATACATACATACATAACATACATTTTAAATATCTAGGGTAGTTTTTTGTATGTGTGTATTTGTTTAAACCAAGTTCAAAAAATCATCACGATCAATTCCTTATTTTGACAAATCAGCCAATTAATTGAATACTAATGCTAATCAAAGCAGTTCATGTATGTATTCTTTATTGTTTTGCCTTTGAGAATGCATTTCCAACCTGGTTCAACCTCCTTCCGAACGACTGTTAAAGATAACAATTTGGGCTCATTGTACGCATGTTTATCTCTGTGTTTAAAGATGCTGGGGCAGAGGTATTCTTGTAGCCTTATACCCCTTCACTCCACACTCTAATGCCATCAAGCCCAGTTTAAATAGAACACCTGCAATGCTCAGCAAGTCAAATCAGGACACCTCCCTGTGCTCAGCTAGGCTTTTGACATTTCTTTGCAGTCAAATTTACTTTGGGGTTTTAAATCATGCCAGTCCTAATCCCTGAAGTATCCCATGCATTGGCTGGTACCGCTTTATGGATATCGCCTCACTAAAAAAAATTAAAAAAAAGATTGATCCTTGCTTGTTTTATTGCAAATAGTGTTATGGTAAATAATGATTTTTCCTTCTGCACTCACCATACGTATATACTGACTAATAACATGGGCTGCTTTTTACCTGTTCTGTTTATGGCGGTTCTCACCGATCCTCTGTCTCACGGCTCCTGTCTGCACATAAAGGTGCAGAGCTCAACAGAACTAGATGGTGGCTTCTCATGTCAATGTCCAGTGCATTTTAAGTGGAAAACCCCATCTGATTCATTACAGTTTGCTCCTGGAGGTGAATCTGAAAACTATTTGGAAGGCTTAATTGCTTCATAAAAGTAGCTGCCCACCCCTATAGTGAAGAGACCGTGAAACACTTGAACAGTCATAATGAGAGCTACGGGTCTGTTGCATTGCTCTGATGGACCACAGATAGGCCTACTGTCTGTGTTCTGCAATCTCTGATCTGTTCAATGGAGATCTCACAGAAATAGAAGAGTGAAGTAATTTAATTTCGGCTCTATGTAATAATGGCATGTCGCCAGATTTAGAGCATAAGAGACCTTACACACAACCGATCACTAAGAAAGAAACAGATGCATATCAATGTACCCAAAGGCTTATTTTGTGGAAATTAAAAATGCACGTTATGACTGTGGAAATGTAACATTGGCAAAATCTTTCCACAATTTTATATGAGACACGAACCTACTTTTATTTTTATTTTTTCTCATGTTGACTTTGCTATGATGCATTTAAAGGATAATTTCTATGCAACTGACATCACTGTGATCAGTGATTGATAAAGAACTGAAGTGATGCTCTCGTCAATCAATTTGAGATAATTCTCCACGATATATGTGTGTATTTTTGGATCGTTCTTTATATTAAAAAAAGCTCTCTCTCTCTCTCTCTCTCTCTCTTTCTCAACCCCCCTCCTCCTTTCTCTCCTCCCCACACATTCTCTCTCACACACACACCCTTCGGTAGACCTTATTAATTATATCTCATTAGTTGCCTGGGAAACCAAAGTGAAGGAAGGGAGAGTGAGAAAGAGAGGGAGAAAGTCGCTCCTCAAGGATCAACCAAGTGTCAGATTAACATCAGGAGACATTAACACTTTTGACGCCGCTGAGACACAAAACTTCTCTCGCGCTGCTGGAGCTCGCGATAAGCGTGGGCTCACAAAGGCAGTGCTCTGGTTAGAAATTCTGGCATTGCTCCACTCTCCTGAGGCTCAGTGGCAAATCAGAAGGTGGGAGCTGGTGATGGTTTTCTGCTGTGCTGCATTATACAAACAAATGCCAAATTGTGGAGAGCTGATAGACCTTAGAGATCTTGTTTAGTTTGGTTGGGTACACTGACGGTGAACTGATGCCTGATCTTCACCAAGATAGCTTCAGAACCCACTATGGGCTTATCAAGATCATACTGGCTTAGGATTTCTCATGGGGGAAAATACTTGGAATACTTGGAAAAAAATATATAAACTAATCCATTAAGCATGTTTTATTCCCTTTTATGATATCCTATATATCATCTCAGCCAATGTTTCTCTCCAGTTTCTAAAATGGTTCTTAGCGTAGAGCTTTCTGCAGTTTGTTTTCAAGTTTTTTGTTTTTTGTTTGGACTGCATAACTTGTAGTACATTTTCTAGGACATCATGGAAATGAAAATGAAGAGATCCCAATAGGCATAAAGACTACGCTACCAAACAGGAAAACAAACAAGAAAGCAAACCAAAAAAACATTTAGCACGTGGTGTTTTTCCTTACTGTTCCTTTCCTTGATGTCCCATTGTATTTTTCACTGCAAACCATTAGAAACTGGGTAATTGAATGCATTTGAATTGAATGGTGGTATTTTATGGTTGCCTGTTTTGCTTTTCATTTTTATTAACAGATTTATGGCCGTTATTCATGGTTTATCCCTTGGCTCAGTTAGAACTTTTAGAAAATCCCAGCAGAGCCAATACAAACTAATTTGCTCTCCTGGCGTTAACTAGACCCACAGTGAGATGACAGCTAACAGACTCCAATCTGCCCAGGAAACAAGCCCAGTGTGGACGTGATGATGGAAGTTTACTCTCCCTTAGCAGGTACACTGGGAGTCTCCAAATTGGTCAGTGTTGGCTGAACCATTCATCTTCCAAGGAGCATAATAAACACAAAAAGAACAGAGAACACTGTGTTTGGTTGTTGTTTAGTCTTTATGTTACAGCCAGGAAAATAACAAGGGAAGGAGCTGAGGGGAAGCGCGTCCCATGGGCTGCTGGCAGGCCCTCTCTCTCTGTCTCTCTCTCTCTCTCTCTCTCTCTCTCTCTCTCACTGTCTTGCTCGGTGCAGTGGTCATTACTGGGGGCCTGAATAACAGGACGTAGAGGAGCAGGAAGTGGGGAGTATGGGCTGCCCACGGCCTGTGGTAGGATGTAGAGCACTGGTCCACCTAGCACAGGAAGTTGTGCTGTCATGGATATACTCAGGATTCTGGCACATGTCCTTCAGGCTTTAAGAGATGAGAGAGAGAGAGAAGGGGAAGGCTGTAGTCTTTAGGAACTTTTCTCAACTGAGCTCTTGGATTATAATGTTTAAAGTTTGATCTTTCTCTTTATATCTATATCATTACCAGTAATTACCGGTATTAATCTATATTAATACATAAATACATACTCAAATATATATACATGTATATATACATTTTTAAAAGTTGATGAACTACAAAGATATCCCTGAGAACAGTGCACATGGATTCTTCCTTCAGTGTTTGATGTATTGTTTATTTGATCTTATCTATTGAAATACAGTAAAAATAATAAATGCTGATATTTACGGGTGATTCAGACATGAGCCCAAAGAACAGTCAAATAAGGAGGACAATCACATTGTTTATGGTTTGTTTTGAAACTGACATTTCGACTGTGGGCTTGCTACTGGAGATCTATGTAGTTTGTGGCTGAAGGTACTTAGTGGCAGTAAAAAAAAATAAAAAATGAAAAATTCAGTTTCCTCTGGCTGTAGGTTTAGGTTGTGAACATGTGTGGGGCTCAGTTCTTATTTTCCTCATGGTGCAGAGGATGTGGAGTGTTTTCTTGCAATTAAGGTGGGAGTGTGTGTAATTTATAGAGTCTGGAATGACTGACCTCATCACAAACCTTCCCACACTCTCGGCAACAAATCACACGTGACTGGATGAGAAAGGGTGACTCTTGACATGCATCATGATGCCTGTTTTCAGACAGAGCAGATTCACATCTGTACATCCCTGGAGCCCTGGCCTGTGCTGACAGAAACTTAATGTTCTGGCCTTGGAGCTGGACCAGTGCATTGAAGTTCTTACTGCATTTCCCCTGCTTGGACTGGAGAACTTAGGTGGCTCAATTCAAATGTTCAAAGGACTGGAACTTGAACTGTCAAGATGACACACTCTTCTGTGGCCTCATTATTTTAGTTTTCTAGCAATTGCTAGAAGTTCTTCCAGTTAGTATTTGAAGCATATCTATCTCCACTATAATGCAATTAATAAAGACATTTCAGGAAAATATTGTCCCTTTCCTACAGTACAGTTGTAGTTTTTGTTGTTGTTATTAATATGAATTAAAGAGTCTGATTTTCATCAGTTTTTTATTTTTAAAGCTTATATGAATTTGTTATTAAGTTGATCAGGAGCTGCTTAAGTCACAGACATTTTTCTATTTTATTATTGAACTATACTTATTTATCAGTGGCACATATCAAGTATTTTTCAACAACCATTTATTGTGTTTATATTATGTAGTCAGTAGAAATACACATTGCCACCATTTGAGTTTAAACAAGGGAATTCCAGATCTATCTGTGGATTTGCGTACAACATAGTATAGGCCCCGCCTGCCCTCACTCGGTTCAGTCAGCTGGAATATTTACTACTACTCACTAGGATGGATGAGTTGTTTACTAAACTTCAAATCTGTGCGTCTGCAGCTGTGTCAGTAGAGGTCTTGGAAAAAGCCTATGTTTTGTTTCTTCTGTCCTGTACCAGTCTGACAGGGCATGTAGTCCCATTGATTTTTATGTCAAGTAGATGTAGCTTCTCCTATTGTGACATGTTACATCTGCATTGATTGCCCCAGTACAAATGTTTGGTAAGCACCTTTTATTGAAAGTTGGGCTATTACTGTTAAAGACGTAGGGTCTGTGAGCTAGACCTGGGCCTCTAGCACATATTGAGAAAGAGAAACAATTTGCAATCTAACTTTCTGATGAATTCCTAATAATAGATAGATGTTTTAGTCCTTTTTATACAATAATCCCACATTTTTGGTGGGTACTGTAGTGAGTTTTTTTTTTTTTTTTTTAACTTATGCAGGACACAGGCAAGCACAGCTGCTACAATACAATATACAAGGACTTGGAATCCCTTGTATGATTTCAAATTGAGAGGTTAGAGACTTCACAGCAGTTCCTGTGCTGCCCTGTTTTAAATTGCAGTACCTCACACAGCTGTCATAGGCCATTTATAGCAACGATGGGTGATATAAAGACAAGTTATTTGTGAGTTGTATTGTTAGTCCTCTTATTATTATAATTACCATAACCATCATTGTCTGAAACAATTACATCAATAATTCTCCTCCACCCTCACCCCCCCTTCGTTATGAGAAGCACAAACTTTATCTACCGCGATGGCTTCTGGCCTCTGTTCTTGGAATATACCCTTTCTTTTTTTTAGGTTTTTTGGGCAGAATGTGGTTTGTGGAGCCGCCCACTGCATCCGTCTTCCAAATAACCACAGAGCGAGAGAGAGAGAGACAGAGAGAGCGAGAGAGAGAGAGAGGACAAAAAACCAAATGCAGCACTGAACTCATAAACTCTGTGCTTGTTTATTCTTTCCCCCTCAACGCAGAGTGAAATGGACAGAACAGACTGGCAGTATTTGCTCCTTTTGGATGGGGACTGAAACTTGATAAACGCTGGGGCAGAATGGCTTTGATAAGATTCTCTACTATAGCCCCCCTGCCCTCACCGCCCTCCCCTCATTAGATGAAGTTTCCAGGGCTGTGAAATATGCTAAAGCTGGTGTCTTTCGAGAGATGGATACCTCTGCCCAGGCGATAGGCTTTGCTCCATGCTGAGGCCTTCGGCGGCTGCTGTTGCTGGCAGAGGGGTTTCCAGGCCTCTTCAAATTGCCCTCCCTTTTGGTGAGCTTACATCCAGACAGGCTGCCCAAGCACAGGGCTCTGCATCCTCGACTACACGTGCTACATTAATCCAGCTTGTATCAGGATAAACTGGAGGCTCTCGGCAGCGCTTGGTGTACTCCAGTGACCCGCACAGATTAAGAGAAAGCTTACAGTCCTGCTTCAGGTGAAACCCGCACTTGTGTTTTCCTCTCTGCTGCTCCCCCAGGTTGAAACACTGGAGCCCAGCCTGACAATGACTATCCCTCTGATCCCACACTGTGTATCCTGGATTAGTCTGACAGCACAGTGGTTGTTCAAGATTTTGGTCGCCCAAATTCCCATTAAGAAGCCTTGTTTGATTCCAAAGGTGCATCCCATAATTGCTTGTTTACACTCCCCTTAGTTTGGGGTAGATCTGTGTTTTAATTGTATGAAGTAGAAGCTAAACATAACAAAATGTGTTTTTTACTTTGCCTTTAAATTGCTGTTAAATTGTAATACAAGTAGGTGACAGATGTGAATGGTATTACGGGGACCAGTCAGTCATTTCCCAGCATGAGATGTGATTGAAAAAGTGTCACCTCGATCTGGGTCCCTTGCGTTAGTTTCTTTCAGCATTTCTTAAAAGCTCAAAGCATGGGAAAGGTTTGATCTACATTTTGTCAATAGTTCTCTTAAGCCTGAAAGATTAAAAAAAAAAAAGAAAAAAAAAGAAAACAGCTACAAAATCAGCTTTCAAATGAAGTCGTAAATGCCACATTGTACTTAATTATACTTGAAATGTCAGTATAATTAGTTACTAAATTTGACATGAAAGACATAAATGAAATGAAAAAAGTATCAGTAAGAAAAATAGAGATGGTGTATGTATTTATGTATAATTATAGTGAAGACTTCAATATGCTACAAATGCAATTAAAATAATGAAAAAAGCAAAGACATAGAAGAATACATTTTCAGAAAATTGAAGCTGGTCATCTATACACAATAGTCAACAAGTCCATTGTGCTGTTCTGCATGGGTATTTCATATTGTAGTGAGATTACTTCAATCACACTGATGATCTCTAGTTCGGACATCACTTAATTTAAGCTAAGTTTTCACAAAGTAATCATTTATTTTGTAAGTTCAATTTTATGTTTTTTTGTTTTGTGTATTTCCAAAGCTCCAATAATGTATCCCAAGGTGTTCGTGTCAATATTTCTCGATTTTTGCTGACAAAACATCAAGGGAGAGTTAATGTGGTTGCAGGATTGAATTTTCCTAACTGAAAGATTCCTCTCTTTCTTTATTTCCTGTGGGAAGGTCATGAGAGAGAATTTCTACCTGGTTAATGTCTTTAATTATATAAGCCCCCAGTAACCCTGCTTTGTGACCTTGCCTAAGAACTCAAGAGCCTTACAGGTTTTAAACGAGGGGAAGAGCTACTTCAAGTGGTTAAAGAGATGCTGATTAGGCCATGTCTTTTTTTCTTTTCTTCCCAAGGCTGTATACACAATCTGCAGCAGACGTATTGAATCTTTGAAATGAATGAAAACATTGTGACTTTTGATAAATGAATTGCCGCACGCAGCCTTGTCAAGAGTCCTTTTGTCATCTCCTTCTCTCGCATAATTTAATTCCATTTTGTCACAACCGCCGCTGACACTAAGCCTGTATTAAACAATTTAAACCTTGTGAGAGTGTATTACTACTAATGGAGACAAACTTCAGTGTGTTTTGCTTACTTTAATGTTCAAGTGGAGACTGAAAAGGCACACTCTCAAGTGCCAAATAGACTGAATTACACACCTTTCAGAGAAAAATTATATCATTGCAAGAATACTGGTATTATCTTACTAGAAGTGCATTGTCCTGCTGATACTAACACTACTGCTATTACTATTACTACCAACACCGAAAACTAAATATTTGTTTTTAAATTCACTTTTATATATATTCAGCTCTGGAAAGAATTAAGAGACCACTTAACATTGATTTCTGAACTTGGAGTGGTCTCTTAATTATTTCTAGAGTTGTGTATATATTATTTACATTTTAAAAACTGTATTCTATTATGGTATTTACTTGATAGATGAGTTTTCTTTAATTTGGAGCTACGGTTTTGCAGTACTGCACTCTTCAGTACTGATGTGCAAGCTCTTATGAATGATCAAGCACCATCATTAGCCATCCCACCTTCAGAGCATCTTCATTCTCTAAGAGTGCACGTGTCTTTGCATATTAATCTGATGAAAAACAATGTTTTATATACAGCACCGGAATTGTTCTAAAATAGTATGTGTCAAGTAGGACCCAGTGTACTGCTGCTGCAGTGTTCATATGAACTGAGCTTGGCAAGTAAAGCGGGGTGACCCCGAGACACAGGGTCTACTTTGTGGGCCTTTCAACCAGAACCAGTGGATTGTCTGAAAGTAATTAATTTACAATTGCTTCATAGCAGGGTTCGACAACTGAATAAACAGTAAAGAAACAAACAAAAATAATGTCTCTCTTGTCTGTAATGATTGTTGGTGTTCTCAATGATAAGCCAACTACAGGTGGATGTTTTGTGTTCAGATCTACATAACACAGCTAATAGTGCCTGCAGCTTAATCTGACCTCAACAACACATGCTGTTTTGTTTGTTGCCAAAATACAGTGGAAGATACTGGATCTTTGCAAGACTATGAAAGCCTGCCTTCCATTTCACAATGTCAGTTTTCTAACTGTATCAACGTTTGCAATCGGAAGATGTATAGCGATAGTGATTTCAAGGGAAAGGCAAACAAATGCGTTTGCAATCCTCTTGCCCTCTATGAGCACCAGAGTTCTTGCTGATTTTGCTGGGTAGCACATAACAATACATTAAAAATAATGAACCCTGACAGTTCTAGGGTTAAAGACTGATTCAATCAGCTGGAGAGACATAAACTGAGTTTGGGTGCATGCCAGCCATATGCCACTAACCAATTCAGTTTTGTAGTTAGAAGAAGAAAAAAAAGTTGCATGCAGGCCAGTTTCCATATGCTTCCCATGCTGTATATTTATATTGTCTGAAGCCATGTTTTGTTATGTTTGTGACACTTGAATAAATTATAATTTAAAGTATTTTAGATGATGGGGATGTACAATATAATAACTGTGCAGTCGTATTACCTTGTACCACTACCAGAAAGCCTTTTTGGTTAGTGTTTTTCCTTATTTTTTTATTGAGGAGCAGTGAAAAACAAACAAAAACAAACAAGTAGAAATAATGTAGTAAGAATGTCTGCTATGAGTTTGTTTTTATTTTGTGTAGTTCATGTCTGTACTACGTTGAAAGAGAAAATGTCATTGGAATGTGTAGTTCTCAGTATTAAGAGAATGTAAGAGACAAGAGACCAAGAGAAATTTTTGGGCAATTTAAATGTGAAGGGAAAAAAAAAAATAGAAAAGCAAAGAAAACCCCCTAGAATTTTCACAGCTTAGTTCTGATGTGGCCTTCAAGAAATTCTGCCATTTCACCAGTTGCTATTGCTAAGAATTTCCAATAGCTGACAGACTTGTGTAGGCTGGCTACAAGCTGATTTCACTCACACTGAATAGATAAACCTACTGGATTTGGTGGTGAGATGACTGCGAGAGACAGAAAGCGTTGAGACTCTGAGATACATGACACCAGAATTTCAACCTACCTTTAAATAGGTCAGTACAATAGATCTGTCCCAGCCTGTGTGTCCGTAGCATTGGGGATTCCTGCTCAGTATGTCGCACAGTGTTTTAAGGCTTTTCACTGCAGTCCATACGTTAATGGCCTAGGAAGTATGCCTGTCGGTGTAGTATTTCTATATTAGGTGTGCTGTTGTACTTCTCACTATGTTGACTCTTCCATGATACAGAGTCACTACCATCACTTCCTCTCATGTGGTTAGCAATCTTCCACTGGTGGCAAAATTGCAACCAGCTGTCCCACAGGTCAGTGCTTCTGTATTCGGTGAACTATCCCCACCCCCCTATCCCCTGGATAAGCTGTATCAACTCCCCAAGATGATGCTATGTCAGGCTAGGGGTTTGGGGAAGCACCTGGGTTTTTGCGGCTAAATTTGGGCTTGAGGCTGGCTACTTTGCAACGGTGAAATTTGCATTGAAAGCCTTTCTTTATGAACGAAGGGGAGGGGAAAGTACTTTAGGTTTTAAATGCCAAGCTTGCAAAACCTTACACTGTGTAGTGTTTGCTTTATGCCTTGGTGTAATGTTTTGTTTTTTTCCTCATGATTCCGCTGTGGATGAGCAGTTATAGTTGCATTTTTTCTTATTCTTTTTCTCCATTTATATTTATATCCATCTCTCAACTAAGGGTACATGTCTGTCCCTTGTGAATTACAGCACCAGCGTCCTCTCTAAAAGTGTGGGGAGGGGACGGTGGGGAGTGTGTAGTGTGGCTTCAGATCCACTCCCCATAGCTTTGCGGGTGGAGGATCATCATAAAGGAAATTCTTATGTTGCGTTGGTAGGTCTAGATTATCCGGAGTGCAGTTTTGTAGGCATGGAGAGTAAGTGCAGTGTGATGGACTTGGTTGCTGTCTTGGAGAGCATTGAGGAGTGGAAGATGTCTGCAGCAAAGCAGTGACCTCTCTCTCCTTTGCTCTGAGGACATTCCTTCAGGCTTCCCTCTGTGCGGGACCTCCATCCATGCTCAATGCACACACACATACAAACGCGTGCGCACACAGTGGCAGGAACAAGAGTGGGAGCGCGGGGTATACTTACTTTACTCTGTGACTAATTGGCTCACCCTGTCACTATGCATTAGCCACGGAGAGGGCTGAATGGCGAGCAGTGGTAGGCAGGGCCTGGGATGACGGGCCTGGCCTGCAGAGACAGCCAGGCAGCAGCTCGGAGCTCAGACTCGGGCAGCGCTCTCTCCGAAACCGCACACAAACACACACAAACAAATAAACACAGAACAGATACCATCTCATAGCCCTCATCCTTTAATTGATTATTGTTTTTAACGTTTATAAAATACTTCCATTACAAGTCACCTGTATATCTGCCAGTCTTTTGTCCCGAGAAGTGAGAATAACCCCTAGAATTTGTGTGTGTCTTTTTATTAGGAGTTCCCACAGAGCTATGTTCTTGTCCTATGTTACATGAATGGCGTTTGGGTGCGAGTGCTATAATTTTGCATCTCCCTTTAAGTTTTTAAGTCAGGATCTGTTCCATGTTGGTGTTTTAACTGCAGCCATGAATGTAGCTTGAAGTGTAACTGAACTCCGCCGCAGCGCTTTCAGCTGTAGTGTGGTTTTTGCAGAACTGAACTTAAAACATTAAATAAGGGAAAGGAGACAAGGGACCTTTTCTGTTCTAGATTCAGACTTCAACACAGAGGGGAAGAATTAGAAATAACTCGTATTTTTATTTTTTTCTTGGCTGTTGCGGTTGTGGGAGACGTTTGTTTTTCAAAAAAGACGGCAGATAAACAAACCTGCAAGCAGACAACACACAAAGCAAAGTCTCAAACTGAACTGCCATCTCCTTTAAGTCTAAGGTTCCTCCTTTGCATTTGTAGCAGCTGCTGCTGTGCGGCAGGTGGGAAGATAAAAAAGCATCATGTACTTCAAAACTGGTATCCTTTCTATACGTGGAGGGGAATGGAGAATTAAAGAGCTTGGGAGCTTTTTTTGAATTGGCAGCACTGTGCTAACGTCCCCCCCCCCTCTTTTCTCCACAGATTTTGGTGTGGCGAACTGGGAAGGCAGAGAGAGTGTGTACAATGTGCTAGAAGAGTGAAGGAAGACAAGCTTGGGTGTTTTTTTTCTATTATACTGGAGTGTCAGAACGACGCAAGGGCAAAGAAAATGGGGCGGAAGAAGATACAAATCACAAGGATCATGGATGAGCGGAACAGGCAGGTGGGTGTCATGGCTGCCAGTGTCAGAAACTGGGTTGACGTCTCCCACCTCCTCCCTGCGCCCCGTTCCTCTGAACACCAGGGTGTGTGTTTTGGAACTTCAGAATCAACAATGTACCCCATATCTGAAAATTTGCTTACTGATGGAGGCCAGAGCCAAGCAACATATATTGGATTTTTAATATATAGATATTTCGGTAGTCAAATTTATTTGAATAATGAAGATATGCTATTCCGTTCCTTTCCTTTACTGCCTTTGCCGGCGGCTTCAAACAGTGATACTGGCTCAGGTGTTGTGCCAACAGAACTTAAACAGTGCATAGAAAAGAACATTATGTCTTCTGTGATAGATATCCTTGGGCCTTTCATATCTTCCCATTATATTGTAAGAGTTCTTCCTTCAGAGGACACTCTAAACACTATTCTTCACTGGATTTGTATTGTTAAAATGAACACACAAACAAATCACATGGCATTGCTTGAAATCTCAAAAATTCAACGCACAAATGTGGGCCTAGATAGGGGGGAGAGGCTGTAGCCCTTTTTGATAATTTAGTATTTTAATTTTGTTCTTCTTGTGAGCTGAGGGAAAGAAAAAACACAGCCTCCCATTTCAAACCTTTGAATGTGTGCCATGTTGCTATGGTAATTGAGATATTTCATATTTGAAGTGATGCTGTAACAATGCAAACATAAAAATGAATTCAATCCATCAGTGTACAGTTCCAAGGAGATTGCCCTCAATCAGCTAGAAAGGCCATCGCTGCTGTGTCAACATTTCTTAGTCCTATCCGAGAGATAGTTATCGGTTTTATTTAATTTTTTTGGAAGGGGGGGAGATAGAAGACCACCGCAAAATAAAATAAAAATATTTAATCAAAATAATCCAATTATATGTACAGCTCGTGTTTAGTTGCTTTCATTCTCTTAAATCCCAAAAGGTTGATGCGTTTCCTGTATACAGCATTGAGAACACAGTTGTGTAGAACTGGGCTAGTCCATGTATGTGCAGCAGAGAGACGTTTTATCTGAGTTGGTTGTCCTCTGCTTTTTGGGGACAGGAATCTCCGTGGCTCCGTCTCGTTGGTAATAATTATCTATAACAACCGCTGACGAGCACCCTCTCATTAAAAGGGTGGGCCAGCAGGACACAGTGCCCCTCTCTCTGTATCTGCCACCGCCGAGACAGCTCCAGATTCCACTGCGGTCGACTTGCACTAAATATAAATTTGAGGGAGAAAAAAACATAGCAAAACAAACCCTAGACTAGTGCATATTGAGGCTTTTGATTTTTATGGGTTTATTCTTTTTTTTTTTTTTTTTTTTTTTTTTTTTTTTTTTTTTCACTTGTCAGATTAACCCAGATTCCCTAATTTTGAGATAAGCAAAGTAGCAAATAAAAACCAAACACATTGCCTAATAATGCATGTTTACAGAATTTTTGAAATACAATATGGTAATAGTTGAGATTTAAAAAAAAAAAACTTATTTGAAGAAAAATGATGCAAATGGTAGAGAAAGGTATAAAGAAATGCAGTACAGTATACAACCTTATATCCCTAGGGACCTGTCCCTCCCCACTGCAACAGAAAGTCACACCTTCTCAAAATATCATTAACACTTCACCGCGGGTTAAAACCGCTCTGTTTTCCTGCACATAGAAAGATAATTGAAGTTTTATTCACTTCTGTGAAAGCGATGACATTAACACTAATGCCACCCTCCAACCCCCCCCACCTCCCCTACACCCCCCTTCCTTCTTTCTAACAGTTACTGTGTGGGTAGCAATTCACTCAACTGAGAAGCAAAATCTACATGATGGACTAATTATCAGCATAACACCAGGTTTTGGGAGGGATCCAAAATCAGGAAGGAGGGAAGGGCAGCCGCGTGCCAGGAATAAGACAGCAACCTGTTTGTGCAAATCTGCACCTTCCTCTGACATCAACACAAAAGAGGCAGCTTGCTGTTTGCCAGAAAATATATTTTTTTAAATGTCAGAAGATTAACCCCTGAGATGAATCTGGAGTAGTTCAGTACATACAGGTCTCATTCACACACAGCTCTGGTCACATAGGATTGTATGCTTTTGAAGCAGATACGCAACTTAAAGTAAAATATGCGGTCATTTTGGGTGACATAAATCGCTTTATATTAATCTATATCCATATTGGACTATATTTTATGGTACATAAAGAAATTAACAGTCGCTTTCTGCACTGCTATATGAAGAATAGGCACTAGCTTCACACATCCCTCGGCTGGCCTTCCCTATAGCCTGGAAACCATGCTTGAGTGTGATGGGTGTTGTGTTTTTTGCTTTTCAATCAGATTTTAAATGTCAAAGTCATTTCTTTCCCATTCCCAGAGTGGCAATGGGAACACTCGGTTACAAATCGCTATTGCCTTTTATTATGTTTGTGTGCAGTTAACCAAAAAAATTAAATAAAATCTCTACACCACACAGTTGTCCCAGCTGGCAGAACGTCAAGTTTTTTTGTGCTTCGTACCCTTTCCATGTGGAGCTGTGGTGAAGCTGGAAATGTAATGTAGTGTCTGCTCTCTGCTGTATCGTGAACTTCATATAGAGATCTCTCTGGGGTGCGTTCGGCGCCCAGGGGAATAATAATTAGCCTGCGAGTCCCTTTGCAGCGACAATTAGAATCTTTATCTATGTGGCTGCGCTTGCAGGCAATTTATATTCATGACATTACAAGAAAGAATGCTTTAAGTGGGCTAATTAAATACTATGGCATTACGGCATGCTGCATGGGTACATCATCCTTCTTGCATCATTACTGGAATTGCTTTGAAGAGGCTGTTGACCTTTCAGGATTTATACGGGAGAGCGGAGTATGAGGGGAGGTCCGTAAATACAGTATCTATCAAAACGAATTGATTAGCTTCAAGTGTAAGGGGAGTGGGGGAGGATAGATGACATGCCCAATTTGTGAAGGCTGTCCGACAATTGTTTTTATTATCAGAAGAGGTGAAAAACGCAAGCCTCTTTGACCCATGCTCATTCTGTCTGCTGCGAAGAGTGTTTCAGAAGAACAATGTTCTACTGTAACATGTACACCAGTGTAGGCAGAAGCAACAGATAAATAGTGTTATTTTTATGCACCTCTTGTTTGTGCACATAACTTGGATAAACTTAATTTTGTCTGCTGCATGTTTTTTACTGGTTGCGTACCCTACACCCACAGTTCTTTTAATTTTATGAGACTGGTATTACACCACTATCAGTGGCGATTGTAGCTGAGAACATTTCCCATAAATTATTTAAAAATCTAAATTTGACAGGAAAGCAAGAATCCTGGTAAGGTGGCATCGTAACCTGCTGTGCACTTTTCAGAATACGAAAAAAAAAAAAATGTAAAAATATAATAAAATGTATATCCTGAAACAGTATGTAAGTCAACAAACATTGTGGGTTTTTGTGTAAGTGTGGAGAATGTGGAAGGGTTGTATCACCAACAAGAACTGGGATCAGTACGCCTCACTGAGCAGCATGACAGTCTAATTGCAGACCTGTGTAGCGATTAATGTAAAAATGGCACCCAACAACAGAAATCCCTTAAAAAGACATCCCTTTTTCAGAAAAAATCCCTGATTTCATACAGCAGTATAAACCTGCAATTACATACGTTAATGATGGTGAGGTGAATCTGTTATTCATAAGCCTTATACAATATGTGTGTGTGTATATATATATAAAGAAACTCCATTACAGACTTCAGCAGCAGGAGTAAATGTTGAAATAAAACCCCTAAGTGTGATTGATGTTAAATCCCTTTAGGGAATTTCTGTCCTGAGGGTAATCTTTTAATCCATTGTTGGGTTTAATCCAGTGGCCATTGTTTGCATAAAGAAAGTTCCCATTTCCCGATGGCCAATGGCAAAAGATGGTCCTCATCATCTCCTCGCCTTCGTCCCACAATATTTCCACAGTCTGTCAGTAACAGCAGATTCTTATCAGGGAAAATTGCACATACAGATTGATTTCTATCCCCTCCCCCACCTCCTACTTACAGTATACTCTGCTCCTTTGATGAGTAATGGGTAAGATTTCCATTTCTAATGATTTCCTTTACTGTCATTAAGCAAGTTACCGGGAATAATTGCACAAGTCATTAAAAGTTTGACGCTATTACTTCTAGGCAGAGTGTTGCTGAGCTTTAGTTCACTTCACTGGAGAGTCACATCAGCATGCTACAGGCTGATGGGCATGGTGCGTCTCTTTTTCCCAGGGATCTACAAAGCACCACGTCTGTGATGGGATTTTTATTTTTTCAATTTATAAAAAAAAAAAGAAAAATATCCCCTTTTGAATTTCAAAGAACTTCTTGGATCAACATGATTATACTTTAATGAAACTATAACATGCACGCTTGCAAGCAGTTAGTGGAGGAAGAAAGAAAGAACGTTGTTGGAATTAAAACAAAAGACAATTAGCACGTGGCAGTTCAGAGAGGGGGGAGTCTGCTGTGCCAGACACACCGTGTAAAGAATATATGAATACGCAATCATCCTTAAATGCCAAATATAAATTAAAATGATCTAACGGGTGTAGTTAACATAGCTTATTTAGTGGTGAGTGAGAATATTGGTGTGTCTTGGGTATATTTGTATTAACAGTTTTTACTTTGCAGAAAGTAACTTGCATCTTTTGTATAGTATAAGCTATATTACCAAAAGTAATTGGACAGGCCTAACTGTGTTACTTACCAGCTATCATTGTCTCCAATCATTTTGAAAACCATGCAAGTAGGAAAGTATTGTGATATTTTGGACAACAGTGGCTCTTTCAGTATTGAGGGAATTTGATGGGTAGGGTTAGAACTGCCACACAATGATGCAATGCAGTGGTTTGAGGAGACAACAGCTGAAAACTGTTCTTGATCTTGGTCTAATTCCTGACCCATAGAATAACTCTTGGGTAAAAGTGAATCAGATGGCCATAATGCTGCAGTACTTTTAATAGATAAGTGTAAGTTTCGACCCTATTAAATACATTGTGAACAGTATTCGTATATATCTCGGAATGTACTAGAAAAAGAAATAAGATTAATCTCTCTCTAAACAGCTTTAGACCTCGTAATATCTTTAATGTGCTCCCTAAAGGGAAAAAACTAAGATTATATACTCAAAACTATATAGCGTAATTATGCCCTCCGAAATCTCCAAAGGATATTTGTAACTGCTGTGCAAGCCTGCTCTCCAGGCCCTAAATAAGACCTTCATTAAATTAGCTGGCTAAGATTAAGTTGGGCAGTCAATTAATAAAAGCTCTATTTAACCTGGAAAGACATTGGCCATGTCTGGGTTCATACTTACTGCTCTGCAGTGTAGCTAACAGGCGGACCGGAAATTTAATAGCATTAAAGATGCTGTGTTTTGCATGAAAATGACCTGAGCTTATAAAGAGAATATTGATGTACAATATCATGTGGGGCATTTGGAATATCATGTAAAACTAATAACCTAAGGATTTTGGAAAGACAAGAACATAACGATTCATAGTAAAACAAGGCAATAATGGATCGGCTGTGGAGAGTACAGCTTTAAAAACAGATCTGCTTGGGCAGAGAGGTGAGGTCACCTGACTGGGGCCCAGCTGTCAGGACTGGCTGGCAGGCCTCTGTGGCTGGGCCGGGGCTGAGTCCTTAGGCAGTGCTGTCCCTGCCCTGCCGGGCCCCCCCACGCAGCTTCCTGTTTCCTCCGAGAGATGATCCGGGCAGACAGGAGGGGCTGACATGCGTCTGTCTACTCGCCCTGCGTCTCTCAGCTGCTGCTCAATCAGGGCAGCAGCCAGGGGGCCTGGATCGGACTACCAGCTGGGGTCTGCATCCTTCTTGGCCCTCTCTGCCTAAGACTGTTTTTTATTTTTCCTTCACTCTTTGATTTTCTCTAATGGAATGCAGATGGCCTGATGACAACAAGCATCACTAGCCGTTGCTTATTGAAATCCCCCCCCACACTTTTACTTCTAGACACACACCAGTAACACTCCTACTGCCATGTCTCCAATGATTGCCCCCAACTCCCCTGCCCCCAGGGAGAGTTTTCAGAATCTCAGTTTGATTAAGTCATTGCTGACAGACCAAACCCTTTCAGTCACAAGAAGGGTACACGATAACAGCACACGCCTTGTCACTCTTTGACATGCTACAATCCCATCTCCACAAGCTATAGTTCACCGAGACAAATCAATCCTGAGCATTAACACATGTACACGAGGATCTGAGACAGATTTGCAAAGCTTAAGAAATTTGTTTTCACATCGCCTGACATCAGCATTATTGTGTGCTGTCCTAAAATGCATTGTCTTTTCTTGTTTGTTTGTTTGTTTGTTTGTTTGTCTTTTCCATAGAGCCTTCTTGCTTCATATGTGACAAGGCATTCATGTATTTTGCTTTTGTTTTCAGTCTCTGTTTATATTTTAAAATCCAGGCAGTAACAGTAAAGTCTAACTGAACTTTGTATGTGGATCCAAATAACACAAGAGAGAGATGGAAAGGATATACATTGGGACAGACACAGGAAAACAACAAGGAGTGTGAGATGATAAGGGGGAGAAAGTTTTAGATTCAAAAAAAGACAAACCGATTACTGATAACTCATCATAGGGCACAAAAACAGAAGTAATTTAAAACTAATTTAATGGAAGCATAATGGAAGAGTATGTATAGTGAATGCAGCATTTTTGTTCTTGTTGTAAAGTGTTTAGCAAGTCTCATTGTGATATATATTGACATTATTTCAACAGATCTTATACCATTTGTATTGTAGCAAACGTAATGGGCAATAGACTCAAAAACAAGACTTTATCTGACTTGCATCTTGCAAAGCTGTCTAAGACAAAAAAATCTGAATAGAAACAACATGTTTTTAGATACTGTTAGACTTGGGCTGATAGATTGCACTTATTTGTCTTATTTCACAATTATTTAATCATAAATCTGATCAACAGATCTAATATTACAGGTAGATGTCCCCAGTTCCTGTAGAAAACATTAAAACATATCATGAAATTAAAAATCAACATTAGGATACAAAGGTTTGGGTTTTGGGTTTTATTATTTGCAGAGATGGGGTGCCAACACTTGATCACTGACAATTGCTTGCAATAGTGCCAGTGGGGCTTTAGGATAAACAAACCATAACAGGAACCCAAGAACAGTAAGATAAAACCTTATACTCAAGGTCTTGGTCAACACGTTTAACCACTCAACTAACCACTAGCAGCCTTAAATAATTTGGCAGTGGAAACAGATGCTTCTTCCCTCGGTTGTTACCTGCGGCTCGTTATAGACTGTCCCACCAGTGAACCGAGAGCTCGGGGGCGTGCTGTAGAGGGGGAAAATGTGACAACTCTTGTGAGGCGGGTTCCTGCGCTAGGTTTATGTACGGTGCTGAGTGCCTGAGCAGTTTGTCTAAAGCCTGTGGGGGTGGAGGGGACTTTGAGATGGTGGGAAGATGGTTGAACTGGCGAGCTGCTGTCAAAATTTTAATCAGTGCAATGGAACAACACCAGCAAAAACGAAAACTACACAGGAATTCCCTGCTCATTTCCTTTGGACTTTGTATATAATTGTTCTAGGGTATACCATAGTTTTACAGTGGTTTTACATGTATTCATACATAAACAAATAAAACAAGATAGACCAATGCAGACTGTAAAGTCTCCAAAACAGTAATATCAAGATAAATTCTATACCATAACTTATTAATATCTAGTTTTGTATTAAATAATTCTAGGTATATATTTACCCAAGGCATATTATTTACCCTGTCCTAATTTGCATATGCCCCTATTTGGTGCTTATTTTTATATGACAAATATGACAAGCATTTAAATACATCGTTAAAGAGATTTTCATATTAGAGTTACATGCAACTCCTGAAGAGACCCTTTCCCTTGTAACAGTAGCAGTCAGGCAGTGCACAAGGTTTGTCGATCTTGTTCCACATCTTTGTGTGCATTTGCCAAAACTGGATTTAGCCTGCATTAAGATTATGTAAGCGAAGCCCCTTTAAGATGCTGGAGCCGTTCACAGTGGAACTGCGATGCAGACTGGCTTCTCCTGATGCCAAATGAACCAATAGCCTGGGTCAGCAGGAGCGCACTCAGCACATTGAAGAGCAATCAAGTGTGGGAATGTCAGGTTTCACTGGGCTTCCTGCTGAAAGGTGCGATCTTAACAGCTTAGCAGCTGTAAAAAGAAAGGTCTAAACCGGACAATTTGTTAATAATTTTCCCATGTGGCAGCACTCTTTTTCCAACCCAACAAACAACATCAGAGGAAGACAAAAAACAAAAGATTCTTATAGCAAAGACACAAATGCCAAGAGGCCTGTGGTACCTCGGGGGAAGCGGTTAATTTGTGCTGAAATAGAAGGTAGTTGGCCCTAATGAAAGCCGAGAGCGGCATGTGCCTCTGTGGGCAGGGGATAAATGGGGGGAACAAAGTACACTAATGTCTGTCTTTATAGAGCTCATTGTTCTCAGAACAGCACTTTGAAGCTCAGTCGATGGGCTTACATGCGTCAAAGAGTTGCAGCACTGCCAAGCGCAGAGGCAGTGAGACCTTGGGGTACGATATAAAATTACTGAATAAACCGTCCACAGATTCCATAATCAAACTGATATTTGGCTTTATTTATTTGTTTGTTTATTATTTTAAGTTTGTTTTTAGCTGCTTTTCTAACAGGAGATTATAATATTATTTGTTCTCATTATAATTATTTATTTTTTAGTTATTATTTTTCCATGACATATTTCTAATATGTGGAGCTCAGCAGCGTCTCAGTTCAGTTTACAAAAGAAAGAACGTTGGGCTTCCAGAATGGAGTTTGTGTGCATTCATGGCTCTTTTAAAGGCATTAACTCTCACAGCAGCAGTCACTAAAGGAAGTAGTGAAATATACCGGGGTTTCATTTTGTGTGCTCTTTTACCTTCAAAGTTGCAAATGCTGCATTGGATCTGCCATGATGTTAAATTACCAGGTTCCTTCTCTGGGCAAAAGTTAATGTCAGATTGAGTTTATGGCTCCAGTTGGAGCTCTCCGTTTTCTAGACCCGTTTTTAAAAGGAGTAAATATCTCTCTAAAGATCTGTCTGGGTCTGCAAGGAGTACAGGGTGAGAGCAAAAAACAAAAGTAGATGCTGAATAAAAACACATTCTTTGTTTTGTTTTTTTACGCAAATTCTCAACCACACTGGCTTAATGACCAGTTTGGCTGGAAGCATATAGTGCACATATACGGCTGAAAAGTATAATTAAACCTTAGCATTGTCTTGATGGTGTTTCTGCCACTTCTGTTTTCAAACTCTTCTGTGAATCTCTCCTTAGTGTTTTTGTGGCAGTGGTTTCAAATCTCTATGCCAAGAGGCTAGTATCAAAACAGGTCCCAGATCTGAAAGCCTAACTGAACGTAACTTTGCTATTTCTAGTGAACAAACCTTAGGCTGCCTGAGTTTGCTGTCTTGTGTGTTGTTTAGCATTGATCCAGTCTATTTACCTACATGGTTTTGGTTGAAAAAATGCCATCTTTGCCAGCTAATATTGCTAGTAGATAAACTGAAGACGACCAACCAAACTATCCTCAAAGACTTGAATATTAAGTTCAGGTGGTTATTAAATGTCTAATTGCTGTATTTCATGATGTCTCAATTGCACTACAAGTAATATAGATATTAATGTGTTTAATGTTATTGATTAATTTAAACTACTTCACCTATAATTAATGTGAAGAAAATAAAGCAATATGACTTTAAAATGATAAGCATCTTATTTTTAAAGGAGCTGTAAATGTAAAGGTATGTTCTTGCTTTAGGGAAATACCATTAGTGTGACTCTGCTGTGTACTCTTTTGTGTGGAGCTTGCAGTTTTGTTGTTCCAACCCAACACCACAAACTGGGACGTTTTGACTAAATATTCCTTTCAAACAAATCTGGATCTAACCCACAATTAGCAGCAGTTCAAACATACAAGACTTTTCACGACACATAACAGATCTTGGTGTTCTGCAATACTGGAGTCTCATGATGTCACAACGCTGTTTGGTCAGAAAAAAGTGATGTTTCCAATGGGCTAAAACTGAAAGGTGGCCGCCCACATTGGACACCATATTGGTGATGAAAACCAGATGTTTGCATGTTGAAATGTTTTTAAATGTGCCACTTATGTTAAAAATTAAGCTGTGTATTTTTGATAGAAGCTGATTCATGACCGAGTTGTCTTTTCCTTTAAAGTAGTAAAAGACAATAAACTCGACATGTAGTAAAAGAAAACAGGGTTACTTTTTAAATTAGTTTAGTGTTGAATGATTGTCTTCACAACAGTTAGAATGGTGAATAAGCAGATACATGACAGTATTATAGACCATTATTCTAGACAGATACCAATTTAACAGCATTCCTGTATTCCAGGATAGGAATGACACTGAACACTCAGGAACATGCATTATTTCTGTGCTGTTGATTTACCGTCAGCAAAGAAGAGCTTTTAAAAATAAATAACTAATTTCTGTAGTATATGAATATATAGCTTGTGTGCAAAGGTCAATGAATGAGCAGTGCTGAGGTGTTCTAATAAACACTCTGATGTAGGTTGGGGAAAACAACCCATGCAGGGCTTTAGTATTGTAGTGTTCTCTTGGCATTAATGGAGAGAAGACAGACAGCAGCAGCACTGTGAACCCATAAAAGCACTGCCTGTAGCTGCTGTGACCCCTCAGAGTGAGGGGCTGCACAAATGGACAAGTAGTGACTTTACAGCTACTTGTAAAGCTTTAATTGGAGCCCCAGCTTGTAAATCAAGGTAGCTGCCAGCGATGGTCAGTTACAGTTGAATGGTACAAAGCTCCACAGATATTCTCTCGGGGTTGGTTGTTGATTTCAGAATATGAACAAATTCAATTTCTGTTGAGAGATGCACTCTGCAATTTTCATGTAAGGTGATCCAGGGTCATGAACCTTCTGATAAAATAAAATAAAATGGCAATTGCAAAACACTATTTTGTTTCAATAGTCTTTTTCATAAATCTTTAAATCATATCTTAAGGTTTTTTGTTTTTTGATTTATTAATATTTCCTATCTGTTTTATAAACCATTTACTAATAATTTATTGATAACACCTTAATCTGAAGTGTTACCCACAATTCTCATGTATGTTCCTGATGATTATCACACTGCTACATGGTATGTACATAATATCACAAAATTACATCACTTTTGGGAAAAAAAAAAAAAAAAAAAAAAAACAGGACCACATTGGTTCCAGCTTTTGAAAATAATAGTGCAAATGACTGGGAATGGCATTTAATTACTAAAACTTGATATGATACCTGATGATATATATTTATTATTTTTCAATGTTCTTACCTGTTAAATGAATAAATACTGTTCATTCAAATAATGATTCTCTTTTAGATGTTAATTGACTGATGCTGTATGTGTTAACTAAGAGGACAAGTACGGGAACAAATAAACAAAATGGAATACTTTTGAGCACAGTGTGAAAGTTCTTTGCTGTGTCACTATCAGTGGTATGATACAGGGAGTCTTGGACCCCAAAGGCTCATAAACCTAATGTTGTGTGTCTGTAGACCACACACTCATATCATTCATTCAATTTCAGTGTGAACAAAAATAAAAATGGTAAAGCAGACCATATGACCAATTTCCTATTGATCCATGTGATATTAATTAGAAAACTACCAACACACTGTTTAATGTAAGAATTAGACTAGGGTGATAAGGAACAAGTGTAGGGTCAGTTTAAGGTCACGGCTATGCATACATCACATGACAACATCTCAGTAAGAAAGCTGTCACAAATGACTGACAAACTCAATAACACTTGATGAAAAACTGCAGCTATATTTAACAGCTGTACTGACACTTTAAGCATGTGACTTTGTGCCATTTTTTAAATTCAGTTTTTGTCTCATTATTTTTAAAACAAAATGAATAAAATTTTTAAGCAAACTAAAGTCAAATCATTTACAGTGGAGAAGGAAGAAATTTGTCACCACTTGCATAAAATTAAAATATGAATTATGCAGGGAGCTGTGTCGCGCTACTTGATTTCATTACACAATTTTAGGAGATAACTAGATGTCTTGTTATTACTTGGTAATCTCTTATCACCTAAATACTTATCACAAAATGATCCCGTTTAACAGATCTCAACTCGTAATTACTTTGAACATGTCATGTTAATATGCTACAATCGTTCCGAAATTATGTGGAAAAATAACCTGTAGTAATGTGATAACATTAATTTAAAAAAATGCTGGAGTCATACCCATGTCAATCTCCAGAGGAATTTCCCTCTGAAGTCACAGGAACGATGGATCGCAAGACTCGTAATTTTGGCCCAAGATGTCCTCCCCACCACTACCTAGGTCTCTCTGTCAGGGCAGTTGGTGTATTATAGTTATAGCTTTGTCCCTACTGGAGCTGCAGGGCTTTTCTCCCACAGACGCTTGTTCTGCTTGTTGTGCTGCCGGATCTGACCTTGTGCTTGCTACCCACTGACACAAGCAAGGTATCCTCCTCACTCAGGTCCTGGGGGACAGTACAGCAGCTGTGGCTCTGCTTGAGAAGCCGGCGCTGCAGTCTGAAAACAATGCCACGTTTTGGCGTGCAAAGCCCAAGCTGTACTGAACCTTATCAAGAAATCTGGGTAGTTAAAGAATTTAGGGTTTATTTGATCCCTTTGCAGTTGGTTTCCAAGTTCAGTGTATCTTAACTTTAGCTATGGAGTCCAGTCTGAAAAGCAACACAGGCTGGACAGATTTATGTATAAAAATAGTATTGTTTTCCTTTTGAATTGGTGTTTTGCATTGAGCTGTGGGAATTTTTTTTTATATTCAAAACATGGTGGCCAAAGTGGCACACATTTACAGCTACATTGGTTCTGTTCCTGTATCTCACACACACTTTTCTCTGTGTGATTGTCTTGCAGGTCACGTTTACGAAGAGGAAGTTTGGATTGATGAAGAAGGCTTACGAACTGAGCGTACTGTGTGACTGTGAGATAGCGTTGATCATTTTTAACAGTTCGAACAAACTCTTTCAGTACGCAAGCACTGACATGGACAAAGTTCTACTGAAATACACAGAGTACAATGAGCCCCATGAGAGCAGAACCAACTCGGACATCGTGGAGGTAAGTGAGTCTTACACTTTAGCTGGAAGAAGAAAATCAGGGCTTTGGTGAGCTCTTTAAGATTAATCTGCCATAATTCCAGGACCATCCTACAAAGAAGTATGCCTTGCGTCAACACTCATAAAAAAAAAAAATAGAAAATATTAAAGGCAGTTTATGCAGGGCAACAGAACCTCAATCAGTTCGACAATGTCAAAGCATTTCTGTCTCTGAGTGCAAATCTTTTTAAATGAGAGTGCAGATTTGATTCTAGTTAAAGGAAGATACCTTTTCCCAGTCTGGCAACCACCTCTCTGCTACAGTTCACCATTGCACTTTAAGTATGTTGCATATGTCAATGACCATTATGTATTTTCCATACTCAGATGCCTTGCATAGCTCAGTAATTTAACTAAATAAATGATAGTCATTAAAATTCTCACTTTGCCGCATTTGCAATGAAATGCAACACAAGCAGTTGGCTTCATAGCAGATTCCAAAAGTACTACCTCCTTTGAAATTACTGTGCAGTAAACCTTTTTTTGTGTGTGAGGATTGCATTATAAACTAACCAGGTAAAGTCACCATAGCAGTCAGATTTCTTGCCTAGGGCCAAGTGAGCCTTCCTCTTCTCTTATTCCTCTAGACTTACATGACACTGAATCTCAGCACATTAAAGGACTGTCACAGCCCCCTGTGCAAGGCCACAGTTAAGCAGTATAATGCATCTGCTGAATTATTTGCCCCGAGTCCCGCCTGCCAAGAGCCACAGCAAAGAATGAGAACCGTGGTTCTCTGCAATCTTTAACTGGATCCAGAAACCTTTCCCTGACAAACTTTTGCTTTTTAACATATTCAAGAAAAAAAACTAAAATGGTTTGAACAATGCCTGAAATCTACAATAATAATAATGTTTATTTTGTAAAACATTGATGAAACATTTTACATTAAAACGCAAGCAGCTTCTTTGCGGCTCCCTTGTTCTGAAGTGCGTTATTATCTCTCAGTTTTTCCAATATTCCCCCCAAGAGAACTGCAGCAGGAGCCCAATCTTGCTTTGCTTGGATGCTAGTAGCATTTTGATCTGAGGATCTCATCTATTTTTAAGAGTCTTAGGGAATCTGCTTGCACAATTTGGCTTGCTAGCTTGTTCCAAATTGCCCCAAATCTCTTCCAAACAGCTGCATTTTCTAGTAACTTCCTAGCATCCTTCTCAGTAGTGAACTTGTCCTCTCAGTTACATTTTCACCACCTTGTCAGTGTGCCTAGTGTTTGTATCAAGTCCCTTCCTTATCGCCTCTGTTCCAAACTAAGTTATCATATTTGAATGTATCTGTCTAGTCTCACACCTATGAGACCAGGGACAATTATGTTCGCTATTATTTCGACCTTTTGTAGTAAAGTACAACCTTTTTCTAATTTGGTGACTAAAACTATAAACAGTATTCTAAACAAAGTAAATCTGAATAATATGAGCATTCTTTCCCTTGCTTTAAGAAAAAAAAAAAATATATATCCAAATTATATATCCTAGTGTTTTGTTTAGACTGAGATGCCTTGTAGACATTACCTGCCCTAACAAAAAGAAAAAACAAAAACAAAAAAGTTGTGAACATTCCAGCTGGCCGTACTGGAGTCAGCCCTACCACTTCTTATTCATGCTGACGTTGCGGCTGTTGAATTACCTGCTCAACAGAGCTGTAAATGTACAGCACTCCACATGGCCTCCGCTTCCATCGGGGGCCCTTTCCTTGGAATCGGGCCTCACCTGCATTAAAAATTGATGTCTGAGTCCTCTGCCACATTCTGCTTTCATAACAGTGAGCCTGTTTGTGTTTGCTGAGAACTGGGGATGGGAAGCACCACCCCCTTCCCCCTGTGACTGACTATCTCCCTGAGGTTCTTATTCATCAAAAAGAAAAAAACAAGCCAAAAACAAAACAAGCAAAAATGCAAACTTTTATCTCCTTTCAAGCAAGAATCATCACAAGCCTTTGGTTCTTTTTTCTTTCCTTTCTTGCTTCCTCTTTCAGCATACAACTCTGTTTCATTTTCCGAGTGGAATCTACCAAGCGATTTAACAAAGATAGTTTTATCTGTGTCTGCTAACTTGCCACACAGAATCAATATCACTTTCAGAAAACGAGAATATGTTTTGTTTACATTTTGGCCTTGTTTTTATTTAGTTGTTTTTTTTGTTTGCATTATAAGACGGATTTAGGATCATGATTATTATCTGGATACTAAGCTTTAGATGATGGTGCTTGTGTCTGTAAAAGGGGTACCTAAGTGCCTCTCTGTGGAGCTCAGTCACTTGTCTGCCCAAGAGTTGAAGTACTGCATTTTCCCACGTAGCCACCCTTTTCCATTCATGGAGATGCAGCCGTGGCACAATAGCGATCTGTCCTTGCTCACTCAGTCAGTAGCATGTGTGCAGCTAGCCCACTCCTGCTAGCTTGTGGCACAGGTTTACAACTGAGGAAGCAGAGCAGAAGTAACACTCCGACTTAGGCCTTACTTCCGATCTTTAACGAAGGAGAATTGTGAAAATTAAAATAACAAAAACAAAAAGAAACAAACACTAAACCCTCTTTGCTTCTGACAAACCTAAGTCTGCAGCCTACTTGTAGCTGACCAAGGCAATGAAGCTCGAACGACATGGACTTTCTCTTTTTTCCTTTCTTTCATTTGATTACTCCTGCAGGCAATTGGTGTTATTTTGTTATTGTTGTTCCGTATAATTCATCCGGGGTTACTCTAGTCTTCTGAGGAGGAAGTTGCGGTGCCTTTAAGTAATGGGGTAAATGGATTTGCCGTTGGACTTCCAGTGTACAGAGATTACCGATGGATGACAGCACTGATGTATTTTGACATAAACCATTAACAAACAGCTTTTTCTGTCTAATAGTAGCAGCATGCACGGGCCTGGACTGAACTAAATACACACAACCCTCCCTCCCTTCTTTTTATAGCTTAAAATATAGCCAGCTTGGTGTTGGCATTGTCACTCACATTAATAGACTAACACAAGCAGTACTGAAGGTTACCTGCAGTCTGCATGGTAAAGATTAAACTGCTGAGATCTCTTTAGGTGAGGCGTGCCACTGAGTTACTGAGTGGACAGCTTCACTGGTCTCATTTACAACACCCCAGTGTACTGTACATGTGGATCATTTGTAGTAAGTTTACCATTAGTCAGGTGATCTGTCCGGTGCCCATAGCGGTCTCCCTTATTTTTAAAGCAGTAACAAAAGCAGTCTATACTCCATAAAGCCTCAGCAACCTTGCTCTCAACCCCCCCACCCCAATTTTGGAAATACAGTTCACATGGAGATACTTAAACATCCAAATAGATCAATTGAGTTAAAGAGATGAATGGGACTGAGCAAAAGGTTCTTGTCCCTCACTTCACTTCACGACCAAAAGCATCCAGTTTTGCAGCTGCATCGGGCAACATATGTTCCTGCTACATGTGAGATGCCGACACAAAGGTCACATTCCTGCTCAGTAGTACCATCTGTAGATAAAGGGCTGGCCTTGCAGTCAGGGAGAACAGATGCAGTGCTTTCCACAGACGGACACGTGCCTGAAGCGCAGTTTGATAACCAACGCAGGGCTATGGAGGTCGTCTCTTCCAGAGCTGGAGACTTGAACAAATGATTGACCAGGCAGTGGCGAGTAGGGGTGTGTGGAGTTGGGGACAGGGATGGAATCTACAAACTGTATTCCAGACAACGGGCAAACTCCTGCATGGTAGTCTCCCTTCATGACCCTGTCTGAATCCCCCTGTAGTTAAAGTTAGCAGTGTCTCAATTGAAAATGCTGCAGTTTAAAGGAAGGTTTTTAGCGCTCTAAAAACAGTGCCTGTGTGGGAGATCTTGTCTGTAGCAGACAAGTGCAGATTTTGGCAGTTTGCTGTGTCTTCATGGGATCAGTGGAATAACATATTTCTTAGCTGGCCACCATAGTCCTAATTCTCAATGTCCATTTTCTGTTGAACGATTCACACCAATTTGTGGAGAAACAAATGCTTCCTTTAATGCTGTGGAGTATAGATCACTGACGGTCTTTACTTTCCACAGCATGCATTTTGACAGTTTACAGCCTCTTTCTAAGCACAGTTTCAGAAGATGTGAAAAGCATTTGACCTTTCGGGGAAAGATAAACACAGTGGGTGGTTCGAGAACCACTTCATAGTTTATCAGTGATCAAGTTGGCTGAATTTATTTGCAGAGATCTAATATACAAATGTCAGTGCATTTAGTTCAAAACAGCAGATGTGACTAGTTAGGTATTTGTTGTTGTTTTGGTTGTTGTTCTTAAGTTTTTTTTGAGTGTGTCCATATAATCAAAGAAAGAATAGTTGCATAAACACACCATTATACCACAAAACTGATATAATGCATTTATAAGATATGCATAGGTTACAAGGGATGATATAATGTTCTTAGAGTTGATATAATGTTTTGTCATATATATTTACTGAAAGTTTCCTTCAAAAAATATTTATCAATTACATTTCAAGTGTCTTATTCAAAACAATGGTTTGATGACAGATTAGCAATATGTAGCTAATGTTTGAAACAGTGCCATGTCTGGACTTGGTAAGCTGAGACCATTTTGATTTCATACAGTGTTGAGCATATCGAAAGGAAGGAAGCTCAAATATTGAACAAATATAGCAAGGCAATTGATGGAGCATAGCAGCAGAGGTACTCTGATAACTGTCATGACATTTTAGAATTAAATCTTGTTTGTACTGCAAATGAAAATGCTGCTGCAGGTAATTAAAATTATTTAATTATACCCACATTGTACATGAAGAAATACAAGCACTGTTTCCTGGAGCATGGCAGTTTGTTTCGTTTTTTCTCAGGTTGTTTCGCCAACTCAGATTGTCATTCTGAATAAAAGACACATTCGATGCACATAGCATTTGTAGAAATGACTAAAGGCCATTTCAAATAAGTGTGCAGATCTGTTTTTGCTATTACAATGCTTTTGTTTTCAAGAAGAGTATTATTACCTTCAAAAGACAAAATGTCAAAATGCATTCATGACATACTGAAAAAGGGAGACATGGACGGGTGTGTTTAACATCCATTTCAGCCTATTTGATATCTATACCAACAAATGCAAATATGGAAGCTGATTTAAAAACTCTGTTTAAACCCTCTCCCAGGCTTTGTCTCCTGAGCTGAATATACAAATGGCTCCTTTTTAGTACCTGAAATGTTTCTGTAGTAAAATGGTTGTCTGCAAAGTTATTTAAATACTGGACCTGCAAGCTGCAAATAACACTACCAATATGCAAAGAGCAGACCTCTTGGTTTACTGGCCCCTTTCTTTGGAACAAGTGTGTTTTCGTGCTCCGGTCTCTGAGAAACAAATAAATCAGTATTCCATATAGACAAATTCAACACTGCCTAATATCAACAATAAATGGTAATGGAGGCATTCCTTTGTTTAATGTGGTTTTGAAATCCATGGTATTTGTATGGGTGACATTTCCCAAGCCTGTTAAGAGGAACAACAATAAAGTTTACACATATAAATATTTTAGGAAATCAGTATGATTTAGAACAAAATCTGTGTGTATTGTACTGTGTTGCAATCTAGCGATAGTTCTCTGTGTAAGAGCAATGAATCAATGTGATCAGTGATCATTCTGTTTGTGTGCAGCCTTGGCACATACAAAGCGCTCTGTTAAAATGCTTCACGATTAAAGAACAAAACCAATCTGTTCAGCATATTTTGAAATTTCTAGGGAAGATTTGAAAGTGGCTTTCTCAGAGCTCTCTGCTTTTGAAAGAGGTATGCAAGGCCATTAGGTCCCATGCTCTGGCCCATTTCCTTGGTATTTGCGGTGCTTGGCTCATGAATGGTTACTCCTGAAAAACAAGGCAGACAGCCCAATCTACTTTATAATGGTGCTGTATGTTTTGCACAGAGCAAGTTAATGCCATGAATGTATCAGATCAATATAAAAAGCTAAGGTTACAGATATTGACAAGGCTGTATGAAACAGTATCAATAGGCTATACAAACGTCATAAGAGCAGAACAGGCATTCATAGCCTTTTTAGTTTTAGTTTTTTGGAATAATGTGTACTGACTATGGCAGCAATAAGAATATGTCCAATATTATATGTACTGCATGATTTTTTGCAACTATGCATTACAAGTCAACGCCTGCAGCATTTCCCATTAATATCAAATTAAACCGTATTGAACAATTCATTAACCCAACTACCACAGATTACAAACCTGCTCCTTCATGGTGACTTTTATTTCCTTTTTTCTTCAAATGCATTGAAACCTGGAAGCAAATACAAGCACACTGATTTGCGTATTAAGGGTGGGTTGAATTCTTGATTTAATCTGGGACTGTACCTACCGCCATCATGGAATTACAAGCGGTTACTATGAACAGATTGTTGTGTTATGTACACACTGTGACTTTGCAAGGGTCTCGCTTATAACTCAGAGGAAGATGCATCCCCCCTCTTTCCCTCCGATACTCATGTGACCTCATACTTTGCAAGATCTAATCTTGCAGAGCCTTCGCAGTTGTACATTTCAGTATCTTTCTGAAAGGAGTCTGCCCATTATCTCTAAACCTTCCTTTCAGTATCACTGAAGTAGAAGAAAAAAACTATGAACTGGAATGTCACTTCATGATCTTGCACATTTTAAAGCAGACTAACTATTAGACTGGTTTGCCTTTGTAAATTTTCAGATTGGTCATGTCCGTTTGAAAATGTCTTTTTGTTTTTGTGTTCTTGCTTCTCCAGATATTAAAACTCTATGGTACAAATTCAATATTCCAGACCAAAGTGCATAATTGTAATGTTATTGTCTTACCACATTTGTTTTTTTACTTCCTGCCACTTAACTATAATATAGGTATTGTTTAATCTGTATTCTTAAAAAAGCAAGTTATTTAATTTGGACACAAGCACGCATGGAGGAAACCATTAAAGTGTATGTCTGTGTTTTTATCAACACATTACAGTAGCAATTGCACAAGTCAACATCTGCCCCTTTGACCTACTCGGTCCTATTTGAAGAGCAATCAGGCACAACAGTTCTGAGTGTATTGATTTTCTGATAGGTGGGTTTTTAAGAATCACTTTGGCCAATTTACAGGTTGAATTTAAGTCTTAAAATCACTCCCCTTTGTAACTGGCATTAAGTTTTGTTTCTTCATAGCCTATGCAACAGTGAGAGGAACCAACTTAAGATAGAAAGACATGTTCGGTGACAGGTGAGGGGATTTGAGGTGTCGTTTATTTAAATAAATAATCATTCTGGGAATTTTGAGTTCATATAGAGTTCAATGTTGACAATAAGGATCACATCAGTTTTGCCTCAGACTAAACCAGTGACGTGTCTGTGTTTGTGTGTCAATTGTGTTTGTGACTACTTGTGTCTGAATTCAAGCATGGTTTTTAATAGTTCTAAAACTTTGGTTTCTTTATTTTGCCTGGCAAGAGAGAAGTCAAAAGACAGAAGCTGTCTAAATTGTGCTGCTGTTAAAAAAGAGAGAGAGGTGTAGTGTAATATAGAACAGTCAAAGCCATAAACACATGTGGAAACTTATCATTTTAAGTGCATTACTTGGTGATGACTGTACCCAATAACGTCTTTCTATTTAGTATTATCAACGTAGTTTACATGTCTTCCCCACCAGGGTTATCTATATGAAAGCCCTTAAACTGCTTTTGGGTTACAGTATTATACTGTTCATATGATATGTACCACATCCTTAATGAAGCTCTGAGGTGATAAAGTATCTTCAAGGTTGAAATGCATTTGAAGCACACAGCTGCTTCCTTTTTACTGTGTATGTATATCTTTATAGATACATAGATAGATAGAATATATATGCTCTATCTATAGAAATATACTAAAGACATCATTACATTTCTGGGAACTGAAATGAAAAGTATTCTTAATGCTAGTCAGCACATCACAAAACACTACACAAAGAGCATATACAAAGTAGACACACATCCAAATGCTTAATACATGGATAAGAAGAAATAACACAAAAGCAAACAAAATGTCGTAAATTATTGCAATGTTTTGGGAGAGATACTTGTCTCCCGGCATGGTTTAAAGACTTACTCTTTCCCTTGTGTCAGAGTGAAATAAAAATAAAAAAAAGTTGCAAACGACAATATAAAAACAAAGCAAGAAAAAGAAGAGAAAAAACCACAGCAACTGTTAATGTCAGCCAAAGCCAGAACTACTGCTCAGAATGCTGTCTCTGTCTTAATGAATGCAAATTAGGCACATCTGCTGCTGTGAACGAGCCATCCAGAATGTTCAATTAGCGTGATTGATCAATTATACTCCTCAAAATAATTTGAATGAGGCTGAAAGGAGCTTCGGATGTTCTGGGGAGGAGAGTGCAGCGATTGCAGAATAGAATTCCAAGGTGTAATTTACTCTTAAATAAGAAAAAAAGAAAACCCTGCACTGTCCTTTTTAAAAAAAATACAATGGCAAGAAAAGAAAACAACCCCAAAGCTATTCTTTGCCTTTTTACGTGCCACTTTAAAGCTCACATAGTTCTATTTAATGTTTTTAAAATCTGATCAGTCAAAATTGATCACAGAACAGATCTCTGGTCTATGACTTCAGATGTGAAAAGCTACTGACTTTGACACTGTAGAAAATATTGTCAGTGGTGGACTGTTTATAAAGTTGAGGTCAGTATACTACATTACCTGGGCTTCACTCACACTTACACTGTCAAGAGCAGTGACCAGCATGTATTTTCTATGGTGTTTATAAATATCTTTAAGATAGACCTTCAGTTAATCGGTGTTGATACAACGATGCTTTACTTTGAAGAAGAACATGTTCTTTAAAACTATGGCATCCTTTTTGTAAGCTGTGTGAGGAAACAGGTCCCAGGACTGAGGCATGATCTCTGCTGGGAGCCAGTCATCTCAATGGAAAATGTGTTGGTGTGAAATCCTTCATTTAATCAAGTCTATAAAGCTTTGAAGTGTTTAAAACTTCCCCAAAGACAAGTCAGACCTTTCTTTGGTTTCTACGTGCCTGTAGTGTAGACACAGATAGCAACTTGAGTGCTGAATACCTCAGCCTGTAACATACCATGATAATGGTGGCAGTCACATGGGGACCAGCTGGCACAGAGAGAGGAACCTGTTTCTGCACAACAGAGTGCTACACCATCCAAGACTTCTACAATTTTATTGAAGTGGTATACAGTTTTTTTTTTTTTTTTCTCGACCAGTGCGAAGTCTCCATAGTAGACTGGATGCTTTTGATCAGTTTTTCAAATGAATAAAATGAATGCACTGTGGCTTTAGCAGCCGCCAGCCCCTCCTCTCAAGTCTCTCAGCTGTGTAGAAGGCGACAGGCCCGCTCCTAGACCGAGCGGTACACCGCTGACTTCATGCTCTAGCGATGTTGCAGGCTTCCCAATTCTGGGCGATTAACCAACTTTGAAAGATTAATCTAAAAGGGGCAGAGGCCTAATTTGTGTTTAATATGCACAAACGACAACACGAAGAAAAGATTAAATTTTAATTGGGAAATGCTTAACTTAGTGACTTGACTTCAGCTGGCGAGGGGCCAGATTCCTTCAGTGATCCAATAAAGCCTTGTTTGACATTTGAGATGGCTGAAGGGTACACATGGTTAGTTACGCAGCTCTACTGTCTGAAGCAGCTCTCTAGGGAGGCTCCATTTAAAGACACCCCCCCCTTCTAAATTAAAACCGTGATTTTGTCATGATTCTAATCTTACATAAAAATAATCCCTCCGTTATATGAGGTGGGTCACACTGGATTTCCTTCTCCTGAGTCCCTTTCTTGGTCTTGATTTCAACATGCGGTGGGGGGGGAGAGTTGATTCAGCTTTTCTTTATTGCCCAACATACCATATAAATTGCTGATGATTGCAAGAGTTGGCGCCTGTCCCGTTTAGTCTGAACTGACTGAGTGAACCAGTATGAAATCCAAATGTGTGCCACCTGCTTCAGTTCTACACATATTGTGTGAAATATATCTTTCCTATTTCACTTCTAGTATTTATTGTGTCATAATATTATAGGTAAGATCACCTTTTTAAAATACAGCGGATATTAATCCTGGACTAATTTCCCTTGCGATCTGTAACACTTGGTTTCGCGCACACTGTGTCTCTCTCAGTATTCCCAGTTCCCGTTACCTGCTCTTGATTTCTCTCATCGTGCAGTGCTTCAGAAATTCCCATGACTTGTATTGTCTTAGACAGTCACAACGCTGCTTCTACATAACAGTTGTCTTTCAAACCCACTCAGACTTGTATTGACAATAGATCCATCACTCAAGGATGATTTTTATTTTTTATTTATTTATGTATTTATTTATTTTTAGATTTGAAAAACAGTGCTGTGCCCTCCTGATTACAAATAAGGCTTTATCATTTGGAGAGGTTTGGTATTTATGCACACACTTTCTTATCTGTATTAATGATGTATTTAATGAATATGGCAGAGGAAGCTTAATAAATTGACATTTTGAATCTCTTTAAATTCCTGTGTCAAAAGACAAATCCAAAATAAATAGCAACCAAACTGAAAGAGAAGTCTATGCTTATTATGAAAGTAATACTAATACATTGATCTTTTCAGCACATAGTTTCTGAAGCAAATGTCTTTCACAATTGTCCTTAAAATGGCAAGAATAAGGAACAAGTACCAGACACTCTTAAAGACATTTCTCTTCAGGAAATAAACTCACCATTAAAATGTAATTGTAATGTATTAATTAGCAATTAAACCAAAAGTGTAATAAATAAATAAATAAATACTATTAAATAAACAGCAGTTAGATACATATTATATTACCAGTTAATTAAGACTTTAAGTAAAGTGTGTAACAGGACAAATTCTCATTCAGTTCATATAAACTATATAAAAGTGATCATAAAAGCAATTGGTGGCTTCAGATTCTGTTATCAATAATGTTTGTTTAAAAAAAAGAAAATGTCAGTCATGCGATGTGTCTTTCAACAAGTATACATATGCTTTTTTATTATTGTATTAAAAGGGAATGAAGGCATAACACAAACTGCACTTCAGTGGTCAATCTGAACAGTATGTGACATTCATAGTATCCACATAAGTCTTCATAAGGACTCTTTAAAAGCTGTTAAAAAATACAAAAGTAAATGTCAGTGTGGTCTAAAAATCATCATCTAAAAATGAGCTCTACTGGATCTCATTTTTTCACTTTTAAAATACTCCTTCGTGTCATGTGCATTGCCCAGGGTCCAGTGCCAAGAGATTTAGATGTATTTCTTTTATTTGTACAGACGTGATTGAGTTTATTTTCATAGGCTTGTGCACAAAGAGACGAGACAGGTTGTTGGGACTGGAAGCTCTTGGTCGTAGACTCTATATCGGGATGGAGATGCCTGTCCTGTATAATGTATCATGTTAGCCCTGTCTGTTCGGCCCATTCACTGCTAATGGCAAGAGGACATTCCATGGTGGGGCTGCTCAAGTTGTCTTCTTATCTTTAGACATGCAATGGCGCGGACATGTGTTTCATCTGTAATTGAGTCAGTCAAGAATAGATGTGTCAATTTTCCCTAATAGATCAGAATAATAAAGGCTATCAGCGTCTGGGAATGTTGTCTGCCTCCACCTCAGTAATAAATAATTAAATACATACACAACTAAAGAAAAAGATTAAAGAATGATTAGCTTAGCTTTATGTGCAAGTTTATTTTGTGTTTGTGTGTATATATATATATGTGTGTGTGTGTGTGTTTTGTGGCACACTGTTGAAGTTGAGGCCATTAAGAGTCAGCTGTCCTCATTAGATTGCTATGATAGTTACTCAAGCCGACCTTGGCATTTGTAGCTGGTGGTCATGCAGGGGATTCTGTCCTGAGTCTCTGTCTTCTCTGGTTGTCCCACACTTCTCAACAGCACTATACACTCTTCACTGAAGAATTTCCCCAGGGTGTGTTCCCTAGCACAGCTGTCCTCTGGAAGATCCATTGGAAAAATAAATACACAAATTCCTTAAGAGGGGAGTTTGTATAATTTCCAGTAAGCATGTGGAAGGACCAATTAAGTTATAGCATTAGGTTGTTTGCATATCTTTGAGAACATCCCAAAGCTTCCATCTTCATTAGCAGTGTACATGAAATCAAACCCTACAAACAAACAAACAAACAGATAGATAGATAAAGAAATAAAGCACTGAACATGTAATTGTATTGATTATTTAATATGCCACAATTGCATCTATGGTAAAACAGTAAGAGAGAACGCAACAGGTAAAATGCTTCAGTTGGTTATGATGTTGTTTAAGATGCCAGTTTAAAACTTTGAGGGGAAAAAAATATTGTTTACCCCTGACATGTTTAGCTTTTGATTGCCAATTAGGTACCAGGCTGCTTTAGATGGTGTAAGTGGCCATATTAAATATTTGCATCAAATACACTTTTAGACATAAGTGTGTTATTCGCATTGAATCTGTTAAATTAAGATGAGTTTGCAAAACACTTATTTGTAATGTCTCTGGGAAAAGAATGTTTGTGTGTATCTGGTAAGCTCAATCAACTGACATATCTTGAGGGTTTCAAAGCAGTTTGCACAGAAATACATTCATTACAGTAAACATAAGAAGTAACTACAATAAGTGTCTTCCTACAGGCAACGTTAAGTTTGTGTTTCCTATATCTATGAATTAAGCATTGACAGGCTCTTTGTGCTACTGAATTGTTCCTTCTGAATTATTATGACATCTCTGATTCACAGCAGCTGCTTCAGAATAGTGTACATGCCTTTCATTTTAGGATTGTTATCTTCATAGACGGGCTTAAATCTAAGTTGAATTTCAATTAACAGGAGAGATTCTTTGAAACCAAGTTTCCTGTATCTTTTTACAACTAAATACCTCCAAAGACAAATCAAGAATCAAAAAAGTAGATCAAAAATATGTATTTGACTTGATGTAATTGAATGACCATCGCTTTTTAAGAAAATGATTGCTCAATAGTATATGTGAAATAGGTAGATGAGAGAAAACAATCCAACTTGTTTTCTGCTTATTTTTTCTTGATTTATATTGACAAATAAAACTGATTCCCTGAAAGAACTAGATTTGGCAGGTCTGATGCCTTCTTTCAGGATCATACAATACACCTGTTTTCTTTAATTTAGTCTTTGGAGTGGCAGGTATTACTTTTGAAAAGCTTTGTCTCTTTAGAAATATTGTAGGTTCTCAGTGGAGGGGATCAAAAAACAAATACTAGCAGCTTTCCTTCAGTTAGGGCAGTGTGATTTGCTGATGTGCTTTCCAGGAAAACAAAAGGTTATTCACAAGATTAACCTGCACTGTCAGTCTGCAGGATCAACAACAAACGTGGGATTCCAAGCAAGGGAGATCTGTTTAAAGGAAAATACTGAAGGAAGCACTTGCTAAAAATAAATAGGGAAATCACACAAATATACATTGAACACTGAAATAGCATCTAGGCCTCCCAGAGTGTAATAATAGCTCTAGCCTTGGGCAGTTTCTGATAACTCTTGGTCTTTTGCCTTGTTGTACAATCAAGTTAATCCTTCTTGGGAAAGGGAAAAAAAGATTGTGCCTGATTACGAACATTTTGCTCAGCTTTTTTTCTAATCGAGAAGCAGCCCGCAGAGATCCCCACTGACACAAGGCAGCGATGTGCTCAGTTCTTCACTTGATTTACACGTCATGTGATCCCGTGGTTTAGTCTCACAGGGAGGCCGTGGAGCTGTGACAGTGAGAAACCTGGCAAGCTGTTTCTATGGCTTCTTAGTGAAACACGCTTTTAAAACCGAGAACCCTAAAAATACATATCTGTAGCCCAGAAATAGCAGCAACTTCTCCCAAGGTCAAAGGATTTGGAAACACAACCCCCTCCCCCCTTGTAGTACAGGCTAAGGTATGTTAAACTAATAATTTTAACACAAATTGTGTTCACTTTTGAGGGGTGGTATTTTTCACATGTGTTGTCAAGGTAATTCATAGCAAGTGGAAACATTCACCACCAGTCCTGTAAAGCCATAAGTATTACTCCCTACTATTAATATTCGATGCCTATTTTACCTACATTTACATTTCTTTTAAGTAACAACACAGTTTTTAGTGATGGTCCTCTTCTAATTTGAAATTGGTTGTTTATATTTTAGAAAAAAATATATTCAATTTGATATATTCTATGTTGAAAAAGCTGGTGCATTTAAGCTGTTTGATTGTCCTTGGTAGCTTTATAAGGCGAAGAGTGTGTCAGGGTAAAAAGATTAAAATAAAAGTGTCTTTAGCTAATCACAGCTGGAGAGTGCATACTAATCCTGCATTAAGTCTCCTACTGATTTCCAAAGAGTCTCGCTTCGTAGGACCAGGGTTAATTGTCCACTGTTAAAAATGAGTTACAGGTTCTGAAAACAGGTAGGTTTGTGTATGTGCGCTACATAGAGCAATAGCAAATAATGTATATATTTGCATCAAGTGTGTGTCTGTGTAGTTCATACAATAGCACCATATTTCTGCCTACATTATTGAAAAAATGAAAAGGCCTTAATTGTCTAGTGCGGTATGGCTTGGTTGCTGTGGAAACGAGCAGCAGAGTTTACAGCACAACAGTAAACAACCACATGATGTCGACTGGAGGAATTAGAAGTGACAGAGTTATTTTGTAGTGGGAAA